>NC_134847.1:39069304-40273804 GCF_965363235.1 Mytilus galloprovincialis
CCAGTAGTCTGTGAGACTTTGATACTGTAGTGCCAGTAGTCCGAGACACGGTTAAGTTTGAACACGGTTGTACCTTCGGTGCTGGTCACAGGCGAGGTGGTAGTTGCAATTGTGCCTGTCGTTGTCTCAGCTGTAGTTCCAGTAGTCTCTGAGACAGTGGTACCTTCGGTGCTTGATACTGTAGTGCCAGTAGTCTGAGACACGGTTGTACCTTCTGTGCTGGTCACTGGCGAGGTTGTACTTTGAATTGTGCTGTTGTTGTATCGACTGTAGTGCCAGTAGTCTGTGAGACAGTTGTACCTTCGGTGCTTGAAACTGTAGTGCCAGAAGTTTGAGACACGGTTGTACCTTCGGTGCTGGTCACAGGCGAGGTGGTAGTTGCAGTTGTGCCTGTCGTTGGCTCAGCTGTAGTTCCAGTAGTCTGTGATGTGAGACACGCTGTGCTGGTCACTGGCGAGGTTGTACTTTGAATTGTGCCTGTTGTTGTATCGACTGTAGTGCCAGTAGTCTGTGAGACAGTTGTACCTTCGGTGCTTGATACTGTAGTGCCAGTAGTCTGAGACACGGTTGTACCTTCTGTGCTGGTCACTGGCGAGGTTGTACTTTGAATTGTGCCTGTTGTTGTATCGACTGTAGTGCCAGTAGTCTGTGAGACAGTTGTACCTTCGGTGCTTGAAACTGTAGTGCCAGAAGTTTGAGACACGGTTGTACCTTCGGTGCTGGTCACAGGCGAGGTGGTAGTTGCAGTTGTGCCTGTCGTTGTCTCAGCTGTAGTTCCAGTAGTCTGTGAGACAGTGGTACCTTCGGTGCTTGATACTGTAGGGCCAGTAGTCTGAGACACGGTTGTACCTTCTGTGCTGGTCACTGGCGAGGTTGTACTTTGAATTGTGCCTGTTGTTGTATCGACTGTAGTGCCAGTAGTCTGTGAGACAGTTGTACCTTCGGTGCTTGAAACTGTAGTGCCAGAAGTTTGAGACACTGTTGTACCTTTGGTGCTGGTCACAGGCGAGGTGGTAGTTGCAGTTGTGCCTGTCGTTGGCTCAGCTGTAGTTCCAGTAGTCTCTGAGACAGTGGTACCTTCGGTGCTTGATACTGTAGTGCCAGTAGTCTGAGACACGGTTGTACCTTCTGTGCTGGTCACTGGCGAGGTTGTACTTTGAATTGTGCCTGTTGTTGTATCGACTGTAGTGCCAGTAGTCTGTGAGACAGTTGTACCTTCGGTGCTTGAAACTGTAGTGCCAGAAGTTTGAGACACGGTTGTACCTTCGGTGCTGGTCACAGGCGAGGTGGTAGTTGCAGTTGTGCCTGTCGTTGGCTCAGCTGTAGTTCCAGTAGTCTGTGAGACAGTGGTACCTTCGGTGCTTGATACTGTAGTGCCAGTAGTCTGAGACACGGTTGTACCTTCTGTGCTGGTCACTGGCGAGGTTGTACTTTGAATTGTGCCTGTTGTTGTATCGACTGTAGTGCCAGTAGTCTGTGAGACAGTTGTACCTTCGGTGCTTGATACTGTAGTGCCAGTAGTCTGAGACACGGTTGTACCTTCTGTGCTGGTCACTGGCGAGGTTGTACTTTGAATTGTGCCTGTTGTTGTATCGACTGTAGTGCCAGTAGTCTGTGAGACAGTTGTACCTTCGGTGCTTGAAACTGTAGTGCCAGAAGTTTGAGACACGGTTGTACCTTCGGTGCTGGTCACAGGCGAGGTGGTAGTTGCAGTTGTGCCTGTCGTTGTCTCAGCTGTAGTTCCAGTAGTCTGTGAGACAGTGGTACCTTCGGTGCTTGATACTGTAGGGCCAGTAGTCTGAGACACGGTTGTACCTTCTGTGCTGGTCACTGGCGAGGTTGTACTTTGAATTGTGCCTGTTGTTGTATCGACTGTAGTGCCAGTAGTCTGTGAGACAGTTGTACCTTCGGTGCTTGAAACTGTAGTGCCAGAAGTTTGAGACACTGTTGTACCTTTGGTGCTGGTCACAGGCGAGGTGGTAGTTGCAGTTGTGCCTGTCGTTGGCTCAGCTGTAGTTCCAGTAGTCTGTGAGACAGTGGTACCTTTGGTGCTTGATACTGTAGTGCCAGTAGTCTGAGACACGGTTGTACCTTCTGTGCTGGTCACTGGCGAGGTTGTACTTTGAATTGTGCCTGTTGTTGTATCGACTGTAGTGCCAGTAGTCTGTGAGACAGTTGTACCTTCGGTGCTTGAAACTGTAGTCCCAGAAGTTTGAGACACGGTTGTACCTTCGGTGCTGGTCACAGGCGAGGTGGTAGTTGCAGTTGTGCCTGTCGTTGTCTCAGCTGTAGTTCCAGTAGTCTGTGAGACAGTGGTACCTTCGGTGCTTGATACTGTAGTGCCAGTAGTCTGAGACACGGTTGTACCTTCTGTGCTGGTCACTGGCGAGGTTGTACTTTGAATTGTGCCTGTTGTTGTATCGACTGTAGTGCCAGTAGTCTGTGAGACAGTTGTACCTTCGGTGCTTGAAACTGTAGTGCCAGAAGTTTGAGACACGGTTGTACCTTCGGTGCTGGTCACAGGCGAGGTGGTAGTTGCAGTTGTGCCTGTCGTTGTCTCAGCTGTAGTTCCAGTAGTCTGTGAGACAGTGGTACCTTCGGTGCTTGATACTGTAGTGCCAGTAGTCTGAGACACGGTTGTACCTTCTGTGCTGGTCACTGGCGAGGTTGTACTTTGAATTGTGCCTGTTGTTGTATCGACTGTAGTGCCAGTAGTCTGTGAGACAGTTGTACCTTCGGTGCTTGAAACTGTAGTGCCAGAAGTTTGAGACACGGTTGTACCTTCGGTGCTGGTCACAGGCGAGGTGGTAGTTGCAGTTGTGCCTGTCGTTGTCTCAGCTGTAGTTCCAGTAGTCTGTGAGACAGTGGTTCCTTCGGTGCTTGATACTGTAGTGCCAGTAGTCTGAGACACGGTTGTACCTTCTGTGCTGGTCACTGGCGAGGTTGTACTTTGAATTGTGCCTGTTGTTGTATCGACTGTAGTGCCAGTAGTCTGTGAGACAGTTGTACCTTCGGTGCTTGAAACTGTAGTGCCAGAAGTTTGAGACACGGTTGTACCTTCGGTGCTGGTCACAGGCGAGGTGGTAGTTGCAGTTGTGCCTGTCGTTGTCTCAGCTGTAGTTCCAGTAGTCTGTGAGACAGTGGTACCTTCGGTGCTTGATACTGTAGGGCCAGTAGTCTGAGACACGGTTGTACCTTCTGTGCTGGTCACTGGCGAGGTTGTACTTTGAATTGTGCCTGTTGTTGTATCGACTGTAGTGCCAGTAGTCTGTGAGACAGTTGTACCTTCGGTGCTTGAAACTGTAGTGCCAGAAGTTTGAGACACGGTTGTACCTTCGGTGCTGGTCACAGGCGAGGTGGTAGTTGCAGTTGTGCCTGTCGTTGTCTCAGCTGTAGTTCCAGTAGTCTGTGAGACAGTGGTACCTTCGGTGCTTGATACTGTAGTGCCAGTAGTCTGAGACACGGTTGTACCTTCTGTGCTGGTCACTGGCGAGGTTGTACTTTGAATTGTGCCTGTTGTTGTATCGACTGTAGTGCCAGTAGTCTGTGAGACAGTTGTACCTTCGGTGCTTGAAACTGTAGTGCCAGAAGTTTGAGACGCGGTTGTACCTTCGGTGCTGGTCACAGGCGAGGTGGTAGTTGCAGTTGTGCCTGTCGTTGTCTCAGCTGTAGTTCCAGTAGTCTGTGAGACAGTGGTACCTTCGGTGCTTGATACTGTAGTGCCAGTAGTCTGAGACACGGTTGTACCTTCTGTGCTGGTCACTGGCGAGGTTGTACTTTGAATTGTGCCTGTTGTTGTATCGACTGTAGTGCCAGTAGTCTGTGAGACAGTTGTACCTTCGGTGCTTGAAACTGTAGTGCCAGAAGTTTGAGACGCGGTTGTACCTTCGGTGCTGGTCACAGGCGAGGTGGTAGTTGCAGTTGTGCCTGTCGTTGTCTCAGCTGTAGTTCCAGTAGTCTGTGAGACAGTGGTACCTTCGGTGCTTGATACTGTAGTGCCAGTAGTCTGAGACACGGTTGTACCTTCTGTGCTGATCACTGGCGAGGTTGTACTTTGAATTGTGCCTGTTGTTGTATCGACTGTAGTGCCAGTAGTCTGTGAGACAGTTGTACCTTCGGTGCTTGAAACTGTAGTGCCAGAAGTTTGAGACACGGTTGTACCTTCGGTGCTGGTCACAGGCGAGGTGGTAGTTGCAGTTGTGCCTGTCGTTGTCTCAGCTGTAGTTCCAGTAGTCTGTGAGACAGTGGTACCTTCGGTGCTTGATACTGTAGTGCCAGTAGTCTGAGACACGGTTGTACCTTCTGTGCTGGTCACTGGCGAGGTTGTACTTTGAATTGTGCCTGTTGTTGTATCGACTGTAGTGCCAGTAGTCTGTGAGACAGTTGTACCTTCGGTGCTTGAAACTGTAGTGCCAGAAGTTTGAGACACGGTTGTACCTTCGGTGCTGGTCACAGGCGAGGTGGTAGTTGCAGTTGTGCCTGTCGTTGGCTCAGCTGTAGTTCCAGTAGTCTGTGAGACAGTGGTACCTTCGGTGCTTGATACTGTAGTGCCAGTAGTCTGAGACACGGTTGTACCTTCTGTGCTGGTCACTGGCGAGGTTGTACTTTGAATTGTGCCTGTTGTTGTATCGACTGTAGTGCCAGTAGTCTGTGAGACAGTTGTACCTTCGGTGCTTGAAACTGTAGTGCTAGAAGTCTGAGACACGGTTGTACCTTCGGTGCTGGTCACAGGCGAGGTGGTAGTTGCAGTTGTGCCTGTCGTTGTCTCAGCTGTAGTTCCAGTAGTCTGTGAGACAGTGGTACCTTCGGTGCTTGATACTGTAGGGCCAGTAGTCTGAGACACGGTTGTACCTTCTGTGCTGGTCACTGGCGAGGTTGTACTTTGAATTGTGCCTGTTGTTGTATCGACTGTAGTGCCAGTAGTCTGTGAGACAGTTGTACCTTCGGTGCTTGAAACTGTAGTGCCAGAAGTTTGAGACACTGTTGTACCTTTGGTGCTGGTCACAGGCGAGGTGGTAGTTGCAGTTGTGCCTGTCGTTGGCTCAGCTGTAGTTCCAGTAGTCTGTGAGACAGTGGTACCTTTGGTGCTTGATACTGTAGTGCCAGTAGTCTGAGACACGGTTGTACCTTCTGTGCTGGTCACTGGCGAGGTTGTACTTTGAATTGTGCCTGTTGTTGTATCGACTGTAGTGCCAGTAGTCTGTGAGACAGTTGTACCTTCGGTGCTTGAAACTGTAGTGCCAGAAGTTTGAGACACGGTTGAACCTTCGGTGCTGGTCACAGGCGAGGTGGTTGTTGCAGTTGTGCCTGTCGTTGTCTCAGCTGTAGTTCCAGTAGTCTGTGAGACAGTGGTACCTTCGGTGCTTGATACTGTAGTGCCAGTAGTCTGAGACACGGTTGTACCTTCTGTGCTGGTCACTGGCGAGGTTGTACTTTGAATTGTGCCTGTTGTTGTATCGACTGTAGTGCCAGTAGTCTGTGAGACAGTTGTACCTTCGGTGCTTGAAACTGTAGTGCCAGAAGTTTGAGACACGGTTGTACCTTCGGTGCTGGTCACAGGCGAGGTGGTAGTTGCAGTTGTGCCTGTCGTTGTCTCAGCTGTAGTTCCAGTAGTCTGTGAGACAGTGGTACCTTCGGTGCTTGATACTGTAGTGCCAGTAGTCTGAGACACGGTTGTACCTTCTGTGCTGGTCACTGGCGAGGTTGTACTTTGAATTGTGCCTGTTGTTGTATCGACTGTAGTGCCAGTAGTCTGTGAGACAGTTGTACCTTCGGTGCTTGAAACTGTAGTGCCAGAAGTTTGAGACACGGTTGTACCTTCGGTGCTGGTCACAGGCGAGGTGGTAGTTGCAGTTGTGCCTGTCGTTGTCTCAGCTGTAGTTCCAGTAGTCTGTGAGACAGTGGTACCTTCGGTGCTTGATACTGTAGTGCCAGTAGTCTGAGACACGGTTGTACCTTCTGTGCTGGTCACTGGCGAGGTTGTACTTTGAATTGTGCCTGTTGTTGTATCGACTGTAGTGCCAGTAGTCTGTGAGACAGTTGTACCTTCGGTGCTTGAAACTGTAGTGCCAGAAGTTTGAGACACGGTTGTACCTTCGGTGCTGGTCACAGGCGAGGTGGTAGTTGCAGTTGTGCCTGTCGTTGGCTCAGCTGTAGTTCCAGTAGTCTGTGAGACAGTGGTACCTTCGGTGCTTGATACTGTAGTGCCAGTAGTCTGAGACACGGTTGTACCTTCTGTGCTGGTCACTGGCGAGGTTGTACTTTGAATTGTGCCTGTTGTTGTATCGACTGTAGTGCCAGTAGTCTGTGAGACAGTTGTACCTTCGGTGCTTGAAACTGTAGTGCCAGAAGTTTGAGACACGGTTGTACCTTCGGTGCTGGTCACAGGCGAGGTGGTAGTTGCAGTTGTGCCTGTCGTTGTCTCAGCTGTAGTTCCAGTAGTCTGTGAAGCAGTGGTACCTTCGGTGCTTGATACTGTAGGGCCAGTAGTCTGAGACACGGTTGTACCTTCTGTGCTGGTCACTGGCGAGGTTGTACTTTGAATTGTGCCTGTTGTTGTATCGACTGTAGTGCCAGTAGTCTGTGAGACAGTTGTACCTTCGGTGCTTGAAACTGTAGTGCCAGAAGTTTGAGACACTGTTGTACCTTTGGTGCTGGTCACAGGCGAGGTGGTAGTTGCAGTTGTGCCTGTCGTTGGCTCAGCTGTAGTTCCAGTAGTCTGTGAGACAGTGGTACCTTTGGTGCTTGATACTGTAGTGCCAGTAGTCTGAGACACGGTTGTACCTTCTGTGCTGGTCACTGGCGAGGTTGTACTTTGAATTGTGCCTGTTGTTGTATCGACTGTAGTGCCAGTAGTCTGTGAGACAGTTGTACCTTCGGTGCTTGAAACTGTAGTGCCAGAAGTTTGAGACACGGTTGAACCTTCGGTGCTGGTCACAGGCGAGGTGGTTGTTGCAGTTGTGCCTGTCGTTGTCTCAGCTGTAGTTCCAGTAGTCTGTGAGACAGTGGTACCTTCGGTGCTTGATACTGTAGTGCCAGTAGTCTGAGACACGGTTGTACCTTCTGTGCTGGTCACTGGCGAGGTTGTACTTTGAATTGTGCCTGTTGTTGTATCGACTGTAGTGCCAGTAGTCTGTGAGACAGTTGTACCTTCGGTGCTTGAAACTGTAGTGCCAGAAGTTTGAGACACGGTTGTACCTTCGGTGCTGGTCACAGGCGAGGTGGTAGTTGCAGTTGTGCCTGTCGTTGTCTCAGCTGTAGTTCCAGTAGTCTGTGAGACAGTGGTACCTTCGGTGCTTGATACTGTAGTGCCAGTAGTTTGAGACACGGTTGTACCTTCTGTGCTGGTCACTGGCGAGGTTGTACTTTGAATTGTGCCTGTTGTTGTATCGACTGTAGTGCCAGTAGTCTGTGAGACAGTTGTACCTTCGGTGCTTGAAACTGTAGTGCCAGAAGTTTGAGACACGGTTGTACCTTCGGTGCTGGTCACAGGCGAGGTGGTAGTTGCAATTGTGCCTGTCGTTGTCTCAGCTGTAGTTCCAGTAGTCTCTGAGACAGTGGTACCTTCGGTGCTTGATACTGTAGTGCCAGTAGTCTGAGACACGGTTGTACCTTCTGTGCTGGTCACTGGCGAGGTTGTACTTTGAATTGTGCCTGTTGTTGTATCGACTGTAGTGCCAGTAGTCTGTGAGACAGTTGTACCTTCGGTGCTTGAAACTGTAGTGCCAGAAGTTTGAGACACGGTTGTACCGTCGGTGCTGGTCACAGGCGAGGTGGTACTTGCAATTGTGCCTGTCGTTGTCTCAGCTGTAGTTCTAGTAGTCTGTGAGACAGTGGTACCTTCGGTTCTTGATACTGTAGTGCCAGTAGTCTGAGACACGGTTGTACCTTCTGTGCTGGTCACTGGCGAGGTTGTACTTTGAATTGTGCCTGTTGTTGTATCGACTGTAGTGCCAGTAGTCTGTGAGACAGTTGTACCTTCGGTGCTTGAAACTGTAGTGCCAGAAGTTTGAGACACGGTTGTACCTTCGGTGCTGGTCACAGGCGAGGTGGTAGTTGCAATTGTGCCTGTCGTTGTCTCAGCTGACGTTCCAGTAGTCTGTGAGACAGTGGTACCTTCGGTGCTTGATACTGTAGTGCCAGTAGTCTGAGACACGGTTGTACCTTCTGTGCTGGTCACTGGCGAGGTTGTACTTTGAATTGTGCCTGTTGTTGTATCGACTGTAGTGCCAGTAGTCTGTGAGACAGTTGTACCTTCGGTGCTTGAAACTGTAGTGCCAGAAGTTTGAGACACGGTTGTACCTTCGGTGCTGGTCACAGTCGAGGTGGTAGTTGCAATTGTGCTTGTCGTTGTCTCAGCTGTAGTTCCAGTAGTCTGTGAGACAGTGGTACCTTCGGTGCTTGATACTGTAGTTCCAGTAGTCTGAGACACTGTTGTATCTTCTGTGCTGGTCACTGGCGAGGTTGTACTTTGAATTGTGCCTGTTGTTGTATCGACTGTAGTGCCAGTAGTCTGTGAGACAGTTGTACCTTCGGTGCTTGAAACTGTAGTGCCAGAAGTTTGAGACACGGTTGTACCTGCGGTGCTGGTCACAGGCGAGGTGGTAGTTGCAATTGTGCCTGTCGTTGTCTCAGCTGTAGTTCCAGTAGTCTGTGAGACAGTGGTACCTTCGGTGCTTGATACTGTAGTGCCAGTAGTCTGAGACACGGTTGTACCTTCTGTGCTGGTCACTGGCGAGGTTGTACTTTGAATTGTGCCTGTTGTTGTATCGACTGTAGTGCCAGTAGTCTGTGAGACAGTTGTACCTTCGGTGCTTGAAAATGTAGTGCCAGAAGTTTGAGACACGGTTGTACCTTCGGTGCTGGTCACTGGCGAGGTTGTACTTTGAATTGTGCCTGTTGTTGTATCGACTGTAGTGCCAGTAGTCTGTGAGACAGTTGTACCTTCGGTGCTTGAACCTGTAGTGCCAGAAGTTTGAGACACGGTTGTACCTTCGGTGCTGGTCACAGGCGAGGTAGTAGTTGCAATTGTGCCTGTCGTTGTCTCAGCTGTAGTTCCAGTAGTCTGTGAGACAGTGGTACCTTCGGTGCTTGATACTGTAGTGCCAGTAGTCTGAGACACGGTTGTACCTTCTGTGCTGGTCACTGGCGAGGTTGTACTTTGAATTGTGCCTGTTGTTGTATCGACTGTAGTGCCAGTAGTCTGTGAGACAGTTGTACCTTCGGTGCTTGAAACTGTAGTGCCAGAAGTTTGAGACACGGTTGTACCTTCGGTGCTGGTCACAGGCGAGGTGGTAGTTGCAATTGTGCCTGTCGTTGTCTCAGCTGTAGTTCCAGTAGTTTGTGAGACAGTGGTACCTTCGGTGCTTGATACTGTAGTGCCAGTAGTCTGAGACACGGTTGTACCTTCTGTGCTGGTCACTGGCGAGGTTGTACTTTGAATTGTGCCTGTTGTTGTATCGACTGTAGTGCCAGTAGTCTGTGAGACAGTTGTACCTTCGGTGCTTGAAACTGTAGTGCCAGAAGTTTGAGACACGGTTGTACCTTCGGTGCTGGTCACAGGCGAGGTGGTAGTTGCAATTGTACCTGTCGTTGTCTCAGCTGTAGTTCCAGTAGTCTGTGAGACAGTGGTACCTTCGGTGCTTGATACTGTAGTGCCAGTAGTCTGAGACACGGTTGTACCTTCTGTGCTGGTCACTGGCGAGGTTGTACTTTCAATTGTGCCCGTTGTTGTATCGACTGTAGTGCCAGTAGTCTGTGAGACAGTTGTACCTTCGGTGCTTGAAACTGTAGTGCCAGAAGTTTGAGACACGGTTGTACCTTCGGTGCTGGTCACAGGCGAGGTTGTAGTTGCAATTGTGCCTGTCGTTGTCTCAGCTGTAGTTCCAGTAGTCTGTGAGACAGTGGTACCTTCGGTGCTTGATACTGTAGTGCCAGTAGTCTGAGACACGGTTGTACCTTCTGTGCTGGTCACTGGCGAGGTTGTACTTTGAATTGTGCCTGTTGTTGTATCGACTGTAGTGCCAGTAGTCTGTGAGACAGTTGTACCTTCGGTGCTTGAAACTGTAGTGCCAGAAGTTTGAGACACGGTTGTACCTTCGGTGCTGGTCACAGGCGAGGTGGTAGTTGCAATTGTGCCTGTCGTTGTCTCAGCTGTAGTTCCAGTAGTTTGTGAGACAGTGGTACCTTCGGTGCTTGATACTGTAGTGCCAGTAGTCTGAGACACGGTTGTACCTTCTGTGCTGGTCACTGGCGAGGTTGTACTTTGAATTGTGCCTGTTGTTGTATCGACTGTAGTGCCAGTAGTCTGTGAGACAGTTGTACCTTCGGTGCTTGAAACTGTAGTGCCAGAAGTTTGAGACACGGTTGTACCTTCGGTGCTGGTCACAGGCGAGGTGGTAGTTGCAATTGTACCTGTCGTTGTCTCAGCTGTAGTTCCAGTAGTCTGTGAGACAGTGGTACCTTCGGTGCTTGATACTGTAGTGCCAGTAGTCTGAGACACGGTTGTACCTTCTGTGCTGGTCACTGGCGAGGTTGTACTTTCAATTGTGCCCGTTGTTGTATCGACTGTAGTGCCAGTAGTCTGTGAGACAGTTGTACCTTCGGTGCTTGAAACTGTAGTGCCAGAAGTTTGAGACACGGTTGTACCTTCGGTGCTAGTCACAGGCGAGGTTGTAGTTGCAATTGTGCCTGGCGTTGTCTCAGCTGTAGTTCCAGTAGTCTGTGAGACAGTGGTACCTTCGGTGCTTGATACTGTAGTGCCAGTAGTCTGAGACACGGTTGTACCTTCTGTGCTGGTCACTGGCGAGGTTGTACTTTGAATTGTGCCTGTTGTTGTATCGACTGTAGTGCCAGTAGTCTGTGAGACAGTTGTACCTTCGGTGCTTGAAACTGTAGTGCCAGAAGTTTGAGACACGGTTGTACCTTCGGTGCTGGTCACTGGCGAGGTTGTACTTTGAATTGTGCCTGTTGTTGTATCGACTGTAGTGCCAGTAGTCTGTGAGACAGTTGTACCTTCGGTGCTTGAACCTGTAGTGCCAGAAGTTTGAGACACGGTTGTACCTTCGGTGCTGGTCACAGGCGAGGTAGTAGTTGCAATTGTGCCTGTCGTTGTCTCAGCTGTAGTTCCAGTAGTCTGTGAGACAGTGGTACCTTCGGTGCTTGATACTGTAGTGCCAGTAGTCTGAGACACGGTTGTACCTTCTGTGCTGGTCACTGGCGAGGTTGTACTTTGAATTGTGCCTGTTGTTGTATCGACTGTAGTGCCAGTAGTCTGTGAGACAGTTGTACCTTCGGTGCTTGAAACTGTAGTGCCAGAAGTTTGAGACACGGTTGTACCTTCGGTGCTGGTCACAGGCGAGGTGGTAGTTGCAATTGTGCCTGTCGTTGTCTCAGCTGTAGTTCCAGTAGTTTGTGAGACAGTGGTACCTTCGGTGCTTGATACTGTAGTTCCAGTAGTCTGAGACACGGTTGTACCTTCTGTGCTGGTCACTGGCGAGGTTGTACTTTGAATTGTGCCTGTTGTTGTATCGACTGTAGTGCCAGTAGTCTGTGAGATAGTTGTATCTTCGGTGCTTGAAACTGTAGTGCCAGAAGTTTGAGACACGGTTGTACCTTCGGTGCTGGTCATAGGCGAGGTGGTAGTTGCAATTGTACCTGTCGTTGTCTCAGCTGTAGTTCCAGTAGTCTGTGAGACAGTGGTACCTTCGGTGCTTGATACTGTAGTGCCAGTAGTCTGAGACACGGTTGTACCTTCTGTGCTGGTCACTGGCGAGGTTGTACTTTCAATTGTGCCCGTTGTTGTATCGACTGTAGTGCCAGTAGTCTGTGAGACAGTTGTACCTTCGGTGCTTGAAACTGTAGTGCCAGAAGTTTGAGACACGGTTGTACCTTCGGTGCTGGTCACAGGCGAGGTCGTAGTTGCAATTGTGCCTGGCGTTGTCTCAGCTGTAGTTCCAGTAGTCTGTGAGACAGTGGTACCTTCGGTGCTTGATACTGTAGTGCCAGTAGTCTGAGACACGGTTGTACCTTCTGTGCTGGTCACTGGCGAGGTTGTACTTTGAATTGTGCCTGTTGTTGTATCGACTGTAGTGCCAGTAGTCTGTGAGACAGTTGTACCTTCGGTGCTTGAAACTGTAGTGCCAGAAGTTTGAGACACGGTTGTACCTTCGGTGCTGGTCACAGGCGAGGTGGTAGTTGCAATTGTACCTGTCGTTGTCTCAGCTGTAGTTCCAGTAGTCTGTGAGACAGTGGTACCTTCGGTGCTTGATACTGTAGTGCCAGTAGTCTGAGACACGGTTGTACCTTCTGTGCTGGTCACTGGCGAGGTTGTACTTTGAATTGTGCCCGTTGTTGTATCGACTGTAGTGCCAGTAGTCTGTGAGACAGTTGTACCTTCGGTGCTTGAAACTGTAGTGCCAGAAGTTTGAGACACGGTTGTACCTTCGGTGCTGGTCACAGGCGAGGTGGTAGTTGCAATTGTGCCTGTCGTTGTCTCAGCTGACGTTCCAGTAGTCTGTGAGACAGTGGTACCTTCGGTGCTTGATACTGTAGTGCCAGTAGTCTGAGACACGGTTGTACCTTCTGTGCTGGTCACTGGCGAGGTTGTACTTTGAATTGTGCCTGTTGTTGTATCGACTGTAGTGCCAGTAGTCTGTGAGACAGTTGTACCTTCGGTGCTTGAAACTGTAGTGCCAGAAGTTTGAGACACGGTTGTACCTTCGGTGCTAGTCACTGGCGAGGTTGTACTTTGAATTGTGCCTGTTGTTGTATCGACTGTAGTGCCAGTAGTCTGTGAGACAGTTGTACCTTCGGTGCTTGAACCTGTAGTGCCAGAAGTTTGAGACACGGTTGTACCTTCGGTGCTGGGCACAGGCGAGGTAGTAGTTGCAATTGTGCCTGTCGTTGTCTCAGCTGTAGTTCCAGTAGTCTGTGAGACAGTGGTACCTTCGGTGCTTGATACTGTAGTGCCAGTAGTCTGAGACACGGTTGTACCTTCTGTGCTGGTCACTGGCGAGGTTGTACTTTGAATTGTGCCTGTTGTTGTATCGACTGTAGTGCCAGTAGTCTGTGAGACAGTTGTACCTTCGGTGCTTGAAACTGTAGTGCCAGAAGTTTGAGACACGGTTGTACCTTCGGTGCTGGTCACAGGCGAGGTGGTAGTTGCAATTGTGCCTGTCGTTGTCTCAGCTGTAGTTCCAGTAGTCTGTGAGACAGTGGTACCTTCGGTGCTTGATACTGTAGTGCCAGTAGTCTGAGACACGGTTGTACCTTCTGTGCTGGTCACTGGCGAGGTTGTACTTTGAATTGTGCCTGTTGTTGTATCGACTGTAGTGCCAGTAGTCTGTGAGACAGTTGTACCTTCGGTGCTTGCAACTGTAGTGCCAGAAGTTTGAGACACGGTTGTACCTTCGGTGCTGGTCACAGGCGAGGTGGTAGTTGCAATTGTGCCTGTCGTTGTCTCAGCTGTAGTTCCAGTAGTCTGTGAGACAGTGGTACCTTCGGTGCTTGATACTGTAGTGCCAGTAGTCTGAGACACGGTTGTACCTTCTGTGCTGGTCACTGGCGAGGTTGTACTTTGAATTGTGCCTGTTGTTGTATCGACTGTAGTGCCAGTAGTCTGTGAGACAGTTGTACCTTCGGTGCTTGAAACTGTAGTGCCAGAAGTTTGAGACACGGTTGTACCTTCTGTGCTGGTCACAGGCGAGGTGGTACTTGCAATTTTGCCTGTTGTTGTCTCAGCTGTAGTTCCAGTAGTCTGTGAGACAGTGGTACCTTCGGTGCTTGATACTGTAGTGCCAGTAGTCTGAGACACGGTTGTACCTTCTGTGCTGGTCACTGGCGAGGTTGTACTTTGAATTGTGCCTGTTGTTGTATCGACTGTAGTGCCAGTAGTCTGTGAGACAGTTGTACCTTCGGTGCTTGAAACTGTAGTGCCAGAAGTTTGAGACACGGTTGTACCTTCGGTGCTGGTCACAGGCGAGGTGGTAGTTGCAATTGTGCCTGTCGTTGTCTCAGCTGTAGTTCCAGTAGTTTGTGAGACAGTGGTACCTTCGGTGCTTGATACTGTAGTGCCAGTAGTCTGAGACATGGTTGTACCTTCTGTGCTGGTCACTGGCGAGGTTGTACTTTGAATTGTGCCTGTTGTTGTATCGACTGTAGTGCCAGTAGTCTGTGAGACAGTTGTACCTTCGGTGCTTGAAACTGTAGTGCCAGAAGTTTGAGACACGGTTGTACCTTCGGTGCTGGTCACAGGCGAGGTGGTAGTTGCAATTGTGCCTGTCGTTGTCTCAGCTGTAGTTCCAGTAGTCTGTGAGACAGTGGTACCTTCGGTGCTTGATACTGTAGTGCCAGTAGTCTGAGACACGGTTGTACCTTCTGTGCTGGTCACTGGCGAGGTTGTACTTTGAATTGTGCCTGTTGTTGTATCGACTGTAGTGCCAGTAGTCTGTGAGACAGTTGTACCTTCGGTGCTTGAAACTGTAGTGCCAGAAGTTTGAGACACGGTTGTACCTTCGGTGCTGGTCACAGGCGAGGTGGTAGTTGCAATTGTGCCTGTCGTTGTCTCAGCTGTAGTTCCAGTAGTTTGTGAGACAGTGGTACCTTCGGTGCTTGATACTGTAGTGCCAGTAGTCTGAGACACGGTTGTACCTTCTGTGCTGGTCACTGGCGAGGTTGTACTTTGAATTGTGCCTGTTGTTGTATCGACTGTAGTGCCAGTAGTCTGTGAGATAGTTGTATCTTCGGTGCTTGAAACTGTAGTGCCAGAAGTTTGAGACACGGTTGTACCTTCGGTGCTGGTCACAGGCGAGGTGGTAGTTGCAATTGTACCTGTCGTTGTCTCAGCTGTAGTTCCAGTAGTCTGTGAGACAGTGGTACCTTCGGTGCTTGATACTGTAGTGCCAGTAGTCTGAGACACGGTTGTACCTTCTGTGCTGGTCACTGGCGAGGTTGTACTTTCAATTGTGCCCGTTGTTGTATCGACTGTAGTGCCAGTAGTCTGTGAGACAGTTGTACCTTCGGTGCTTGAAACTGTAGTGCCAGAAGTTTGAGACACGGTTGTACCTTCGGTGCTGGTCACAGGCGAGGTTGTAGTTGCAATTGTACCTGTCGTTGTCTCAGCTGTAGTTCCAGTAGTCTGTGAGACAGTGGTACCTTCGGTGCTTGATACTGTAGTGCCAGTAGTCTGAGACACGGTTGTACCTTCTGTGCTGGTCACTGGCGAGGTTGTACTTTGAATTGTGCCTGTTGTTGTATCGACTGTAGTGCCAGTAGTCTGTGAGACAGTTGTACCTTCGGTGCTTGCAACTGTAGTGCCAGAAGTTTGAGACACGGTTGTACCTTCGGTGCTGGTCACAGGCGAGGTGGTAGTTGCAATTGTGCCTGTCGTTGTCTCAGCTGTAGTTCCAGTAGTCTGTGAGACAGTGGTACCTTCGGTGCTTGATACTGTAGTGCCAGTAGTCTGAGACACGGTTGTACCTTCTGTGCTGGTCACTGGCGAGGTTGTACTTTGAATTGTGCCTGTTGTTGTATCGACTGTAGTGCCAGTAGTCTGTGAGACAGTTGTACCTTCGGTGCTTGAAACTGTAGTGCCAGAAGTTTGAGACACGGTTGTACCTTCTGTGCTGGTCACAGGCGAGGTGGTACTTGCAATTTTGCCTGTCGTTGTCTCAGCTGTAGTTCCAGTAGTCTGTGAGACAGTGGTACCTTCGGTGCTTGATACTGTAGTGCCAGTAGTCTGAGACACGGTTGTACCTTCTGTGCTGGTCACTGGCGAGGTTGTACTTTGAATTGTGCCTGTTGTTGTATCGACTGTAGTGCCAGTAGTCTGTGAGACAGTTGTACCTTCGGTGCTTGAAACTGTAGTGCCAGAAGTTTGAGACACGGTTGTACCTTCGGTGCTGGTCACAGGCGAGGTGGTAGTTGCAATTGTGCCTGTCGTTGTCTCAGCTGTAGTTCCAGTAGTTTGTGAGACAGTGGTACCTTCGGTGCTTGATACTGTAGTGCCAGTAGTCTGAGACATGGTTGTACCTTCTGTGCTGGTCACTGGCGAGGTTGTACTTTGAATTGTGCCTGTTGTTGTATCGACTGTAGTGCCAGTAGTCTGTGAGACAGTTGTACCTTCGGTGCTTGAAACTGTAGTGCCAGAAGTTTGAGACACGGTTGTACCTTCGGTGCTGGTCACAGGCGAGGTGGTAGTTGCAATTGTGCCTGTCGTTGTCTCAGCTGTAGTTCCAGTAGTCTGTGAGACAGTGGTACCTTCGGTGCTTGATACTGTAGTGCCAGTAGTCTGAGACACGGTTGTACCTTCTGTGCTGGTCACTGGCGAGGTTGTACTTTGAATTGTGCCTGTTGTTGTATCGACTGTAGTGCCAGTAGTCTGTGAGACAGTTGTACCTTCGGTGCTTGAAACTGTAGTGCCAGAAGTTTGAGACACGGTTGTACCTTCGGTGCTGGTCACAGGCGAGGTGGTAGTTGCAATTGTGCCTGTCGTTGTCTCAGCTGTAGTTCCAGTAGTTTGTGAGACAGTGGTACCTTCGGTGCTTGATACTGTAGTGCCAGTAGTCTGAGACACGGTTGTACCTTCTGTGCTGGTCACTGGCGAGGTTGTACTTTGAATTGTGCCTGTTGTTGTATCGACTGTAGTGCCAGTAGTCTGTGAGATAGTTGTATCTTCGGTGCTTGAAACTGTAGTGCCAGAAGTTTGAGACACGGTTGTACCTTCGGTGCTGGTCACAGGCGAGGTGGTAGTTGCAATTGTACCTGTCGTTGTCTCAGCTGTAGTTCCAGTAGTCTGTGAGACAGTGGTACCTTCGGTGCTTGATACTGTAGTGCCAGTAGTCTGAGACACGGTTGTACCTTCTGTGCTGGTCACTGGCGAGGTTGTACTTTCAATTGTGCCCGTTGTTGTATCGACTGTAGTGCCAGTAGTCTGTGAGACAGTTGTACCTTCGGTGCTTGAAACTGTAGTGCCAGAAGTTTGAGACACGGTTGTACCTTCGGTGCTGGTCACAGGCGAGGTTGTAGTTGCAATTGTACCTGTCGTTGTCTCAGCTGTAGTTCCAGTAGTCTGTGAGACAGTGGTACCTTCGGTGCTTGATACTGTAGTGCCAGTAGTCTGAGACACGGTTGTACCTTCTGTGCTGGTCACTGGCGAGGTTGTACTTTGAATTGTGCCCGTTGTTGTATCGACTGTAGTGCCAGTAGTCTGTGAGACAGTTGTACCTTCGGTGCTTGAAACTGTAGTGCCAGAAGTTTGAGACACGGTTGTACCTTCGGTGCTGGTCACAGGCGAGGTGGTAGTTGCAATTGTGCCTGTCGTTGTCTCAGCTGACGTTCCAGTAGTCTGTGAGACAGTGGTACCTTCGGTGCTTGATACTGTAGTGCCAGTAGTCTGAGACACGGTTGTACCTTCTGTGCTGGTCACTGGCGAGGTTGTACTTTGAATTGTGCCTGTTGTTGTATCGACTGTAGTGCCAGTAGTCTGTGAGACAGTTGTACCTTCGGTGCTTGAAACTGTAGTGCCAGAAGTTTGAGACACGGTTGTACCTTCGGTGCTAGTCACTGGCGAGGTTGTACTTTGAATTGTGCCTGTTGTTGTATCGACTGTAGTGCCAGTAGTCTGTGAGACAGTTGTACCTTCGGTGCTTGAACCTGTAGTGCCAGAAGTTTGAGACACGGTTGTACCTTCGGTGCTGGTCACAGGCGAGGTAGTAGTTGCAATTGTGCCTGTCGTTGTCTCAGCTGTAGTTCCAGTAGTCTGTGAGACAGTGGTACCTTCGGTGCTTGATACTGTAGTGCCAGTAGTCTGAGACACGGTTGTACCTTCTGTGCTGGTCACTGGCGAGGTTGTACTTTGAATTGTGCCTGTTGTTGTATCGACTGTAGTGCCAGTAGTCTGTGAGACAGTTGTACCTTCGGTGCTTGAAACTGTAGTGCCAGAAGTTTGAGACACGGTTGTACCTTCGGTGCTGGTCACAGGCGAGGTGGTAGTTGCAATTGTGCCTGTCGTTGTCTCAGCTGTAGTTCCAGTAGTCTGTGAGACAGTGGTACCTTCGGTGCTTGATACTGTAGTGCCAGTAGTCTGAGACACGGTTGTACCTTCTGTGCTGGTCACTGGCGAGGTTGTACTTTGAATTGTGCCTGTTGTTGTATCGACTGTAGTGCCAGTAGTCTGTGAGACAGTTGTACCTTCGGTGCTTGCAACTGTAGTGCCAGAAGTTTGAGACACGGTTGTACCTTCGGTGCTGGTCACAGGCGAGGTGGTAGTTGCAATTGTGCCTGTCGTTGTCTCAGCTGTAGTTCCAGTAGTCTGTGAGACAGTGATACCTTCGGTGCTTGATACTGTAGTGCCAGTAGTCTGAGACACGGTTGTACCTTCTGTGCTGGTCACTGGCGAGGTTGTACTTTGAATTGTGCCTGTTGTTGTATCGACTGTAGTGCCAGTAGTCTGTGAGACAGTTGTACCTTCGGTGCTTGAAACTGTAGTGCCAGAAGTTTGAGACACGGTTGTACCTTCTGTGCTGGTCACAGGCGAGGTGGTACTTGCAATTTTGCCTGTCGTTGTCTCAGCTGTAGTTCCAGTAGTCTGTGAGACAGTGGTACCTTCGGTGCTTGATACTGTAGTGCCAGTAGTCTGAGACACGGTTGTACCTTCTGTGCTGGTCACTGGCGAGGTTGTACTTTGAATTGTGCCTGTTGTTGTATCGACTGTAGTGCCAGTAGTCTGTGAGACAGTTGTACCTTCGGTGCTTGAAACTGTAGTGCCAGAAGTTTGAGACACGGTTGTACCTTCGGTGCTGGTCACAGGCGAGGTGGTAGTTGCAATTGTGCCTGTCGTTGTCTCAGCTGTAGTTCCAGTAGTTTGTGAGACAGTGGTACCTTCGGTGCTTGATACTGTAGTGCCAGTAGTCTGAGACACGGTTGTACCTTCTGTGCTGGTCACTGGCGAGGTTGTACTTTGAATTGTGCCTGTTGTTGTATCGACTGTAGTGCCAGTAGTCTGTGAGACAGTTGTACCTTCGGTGCTTGAAACTGTAGTGCCAGAAGTTTGAGACACGGTTGTACCTTCGGTGCTGGTCACAGGCGAGGTGGTAGTTGCAATTGTGCCTGTCGTTGTCTCAGCTGTAGTTCCAGTAGTTTTTGAGACAGTGGTACCTTCGGTGCTTGATACTGTAGTGCCAGTAGTCTGAGACACGGTTGTACCTTCTGTGCTGGTCACTGGCGAGGTTGTACTTTGAATTGTGCCTGTTGTTGTATCGACTGTAGTGCCAGTAGTCTGTGAGACAGTTGTACCTTCGGTGCTTGAAACTGTAGTGCCAGAAGTTTGAGACACGGTTGTACCTTCGGTGCTGGTCACAGGCGAGGTGGTAGTTGCAATTGTACCTGTCGTTGTCTCAGCTGTAGTTCCAGTAGTCTGTGAGACAGTGGTACCTTCGGTGCTTGATACTGTAGTGCCAGTAGTCTGAGACACGGTTGTACCTTCTGTGCTGGTCACTGGCGAGGTTGTACTTTCAATTGTGCCCGTTGTTGTATCGACTGTAGTGCCAGTAGTCTGTGAGACAGTTGTACCTTCGGTGCTTGAAACTGTAGTGCCAGAAGTTTGAGACACGGTTGTACCTTCGGTGCTGGTCACAGGCGAGGTGGTAGTTGCAATTGTGCCTGTCGTTGTCTCAGCTGTAGTTCCAGTAGTCTGTGAGACAGTGGTACCTTCGGTGCTTGATACTGTAGTGCCAGTAGTCTGAGACACGGTTGTACCTTCTGTGCTGGTCACTGGCGAGGTTGTACTTTGAATTGTGCCTGTTGTTGTATCGACTGTAGTGCCAGTAGTCTGTGAGACAGTTGTACCTTCGGTGCTTGAAACTGTAGTGCCAGAAGTTTGAGACACGGTTGTACCTTCGGTGCTGGTCACAGGCGAGGTGGTAGTTGCAATTGTACCTGTCGTTGTCTCAGCTGTAGTTCCAGTAGTCTGTGAGACAGTGGTACCTTCGGTGCTTGATACTGTAGTGCCAGTAGTCTGAGACACGGTTGTACCTTCTGTGCTGGTCACTGGCGAGGTTGTACTTTGAATTGTGCCCGTTGTTGTATCGACTGTAGTGCCAGTAGTCTGTGAGACAGTTGTACCTTCGGTGCTTGAAACTGTAGTGCCAGAAGTTTGAGACACGGTTGTACCTTCGGTGCTGGTCACAGGCGAGGTGGTAGTTGCAATTGTGCCTGTCGTTGTCTCAGCTGACGTTCCAGTAGTCTGTGAGACAGTGGTACCTTCGGTGCTTGATACTGTAGTGCCAGTAGTCTGAGACACGGTTGTACCTTCTGTGCTGGTCACTGGCGAGGTTGTACTTTGAATTGTGCCTGTTGTTGTATCGACTGTAGTGCCAGTAGTCTGTGAGACAGTTGTACCTTCGGTGCTTGAAACTGTAGTGCCAGAAGTTTGAGACACGGTTGTACCTTTGGTACTGGTCACAGGCGAGATGGTAGTTGCAATTGTGCCTGTCGTTGTCTCAGCTGTAGTTCCAGTAGTCTGTGAGACAGTGGTACCTTCGGTGCTTGATACTGTAGTTCCAGTAGTCTGAGACACGGTTGTACCTTCTGTGCTGGTCACTGGCGAGGTTGTACTTTGAATTGTGCCTGTTGTTGTATCGACTGTAGTGCCAGTAGTCTGTGAGACAGTTGTACCTTCGGTGCTTGAAACTGTAGTGCCAGAAGTTTGAGACACGGTTGTACCTTCGGTGCTGGTCACTGGCGAGGTTGTACTTTGAATTGTGCCTGTTGTTGTATCGACTGTAGTGCCAGTAGTCTGTGAGACAGTTGTACCTTCGGTGCTTGAACCTGTAGTGCCAGAAGTTTGAGACACGGTTGTACCTTCGGTGCTGGTCACAGGCGAGGTAGTAGTTGCAATTGTGCCTGTCGTTGTCTCAGCTGTAGTTCCAGTAGTCTGTGAGACAGTGGTACCTTCGGTGCTTGATACTGTAGTGCCAGTAGTCTGAGACACGGTTGTACCCTCTGTGCTGGTCACTGGCGAGGTTGTACTTTGAATTGTGCCTGTTGTTGTATCGACTGTAGTGCCAGTAGTCTGTGAGACAGTTGTACCTTCGGTGCTTGAAACTGTAGTGCCAGAAGTTTGAGACACGGTTGTACCTTCGGTGCTGGTCACAGGCGAGGTGGTAGTTGCAACTAAGCCTACAAAAAGCAGGTTTTTTGTAAGTTTAAACAAACATGTATTTAAGGTAGCACAATACAAAAATTTTATGACTCCAACTCCCAAGTTTTAAAATGCTTTCTTAATAATGCTTGAAAATTTATAAAAGTGGTAGTTTTGTATCTAACAGACTACTCTTTCAAATTAATGCAATGTTAGTATTTTGCAACAATTATGTAACCAATTATAATTTTAACTGCGTCTAAAATATTTTTCACCAAATTTCCACTTTCAAATGAATTAGCTTCTGCATAGGTATCCCTAGAGGGTTGATTTTATTATATGTTGTTCCTATGGCCATTATCTACAAAAGGGTGTCTCATATCTCAGATAGAATATATAGAAC
Source organism: Mytilus galloprovincialis (assembly GCF_965363235.1). Classification (NCBI taxonomy): domain Eukaryota; kingdom Metazoa; phylum Mollusca; class Bivalvia; order Mytilida; family Mytilidae; genus Mytilus; species Mytilus galloprovincialis. Next base: position 39,090,847 of record NC_134847.1, read on the forward strand.
AAAATTTACACCTAATCAAACATTTTGTTGTTTTATGTGGTTAAGATGTTTACACTAATTAGAGATTTATGAGAGAATGGAATACCATAAGGACAATTTGAGACACCCTTTTGAAGCCCATGATGTGTTGTTTAAGATTAAAATTTTTTGTATAGTTAAAGAGATGATAGAGCTCAATTCATTCAAGTAAACTGACCCGATTTTGCCACTAATTACATAATAATTGATTACATAATGATTGCATAATAAAAATATTGCAACCGTTTAAAAGATTTATCTTTTATCTATCTATATATATATATAAGTAAGTACGTCTGAGTCAGTGACAACCCTACAACAGATGTATCCATCGGATCGCCATCAGTGATGGTGATACATGGCTGTGTACATAATGTAGCCGTCCCGCTAGACCACACGACCACCTGGGCTCTCGAGAGGTCTCGTGTGGTCTAGCGGGACGGCTGCAGTGCAGGCGATTTGGTGTCACGATATCACAGTAGCATGGGTTCGAATCCCGGCGAAGGAAGAACCAAAAAATTTGCGAAAGCAAATTTACAGATCTAACATTGTTGGGTTGATGTTTAGACGAGTTGTATATATATATATATATATATATATATATACCTCTTTTATTATTTTCTATGCATTCATAAGAAAGTTACAGCACATTAAAGGTTAGTGATTGGAAGTAAAAAAAAATCTTTGTATTGTGCTACCTTAACTCGTAAAGAATTCACTTTCTTCGTTTCAGTACTAAAAGATTAACTTGTGTCGAATGAACATCAATATCTGCCATTTTTTTTTTTTTTTTTTTTTATTATTGTTGACCAATTTTATGTTTAACTCCAGTTTAATTTTTAATATATAGTTATGGAAAACCATAGCGTAAGACGTAAAGAGTTTTATCTGGCGGACCTTTGATGACTTTATACATCAATACATTTTTTTATGTTTTTTGACTAACACAAATTTATTGGCCTATTTTACGATTAATAGATTAAGTGATCGATTGATGGATTGATTGACTAATTAATTTATTTAATAAAGCAAATACAAACAGATGAAATGATATAAAAAGCAAAACGAAAATTCCATTAATAAAATAAAAAATGATATGATCACTATTGTAAAATGTGTTGGGACACAGTCGTACCTTCTACGCTTGTCGCTGGCGAGGTGGTTGTTACGATCGTGCCTGTCGTTGGCTCAGACGAAGTACTAGTAGTCTGAGAGATGGCTGTATCTTCTGTGCTGATAACTGGCGTGATGGTACTTTCTATTGAACCTATAAAAAGCAGGTTTATTCGTAAGTTAAATCGGACATGTATTTATATGATAAACTCATCAAATATACTTTGATTAAAATTGTGGACACTGGACGCGGTTTTCGTTTTGAAAGGAGACTCATCAGTGAAGTTGAAGGGTATTAATGACCAAACAACACTTACTTCGATATAAGAACAATACCTTTAAAGATCGTGGTCTTTGTTTGCTTTCAAATTAAGCTCCCAATTGTTTCATTTTAGAATTAAACGCCTTTGTAAAGAATTTATTGGTGTTATAACTTTGCCAATTCACTCACAAACAACTAAAATTCCGAATGTTATGATGTGTTTGTGATTGACTTGTTGCAGATCATTCAAGTCGTTTAATCCTTATAATTCCTTAAAATTCGAGATAAGGATTTTTTTTCCTACACTCGTTACCTCTCCAAAGTTGTCCTGGTCACGACGAACCCACAACACATCTATACAGCGCCACGACAAGAAACTTGGTCAAATTGCGGGTCATCTGTGATCGTCGTACGACAGTCGCACGGTATTTTGACATTTAACATCGTGGCGCTATCGTGTGTAGTGGGCCGAAAATTGGCAGGCACCTTTTTTGCTCTACGAATTTTTTTCGTGTCACTGTCTTGTGGCTGTCGTGAGAGTGTCTCACCACAATCGTGTGACTGTTGTGCGATAAACACATTGTCGTGGGTACCAACATAAACCTTTTTTTAGATTAAAACAATCGTACGACTGTCGCAATACATTCGTGATACTGTCGCACGATTGTCTCACGAATACCAAATTTCGTACGATGCTCGCACAACATTGATGGTCCGTCGTACGACAGTGGAACGTTCGTCGTGCAACATATTTTCTTTTTATTTAGAAGAATACAATTCGGCGTGAATAAATGTTTGGAAAACATACCGTCTGCCGTTTAAAGAGGATGGCTATTCCACTAGAACGATTACGTTCGGCCCTGCTGAAAATGCGCCTTGCCGGACTCCAACAAGAGCAAAATATCGTCCATTTATTTTTCTTTTCGGGGGCATCCTGGTTTAAATTCGCTGAACAATTATAATCAAAAACTAATACGAATGACGTCGTTTAGCTTGACCGAACTTATAATGACACTTAAACATATTGAAAGCAAACGGCAAATAGCTTGCAATTAATCGGGCCTTCTATATACTAATAGACCCGGAGTCAAACGTGCGAGTGACCCATGACTGTTGTGCGACAGTTGTAAGACAGTCATACGAAAGTGGCACGACAGTGACACGCGCATCCCGTGACATGAAACCCTGAAAAATTAATCGGGCCTTCTATATATACTAATAGACGCGGAGTCAAACGTGCGAGTGACCCACGACTGTTGTGCGACAGTTGTAAGACAGTCATACGAAAGTGGCACGACAGTGACAAGCGCATCCCGTGACATGAAACCCTGATAAATAGCGTGATTGTCGTACGACTGTCGCAAGCCGACTAGCGACAAACCCACGACAGTACAATTACATTTTTTTCTGTCGTGTACCCATCGTGGAACCATCATGGACATGTCGTAGCTGATGTGACCACTCGATATATATTTTTGACATTTTGCACGACAGTCCCACGACAACTATTTTATAGATCCTTCACGACAAAAAATCGCACGATCGGTTGTGACCGGGGCTTTAAACGTAAATTGTATATTTGTGTCATTGAATTGGCCTGGTGCGTGAATATATTTGTTGCTTCACGCAAAAATATGTACTCCATAAAATTTGCTACAAAAACTCATATTATAATTTAAGTTAATGTTTTAGTAGATTTTTGATTTAACGATTTAACGCGAAGTTAAAAAAGAAACATTTTTCAACATCGAGCTGGATTGTGTTATTATCGTCACCATCGTGTTAACATTGGTGACAAAAAAATGTTCAAGCAACGTGGTCTATCGACAAATTAAACAACGTCAAAAACAACTACCGGAAGTACTCTAGACCAATCATATCAACGTATTCCTTAATGTGCAAATTAAATCATATAAGAATTTTTCAAAATTAACTTATCTTGATTTAATAACTTTAAGATGAACAAGTTTTGAATGAGCATAATATGTCACGCCGTTATTATATTTATTCAATTTCGAGATATCTTATTTAGTTAAATAAGATATCTTATTAACTAATTGAGATATCTTAATAACAAAATGAGATATCTTATATATTAATTGAGATATCTGATTTATTAAATAAGATATCTTATATATTAAATAAGATATCTTATATATTAAATAAGATATCTTATTAAAATGTTTATAAAGATATCTTATTAAACATGTAAGATATCTTATTTAAAATATAAGATATCTCTATTAATTTATAAGATATCTTATTAACTATATAATATATCTTCTATATAGTTATTAATAGAGATATCTTATTTACTTAATAAGATATCTCCATAAGTTAATAAGATATCTCTATTAGTTTATAAGATATCTCTATTAATTAATATGATATCTCTATTAGTTTATAAGATATCTCTATTAATTAATAAGATATCTTATAAAGTATGTATTTAAAAGATATCTTTCTAAAGAAGTAAGATATCTTATATACTTTATAAGATATCTTATTAATTAATAGAGATATCTTATTAAATTAAAGAGATATCTTATAAACTAATAGAGATATCTTATAAACTTTTAGAGATATTTTATTAACTTATAAAGATATCTTATTAACTTATAGAGATATCTTATAAACTAATAAAGATATCTTATAAACTTTTAGAGATATCTTATTAACTTATAGAGATATCTTATTAACTTATAAAGATATCATATAAACTAATAGAGATATCTTATAAACTTTTAGAGATATCTTATTAACTTATAGAGATATCTCATTTAATTGGTTATAAAGATATCTTATTTAATATATAAGATATCTCCATAAGTTAATAAGATATATCTATTAGTTTATAAGATATCTCTATTAATTAATAAGATATCTTATAAAGTATGTATTTAAAAGATATCTTTATAAAGAAGTAAGATATCTTATATACTTTATAAGATATCTTATTAATTAATAGAGATATCTTATTAACTTATAGAGATATTTTATAAACTAATAGAGATATCTTATAAACTAATAGAGATATCTTATTTACTTTCAAATTAAATAAGATATCTTATAAAAATTAAAGATATCTTAATACTTAATAAGATATCTTGTTAAATAGATACGATATCTTCAAATTTGAATAAATATAAAAACGGCGTGCCATAGCATAACGTCTACACAGAAGTCTATGGCACGCCGTTATTATATTTATTCAATTTCGAGATATCTTATTTAGTTAAATAAGATATCTTATAAACTAATTAAGATATCTTATAAATTTTTAGAGATATCTTATATATTAATTGAGATATCTGATTTATTAAATAAGATATCTTCAAATTTGAATAAATATAAAAACGGCGTGCCATAGAAGTCTCACAGTGTGACAAGGTTAAGTGAAACTGAAATTAATTCGAAATACATAGTCGTTTTTTGTTGTTTTTTCAAATCATAACAAAATAAAAGGTTGTACTTTGAATTGTGCCTGTTGTTGTATCGACTGTAGTGCCAGTAGTCTGTGAGACAGTTGTACCTTCGGTGCTTGAAACTGTAGTGCCAGAAGTTTGAGACACGGTTGTACCTTCGGTGCTGGTCACAGGCGAGGTGGTAGTTGCAATTGTGCCTGTCGTTGTCTCAGCTGTAGTTCCAGTAGTCTGTGAGACAGTGGTACCTTCAGTGCTTGATACTGTAGTGCCAGTAGTCTGAGACACGGTTGTACCTTCTGTGCTGGTCACTGGCGAGGTTGTACTTTGAATTGTGCCTGTTGTTGTATCGACTGTAGTGTCAGTAGTCTGTGAGACAGTGGTACCTTCAGTGCTATATACTGTAGTGCCAGTAGTCTGAGACACGGTTGTACCGTCTGTGCTGGTCACTGGCGAGGTGGTACTTTGAATTGTGCCTGTTGTTGTATCGACTGTAGTGCCAGTAGTCTGTGAGACAGTTGTACCTTCGGTGCTTGAAACTGTAGTGCCAGAAGTTTGAGACACGGTTGTACCTTCTGTGCTGGTCACAGGCGAGGTGGTAGTTGCAATTGTGCCTGTCGTTGTCTCAGCTGTAGTTCCAGTAGTCTGTGAGACAGTGGTACCTTTGGTGCTTGATACTGTAGTGCCAGTAGTCTGAGACACGGTCGTACCTTCTGTGCTGGTCACTGGCGAGGTTGTACTTTGAATTGTGCCTGTTGTTGTATCGACTGTAGTGCCAGTAGTCTGTGAGACAGTTGTACCTTCGGTGCTTGAAACTGTAGTGCCAGAAATTTGAGACACGGTTGTACCTTCGGTGCTGGTCACAGGCGAGGTGGTAGTTGCAATTGTGCCTGTCGTTGTCTCAGCTGTAGTTCCAGTAGTCTGTGAGACAGTGGTACCTTCGGTGCTTGATACTGTAGTGCCAGTGGTCTGAGACACGGTTGTACCTTCTGTGCTGGTCACTGGCGAGGTTGTACTTTGAATTGTGCCTGTTGTTGTATCGACTGTAGTGCCAGTAGTCTGTGAGACAGTTGTACCTTCGGTGCTTGAAACTGTAGTGCCAGAAGTTTGAGACACGGTTGTACTTTCGGTGCTGGTCACAGGCGAGGTGGTAGTTGCAATCGTGCCTGTTGTTGTCTCAGCTGTAGTTCCAGTAGTCTGTGAGACAGTGGTACCTTCGGTGCTTGATACTGTAGTGCCAGTAGTCTGAGACACGGTTGTACTTTCTGTGCTGGTCACTGGCGAGGTTGTACTTTGAATTGTGCCTGTTGTTGTATCGACTGTAGTGCCAGTAGTCTGTGAGACAGTTGTACCTTCGGTGCTTGAAACTGTAGTGCCAGAAGTTTGAGACACGGTTGTACCTTCGGTGCTGGTCACAGGCGAGGTGGTAGTTGCAATTGTGCCTGTCGTTGTCTCAGCTGACGTTCCAGTAGTCTGTGAGACAGTGGTACCTTCGGTGCTTGATACTGTAGTGCCAGTAGTCTGAGACACGGTTGTACCTTCTGTGCTGATCACTGGCGAGGTTGTACTTTGAATTGTGCCTGTTGTTGTATCGACTGTAGTGCCAGTAGTCTGTGAGACAGTTGTACCTTCGGTGCTTGAAACTGTAGTGCCAGAAGTTTGAGACACGGTTGTACTTTCGGTGCTGGTCACAGGCGAGGTGGTAGTTGCAATTGTGCCTGTCGTTGTCTCAGCTGTAGTTCCAGTAGTCTGTGAGACAGTGGTACCTTTGGTGCTTGATACTGTAGTGCCAGTAGTCTGAGACACGGTTGTACCTTCTGTGCTGGTCACTGGCGAGGTTGTGCTTTGAATTGTGCCTGTTGTTGTATCGACTGTAGTGCCAGTAGTCTGTGAGACAGTTGTACCTTCGGTGGTTGAAACTGTAGTGCCAGAAGTTTGAGTCACGGTTGTACCTTCGGTGCTGGTCACAGGCAAGGTGGTAGTTGCAATCGTGCCTGTCGTTGTCTCAGCTGTAGTTCCAGTAGTCTGTGAGACAGTGGTACCTTCGGTGCTTGATACTGTAGTGCCAGTAGTCGGAGACACGGTTGTACCTTCTGTGCTGGTCACTGGCGAGGTTGTATCTTGAATTGGGCCTGTTGTTGTATCGACTGTAGTGCCAGTAGTCTGTGAGACAGTTGTACCTTCGGTGCTTGAAACTGTAGTGCCAGAAGTTTGAGACACGGTTGTACCTTCGGTGCTGGTCACAGGCGAAGTGGTTATTGCAATTGTGCCTGTTGTTTTCTCAGCTGTATTTCCCGTAGTTTGTGAGACAGTGGTACCTTCGGTGCTTGATACTGTAGTGCCAGTAGCTTGAGACACGGTTGTACCTTCTGTGCTGGTCACTGGCGAGGTTGTACTTTGAATTTTTCCTGTTGTTGTATCGACTGTAGTGCCTGTAGTCTGTAAACCCGTTATAGGTTCAGCTGTTAAACGAAAATGATGCGTTTGTGTTAATACATATATATATATATATATATATATTATATTCTTTTGCGGAAATTAGATAAAATGAATAATATTTTTGTTGTTTTTCGTGTATATGAATATCTAATTAATAAATACGTTTACAAGGTATCATACAGTTGAAATGTAATATATCCATATAATAATAAGAAAATGTCAAATCTTTTAAATGTTGGAAACTTCGTTTGATAATTGTTGGCACTTCCCAAACTAAAAGTGTTGAGATATATGTAAACAAAACTCGTCAATGGTACCAGGCTTATAATTTAGTACGCAACTCGAGTTTTTAGTCTTTTTAAAAACTGATGAATAATATTGTCGCCAATAAGAAGAGTACACAATTTCTACATAAAAGATCCTACCGGCTGTTTTATCGTCAAATGTATTAATATTCGTCGAACCTTTTGAACACATTTTTTGTTTCTTCAAACAACCATACTGCTGCTGTATTTGATGTGTTATGATATACCGTTGTCTGTCCGTCCGTCCGTCTTCCACATGTCGGACAATAATTCAAAAACGCTTTGAGCAGTTATAATGAAACTTTGGTGAACTGTTTACACATTTATCTCTTGACGTATCCTCAATGCTCAGCTCTTTATTTCTTATGGTTTGCTTTTTTACCAATTTGCCATATTAATGCATTCTAATCTAACCATATGCAGAATATGAATGTTTTTTTTATCATTTCGGACCACGATGTGTACGATAAACCCTTTACTCTGACTTTATTAAGTTCAACTTCATCTCTCAACTCTTGCGCATAAACACGGGTGTCATTCGGTTTATCGAGAGAAATGATCGTGAAAGAATATCTAACGGCGGTCAAGTATTGAGAGACGATCGTGAAAGTTCTGGTAACAGATCGTGAAAGACATTTAATCGAGAAGACATATGAAAGGTCAATAAATATTCTAATTTAATTAATTACACAGACAAATTTACGACAAAATAAAATTGTCTGTCAAAATGGTTCAACATTATGATCAGTATGTGAGAATATCCAGTTTTAAAAGTACATAGTTATTACAAAACAACAAAAGACAGATTGCTTCTCGACGTTTCAATGACATAAAAAATGAAAACATACATGATTTTTTTTAACAAATTCGACTAGAAAAACTACTGTTATCCAAATAAGGGCATTCTATTTGAATTAATCAAACGGTTTTCGTAATTATTTTGTATAAACATAATTTGAAACTTGGTAAATAAAGAACTATTTACACAAAAATTGATTTTTCGGATCGTGAAAGATCACGTAACGCATTTTTGGAGATCGTGAAAAGGATCGTGAAGGATCTGATGCTACGAATACGTTCAAATTTTTCTTCAACTATATAATAATTGATATTTGTTATTGGTATTCAGAAAAGCTAGATAGGTCAACATCCTCAATAGGTTTAAGCATTTCAAATTCAATTTTATGGAAAAACGAGCAGAAATGCATATGATTTTTTTTGGACCACTTGATAGATATAAACCTATGGATTCAGGAAAGGTATCACTGTTATTGATTGAAATTTTCCTTTAGACCAAATTTTGGAGACTTTTGTGACATGTTCAATCCCCTTTTTTGCTGTATTTTGTATCTAAGAAATGCAGATTGTTGTCATGGTTATACCCAAAAGGGATTATATTTCACCATTATGACCATTAGAAATCAAATCTATGGAAGATTTTCTTTCTATAAATATATACATGCATAACACACAAAGAAAGCTTCATTTGTTAGACAGGAGGTGAAAGAGGGTGTTTAAAAATTATGAGTGTAAATTTTATTTTTTTATCTAACTGTGTATTGCTACCTGACGATTCAGTTTTGTGGTCAAGTCCGTATCGCTGATTCGTTAAGCTTTAGGATAACTGTCTGTTGTTATGATTGTAAGTTGTACATTTTCGACTTCTGCAAGGTTTCAAATAACATAGAACTCATTATCATGCATCATTCGGCAATGCTCGTGTTATGTTGTGTAGCCTTTTGGATATATACCTGTATGCTTTAGCGCCAAGGTATTTCATGTACATGTTTGTCTGCATGTTTCATATATGACCATGGTGACGTCATTGTATTTGATATATTGAATGATAGTAAGATGTCTATGTCTGGTTGTCGGTCAGGGTTCATATACTTTGGACCGGATGTTCCGAATTAATTGTCCAAGCATAACTTTTACATTTGTCAGTTTCTAAGGCACTGTAAGGATCGGAACACATTTATTTGGTGTACGGGATATTTGTAGAGATCTGTATGGCATGGTTCATCTGACCTTGAACTCTTTTTATGAACCATTGACAGTCTTAAGCGCATTTGACACTTATAGTAAAACCCTTGATATTATAGACGTTCAACAAATATACTATGATAAGTAAAGCAGACGAGACATTACAGGATTTGCGCTCTGGTATTCTATAGTATGTAGTATATAGTCAAAGCAATCCACATCTGCGTTGTATATCAAGAACTAAAGAAAGTACTGTTGCACAAAATGTTGGTTACCGTTCAATCTCAAATTACTCATGAAAGATGATGTTTTGCTGTAATTTTTTGTTTGAAGGATATCATTGTGGTTTAAACGTTGCATATCCATATTATTGGCTAAATAGTGTCGGTCTGCCTATATTGTACTCGACCGATTCTCAGAGCTGAATCTTTCACACTTATTTAGACATGTATTTGTTTGTTTTTTTTTTCTTTCGATGTAAAGTGTTGAATAGAAAAAAATAATAGCTTTAATGATCATCCTTATCAAAATAGATACAGGCTTCAACCAGTTGCAGGTTTATCAAATGATAAAAGAAAAACTGATTTCTGACTACTAGTATTAACTCTGGTCACGCATTATCTTTCACGATCAAAATAATGCGTTGCCTGATCTTTCACGATCAAGTTTGATGGAAATTCAATAAATTTAAGGTTGTCATATACAAATTAATGCTTTTAATTAAGGGAAGAACAGACTTTAATTTTACTATACTATCAGATACACCCGTTTCAAATATATCATGATAAAACTGAAATATGACCATTATTGGTACAAAAAGCGTGTTATTTGTAATTAATTTCATAGACAGGTATTGCGCCCTTTTGTGTTTTTTCATAAAGTACTGGATATTTTCTTTTTTTTATTTCACAGTTATGTTGAGGAAATTAAACCATTTTGACAGACATAATTTTTTGTTCAGATTTGTTCCGCGTTTTGAATATTAAGCAATTTTTTCAAAGATTCTGAACTAAAATTTGCATTAAATGTCTTTCACGATCCGTTACCAGAGCTTTCACGATCGTCTCTCAATACTTGACCGCCGTTAGATATTCTTTCACGATCATTTCTCTCGATAAACCGAATGACACCCGTGATAAACATGAAACCTAAACTTCATACAAGATTTCTTACGTTATTCACTGGTATTAAAGAGATAATCGTAACTGCAATTACGATTATCCCAATATGGCGACGGTAGATATAGGTAAAATCTTTACACTCATTTTTCTTAATTGTAGCATGTTTTTGTCAATAGTTACTCAGCTGCAAGGTTTATCTATACCATTTCATCATATTTGAATCGTAACGGTGCACTGGAATTGTCTAAGCGCTTTGAAAATAGCCGTTGAAAAATTCGGGATGATAATCGTAACTCGGAAAAAAGATAATCGTAATTATGGTATTTAAAAATAAAAAAGATAATCGTAACTGGAAACTGTTTTATTGATATTGACACTAAAACGTATATCTGATAGCATATTATGAAATTATGGCGATGAATTATTTACGAAACGTCCCAACATCTTATGACATTTCTTTTTATGCATATATAATTAATTGTTCTTATGAAAACAGCTACATACTAGTATATTATAAAATTGGAAGGGTGAACAAGCTTCAAGAAATTTGGAAATGGGAAAACACGAACTTTGTTAATATACAGAAATTTATTAAACTAGGTATGCCACAAAATATGTGAATGAGCGATGGAAATTATGATACATGACAATAATTGTCAGGCGACACGCATGTGTCACCTTACATCAGATTTCTGATTAAGACAGTAAACAAAAAATAATTTATCCTGAAGTAAATAGTAAATATAGTAATTTCAACCAAAGATGAAGAACTGGATCTGCCATCACTGTATTGGATACCTAAACTACATAAGTGTCCTTACAAACAACGGTATATTGCTGGGTCTTCCAAGTGCTCCACGAAACCTCTTTCTAAATTATTAACATCTATTTTATCAGCAATCAAAGACGGGCTTCAAAGTTATTGTGAAACTGCCTATTCCAGAGGGGGCGTAAATCAGATGTGGATACTTAAAAATTCCAAAGATCTTTTAGAGTACATACAATCTAACTCTCTTTCATCTTGTAACAGTATTAAAACATTTGACTTTTCTACTCTGTACACTAGTATTCCACATTCCAAACTAAAAGACAAATTGAAAGAGTTGGTATTGCTTTGCTTCGTAAAAAAGAATGGCCAACGTAGATACAAGTATCTTGTCTTAGGGAGGGATAAATCCTACTTTGTAAAGGATCACTCTGATTCGAACAAAAAATTCTCTGAAACTGATATTATCAAGATGCTTGATTTCTTGATTGACAATATATTTGTTACGTTCGGAGGACGTGTTTTTCAACAGACTGTCGGCATTCCAATGGGAACAAACTGTGCCCCTCTACTTGCATTGCCGACTTGTTTCTTTATTATTATGAGGCTGACTTCATGCAGGAACTTCTTAGGAAGAAAGATAAGAAGTTAGCACTAACCTTTAACTCTACTTTTCGCTATATAGATGATGTTCTTTCACTAAATAATTCAAAATTTGGTGACTATGTGGAACGCATCTATCCAATCGAGCTAGAGATAAAGGATACTACAGATACAGTTAAGTCGGCCTCATATCTTGACTTACATCTAGAAATTGACAATGGGGGTCGGTTGAAAACAAAACTTTACGACAAAAGAGATGATTTCAGTTTTCCAATTGTGAACTTTCCATTTCTAAGTAGCAACATTCCAGCAGCACCTGCATACGGGGTATATATCTCCCAATTGATACGATATTCCCGTGCTTGCATTTCCTATCATGATTTTCTTGATAGAGGGTTGCTACTCACAAGGAAGCTATTAAACCAAGAGTTCCAAATGGTGAAGTTGAAATCATCCCTTCGTAAATTTTACGGACGCCATCACGAGTTGGTTGACCGTTATGGAATAACCGTATCACAAATGATATCGGATATGTTCCTTACGTCGTAACTACAATCCCCTTCCCTTTCCTGAATGTGACCTACCGAATTAGACTATTTACCGGATTTGTTATCACATAAGCAACACGACGGGTGCCGCATGTGGAGCAGGATCTGCTTACCCTTCCGGAGCACCTGAGATCACCCCTAGTTTTTTAGTGGGGTTCGTGTTGTTTATTCTTTAGTTTTCTATGTTGTGTCGTGTGTGCTGTTGTTTGTTTGTCTTTTTCATTTTTAGCCATGGCGTTGTCAGTTTGTTTTAGATTTATGAGTTTGACTGTCCCTTTGGTATCTTTCGTCCCTCTTTTTTAATATTGTTTAAATTATTTTATTGTAGGTGGTTATATGTGCTATTTCTGCCCCCGGGAAGCCACTGCTGATTTAATTCTAGAACATACCCTATTATGCCATAACGAAGTAGGAAAGACATTTAGTATTCGTCAAAAACCGTTTGACGAGAAATTAGTGGCTACAGTTTTCATGTCACTTTGATCATTTTTCATGGATGATATCACAACTTAAAAGTTATGATGAACAAGGGATAACTTTGAAAAGTGTTTTACAGTGTCATTTCTTTTATAGCTGACTATGCGGTATGGGCTTTGTTCATTGTTGAAGACCGTACGGTGACCTATATTTGTTAATTTCTGAGTCATGTTGGTCTCTTGTGGAAAGTTGTCTCATTGGCAAACATACCACATCTTTTTATTCATATTAGCTACTTCATGGCTGTCACTGAAATTTCAGTATCTCAGATATAAACTATAAACAACACAAATTCAATTTTGAATTATGATAATATGACATCCTTAAAACAATAATGCTATATAAGACTAGAGAATGTTTGGCCCTAAATGGGATTCTTTGTGTATTATGACATTAAGTAACGTGGAGTTCATTGACAAACATGGATTTGTGTTCTTTTATAGTTTGGCCAAAAGCCCGAAATTCAAAAAATACAATTGATGTAGCTTTAAATTTTCTTACAAGAAATACTTATTCAAAGAATGACTGCAAAGATGAGAATAAAATAACGCATATTCCGCAAAATTAGAAACAAACTTATTAAAAATTCATAAATACTCGGTATATGAAAAGTATGCTGCATACATATGCATGGAAGATATTGTAGAGAAAAATATTGAAGGTACTAAACAAGGAACATTTTTGTATTTGCATACTTGCCATATAATTAGTACTTTTCTATTAAATGAAAACATAAATTAGCCTTTCCTAATTTTCATGCATTTTTCTGAAGCTCAAAATATTTGTTTTAAAATCTATAAAAATCTTTGTAATTAAACCAGTTCCGACTGTGATAATCTACATGTTTGGCCCTTTGATGTAATTTATCAATATACATATTTGTGTTTTTTTTTCGTCTGTCAAATGCTTCGTAAGACTATAGGTAAGGCTAAAATAGATGGTAAATCATTAATATATAAAGAAAATAATGTAGGGCTTAAAATACACCCTTGTTTTACCCCAACTGAGGAATTAAAAAAATCAGTGATACCTTCCGAGATCTTTACCAAGTACAAAACCTCTTTATACATATCTTTCATTATACTAAAAAAAGGGACCATCTATGTTGTAATAAGACAATTTGTAAAAGAGGGCATCTCTATTAATAGTATCAAATGCCTTCCTGAAATCAATGAAACAGGCATATATCTTTTTTGACATATGAAAATGTGGTATACGTGACTTTCATTTTGAGCAATGAATTGAAAGGATTGCACTTTTGGAATATGGGATATAGCTAATCCATCCTTTTTCTCATCAATTAGAGATATATAGGTAAATTTATCCTAGATATTAACCTGTAAGTTTCTTCATTTTTTTTTATATGCGTTAATGTCATCGTTTAACTGGGCATTTACATTTTTAACACACAAAATACCATTGAAATGCTGAAAGACACATTTATTATGTTTCAGTTACTATTATCATATAAAGAAAATTACGATTATCAAAGAAGAAAAATACCATAGAGTTACGATTATCATCCCGAATTTTTCAACAGCTATTTCACAGCTCTTAGACAATTCCAGTGCACCGTTACGATTCAAATATGATGTAATGGTATAGATAAACCTTGCAGCTGAGTAACTATTGACAAAAACATGCTACATTTAAGAAAAACGAGTGTAAAGATTTTACCTATATCTACCGTCGCCATATTGGGATAATCGTAATTGCAGTTACTATTATCTCTTTAATACCAGTGGTTATTGAAGTTCAATTTCATCTCTCAACTGTTGAACATTAACATGAAACCTGAACTTCATACAAAATCTCTGACTTTGTCAAGTTCTATTTCATCTCTCAACTCTTGCGCATAAACATGAAACCTGAACTTCATAAAAAAATTTCTGACGTTATTGAAGTTCAATTTCATCTCTCAACTGTTGAACATTAACATGAAACCTGAACTTCATACAAAATCTCTGACTTTGTTAAGTTCAATTTCTTTCTCAACCGTTGCGCTTTAACATGAAACCTGAACTTCATACACAATCTTTTAACTTTATTGAGTTCATTTTCATCTCTCAACTGTTGAAAATTATCATGAAACCTGACTTCATACAAAATCCCTGACTTTGTCAAGTTCAATTTGATCTCTTAACTGTTAAGCATTAACATGAAACCTGAACTTCATACAAAATCTCAGACTTTGTTAAAGTTTAATTTGATCTCTCAACTTGCGCGTTATAATGCAACCTGAAATTCATACAAAATCTTTAAGTTTATTTAATTCAATTTCATCATTAAATTGTTGCGCATTAACATGCAACCTGAACTTAATACAAAATCTCTGACTTTGTCAAGTTCATTTTCATCTCTAAACTGTTGCGCATAAACATGAAACCTGAACTTCATACAAAATCTCTGACTCAACTGTTGCGCATTAACATGAAACCTGAACTTCATACAAAATCTCTGACTTTGTCAAGTTCATTTTTCATCTCTAAACTGTTGCGCATAAACATGAAACCTGAACTTCATACAAAATCTCTGACTTTGCCAAGTTCAATTTCATCTCTCAACTGTTGCGCATTAACATGAAACCTGAACTTCATACAAAATCTCTGACTCAACTGTTGCGCGTTAACATGAAACCTGAACTTCATACAAAATCCCTGACTTTGTCTAGTTCATTTTCATCTCTAAACTGTTGCGCATAAACATGAAACCTGAACTTCATACAAAGTCTCTGACTTTGTCAAGTTCAATTTCATCTCTCAACTGTTGCGCATAACCATGTAACCTGAACTTCATACGAAATCTCTAAGTTTATTAATTTTAATTTTATCATTCAAATTTAGCGCATCAACATGAAACCTGAACTTCATACAAAATGTCTGACTTTGTCAAGTTCAGTTTCCTCTCTCAACTGTTGCGCTTAAACATGAAATCTGAACTTCATACAAAATAGAGTACAATTTCATCTCTCAACTGTTGCACATTAACATGAAACCTGAACTTCATACAAATTCTCTGACTTTGTCAAGTTCAATTTCATCTCTTAACTATTGCGCTTTAACATAAAACCTAAAATTCATACAAAATCTCTGACTTTGTTAAAGTTCAATTTGATCTCTCAACTTGCGCATTATTATGAAACCTGAACTTCATACGAAATCTCTAAGTTTGTTTATTTTAATTTCATCATTGAATTGTTGCGCATTTACATGAAACCTGAATTTCATGCAAAATCTCTGACTTTGTTAAGTTCAATTTCATTTCTCAACTATAGTGCATTAACATGAAACCTGAACTTCATACAAAATTTCTGACGTTTGAGTTTAAAATGACAAAGAACTTTAATTTTTTTTTATATGAGTCAGAAAAAAAAAACAGTTGTACAATCACCGAGTTAATACTAACAAAAGCAACATGCTGGTTGCTTTAAAAGGAGCAGGATCTGCTTACCCTTCCGAAGCACTTTTTTTTGTAGGGTTTCGGTTGTTCTGTTTTTGGATTTGTATGTTGTGTTTAATATACTAAAAGTCCTTTTTTTGCCATGGTGTTATGCAGTATGTTCGACTTATGAGATTTGATGTTCCTTTGATACATTTTGTCTATCTTTGAGACACATTTGAAATTTCAGTGGTGATCACACAGGATTTTATTTTATGGGATAGTCGTCTCTGATACAATACATGTTGTTTTAACGACGTATGTACCTTCGGTGTTTGTCACTGGCGAGGTTGTAGTTTGAAGTGTGCCTGTTGTTGTATCGACTGTAGTGCCTGTAGTCTGTGAGACAGTTGTACCTTCGGTGATAGAAACAGTAGTGCCAGAAATTTGAGACAGGGTTGTTCCTTCGGTGCTGGTCACAGGCGAGGTGGTAGTTGCAATTGTGCCTGTCGTTGTCTCAGCTGTAGTTCCAGTAGTTTGTGAGACAGTGGTACCTTCGGTGCTTGATACTGTAGTGCCAGTAGTCTGAGACACGGTTGTACCTTCTGTGCTGGTCACTGGCGAGGTTGTACTTTGAATTGTGCCTGTTGTTGTATCGACTGTAGTGCCAGTAGTCTGTGAGACAGTTGTACCTTCGGTGCTTGAAACGGTAGTGCCAGACGTTTGAGACACGGTTGTTCCTTCGGTGCTGGTCACAGGCGAGGTGGTAGTTGCAATTGTGCCTGTCGTTGTCTCAGCTGTAGTTCCAGTAGTTTTTGAGACTGTGGTACCTTCGGTGCTTGATACTTTAGTGCCAGTAGTCTGAGACACGGTTGTACCTTCTGTGCTGGTCACTGGCGAGGTTGTACTTTGAATTGTGCCTGTTGTTGTATCGACTGTAGTGCCAGTAGTCTGTGAGACAGTTGTACCTTCGGTGCTTGAAACGGTAGTGCCAGACGTTTGAGACACGGTTGTTCCTTCGGTGCTGGTCACAGGCGAGGTGGTAGTTGCAATTGTGCCTGTCGTTGTCTCAGCTGTAGTTCCAGTAGTTTGTGAGACAGTGGTACCTTCGGTGCTTGATACTGTAGTGCCAGTAGTCTGAGACATGGTTGTACCTTCTGTGCTGGTCACTGGCAAGGTTGTACTTTGAATTGTGCCTGTTGTTGTATCGACTGTAGTGCCAGTAGTCTGTGAGACAGTTGTACCTTCGGTGCTTGAAACGGTAGTGCCAGACGTTTCAGACACGGTTGTTCCTTCGGTGCTGGTCACAGGCGAGGTGGTAGTTGCAATTGTGCCTGTCGTTGTCTCAGCTGTAGTTCCAGTAGTTTGTGAGACAGTTGTACCTTCGGTGCTTGATACTGTAGTGCCAGTAGTCTGAGACACGGTTGTACCTTCTGTGCTGGTCACTGGCGAGGTTGTACTTTGAATTGTGCCTGTTGTTGTATCGACTGTAGTGCCAGTAGTCTGTGAGACAGTTGTACCTTCGGTGCTTGAAACGGTAGTGCCAGACGTTTCAGAAACGGTTGTTCCTTCGGTGCTGGTCACAGGCGAGGTGGTAGTTGCAATTGTGCCTGTCGTTGTCTCAGCTGTAGTTCCAGTAGTTTGTGAGACAGTGGTACCTTCGGTGCTTGATACTGTAGTGCCAGTAGTCTGAGACACGGTTGTACCTTCTGTGCTGGTCACTGGCAAGGTTGTACTTTGAATTGTGCCTGTTGTTGTATCGACTATAGTGCCAGTAGTCTGTGAGACAGTTGTACCTTCGGTGCTTGAAACGGTAGTGCCAGACGTTTCAGACACGGTTGTTCCTTCGGTGCTGGTCACAGGCAAGGTGGTAGTTGCAATTGTGCCTGTCGTTGTCTCAGCTGTAGTTCCAGTAGTTTGTGAGACAGTGGTACCTTCGGTGCTTGATACTGTAGTGCCAGTAGTCTGAGACACGGTTGTACCTTCTGTGCTGGTCACTGGCGAGGTTGTACTTTGAATTGTGCCTGTTGTTGTATCGACTGTAGTGCCAGTAGTCTGTGAGACAGTTGTACCTTCGGTGCTTGAAACGGTAGTGCCAGACGTTTGAGACACGGTTGTTCCTTCGGTGCTGGTCACAGGCGAGGTGGTAGTTGCAATTGTGCCTGTCGTTGTCTCAGCTGTAGTTCCAGTAGTTTGTGAGACAGTGGTACCTTCGGTGCTTGATACTGTAGTGCCAGTAGTCTGAGACACGGTTGTACCTTCTGTGCTGGTCACTGGCGAGGTTGTACTTTGAATTGTGCCTGTTGTTGTATCGACTGCAGTGCCAGTAGTCTGTGAGACAGTTGTACCTTCGGTGCTTGAAACAGTAGTGCCAGACGTTTGAGACACGGTTGTTCCTTCGGTGCTGGTCACAGGCGAGGTGGTAGTTGCAATTGTGCCTGTCGTTGTCTCAGCTGTAGTTCCAGTAGTTTGCGAGACAGTGGTACCTTCGGTGCTTGATACTGTAGTGCCAGTAGTCTGAGACACGGTTGTACCTTCTGTGCTGGTCACTGGCGAGGTTGTACTTTGAATTGTGCCTGTTGTTGTATCGACTATAGTGCCAGTAGTCTGTGAGACAGTTGTACCTTCGGTGCTTGAAACGAAAGTGCCAGACGTTTCAGACACGGTTGTTCCTTCGGTGCTGGTCACAGGCGAGGTGGTAGTTGCAATTGTGCCTGTCGTTGTCTCAGCTGTAGTTCCAGTAGTTTGTGAGACAGTGGTACCTTCGGTGCTTGATACTGTAGTGCCAGTAGTCTGAGACACGGTTGTACCTTCTGTGCTGGTCACTGGCGAGGTTGTACTTTGAATTGTGCCTGTTGTTGTATCGACTGTAGTGCCAGTAGTCTGTGAGACGGTTGTACCTTCGGTGCTTGAAACGGTAGTGCCAGACGTTTCAGACACGGTTGTTCCTTCGGTGCTGGTCACAGGCGAGGTGGTAGTTGCAATTGTGCCTGTCGTTGTCTCAGCTGTAGTTCGAGTAGTTTGTGAGACAGTGGTACCTTCGGTGCTTGATACTGTAGTGCCAGTAGTCTGAGACACGGTTGTACCTTCTGTGCTGGTGACTGGCGAGGTTGTACTTTGAATTGTGCCTGTTGTTGTATCGACTGTAGTGCCAGTAGTCTGTGAGACAGTTGTATCTTCGGTGCTTGAAACGGTAGTGCCAGACGTTTGAGATACGGTTGTTCCTTCGGTGCTGGTCACAGGCGAGGTGGTAGTTGCAATTGTGCCTGTCGTTGTCTCAGCTGTAGTTCCAGTAGTTTGTGAGACAGTGGTACCTTCGGTGCTTGATACTGTAGTGCCAGTAGTCTGAGACACGGTTGTACCTTCTGTGCTGGTCACTGGCGAGGTTGTACTTTGAATTATGCCTGTTGTTGTATCGACTGTAGTGCCAGTAGTCTGTGAGACAGTTGTACCTTCGGTGCTTGAAACAGTAGTGCCAGACGTTTGAGACACGGTTGTTCCTTCGGTGCTGGTCACAGGCGAGGTGGTAGTTGCAATTGTGCCTGTCGTTGTCTCAGCTGTAGTTCCAGTAGTTTGTGAGACAGTGGTACCTTCGGTGCTTGATACTGTAGTGCCAGTAGTCTGAGACACGGTTGTACCTTCTGTGTTGGTGACTGGCGAGGTTGTACTTTGAATTGTGCCTGTTGTTGTATCGACTGTAGTGCCAGTAGTCTGTGAGACAGTTGTACCTTCGGTGCTTGAAACGGTAGTGCCAGACGTTTGAGACACGGTTGTTCCTTCCGTGCTGGTCACAGGCGAGGTGGTAGTTGCAATTGTGCCTGTCGTTGTCTCAGCTGTAGTTCCAGTAGTTTGTGAGACAGTGGTACCTTCGGTGCTTGATACTGTAGTGCCAGTAGTCTGAGACACGGTTGTACCTTCTGTGCTGGTCACTGGCGAGGTTGTACTTTGAATTATGCCTGTTGTTGTATCGACTGTAGTGCCAGTAGTCTGTGAGACAGTTGTACCTTCGGTGCTTGAAACAGTAGTGCCAGACGTTTGAGACGCGGTTGTTCCTTCGGTGCTGGTCACAGGCGAGGTGGTAGTTGCAATTGTGCCTGTCGTTGTCTCAGCTGTAGTTCCAGTAGTTTGCGAGACAGTGGTACCTTCGGTGCTTGATACTGTAGTGCCAGTAGTCTGAGACACGGTTGTACCTTCTGTGCTGGTCACTGGCGAGGTTGTACTTTGAATTGTGCCTGTTGTTGTATCGACTGTAGTGCCAGTAGTCTGTGAGACAGTTGTACCTTCGGTGCTTGAAACAGTAGTGCCAGACGTTTGAGACACGGTTGTTCCTTCGGTGCTGGTCACAGGCGAGGTGGTAGTTGCAATTGTGCCTGTCGTTGTCTCAGCTGTAGTTCCAGTAGTTTGTGAGACAGTGGTACCTTCGGTGCTTGATACTGTAGTGCCAGTAGTCTGAGACACGGTTGTACCTTCTGTGCTGGTCACTGGCGAGGTTGTACTTTGAATTGTGCCTGTTGTTGTATCGACTGTAGTGCCAGTAGTCTGTGAGACAGTTGTACCTTCGGTGCTTGAAACGGTAGTGCCAGACGTTTGAGACACGGTTGTTCCTTCGGTGCTGGTCACAGGCGAGGTGGTAGTTGCAATTGTGCCTGTCGTTGTCTCAGCTGTAGTTCCAGTAGTTTGTGAGACAGTGGTACCTTCGGTGCTTGATACTGTAGTGCCAGTAGTCTGAGACACGGTTGTACCTTCTGTGCTGGTCACTGGCGAGGTTGTACTTTGAATTATGCCTGTTGTTGTATCGACTGTAGTGCCAGTAGTCTGTGAGACAGTTGTACCTTCGGTGCTTGAAACAGTAGTGCCAGACGTTTGAGACACGGTTGTTCCTTCGGTGCTGGTCACAGGCGAGGTGGTAGTTGCAATTGTGCCTGTCGTTGTCTCAGCTGTAGTTCCAGTAGTTTGCGAGACAGTGGTACCTTCGGTGCTTGATACTGTAGTGCCAGTAGTCTGAGACACGGTTGTACCTTCTGTGCTGGTCACTGGCGAGGTTGTACTTTGAATTGTGCCTGTTGTTGTATCGACTGTAGTGCCAGTAGTCTGTGAGACAGTTGTACCTTCGGTGCTTGAAACAGTAGTGCCAGACGTTTGAGACACGGTTGTTCCTTCGGTGCTGGTCACAGGCGAGGTGGTAGTTGCAATTGTGCCTGTCGTTGTCTCAGCTGTAGTTCCAGTAGTTTGTGAGACAGTGGTACCTTCGGTGCTTGATACTGTAGTGCCAGTAGTCTGAGACACGGTTGTACCTTCTGTGCTGGTCACTGGCGAGGTTGTACCTTGAATTATGCCTGTTGTTGTATCGACTGTAGTGCCAGTAGTCTGTGAGACAGTTGTACCTTCGGTGCTTGAAACAGTAGTGCCAGACGTTTGAGACACGGTTGTTCCTTCGGTGCTGGTCACAGGCGAGGTGGTAGTTGCAATTGTGCCTGTCGTTGTCTCAGCTGTAGTTCCAGTAGTTTGTGAGACAGTGGTACCTTCGGTGCTTGATACTGTAGTGCCAGTAGTCTGAGACACGGTTGTACCTTCTGTGTTGGTGACTGGCGAGGTTGTACTTTGAATTGTGCCTGTTGTTGTATCGACTGTAGTGCCAGTAGTCTGTGAGACAGTTGTACCTTCGGTGCTTGAAACGGTAGTGCCAGACGTTTGAAACACGGTTGTTCCTTCCGTGCTGGTCACAGGCGAGGTGGTAGTTGCAATTGTGCCTGTCGTTGTCTCAGCTGTAGTTCCAGTAGTTTGTGAGACAGTGGTACCTTCGGTGCTTGATACTGTAGTGCCAGTAGTCTGAGACACGGTTGTACCTTCTGTGCTGGTCACTGGCGAGGTTGTACTTTGAATTATGCCTGTTGTTGTATCGACTGTAGTGCCAGTAGTCTGTGAGACAGTTGTACCTTCGGTGCTTGAAACAGTAGTGCCAGACGTTTGAGACACGGTTGTTCCTTCGGTGCTGGTCACAGGCGAGGTGGTAGTTGCAATTGTGCCTGTCGTTGTCTCAGCTGTAGTTCCAGTAGTTTGTGAGACAGTGGTACCTTCGGTGCTTGATACTGTAGTGCCAGTAGTCTGAGACACGGTTGTACCTTCTGTGTTGGTGACTGGCGAGGTTGTACTTTGAATTGTGCCTGTTGTTGTATCGACTGTAGTGCCAGTAGTCTGTGAGACAGTTGTACCTTCGGTGCTTGAAACGGTAGTGCCAGACGTTTGAGACACGGTTGTTCCTTCCGTGCTGGTCACAGGCGAGGTGGTAGTTGCAATTGTGCCTGTCGTTGTCTCAGCTGTAGTTCCAGTAGTTTGTGAGACAGTGGTACCTTCGGTGCTTGATACTGTAGTGCCAGTAGTCTGAGACACGGTTGTACCTTCTGTGCTGGTCACTGGCGAGGTTGTACTTTGAATTGTGCCTGTTGTTGTATCGACTGTAGTGCCAGTAGTCTGTGAGACAGTTGTACCTTCGGTGCTTGAAACGGTAGTGCCAGACGTTTGAGACACGGTTGTTCCTTCGGTGCTGGTCACAGGCGAGGTGGTAGTTGCAATTGTGCCTGTCGTTGTCTCAGCTGTAGTTCCAGTAGTTTGTGAGACAGTGGTACCTTCGGTGCTTGATACTGTAGTGCCAGTAGTCTGAGACACGGTTGTACCTTCTGTGCTGGTCACTGGCGAGGTTGTACTTTGAATTATGCCTGTTGTTGTATCGACTGTAGTGCCAGTAGTCTGTGAGACAGTTGTACCTTCGGTGCTTGAAACAGTAGTGCCAGACGTTTGAGACACGGTTGTTCCTTCGGTGCTGGTCACAGGCGAGGTGGTAGTTGCAATTGTGCCTGTCGTTGTCTCAGCTGTAGTTCCAGTAGTTTGCGAGACAGTGGTACCTTCGGTGCTTGATACTGTAGTGCCAGTAGTCTGAGACACGGTTGTACCTTCTGTGCTGGTCACTGGCGAGGTTGTACTTTGAATTGTGCCTGTTGTTGTATCGACTGTAGTGCCAGTAGTCTGTGAGACAGTTGTACCTTCGGTGCTTGAAACAGTAGTGCCAGACGTTTGAGACACGGTTGTTCCTTCGGTGCTGGTCACAGGCGAGGTGGTAGTTGCAATTGTGCCTGTCGTTGTCTCAGCTGTAGTTCCAGTAGTTTGTGAGACAGTGGTACCTTCGGTGCTTGATACTGTAGTGCCAGTAGTCTGAGACACGGTTGTACCTTCTGTGCTGGTCACTGGCGAGGTTGTACTTTGAATTGTGCCTGTTGTTGTATCGACTGTAGTGCCAGTAGTCTGTGAGACAGTTGTACCTTCGGTGCTCGAAACGGTAGTGCCAGAAGTTTGAGACACGGTTGTTCCTTCGGTGCTGGTCAATGGCGAGGACGTAGTTGCAATTGTGCCTGTCGTTGTCTCAGCTGTAGTTCCAGTAGTTTGTGAGACAGTGGTACCTTCGGTGCTTGATACTGTAGTGCCAGTAGTCTGAGACACGGTTGTACCTTCTGTGCTGGTCACTGGCGAGGGTGTACTTTGAATTGTGCCTGTTGTTGTATCGACTGTAGTACCAGTAGTCTGTGAGACAGTTGTACCTTCGGTGCTTGAAACGGTAGTGCCAGACATTTGAGACACGGTTGTTCCTTCGGTGCTGGTCACAGGCGAGGTGGTAGTTGCAATTGTGCCTGTCGTTGTCTCAGCTGTAATTCCAGTAGTTTTTGAGACAGTGGTACCTTCGGTGCTTGATACTGTAGTGCCAGTAGTCTGAGACACGGTTGTACCTTCTGTGCTGGTCACTGGCGAGGTTGTACTTTGAATTGTGCCTGTTGTTGTCTCAGCTGTAGTTCCAGTAGTCTGTGAGACAGTGGTACCTTCGGTGCTTGATACTGTAGTGCCAGTAGTCTGAGACACGGTTGTACCTTCTGTGCTGGTCACTGGCGAGGTTGTACTTTGAATTGTGCCTGTTGTTGTATCGACTGTAGTGCCAGTAGTCTGTGAGACAGTTGTACCTTCGGTGCTTGAAACTGTAGTGCCAGAAGTTTGAGACACGGTTGTACCTTCGGTGCTGGTCACAGGCGAGGTGGTAGTTGCAATTGTGCCTGTGGTTGTCTCAGCTGTAGTTCCAGTAGTTTGTGAGACAGTGGTACCTTCGGTGCTTGATACTGTAGTGCCAGTAGTCTGAGACACGGTTGTACCTTCTGTGCTGGTCACTGGCGAGGTTGTACTTTGAATTGTGCCTGTTGTTGTATCGACTGTAGTGCCAGTAGTCTGTGAGACAGTTGTACCTTCGGTGCTTGAAACGGTAGTGCCAGACGTTTGAGACACGGTTGTTCCTTCTGTGCTGGTCACAGGCGAGGTGGTAGTTGCAATTGTGCCTGTCGTTGTCTCAGCTGTAGTTCCAGTAGTTTGTGAGACAGTGGTACCTTCGGTGCTTGATACTGTAGTGCCAGTAGTCTGAGACACGGTTGTACCTTCTGTGCTGGTCACTGGCGAGGTTGTACTTTGAATTATGCCTGTTGTTGTATCGACTGTAGTGCCAGTAGTCTGTGAGACAGTTGTACCTTCGGTGCTTGAAACAGTAGTGCCAGACGTTTGAGACACGGTTGTTCCTTCGGTGCTGGTCACAGGCGAGGTGGTAGTTGCAATTGTGCCTGTCGTTGTCTCAGCTGTAGTTCCAGTAGTTTGCGAGACAGTGGTACCTTCGGTGCTTGATACTGTAGTGCTAGTAGTCTGAGACACGGTTGTACCTTCTGTGCTGGTCACTGGCGAGGTTGTACTTTGAATTGTGCCTGTTGTTGTATCGACTGTAGTGCCAGTAGTCTGTGAGACAGTTGTACCTTCGGTGCTTG
Organism: Mytilus galloprovincialis; assembly: GCF_965363235.1. NCBI lineage: Eukaryota > Metazoa > Mollusca > Bivalvia > Mytilida > Mytilidae > Mytilus > Mytilus galloprovincialis. The sequence goes on from NC_134847.1 coordinate 39,116,128, forward strand.
AAACAGTAGTGCCAGACGTTTGAGACACGGTTGTTCCTTCGGTGCTGGTCACAGGCGAGGTGGTAGTTGCAATTGTGCCTGTCGTTGTCTCAGCTGTAGTTCCAGTAGTTTGTGAGACAGTGGTACCTTCGGTGCTTGATACTGTAGTGCCAGTAGTCTGAGACACGGTTGTACCTTCTGTGCTGGTCACTGGCGAGGTTGTACTTTGAATTGTGCCTGTTGTTGTATCGACTGTAGTGCCAGTAGTCTGTGAGACAGTTGTACCTTCGGTGCTCGAAACGGTAGTGCCAGAAGTTTGAGACACGGTTGTTCCTTCGGTGCTGGTCAATGGCGAGGACGTAGTTGCAATTGTGCCTGTCGTTGTCTCAGCTGTAGTTCCAGTAGTTTGTGAGACAGTGGTACCTTCGGTGCTTGATACTGTAGTGCCAGTAGTCTGAGACACGGTTGTACCTTCTGTGCTGGTCACTGGCGAGGGTGTACTTTGAATTGTGCCTGTTGTTGTATCGACTGTAGTACCAGTAGTCTGTGAGACAGTTGTACCTTCGGTGCTTGAAACGGTAGTGCCAGACATTTGAGACACGGTTGTTCCTTCGGTGCTGGTCACAGGCGAGGTGGTAGTTGCAATTGTGCCTGTCGTTGTCTCAGCTGTAATTCCAGTAGTTTGTGAGACAGTGGTACCTTCGGTGCTTGATACTGTAGTGCCAGTAGTTTGAGACACGGTTGTACCTTCTGTGCTGGTCACTGGCGAGGTTGTACTTTGAATTGTGCCTGTTGTTGTATCGACTGTAGTGCCAGTAGTCTGTGAGACAGTTGTACCTTCGGTGCTTGAAACGGTAGTGCCAGACGTTTGAGACACGGTTGTTCCTTCGGTGCTGGTAACAGGCGAGGTGGTAGTTGCAATTGTGCTTGTCGTTGTCTCAGCTGTAGTTCCAGTAGTTTGTGAGACAGTGGTTACTTCGGTGCTTGATAATGTAGTGCCAGTAGTCTGAGACACGGTTGTACCTTCTGTGCTGGTCAATGGCGAGGTTGTACTTTGAATTGTGCCTGTTGTTGTATCGACAGTAGTCTGTGAGACAGTTGTATCTTCGGTGCTCGAAACGGTAGTGCCAGACGTTTGAGACACGGTTGTTCCTTCGGTGCTGGTCAATGGCGAGGATGTAGTTGCAATTGTGCCTGTCGTTGTCTCAGCTGTAGTTCCAGTAGTTTGTGAGACAGTGGTACCTTCGGTGCTTGATACTGTAGTGCCAGTAGTTTGTGAGACAGTGGTACCTTCTGTGCTGGTCACTGGCGAGGTTGTACTTTGAATTGTGCCTGTTGTTGTATCGACTGTAGTGCCAGTAGTCTGTGAGACAGTTGTACCTTCGGTGCTTGAAACGGTAGTGCCAGACGTTTGAGACACGGTTGTTCCTTCGGTGCTGGTCACAGGCGAGGTTGTTGTTGCAATTGTGCCTGTCGTTGTCTCAGCTGTAAATCCAGTAGTTTCTGAGACAGTGGTACCTTCGGTGCTTGATACTGTAGTGCCAGTAGTCTGAGACACGGTTGTACCTTCTGTGCTGGTCACTGGCGAGGTTGTACTTTGAATTGTGCCTGTTGTTGTATCGACTGTAGTGCCAGTAGTCTGTGAGACAGTTGTACCTTCGGTGCTTGAAACGGTAGTGTCAGACGTTTGAGACACGGTTGTTCCTTCGGTGCTGGTCACAGGCGAGGTGGTAGTTGCAATTGTGCCTGTCGTTGTCTCAGCTGTAGTTCCAGTAGTTTGTGAGACAGTGGTACCTTCGGTGCTTGATACTGTAGTGCCAGTAGTCTGAGACACGGTTGTACCTTCTGTGCTGGTCACTGGCGAGGTTGTACTTTGAATTGTGCCTGTTGTTGTTTCGACTGTAGTGCCAGTAGTCTGTGAGACAGTTGTACCTTCGGTGCTTGAAACTGTAGTGCCAGAAGTTTGAGACACGGTTGTACCTTCGGTGCTGGTCACAGGCGAGGTGGTAGTTGCAGTTGTGCCTGTCGTTGTCTCAGCTGTAGTTCCAGTAGTCTGTGAGACAGTGGTACCTTCGGTGCTTGATACTGTAGTGCCAGTAGTCTGAGACACGGTTGTACCTTCTGTGCTGGTCACTGGCGAGGTTGTACTTTGAATTGTGCCTGTTGTTGTTTCGACTGTAGTGCCAGTAGTCTGTGAGACAGTTGTACCTTCGGTGCTTGAAACTGTAGTGCCAGAAGTTTGAGACACGGTTGTACCTTCTGTGCTGGTCACCAGCGAGGTTGTACTTTGAATTGTGCCTGTTGTTGTATCGACTGTAGTGCCAGTAGTCTGTGAGACAGTTGTACCTTCGGTGCTTGAAACAGTAGTGCCAGACGTTTGAGATACGGTTGTTCCTTCGGTGCTTTTCACAGGCGAGGTGGTAGTTGCAATTGTGTCTGTCGTTGTCTCAGCTGTAGTTCCAGTAGTTTGTGAGACAGTGGTACCTTCGGTGCTTGATTCTGTAGTGCCAGTAGTTTCTGAGACAGTGGTACCTTCGGTGCTTGATACTGTAGTGCCAGTAGTCTGAGACACGGTTGTACCTTCTGTGCTGGTCACTGGCGAGGTTGTACTTTGAATTGTGCCTGTTGTTGTATCGACTGTAGTGCCAGTAGTCTGTGAGACAGTTGTACCTTCGGTGCTTGAAACGGTAGTGCCAGACGTTTGAGACACGGTTGTTCCTTCGGTGCTGGTCACAGGCGAGGTGGTAGTTGCAATTGTGTCTGTCGTTGTCTCAGCTGTAGTTCCAGTAGTTTGTGAGACAGTGTAACCTTCGGTGCTTGATACTGTAGTGCCAGTAGTTTGTGAGACAGTGGTACCTTCTGTGCTGGTCACTGGCGAGGTTGTACTTTGAATTGTGCCTGTTGTTGTATCGACTGTAGTGCCAGTAGTCTGTGAGACAGTTGTACCTTCGGTGCTTGAAACGGTAGTGCCAGACGTTTGAGACACGGTTGTTCCTTCGGTGCTGGTCACAGGCGAGGTGGTAGTTGCAATTGTGCCTGTCGTTGTCTCAGCTGTAGTTCCTGTAGTTTGTGAGACAGTGGTACCTTCGGTGCTTGATACTGTAGTGCCAGTAGTCTGAGACACGGTTGTACCTTCTGTGCTGGTCACTGGCGAGGTTGTACTTTGAATTGTGCCTGTTGTTGTGTCGACTGTAGTGCCAGTAGTCTGTGAGACAGTTGTACCTTCGGTGCTTGAAACGGTAGTGCCAGACGTTTGAGACACGGTTGTACCTTCGGTGCTGGTCACAGGCGAGGTAGTAGTTGCAATTGTGCCTGTCGTTGTCTCAGCTGTAGTTCCAGTAGTCTGTGAGACAGTGGTACCTTCGGTGCTTGATACTGTAGTGCCAGTAGTCTGAGACACGGTTGTACCTTCTGTGCTGGTCACTGGCGAGGTTGTACTTTGAATTGTGCCTGTTGTTGTATCGACTGTAGTGCCAGTAGTCTGTGAGACAGTTGTACCTTCGGTGCTTGAAACGGTAGTGCCAGACGTTTGAGACACTGTTGTTCCTGCGGTGCTGGTCACAGGCGAGGTGGTAGTTGCAGTTGTACCTGTCGTTGTCTCAGCTGTAGTTCCAGTAGTTTTTGAGACAGTGGTACCTTCGGTGCTTGATACTGTAGTGCCAGTAGTTTGTGAGACAGTGGTACCTTCGGTGCTTGATACTGTAGTGCCAGTAGTCTGAGACACGGTTGTGCCTTCTGTGCTGGTCACTGGCGAGGTTGTACTTTGAATTGTGCCTGTTGTTGTATCGACTGTAGTGCCAGTACTCTGTGAGACAGTTGTACCTTCGGTGCTTGAAACGGTTGTGCCAGACGTTTGAGACACGGTTGTTCCTTCGGTGCTGGTCACAGGCGAGGTGGTAGTTGCAATTGTGCCTGTCGTTGTCTCAGCTGTAGTTCCAGTAGTTTGTGAGACAGTTGTACCTTCGGTGCTTGATACTGTAGTGCCAGTAGTCTGAGACACGGTTGTACCTTCTGTGCTGGTCACTGGCGAGGTTGTACTTTGAATTGTGCCTGTTGTTTTATCGACTGTAGTGCCAGTAGTCTGTGAGACAGTTGTACCTTCGGTGCTTGAAACGGTAGTGCCAGACGTTTGAGACACGGTTGTTCCTTCGGTGCTGGTCACAGGCGAGGTGGTAGTTGCAATTGTGCCTGTCGTTGTCTCAGCTGTAGTTCCAGTAGTTTGTGAGACAGTGGTACCTTCGGTGCTTGATACTGTAGTGCCAGTAGTTTGTGAGACAGTGGTACCTTCTGTGCTGGTCACTGGCGAGGTTGTACTTTGGATTGTGCCTGTTGTTGTATCGACTGTAGTGCCAGTAGTCTGTGAGACAGTTGTACCTTCGGTGCTTGAAACGGTAGTGCCAGACGTTTGAGACACGGTTGTTCCTTCGGTGCTGGTCACAGGCGAGGTGGTAGTTGCAATTGTGCCTGTCGTTGTCTCAGCTGTAGTTCCTGTAGTTTGTGAGACAGTGGTACCTTCGGTGCTTGATACTGTAGTGCCAGTAGTCTGAGACACGGTTGTACCTTCTGTGCTGGTCACTGGCGAGGTTGTACTTTGAATTGTGCCTGTTGTTGTGTCGACTGTAGTGCCAGTAGTCTGTGAGACAGTTGTACCTTCGGTGCTTGAAACGGTAGTGCCAGACGTTTGAGACACGGTTGTACCTTCGGTGCTGGTCACAGGCGAGGTGGTAGTTGCAATTGTGCCTGTCGTTGTCTCAGCTGTAGTTCCAGTAGTCTGTGAGACAGTGGTACCTTCGGTGCTTGATACTGTAGTGCCAGTAGTCTGAGACACGGTTGTACCTTCTGTGCTGGTCACTGGCGAGGTTGTACTTTGAATTGTGCCTGTTGTTGTATCGACTGTAGTGCCAGTAGTCTGTGAGACAGTTGTACCTTCGGTGCTTGAAACGGTAGTGCCAGACGTTTGAGACACGGTTGTTCCTTCGGTGCTGGTCACAGACGAGGTGGTAGTTGCAATTGTACCTGTCGTTGTCTCAGCTGTAGTTCCAGTAGTTTTTGAGACAGTGGTACCTTCGGTGCTTGATACTGTAGTGCCAGTAGTTTGTGAGACAGTGGTACCTTCGGTGCTTGATACTGTAGTGCCAGTAGTCTGAGACACGGTTGTACCTTCTGTGCTGGTCACTGGCGAGGTTGTACTTTGAATTGTGCCTGTTGTTGTATCGACTGTAGTACCAGTAGTCTGTGAGACAGTTGTACCTTCGGTGCTTGAAGCGGTAGTGCCAGACGTTTGAGACACGGTTGTTCCTTCGGTGCTGGTCACAGGCGAGGTTGTAGTTGCAATTGTGCCTGTCGTTGTCTCAGCTGTAGTTCCAGTAGTTTGTGAGACAGTGGTACCTTCGGTGCTTGATACTGTAGTGCCAGTAGTCTGAGACACGGTTGTACCTTCTGTGCTAGTCACTGGCGAGGTTGTACTTTGAATTGTGCCTGTTGTTGTATCGACTGTTGTGCCAGTAGTCTGTGAGACAGTTGTACCTTCGGTGCTCGAAACGGTAGTGCCAGACGTTTGAGACACGGTTGTTCCTTCGGTGCTGGTCACAGGCGAGGTGGTAGTTGCAATTGTGCCTGTCGTTGTCTCAGCTGTAGTTCCAGTAGTTTGTGAGACAGTGGTACCTTCGGTGCTTGATACTGTAGTGCCAGTAGTTTGTGAGACAGTGGTACCTTCGGTGCTTGATACTGTAGTGCCAGTAGTTTGTGAGACAGTGGTACCTTCGGTGCTTGATACTGTAGTGCCAGTAGTCTGAGACACGGTTGTACCTTCTGTGCTGGTCACTGGCGAGGTTGTACTTTGAATTGTGCCTGTTGTTTTATCGACTGTAGTGCCAGTAGTCTGTGAGACAGTTGTACCTTCGGTGCTTGAAACGGTAGTGCCAGACGTTTGAGATACGGTTGTTCCTTCGGTGCTGGTCACAGGCGAGGTGGTAGTTGCAATTGTGCCTGTCGTCTCAGCTGTAGTTCCAGTAGTTTGTGAGACAGTGGTACCTTCAATGCTTGATACTGTAGTGCCAGTAGTCTGAGACACGGTTGTACCTTCTGTGCTGGTCACTAGCGAGGTTGTACTTTGAATTGTGCCTGTTGTTGTATCGACTGTAGTGCCAGTAGTCTGTGAGACAGTTGTACCTTCGGTGCTTGAAACGGTAGTGCCAGACGTTTGAGACACGGTTGTTCCTTCGGTGCTGGTCACAGGTGAGTGTGTAGTTGCAATTGTGCCTGTCGTTGTCTCAGCTGTAGTTCCAGTAGTTTGTGAGACAGTGGTACCTTCGGTGCTTGATACTGTAGTGCCAGTAGTTTGTGAGACAGTGGTACCTTCGGTGCTTGATACTGTAGTGCCAGTAGTCTGAGACACGGTTGTACCTTCTGTGCTGGTCACTGGCGAGGTTGTACTTTGAATTGTGCCTGTTGTTGTATCGACTGTAGTGCTAGTAGTCTGTGAGAAAGTTGTACCTTCGGTGCTTGAAACGGTAGTGCCAGACGTTTGAGACACGGTTGTTCCTTCGGTGCTTGTCACAGGTGAGGTGGTAGTTGCAATTGTGCCTGTCGTTGTCTCAGCTGTAGTTCCAGTAGTTTGTGAGACAGTGGTACCTTCGGTGCTTGATACTGTAGTGCCAGTAGTCTGAGACACGGTTGTACCTTCTGTGCTGGTCACTGGCGAGGTTGTACTTTGAATTGTGCCTGTTGTATCGACTGTAGTGCCAGTAGTCTGTGAGACAGTTGTACCTTCGGTGCTTGAAACGGTAGTGCCAGACGTTTGAGACACGGTTGTTCCTTCGGTGCTGGTCACAGGCGAGGTGGTAGTTGCAATTGTGCCTGTCGTTGTCTCAGCTGTAGTTCCAGTAGTTTGTGAGACAGTGGTACCTTCGGTGCTTGATACAGTAGTGCCAGTAGTTTGAGACACGGTTGTACTTTCTGTGCTGGTCACAGGCGAGGTTGTACTTTGAATTGTGCCTGTTGTTGTATCGACTGTAGTGCCAGTAGTCTGTGAGACAGTTGTACCTTCGGTGCTTGAAACGGTAGTGCCAGACGTTTGAGACACGGTTGTTCCTTCGGTGCTGGTCACAGGCGAGGTGGTAGTTGCAATTGTGCCTGTCGTTGTCTCAGCTGTAGTTCCAGTAGTTTGTGAGACAGTGGTACCTTCGGTGCTTGATACTGTAGTGCCAGTAGTCTGAGACACTGTTGTACCTTCTGTGCTGGTCACTGGCGAGGTTGTACTTTGAATTGTGCCTGTTGTTGTATCGACTGTAGTACCAGTAGTCTGTGAGACAGTTGTACCTTCGGTGCTTGAAGCGGTAGTGCCAGACGTTTGAGACACGGTTTCTCCTTCGGTGCTGGTCACAGGCGAGGTTGTAGTTGCAATTGTGCCTGTCGTTGTCTCAGCTGTAGTTCCAGTAGTTTGTGAGACAGTGGTACCTTCGGTGCTTGCTACTGTAGTGCCAGTAGTCTGAGACACGGTTGTACCTTCTGTGCTGGTCACTGGCGAGGTTGTACTTTGAATTGTGCCTGTTGTTGTATCGACTGTAGTGCGAGTAGTCTCTGAGATAGTTGTACCTTCGGTGCTCGAAACGGTAGTTCCAGACGTTTGAGACACGGTTGTTCCTTCGGTACTGGTCACAGGCGAGGTGGTAGTTGCAATTGTTCCTGTCGTTGTCTCAGCTGTAGTTCCAGTAGTTTGTGAGACAGTGGTACCTGCGGTGCTTGATACTGTAGTGCCAGTAGTCTGAGACACGGTTGTACCTTCTGTACTGGTCACTGGCGAGGTTGTACTTTGAATTGTGCCTGTTGTTGTATCGACTGTAGTGCCAGTAGTCTGTGAGACAGTTGTATCTTCGGTGCTTGAAACGGTAGTGCCAGACGTTTGAGACACGGTTGTTCCTTCGGTGCTGGTCACAGGCGAGGTGGTAGTTGCAATTGTGCCTGTCGTTGTCTCAGCTGTAGTTCCAGTAGTTTTAGAGACAGTGGTACCTTCGGTGCTTGATACTGTAGTGTCAGTAGTTTGTGAGACAGTGGTACCTTCGGTGCTTGATACTGTAGTGCCAGTAGTCTGAGACACGGTTGTACCTTCTGTGCTGGTCACTGGCGAGGTTGTACTTTGAATTGTGCCTGTTGTTGTATCGACTGTAGTGCCAGTAGTCTGTGAGACAGTTGTACCTGCGGTGCTTGAAACGGTAGTGCCAGACGTTTGAGACACGGTTGTTCCTTCGGTGCTTGTCACAGGCGAGGTGGTAGTTGCAATTGTGCCTGTCGTTGTCTCAGCTGTAGTTCCAGTAGTTTGTGAGACAGTTGTACCTTCGGTGCTTGATACTGTAGTGCCTGTAGTCTGAGACACGGTTGTACCTTCTGTGCTGGTCACTGGCGAGGTTGTACTTTGAATTGTGCCTGTTGTTGTATCGACTGTAGTGCCAGTAGTCTGTGAGATAGTTGTACCTTCGGTGCTTGAAACGGTAGTGCCAGACGTTTGAGACACGGTTGTTCTTTCGGTGCTGGTCACAGGCGAGGTGGTAGTTGCAATTGTGTCTGTCGTTGTCTTAGCTGTAGTTCCAGTAGTTTGTGAGACAGTGGTACCTTCGGTGCTTGATACTGTAGTGCCAGTAGTCTGAGACACGGTTGTACCTTCTGTGCTGGTCACTGGCGAGGTTGTACTTTGAATTGTGCCTGTTGTTGTATCGACTGTAGTGCCAGTAGTCTGTGAGACAGTTGTACCTTCGGTGCTTGAAACGGTAGTGCCAGACGTTTGAGACACGGTTGTTCCTTCGGTGCTGGTCACAGGCGAGGTGGTAGTTGCAATTGTGCCTGTCGTTGTCTCAGCTGTAGTTCCAGTAGATTGTGAGACAGTGGTACCTTCGGTGCTTGATACAGTAGTGCCAGTAGTTTGAGACACGGTTGTATCTTCTGTGCTGGTCACAGGCGATGTTGTACTTTGAATTGTGCCTGTTGTTGTATCGACTGTAGTGCCAGTAGTCTGTGAGACAGTTGTACCTTCGGTGCTTGAAACGGTAGTGCCAGACGTTTGAGACACGGTTGTTCCTTCGGTGCTGGTCACAGGCGAGGTGGTAGTTGCAATTGTGCCTGTCGTTGTCTCAGCTGTAGTTCCAGTAGTTTGTGAGACAGTGGTACCTTCGGTGCTTGATACTGTAGTGCCAGTAGTCTGAGACACGGTTGTACCTTCTGTGCTGGTCACTGGCGAGGTTGTACTTTGAATTGTGCCTGTTGTTGTATCGACTGTAGTACCAGTAGTCTGTGAGACAGTTGTACCTTCGGTGCTTGAAGCGGTAGTGCCAGACGTTTGAGACACGGTTGTTCCTTCGGTGCTGGTCACAGGCGAGGTTGTAGTTGCAATTGTGCCTGTCGTTGTCTCAGCTGTAGTTCCAGTAGTTTGTGAGACAGTGGTACCTTCGGTGCTTGATACTGTAGTGCCAGTAGTCTGAGACACGGTTGTACCTTCTGTGCTAGTCACTGGCGAGGTTGTACTTTGAATTGTGCCTGTTGTTGTATCGACTGTAGTGCCAGTAGTCTGTGAGACAGTTGTACCTTCGGTGCTCGAAACGGTAGTGCCAGACGTTTGAGACACGGTTGTTCCTTCGGTGCTGGTCACAGGCGAGGTGGTAGTTGCAATTGTGCCTGTTGTTGTCTCAGCTGTAGTTCCAGTAGTTTGTGAGACAGTGGTACCTTCGGTGCTTGATACTGTAGTGCCAGTAGTCTGAGACACGGCTGTACCTTCTGTGCTGGTCACTGGCGAGGTTGTACTTTGAATTGTGCCTGTTGTTGTATCGACTGTAGTACCAGTAGTCTGTGAGACAGTTGTACCTTCGGTGCTTGAAACGGTAGTGCCAGACGTTTGAGACACGGTTGTTCCTTCGGTGCTGGTCACAGGCGAGGTGGTAGTTGCAATTGTGCCTGTCGTTGTCTCAGCTGTAGTGCCAGTAGTCTGTGAGACAGTTGTACCTTCGGTGCTTGAAACGGTAGTGCCAGACGTTTGAGACACGGTTGTTCCTTCGGTGCTGGTCACAGGCGAGGTGGTAGTTGCAATTGTGCCTGTCGTTGTCTCAGCTGTAGTTCCAGTAGTTTGTGAGACAGTGGTACCTTCGGTGCTTGATACTGTAGTGCCAGTAGTCTGAGACACGGTTGTACCTTCTGTGCTGGTCACTGGCGAGGTTGTACTTTGAATTGTGCCTGTTGTTGTATCGACTGTAGTGCCAGTAGTCTGTGAGACAGTTGTACCTTCGGTGCTTGAAACGGTAGTGCCAGACGTTTGAGACACGGTTGTTCCTTCGGTGCTGGTCACAGGCGAGGTGGTAGTTGCAATTGTGCCTGTCGTTGTCTCAGCTGTAGTGCCAGTAGTCTGTGAGACAGTTGTACCTTCGGTGCTTGAAACGGTAGTGCCAGACGTTTGAGACACGGTTGTTCCTTCGGTGCTGGTCACAGGCGAGGTGGTAGTTGCAATTGTGCCTGTCGTTGTTTCAGCTGTAGTTCCAGTAGTTTGTGAGACAGTGGTACCTTCGGTGCTTGATACTGTAGTGCCAGTAGTCTGAGACACGGTTGTACCTTCTGTGCTGGTCACTGGCGAGGTTGTACTTTGAATTGTGCCTGTTGTTGTATCGACTGTAGTGCCAGTAGTCTCTGAGACAGTTGTACCTTTGGTGCTTGAAACGGTAGTTCCAGACGTTTGAGACACGGTTGTTCCTTCGGTGCTGGTCACAGGCGAGGTGGTAGTTGCAATTGTGCCTGTCGTTGTCTCAGCTGTAGTTCCAGTAGTTTTAGAGACAGTGGTACCTTCGGTGCTTGATACTGTAGTGCCAGTAGTTTGTGAGATAGTGGTACCTTCGGTGCTTGATACTGTAGTGCCAGTAGTCTGAGACACGGTTGTACCTTCTGTGCTGGTCTCTGGCGAGGTTGTACTTTGAATTGTACCTTTTGTTGTATCGACTGTAGTGCCAGTAGTCTGTGAGACAGTTGTACCTTCGGTGCTTGAAACGGTAGTGCCAGACGTTTGAGACACGGTTGTTCCTTCGGTGCTTGTCACAGGCGAGGTGGTAGTTGCAATTGTGCCTGTCGTTGTCTCAGCTGTAGTTCCAGTAGTTTGTGAGACAGTGGTACCTTCGGTGCTTGATACTGTAGTGCCTGTAGTCTGAGACACGGTTGTACCTTCTGTGCTGGTCACTGGCGAGGTTGTACTTTGAATTGTGCCTGTTGTTGTATCGACTGTAGTGCCAGTAGTCTGTGAGACAGTTGTACCTTCGGTTCTTGAAACGGTAGTGCCAGACGTTTGAGACACGGTTGTTCCTTCGGTGCTGGTCACAGGCGAGGTGGTAGTTGCAATTGTGCCTGTCGTTGTCTCAGCTGTAGTTCCAGTAGTTTGTGAGACAGTGGTACCTTCGGTGCTTGATACTGTAGTGCCAGTAGTTTGAGACACGGTTGTACCTTCTGTGCTGGTCACAGGCGAGGTTGTACTTTGAATTGTGCCTGTTGTTGTATCGACTGTAGTGCCAGTAGTCTGTGAGACAGTTGTACCTTCGGTGCTTGAAACGGTAGTGCCAGACGTTTGAGACACGGTTGTTCCTTCGGTGCTGGTCACAGGCGAAGTGGTAGTTGCAATTGTGCCTGTCGTTGTCTCAGCTGTAGTTTCAGTAGTTTGTGAGACAGTGGTACCTTCGGTGCTTGATACTGTAATGCCAGTAGTCTGAGACACGGTTGTACCTTCTGTGCTAGTCACTGGCGAGGTTGTACTTTGAATTGTGCCTGTTGTTGTATCGACTGTAGTGCCAGTAGTCTGTGAGACAGTTGTACCTTCGGTGCTCGGAACGGTAGTGCCAGATGTTTGAGACACGGTTGTTCCTTCGGTGCTTGTTACAGGCGAGGTGGTAGTTGCAATTGTGCTTGTCGTTGTCTCAGCTGTAGTTCCAGTAGTTTGTGAGACAGTGGTACCTTCGGTGCTTGATACTGTAGTGCCAGTAGTCTGAGACACGGTTGTACCTTCTGTGCTGGTCGCTGGCGAGATTGTACTTTGAATTGTGCCTGTTGTTGTATCGACTGTAGTGCCAGTAGTCTGTGAGACAGTTGTACCTTCGGTGCTTAAAACGGTAGTGCCAGACGTTTGAGACACGGTGGTATCGTTTGTGCTTGAAACCGTTATTTGTTTGGCTGTAAAACGAGAGAGGTGCATTTTTTTTAATTAAAATTATATGTGTAAATATATATTCCTGCGTAGATACCAGATACAAAGAATAATATTTGTGTTTGTGTATATAGTGCCGGTGTATATGAATAATATATATGTGTATAGTGCAGTTCAAATGTTTTATATATATTAATTATTAGACGTAAAATTTCATTAATGCTCAAACTTTAAGTGTTGACCTTATCAATGATACCAGTCGTATAATTTAGTACTCACGATACCAGCCTTATAATTTAGTACGCATGATACCAGTCGTATAATTTAGGACGCACGATACCAGTCGTATAATTTAGTGCGCATGATACCAGTCGTATAATTTAGTACAAACGATACCAGTCGTATAATTTAGTACGCATGATACCAGTGTTATAATTTAGTACGCACGATACCAGCCTTATAATTTAGTACGCAAGATACCAGACGTATAATTTAGTACGCACAATACCAGCCTTATAATTTAGTACGCAAGATACCAGTCGTATAATTTAGTACGCACGATACCAGTCGAACAATTTTGTACACAAGATACCATTCGTATAATTTAGTACGCACGATACCAGTCGTATAATTTAGTACGAACGACGAGTCTACATAAAACTCATAAATTTTGCCAGAATCAAAACTAAGAAAGCCAAGTTAATTATGAAGTTGGATTTGAAGAACGCTGAAACCTCCGGGTTTTTTTTAAAGAGTGTCCTACATCTGGCTGATGCTATCATTACTTTCGGTAGAATAATCTTTATGCTTTCTTTTTGGCTCACATTTTGGTAATCTTTTTACAGAAATGTTTGTTTGTTCGATTTATAATTGTGATGTTAAAAGAAAAGGTAACGCAGAGAAAAACGAAACTGCAAAGACTTTTATGTATCAAATGTTTACGTTGACCATTGCATTAAAGAGAACACTTATATCTTTGCAAGAACACGAGAAGAATATTTTCGAACGATATTTCCCTACTGTTGATCTCTCTAAGCGGTGTTAACATGTATATTTTATATAATTTATATCTTTGCCATACTCAAAGTACATAATTTTTACATAAATGAACAAGACCCTACCTGTTGTTGTACCATCAACTGTTATCTTCGTTGAACCTATAAAACGCATGTTGTGTTTCTTAAAATAAACATCCTGACGATACTTGTATTTTAGAATTACATAATGTAACAATTTCTCAGACTGTTTATGAAGTCTTTACACTACATCTGTTTGATGTGCATTGATCGATAAAAAAATCTTAGAAAAAAATGATTTATTTATTAGTTGTTATTTTGCTTTGATTTGGCATTGTGTGAGAACTACTCGTAGATCAGTACGTTGCGTCTTTTCTCCTTTTTGTTTTGTCTTTTTGTTATTTTATTTTATTTTGTGTCACGTGCTGTGTCTTTTTGATAATTCAATAAAATTAAATTGAGAATCAAACCCTTTCCAGCAGATTTTAAGTCTTTCGTTATGCTATTGCACCACAGTGTCATGCTAATGAATTTGGTTTTAACCTTTTGCAATATATGAATCATGCTATCGATGTGACATTATCATTTTGAACTACGATGATCACGATGACCCTTTATCTTGGTATTGATAACGGGTTAACGAAACATTTTGCTTTTACGGGCTCAGATGCTTCCAGAATATATGGTCATTTAAGGAGACAGAATAATATAAGCAAAAAATGCGTGTTTCTGAATCAGAAGGGTCACTATGAAAATGTATATACTTTATGATATATTGTTTTCGTTACATTATTAATATCGTATACACTAATTATGTTTTGATGCACAAAAATGATTACTCGGCACGGATAGTTTGTTTTATCCATTGTTATCAGGAAAAGAACCCCCTCAATTTCAACGTTAACGACAGATTTATGAGTAAGAGTGTGAACCTCGAAGTCTCGTCTTATGCTTTTATATCAAACATCGCTGTGCAAAAGATTTTCAATTTTTTCCCCAAAAAACATCCTCGCTTATGAAATGGTGGACGCTCTCTTTCTTTCGCTCAACATCATTTTGCTATATAAGTGATAAGGTACATCGAGAATTATCGAGACATTTAATTCATCAATATTTGTAAATTTACAATTTCGGGTTCGTGCAATATTTTTATTGTGTTTTACCGAAAATGTGTTTTCTAACATGTGGGAACACGTGTATTCAATGCAATTTATGGTTATGATCTTAAAAAATCGACACATTTTTTTAAATATAAGAAACAACACCCTACCTGTTGTTGTTACTCCATTTGTTGTTGTTGAACCTATAAAAAGCAGTTGTGTGTGTTAGCTTAAACAAATATGGACCCTTTATAGCTTGCTTTTCGGTGTGAGCCAACGCTCCGTGTTGAAGGCAGTACTTTGACCTGTGTTGGTTTACTTTTACAAATTATGATTTGGATGGAGAGTTGTCTCATTGGCACTCATACCACATCATCTAATATCAACATAGATTGCCCGATCAAAGAACTTCACAACAAATCTGGACATTACTATTATACACGTCTGACATTATTCACAAAGGAGCAATATTTTTAATCACTTATCCGCCCTTCACTCCTTTTGTACTTAATCTTACATTCAAAGGTTTGGAATGTCAACATAAAACTAAAAAAAAGAATAGAAGATTGGGGGTTTAAAATACAGAAGCCTTAAATACCCTTCCAAAAGATGCACTTTTTTAAATCGGGAAATCTAAGCTTTCTAACATGACCGTACAGTCAGGTATTATCATATGTACATTCCATACGAATTATTATACCCCCGCTTTAAAAAAGGGGGGTATACTGTTTTACCTCTGTCTGTCCGTCCGTCAGTCCGTCCATCAGTCCGTCAGTCCGTCCGTCAGTCAGTCCGTCCCATGAAACTTTCGTCACATTTTTCTCAGGAACTACACATCCACCCTTTCTGTAATTTGGTATCAACATTTATATATGTCAGCCATACCGTGTGATGCGTTTTCAGATTCATCACTTGACAACTTCCTGTTTACCGAACACTTGTCTGATTTTACACATGATAGCCAAGTTGAAAATTTTCGTCACATTTTTCTCAGGAACTACAATACAAGGATTTCTGAAATTTGGTTTCAGGATTTATATAAGTCAGCTATACCGTGTGATGCGTTTTCAGATTCATCACTCGACAACTTCCTGTTTACCGAACACTTGTATGATTTTACACATGATAGCCAAGTTGAAAATTTTCGTCACATTTTTCTCAGGAACTACAATACAAGGATTTCTGAAATTTGGTTTCAGGATTTATATAAGTCAGCTATACCGTGTGATGCGTTTTCAGATTCATCACTCGACAACTTCCTGTTTACCGAACACTTTTATGATTTTACACATGATAGCCAAGTTGAAAATTTTCGTCACCTTTTTCTCAGGAACTACAATACAAGGATTTCTGAAATTTGGTTTCAGGATTTATATAAGTCAGCTATACCGTGTGATGCGTTTTCAGATTCATCACTCGACAACTTCCTGTTTACCGAACACTTGTATGATTTTACACATGATAACCAAGTTAAAAATTTTCGTCACATTTTTCTCAGGAACTACAATACAAGGATTTCTGAAATTTGGTTTCAGGATTTATATAAGTCCGCTATACCGTGTGATGTGTTTTCAGACTCATCACTCGACAACTTCCTGTTTACCGAACACTTGCATATTTTTACACTATTAATATTATCCACTTGCGGCGGGGGTATCATCAGTGAGCAGTAGCTCGCAGTTTCACTTGTTTTGATACTATTAAGGTGGTATCCAACACCTTGACTAAAATTAATTTGGTTCGTTTAATTTTCATAAAATTTTGACAAAATATTTAATTTGACCCTTTGAAAAATATATAAAAATTTCAAAAAACTTGAACCAATCATTTTCTCGTAAAGAATTGGCTGGAAATATAGCAGTTTGACAAACACAAATTTTGATCATGGAGGAGCTTAATATTTCCTTAACAATACAATGTGATTAAAACGTTAGGCTGCTTTTACAGATTTATCTCCCTGTAGTGTTTGATACCACCTTAAAAGATCGACTGAAAAGACCTTACCTGTTGTTCCGTCAGTTATTGTCGTTGAACCTATAAAAATCAGGGTTTTTTGGTTAGATTAAACAAGCATGATTCATATATAAGTGCGAATTTGTAGAAAATACATATGCGGCAATTATCATGCATTCCGTCAAGCATCATATTTTAACAATTTGTCTCGGAAGAAACCATATTTATTTTCTTGTTGTTACTTTTTTAGAGTAATCGAAGCCAGTGCCTATGTTTACAATTTTTGTGTTTTGTGTGCTATTGTTTGTCTGTTTGTCTTTTTATTTTTTTAGCCATGGCGTTGTCGGTTATTTTATAAGTTTGATTGTCTCTCTGTTATATTTCGCATTTCTTATTAAATAAAATGTATACAAAGAGCATTGTATTTCGGATTTAAATCTCATAGGAGATACCAACACATATATATTGGATCCGGTTTTTTTTTCAAAATATTCCACGGAATTATTATGTTTGTAATCATTTCACAAATTGTAATTTAGTTTATCAACTTTTAACTAACAAGTTCTGTCTTTTGTTTTTTATGTTGTGTATTGTGTAATGTAGTTAGTCTATTCATCGTTTTGCAATTTTTGCAATGGCATTGTCAGCTGCTTCGACATATGATTTTGAATATACATTTTATATATTTTGCCTCTCTCTAAACGAGGTGAGTGTATATCATTTCATGGATAAGAGATATTTTGTTGATTATTATCTGTGTCATTTTAAAAACTTTCTGGCTTCTTGAAATTGCACTGTCTAGCGACATGAACAGTGTAGTCGGTCGTATAAACGTCTGCAAAGAATTTTCTTTGATTATAACATTTGGTTGCAACTGTGCCAGTTGTTGTCTCAGCTGAAGTACCAGTAGTTTGAGAAAAAGTTGTACCTTCAGTGCTTGGTACTGTTGTTCCAGAAGTCTGAGTAGTAGTTGCAGCTGTGCCTGTTGTTGTCTCAGCTGAAGTGCCGATAGATTGAGAAACAGTTGTACCTTCAGTGCTTGTCACCGGCGAGATGGTAGTTGCAATTGTGCCAGTGGTTGTCTCAGCTGTTGTTTCAGTAGTCTGTGAGACAGTTGTACCTTCGGTGCTTGATACAGTTGTTCCAGTAGTCTGAGACGTCGTTGTACCTTCGGTGATGGTCACTGGCGAGGTTGTGGTTGCAATTGTTCCAGTTGTTGTCTCAGCTGTAGTACCAGTAGTTTGAGAAACAGTTGTACCTTCAGTGCTTGGTACTGTTGTTCCAGAAGTCTGAGTGGTAGTTGCAACTGTGCCTGTTGTTGTCTCTGCTGAAGTGCCAGTAGTTTGAGAAACAGTTGTACCTTCAGTGCTTGTCACCGGCGAGATGGTAGTTGAAATTGTGCCAGTGGTTGTCTCAGCTGTTGTTTCAGTAGTCTGCGAGACAGTTGTACCTTCGGTGCTAGATACAGTTGTCCCAGTAGTCTGAGACGTCGTTTTACCATCGGTGATGGTCACTGGTGAGGTTGTGGTTGCAACTGTGCCTGTTGTTGTCTCAGCTGAAGTGCCAGTAGTTTGAGAAACAGTTGTACCTTCAGAGCTTGTCACCGACGAGATGGTAGTTGCAATTGTGCCAGTGGTTGTCTCAGCTGTTGTTTCAGTAGTCTGCGAGACAGTTGTACCTTCGGTGCTTGATACAGTTGTCCCAGTAGTCTGAGACGTCGTTGTACCTTCGGTGATGGTCACTGGCGAGGTTGTGGTAGCAATTGTTCCAGTTGTTGTCTCATCTGTAGTACCAGAAGTTTGAGAAACAGTTGTACCTTCAGTGCTTCGTACTGTTGTTCCAGAAGTCTGAGTGGTAGTTGCAACTGTGCCGGTTGTTGTCTCAGCTGAAGTGCCAGTAGTTTGAGAAACAGTTGTACCTTCAGTGCTTGTCACCGGCGAGATGGTAGTTGCAATTGTGCCAGTGGTTGTCTCAGCTGTTGTTTCAGTAGTCTGTGAGACAGTTGTACCTTCGGTGCTTGATACAGTTGTCCCAGTAGTCTGAGACGTCGTTGTACCTTCAGTTGTTCCAGTAGTCTGAGACTTCGTTGTACCTTCGGTGATGGTCACTGGCAAGGTTGTGGTGGCAATTATACCAGTTGTTGTCTCAGCTGTAGTACCAGAAGTTTGAGAAACAGTTGTACCTTCAGTGCTTGGTACTATTGTTCCAGAAGTCTGAGTGGTAGTTGCAACTGTGCCAGTTGTTGTCTCAGCTGAAGTGCCAGTAGTTTGAGAAACAGTTGTACCTTCAGTGCTTGTCACCGGCGAAATGGTAGTTGCAATTGTGCCAGTGGTTGTCTCAGCTGTTGTTTCAGTAGTCTGTGAGACAGTTGTACCTTCGGTGCTTGATACAGTTGTCCCAGTAGTCTGAGACGTCGTTGTACCTTCAGTGATGGTCACTGGCGAGGTTGTTGTGGCAATTATACCAGTTGTTGTCTCAGCTGTAGTACCAGAAGTTTGAGAAACAGTTGTACCTTCAGTGCTTGGTACTATTGTTCCAGAAGTCTGAGTGGTAGTTGCAACTGTGCCAGTTGTTGTCTCAGCTGAAGTGCCAGTAGTTTGAGAAACAGTTGTACCTTCAGTGCTTGTCACCGGCGAGATGGTAGTTGCAATTGAGCCAATGGTTGTCTCAGCTGCTGTTTCAGTAGTCTGTGAGACAGTTGTACCTTCGGTGCTTGAAACAGTTGTCCCAGTAGTCTGAGACGTCGTTGTACCTTCGGTGATGGTCACTAGCAAAGTTGTGGTGGCAATTGTTCCAGTTGTTGTCTCAGCTGTAGTACCAGTAGTTTGAGAAACAGTTGTACCTTCAGTGCTTGGTACTGTTGTTCCAGAAGTCTGAGGGGTAGTTGCAACTTTGCCGGTTGTTGTCTCAGCTGAAGTGCCAGTAGTTTGAGAAACAGTTGTACCTTCAGTGCTTGTCACCGGCGAGATGGTAGTTGCAATTGTGCCAGTGGTTGTCTCAGCTGTTGTTTCAGTAGTCTGTGAGACAGTTGTACCTTCGGTGCTTGATACAGTTGTCCCAGTAGTCTGAGACGTCGTTGTACCTTCGGTGATGGTCACTTGCGAGGTTGTGGTGGCAATTGTTCCAGTTGTTGTCTCAGCTGTAGTACCAGTAGTTTGAGAAACAGTTGTACCTTCAGTGCTTGGTACTGTTGTTCCAGAAGTCTGAGTGGTAGTTGCAACTGTGCCAGTTGTTGTCTCAGCTGAAGTGCCAGTAGTTTGAGAAACAGTTGTACCTTCAGTGCTTGTCACCGGCGAGATGGTAGTTGCAATTGAGCCAGTGGTTGTCTCAGCTGCTGTTTCAGTAGTCTGTGAGACAGTTGTACCTTCGGTGCTTGAAACAGTTGTCCCAGTAGTCTGAGACGTCGTTGTACCTTCGGTGATGGTCACTGGCAAAGTTGTGGTGGCAATTATTCCAGTTGTTGTCTCAGCTGTAGTACCAGTAGTTTGAGAAACAGTTGTACCTTCAGTGCTTGGTACTGTTGTTCCAGAAGTCTGAGGGGTAGTTGCAACTGTGCCGGTTGTTGTCTCAGCTGAAGTGCCAGTAGTTTGAGAAACAGTTGTACCTTCAGTGCTTGTCACCGGCGAGATGGTAGTTGCAATTGTGCCAGTGGTTGTCTCAGCTGTTGTTTCAGTAGTCTGTGAGACAGTTGTACCTTCGGTGCTTGATACAGTTGTCCCAGTAGTCTGAGACGTCGTTGTACCTTCAGTGATGGTCACTGGCGAGGTTGTTGTGGCAATTATACTAGTTGTTGTCTCAGCTGTAGTACCAGAAGTTTGAGAAACAGTTGTACCTTCAGTGCTTGGTACTATTGTTCCAGAAGTCTGAGTGGTAGTTGCAACTGTGCCAGTTGTTGTCTCAGCTGAAGTGCCAGTAGTTTGAGAAACAGTTGTACCTTCAGTGCTTGTCACCGGCGAGATGGTAGTTGCAATTGAGCCAGTGGTTGTCTCAGCTGCTGTTTCAGTAGTCTGTGAGACAGTTGTACCTTCGGTGCTTGAAACAGTTGTCCCAGTAGTCTGAGACGTCGTTGTACCTTCGGTGATGGTCACTGGCAAAGTTGTTGTGGCAATTGTTCCAGTTGTTGTCTCAGCTGTAGTACCAGTAGTTTGAGAAACAGTTGTACCTTCAGTGCTTGGTACTGTTGTTCCAGAAGTCTGAGGGGTAGTTGCAACTGTGCCGGTTGTTGTCTCAGCTGAAGTGCCAGTAGTTTGAGAAACAGTTGTACCTTCAGTGCTTGTCACCGGCGAGATGGTAGTTGAAATTGTGCCAGTGGTTGTCTCAGCTGTTGTTTCAGTAGTCTGTGAGACAGTTGTACCTTCGGTGCTTGATACAGTTGTCCCAGTAGTCTGAGACGTCGTTGTACCTTCGGTGATGGTCACTTGCGAGGTTGTGGTGGCAATTGTTCCAGTTGTTGTCTCAGCTGTAGTACCAGTAGTTTGAGAAACAGTTGTACCTTCAGTGCTTGGTACTGTTGTTCCAGAAGTCTGAGTGGTAGTTGCAACTGTGCCAGTTGTTGTCTCAGCTGAAGTGCCAGTAGTTTGAGAAACAGTTGTACCTTCAGTGCTTGTCACCGGCGAGATGGTAGTTGCAATTGAGCCAGTGGTTGTCTCAGCTGCTGTTTCAGTAGTTTGTGAGACAGTTGTACCTTCGGTGCTTGAAACAGTTGTCCCAGTAGTCTGAGACGTCGTTGTACCTTCGGTGATGGTCACTGGCAAAGTTGTGGTGGCAATTGTTCCAGTTGTTGTCTCAGCTGTAGTACCAGTAGTTTGAGAAACAGTTGTACCTTCAGTGCTTGGTACTGTTGTTCCAGAAGTCTGAGGGGTAGTTGCAACTGTGCCGGTTGTTGTCTCAGCTGAAGTGCCAGTAGTTTGAGAAACAGTTGTACCTTCAGTGCTTGTCACCTGCGAGATGGTAGTTGCAATTGTGCCAGTGGTTGTCTCAGCTGTTGTTTCAGTAGTCTGTGAGACAGTTGTACCTTCGGTGCTTGATACAGTTGTCCCAGTAGTCTGAGACGTCGTTGTACCTTCGGTGATGGTCACTGGCGAGGTTGTGGTGGCAATTGTTCCAGTTGTTGTTTCAGCTGTAGTAACAGTAGTTTGAGAAACAGTTGTACCTTCAGTGCTTGGTACTGTTGTTCCAGAAGTCTGAGTGGTAGTTGCAACTGTGCCTGTTGTTGTCTCTGCTGAAGTGCCAGTAGCTTTAGAAATAGTTGTACCCTCAGTGCTTGTCACCGGCGAGATGGTACTTGCAATTGTGCCAGTGGTTGTTTCAGCTGTTGTTTCAGTAGTCTGCGAGACAGTTGTACCTTCGGTGCTAGATACAGTTGTCCCAGTAGTCTGAGACGTCGTTGTACCTTCGGTGATGGTCACTGGCGAGGTTGTGGTTGCAACTGTGCCAGTTGTTGTCTCAGCTGTAGTTCCAGTAGTTTGAGAAACAGTTGTACCTTCAGCGCTTGGTACTGTTGTTCCCGAAGTCTGAGTCGTAGTTGAAACAGTGCTTGTTGTTGTCTCAGCTGAAGTGCCAGTAGTTTGAGAAACAGTTGTACCTTCAGAGCTTGTCACCGGCGAGATGGTAGTTGCAATTGTGCCAGTGGTTGTCTCAGCTGTTGTTTCAGTAGTCTGCGAGACAGTTGTACCTTCGGTGCTTGATACAGTTGTCCCAATAGTCTGAGACGTCGTTGTACCTTCGGTGATGGTCACTTGCGAGGTTGTGGTGTCAATTGTTCCAGTTGTTGTCTCAGCTGTAGTACCAGTAGTTTGAGAAACAGTTGTACCTTCAGTGCTTGGTACTGTTGTTCCAGAAGTCTGAGGGGTAGTTGCAACTGTGCTGGTTGTTGTCTCTGCTGAAGTGCCAGTAATTTGAGAAACAGTTGTACCTTCAGTGCTTGTCACCTGCAAGATGGTAGTTGCAATTGTGCCAGTGGTTGTCTCAGCTGTTGTTTCAGTAGTCTGTGAGACAGTCGTACCTTCGGTGCTTGATACAGTTGTCCCAGTAGTCTGAGACGTCGTTGTACCTTCGGAGATGGTCACTGGCGAGGTTGTGGTTGCAACTGTGCCAGTTGTTGTCTCAGCTGTAGTTCCAGAAGTTTGAGAAACAGTTGTACCTTCAGTGCTTGGTACTGTTGTTCCAAAAGTCTGAGTCATAGTTGCAGCTGTGCCTGTTGTTGTCTCAGCTGAAGTGCCAGTAGTTTGAGAAACAGTTGTATCTTCAGAGCTTGTCACCGGCGAGATGGTAGTTGCAATTGTGCCAGTGGTTGTCTCAGCTGTTGTTTCAGTAGTCTGCGAGACAGTTGTACCTTCGGTGCTTGATACAGTTGTCCCAGTAGTCTGAGACGTCGTTGTACCTTCGGTGATGGTCACTGGCGAGGTTGTGGTGGCAATTGTTCCAGTTGTTGTCTCATCTGTAGTACCAGACGTTTGAGAAACAGTTGTACCTTCAGTGCTTCGTACTGTTGTTCCAGAAGTCTGAGTGGTAGTTGCAACTGTGCCGGTTGTTGTCTCAGCTGAAGTGCCAGTAGTTTGAGAAACAGTTGTACCTTCAGTGCTTGTCACCGGCGAGATGGTAGTTGCAATTGTGCCAGTGGTTGTCTCAGCTGTTGTTTCAGTAGTTTGTGAGACAGTTGTACCTTCGGTGCTTGATACAGTTGTCCCAGTAGTCTGAGACGTCGTTGTACCTTCGGTGATGGTCACTGGCGAGGTTGTGGTGGCAATTGTTCCAGTTGTTGTCTCAGCTGTAGTACCAGTAGTTTGAGAAACAGTTGTACCTTCAGTGCTTGGTACTGTTGTTCCCGAAGTCTGAGTCGTAGTTGCAACTGTGCCTGTTGTTGTCTCAGCTGAAGTGCCAGTAGTTTGAGTAACAGTTGTACCTTCAGAGCTTGTCACCGGCGAGATGGTAGTTGCAATTGTGCCAGTGGTTGTCTCAGCTGTTGTTTCAGTAGTCTGCGAGACAGTTATACCTTCGGTGCTTGATACAGTTGTCCCAGTAGTCTGAGACGTCGTTGTACCTTCGGTGATGGTCACTTGCGAGGTTGTGGTGTCAATTGTTCCAGTTGTTGTCTCAGCTGTAGTACCAGTAGTTTGAGAAACAGTTGTACCTTCAGTGCTTGGTACTGTTGTTCTAGAAGTCTGAGGGGTAGTTGCAACTGTGCCGGTTGTTGTCTCTGCTGAAGTTCCAGTAGTTTGAGAAACAGTTGTACCTTCAGAGCTTGTCACCTGCGAGATGGTAGTTGCAATTGTGCCAGTGGTTGTCTCAGCTGTTGTTTCAGTAGTCTGTGAGACAGTTGTACCTTCGGTGCTTGATACAGTTGTCCCAGTAGTCTGAGGCGTTGTTGTACCTTCGGAGATGGTCACTGGCGAGGTTGTGGTTGCAACTGTGTCAGTTGTTGTCTCAGCTGTAGTTCCAGAAGTTTGAGAAACAGTTGTACCTTCAGTGCTTGGTACTGTTGTTCCAGAAGTCTGAGTGGTAGTTGCAACTGTGCCTGTTGTTGTCTCTGCTGAAGTGCCAGTAGTTTGAGAAACAGTTGTACCCTCAGTGCTTGTCACCGGCGAGATGGTAGTTGCAATTGTGCCAGTGGTTGTCTCAGCTGTTGTTTCAGTAGTCTGCGAGACAGTTGTACCTTCGGTGCTTGATACAGTTGTCCCAGTAGTCTGAGAATTCGTTGTACCTTCGGTGATGGTCACTGGCGAGTTTGTGGTGGCAATTGTTCTAGTTGTTGTCTCATCTGTAGTACCAGAAGTTTGAGAAACAGTTGTACCTTCAGTGCTTCGTACTGTTGTTCCAGAAGTCTGAGTGGTAGTTGCAACTGTGCCGGTTGTTGTCTCAGCTGAAGTGCTAGTAGTTTGAGAAACAGTTGTACCTTCAGAGCTTGTCACCGGCGAGATGGTAGTTGCAATTGTGCCAGTGGTTGTCTGAGCTGTTGTTTCAGTAGTCTGCGAGACAGTTGTACCTTCGGTGCTTGATACAGTTGTCCCAGTAGTCTGAGACGTCGTTGTACCTTCGGTGATGGTCACTGGCGAGGATGTGGTGGCAATTGTTCCAGTTGTTGTCTCAGCTGTAGTACCAGTAGTTTGAGAAACAGTTGTACCTTCAGTGCTTCGTACTGTTGTTCCAGAAGTCTGAGTGGTAGTTGCAACTGTGCCGGTTGTTGTCTCAGCTGAAGTGCTAGTAGTTTGTGAAACAGTTGTACCTTCAGTGCTTGTCACCGGCGAGATGGTAGTTGCAATTGTGCCAGTGGTTGTCTCAGCTGTTGTTTCAGTAGTCTGTGAGACAGTTGTACCTTCGATGCTTGATACAGTTGTCCCAGTAGTCTGAGAGGTCGTTGTACCTTCAGTGATGGTCACTGGCGAGGTTGTGGTGGCAATTATACCAGTTGTTGTCTCAGCTGTAGTACCAGAAGTTTGAGAATCAGTTGTACCTTCAGTGCTTAGTACTATTGTTCCAGAAGTCTGAGTGGTAGTTGCAACTGTGCCAGTTGTTGTCTCTGCTGAAGTGCCAGTAGTTTGAGTAACAGTTGTACCTTCAGTGCTTGTCACCGGCGAGATGGTAGTTGCAATTGAGTAAGTGGTTGTCTCAGCTGTTGTTTCAGTAGTCTGCGAGACAGTTGTACCTTCGGTGCTTGATACAGTTGTCCCAGTAGACTGAGACGTCGTTGTACCTTCGGTGATGGTCACTGGCGAGGATGTGGTGGCAATTGTTCCAGTTGTTGTCTCAGCTGTAGTACCAGTAGTTTGAGAAACAGTTGTACCTTCAGTGCTTGGTACTGTTGCTCCAGAAGTCTGAGTGGTAGTTGCAACTGTGCCGGTTGTTGTCTCATCTGAAGTGCCAGTAGTTTGAGAAACAGTTGTACCTTCAGTGCTTGTCACCGGCAAGATGGTAGTTGCAATTGTGCCAGTGGTTGTCTCAACTGTTGTTTCAGTAGTCTGTGAGACAGTTGTACCTTCGGTGCTTGATACAGTTGTCCCAGTAGTCTGAGACGTCATTGTACCTTCGGTGATGGTCACTGGCGCGGTTGTGGTGGCAGTTGTTCCAGTTGTTGTCTCAGCTGTAGTATCAGTAGTTTGAGAAACAGTTGTACCTTCAGTGCTTCGTACTGTTGTTCCAGAAGTCTGAGTGGTAGTTGCAACTGTGCCGGTTGTTGTCTCAGCTGAAGTGCTAGTAGTTTGTGAAACAGTTGTACCTTCAGTGCTTGTCACCGGCGAGATGGTAGTTGCAATTGTGCCAGTGGTTGTCTCAGCTGTTGTTTCAGTAGTCTGTGAGACAGTTGTACCTTCGATGCTTGATACAGTTGTCCCAGTAGTCTGAGAGGTCGTTGTACCTTCAGTGATGGTCAATGGCGAGGTTGTGGTGGCAATTATACCAGTTGTTGTCTCAGCTGTAGTACCAGAAGTTTGAGAAACAGTTGTACCTTCAGTGCTTGGTACTATTGTTCCAGAAGTCTGAGTGGTAGTTGCAACTGTGCCAGTTGTTGTCTCTGCTGAAGTGCCAGTAGTTTGAGTAACAGTTGTACCTTCAGTGCTTGTCACCGGCGAGATGGTAGTTGCAATTGAGTAAGTGGTTGTCTCAGCTGTTGTTTCAGTAGTCTGCGAGACAGTTGTACCTTCGGTGCTTGATACAGTTGTCCCAGTAGACTGAGACGTCGTTGTACCTTCGGTGATGGTCACTGGCGAGGATGTGGTGGCAATTGTTCCAGTTGTTGTCTCAGCTGTAGTACCAGTAGTTTGAGAAACAGTTGTACCTTCAGTGCTTGGTACTGTTGTTCCAGAAGTCTGAGTGGTAGTTGCAACTGTGCCGGTTGTTGTCTCATCTGAAGTGCCAGTAGTTTGAGAAACAGTTGTACCTTCAGTGCTTGTCACCGGCAAGATGGTAGTTGCAATTGTGCCAGTGGTTGTCTCAACTGTTGTTTCAGTAGTCTGTGAGACAGTTGTACCTTCGGTGCTTGATACAGTTGTCCCAGTAGTCTGAGACGTCATTGTACCTTCGGTGATGGTCACTGGCGCGGTTGTGGTGGCAGTTGTTCCAGTTGTTGTCTCAGCTGTAGTATCAGTAGTTTGAGAAACAGTTGTACCTTCAGTGCTTGGTACTGTTGTTCCAGAAGTCTGAGTGGTAGTTGCAACTGTGCCTGTTGTTGTCTTAGCTGAAGTGCCAGTAGTTTGAGAAACAGTTGTACCTTCAGTGCTTGTCACCGGCGAGATGGTAGTTGCAATTGTGCCAGTGGTTGTCTCAGCTGTTGTTTCAGTAGTCTGTGAGACAGTTGTACCTTCGGTGCTTGATACAGTTGTCCCAGTAGTCTGAGACGTCGTTGTACCTTCGGTGATGGTCACTGGCGAGGTTGTGGTGGCAATTGTTCCAGTTGTTGTCTCAGCTGTAGTACCAGTAGTTTGAGAAACAGTTGTACCTTCAGTGCTTGGTACTGTTGTTCCAGAAGTCTGAGTGGTAGTTGCAACTGTGCCTGTTGTTGTCTTAGCTGAAGTGCCAGTAGTTTGAGAAACAGTTGTACCTTCAGTGCTTGTCACCGGCGAGATGGTAGTTGCAATTGTGCCAGTGGTTGTCTCAGCTGTTGTTTCAGTAGTCTGTGAGACAGTTGTACCTTCGGTGCTTGATACAGTTGTCCCAGTAGTCTGAGACGTCGTTGTACCTTCGGTGATGGTCACTGGCGAGGTTGTGGTGGCAATTGTTCCAGTTGTTGTCTCTGCTGAAGTGCCAGTAGTTTGAGAAACAGTTGTACCCTCAGTGCTGGTCACCGGCGAGATGGTAGTTGCAATTGTGCCAGTGGTTGTCTCAGCTGTTGTTTCAGTAGTCTGCGAGACAGTTGTACCTTCGGTGCTAGATACAGTTGTCCCAGTAGTCTGAGACGTCGTTGTACCTTCGGTGATGGTCACTGGCGAGGTTGTGGTTGCAACTGTGCCAGTTGTTGTCTCAGCTGTAGTTCCAGTAGTTTGAGAAACAGTTGTACCTTCAGTGCTTGGTACTGTTGTTCCCGAAGTCTGAGTCGTAGTTGCAACTGTGCCTGTTGTTGTCTCAGCTGTAGTACCAGTAGTTTGAGAAACAGTTGTACCTTCAGTGCTTGGTACTGTTGTTCCAGAAGTCTGAGTGCTAGTTGCAACTGTGCCTGTTGTTGTCTCAGCTGAAGTGCTAGTAGTTTGAGAAACAGTTGTACCTTCAGTGCTTGTCACCGGCGAGATGGTAGTTGCAATTGTGCCAGTGGTTGTCTCAGCTGTTGTTTCAGTAGTCTGTGAGACAGTTGTACCTTCGGTGCTTGATACAGTTGTCCCAGTAGTCTGGGACGTCGTTGTACCTTCGGTGATGGTCACTGGCGAGGTTGCGGTGGCAATTGTTCCAGTTGTTGTCTCAGCTGTAGTACCAGTAGTTTGAGAAACAGTTGTACCTTCAGTGGTTGGTACTGTTGTTCCAGAAGTCTGAGTCGTAGTTGCAACTGTGCCTGTTGTTGTCTCAGCTGTAGTACCAGTAGTTTGAGAAACAGTTGTACCTTCAGTGCTTGGTACTGTTGTTCCAGAAGTCTGAGTGGTAGTTGCAACTGTGCCTGTTGTTGTCTCAGCTGAAGTGCTAGTAGTTTGAGAAACAGTTGTACCTTCAGTGCTTGTCACCGACGAGATGGTAGTTGCAATTGTGCCAGTGGTTGTCTCAGCTGTTGTTTCAGTAGTCTGTGAGACAGTTGTACCTTCGGTGCTTGATACAGTTGTCCCAGTAGTCTGAGACGTCGTTGTACCTTCGGTGATGGTCACTGGCGAGGTTGTGGTGGCAATTGTTCCAGTTGTTGTCTCAGCTGTAGTACCAGTAGTTTGAGAAACAGTTGTACCTTCAGTGCTTGGTACTGTTGTTCCAGAAGTCTGAGTGATAGTTGCAACTGTGCTTGTTGTTGTCTCTGCTGAAGTGCCAGTAGTTTGAGAAACAGTTGTACCCTCAGTGCTTGTCACTGGCGAGATGGTAGTTGCAATTGTGCCAGTGGTTGTTTCAGCTGTTGTTTCAGTAGTCTGCGAGACAGTTGTACCTTCGGTGCTAGATACAGTTGTCCCAGTAGTCTGAGACGTCGTTGTACCTTCGGTGATGGTCACTGGCGCGGTTGTGGTGGCAGTTGTTCCAGTTGTTGTCTCAGCTGTAGTATCAGTAGTTTGAGAAACAGTTGTACCTTCAGTGCTTGGTACTGTTGTTCCAGACGTCTGAGGGGTAGTTGCAACTGTGCCGGTTGTTGTCTCATCTGAAGTGCCAGTAGTTTGAGAAACAGTTGTACCTTCAGTGCTTGTCACCGGCGAGATGGTAGTTGCAATTGTGCCAGTGGTTGTCTCAACTGTTGTTTCAGTAGTCTGCGAGACAGTTGTACCTTCGGTGCTAGATACAGTTGTCCCAGTAGTCTGAGACGTCGTTGTACCTTCGGTGATGGTCACTGGCGCGGTTGTGGTGGCAGTTGTTCCAGTTGTTGTCTCAGCTGTAGTATCAGTAGTTTGAGAAACAGTTGTACCTTCAGTGCTTGGTACTGTTGTTCCAGACGTCTGAGGGGTAGTTGCAACTGTGCCTGTTGTTGTCTCAGCTGAAGTGCCAGTAGTTTGAGTAACAGTTGTACCTTCAGTGCTTGTCACCGGCGAGATGGTAGTTGCAATTGAGTAAGTGGTTGTCTCAGCTGTTGTTTCAGTAGTCTGTGATACAGTTGTACCTTCGGTGCTTGATACAGTTGTCCCAGTAGTCTGAGACGTCGTTGTACCTTCGGTGATGGTCACTGGCGCGGTTGTGGTGGCAGTTGTTCCAGTTGTTGTCTCAGCTGTAGTATCAGTAGTTTGAGAAACAGTTGTACCTTCAGTGCTTGGTACTGTTGTTCCAGAAGTCTGAGTGGTAGTTGCAACTGTGCCTGTTGTTGTCTCAGCTGAAGTGCCAGTAGTTTGAGAAACAGTTGTACCTTCAGTGCTTGTCACCGGCGAGATGGTAGTTGCAATTGTGCCAGTGGTTGTCTCAGCTGTTGTTTCAGTAGTCTGTGAGACAGTTGTACCTTCGGTGCTTGATACAGTTGTCCCAGTAGTCTGAGACGTCGTTGTACCTTCGGTGATGGTCACTGGCGAAGTTGTGGTGGCAATTGTTCCAGTTGTTGTCTCAGCTGTAGTACCAGTAGTTTGAGAAACAGTTGTACCTTCAGTGCTTGGTACTGTTGTTCCAGAAGTCTGAGTGGTAGTTGCAACTGTGCCTGTTGTTGTCTCTGCTGAAGTGCCAGTAGTTTGAGAAACAGTTGTACCCTCAGTGCTTGTCACCGGCGAGATGGTAGTTGCAATTGTGCCAGTGGTTGTCTCAGCTGTTGTTTCAGTAGTCTGCGAGACAGTTGTACCTTCGGTGCTAGATACAGTTGTCCCAGTAGTCTGAGACGTCGTTGTACCTTCAGTGATGGTCACTGGCGAGGTTGTGGTTGCAACTGTGCCAGTTGTTGTCTCAGCTGTAGTTCCAGTAGTTTGAGAAACAGTTGTACCTTCAGTGCTTGGTACTGTTGTTCCCGAAGTCTGAGTCGTAGTTGCAACTGTACCTGTTGTTGTCTCAGCTGTAGTACCAGTAGTTTGAGAAACAGTTGTACCTTCAGTGCTTGGTACTGTTGTTCCAGAAGTCTGAGTGGTAGTTGCAACTGTGCCTGTTGTTGTCTCAGCTGAAGTGCTAGTAGTTTGAGAAACAGTTGTACCTTCAGTGCTTGTCACCGGCGAGATCGTAGTTGCAATTGTGCCAGTGGTTGTCTCAGCTGTTGTTTCAGTAGTCTGTGAGACAGTTGTACCTTCGGTGCTTGATACAGTTGTCCCAGTAGTCTGAGACGTCGTTGTACCTTCGGTGATGGTCACTGGCGAGGTTGTGGTGGCAATTGTTCCAGTTGTTGTCTCAGCTGTAGTACCAGTAGTTTGAGAAACAGTTGTACCTTCAGTGCTTGGTACTGTTGTTCCAGAAGTCTGAGTGGTAGTTGCAACTGTGCTTGTTGTTGTCTCTGCTGAAGTGCCAGTAGTTTGAGAAACAGTTGTACCCTCAGTGCTTGTCACCGGCGAGATGGTAGTTGCAATTGTGCCAGTGGTTGTTTCAGCTTTTGTTTCAGTAGTCTGCGAGACAGTTGTACCTTCGGTGCTAGATACAGTTGTCCCAGTAGTCTGAGACGTCGTTGTACCTTCGGTGATGGTCACTGGCGAGGTTGTGGTTGCAACTGTGCCAGTTGTTGTCTCAGCTGTAGTTCCAGTAGTTTGAGAAACAGTTGTACCTTCAGTGCTTGGTACTGTTGTTCCCGAAGTCTGTGTCGTAGTTGCAACTGTGCCTGTTGTTGTCTCAGCTGAAGTGCCAGTAGTTTGAGAAACAGTTGTACCTTCAGAGCTTGTCACCGGCGAGATGGTAGTTGCAATTGTGCCAGTGGTTGTCTCAGCTGTTGTTTCAGTAGTCTGCGAGACAGTTGTACCGTCGGTGCTTGATACAGTTGTCCCAGTAGTCTGAGACGTCGTTGTACCTTCGGTGATGGTCACTTGCGAGGTTGTGGTGTCAATTGTTCCAGTTGTTGTCTCAGCTCTAGTACCAGTAGTTTGAGAAACAGTTGTACCTTCAGTGCTTGGTACTGTTGTTCCAGAAGTCTGAGGGGTAGTTGCAACTGTGCCGGTTGTTGTCTCATCTGAAGTGCCAGTAGTTTGAGAAACAGTTGTACCTTCAGTGCTTGTCACCGGCAAGATGGTAGTTGCAATTGTGCCAGTGGTTGTCTCAACTGTTGTTTCAGTAGTCTGTGAGACAGTTGTACCTGCGGTACTTGATACAGTTGTCCCAGTACTCTGAGACGTCGTTGTACCTTCGGTGATGGTCACTGGCAAAGTTGTTGTGGCAATTGTTCCAGTTGTTGTCTCAGCTGTAGTACCAGTAGTTTGAGAAACAGTTGTACCTTCAGTGCTTGGTACTGTTGTTCCAGAAGTCTGAGTGGTAGTTGCAACTGTGCTTGTTGTTGTCTCTGCTGAAGTGCCAGTAGTTTGAGAAACAGTTGTACCCTCAGTGCTTGTCACCGGCGAGATGGTAGTTGCAATTGTGCCAGTGGTTGTTTCAGCTGTTGTTTCAGTAGTCTGCGAGACAGTTGTACCTTCGGTGCTAGATACAGTTGTCCCAGTAGTCTGAGACGTCGTTGTACCTTCGGTGATGGTCACTGGCGAGGTTGTGGTTGCAACTGTGCCAGTTGTTGTCTCAGCTGTAGTTCCAGTAGTTTGAGAAACAGTTGTACCTTCAGTGCTTGGTACTGTTGTTCCCGAAGTCTGTGTCGTAGTTGCAACTGTGCCGGTTGTTGTCTCATCTGAAGTGCCAGTAGTTTGAGAAACAGTTGTACCTTCAGTGCTTGTCACCGGCGAGATGGTAGTTGCAATTGTGCCAGTGGTTGTCTCAACTGTTGTTTCAGTAGTCTGTGAGACAGTTGTACCTTCGGTACTTGATACAGTTGTCCCAGTACTCTGAGACGTCGTTGTACCTTCGTTGATGGTCACTGGCGAGGTTGTGGTTGCAACTGTTCCAGTTGTTTTCTCAGCTGTACTACTAGTAGTTTGAGAAACAGGTGTACCTTCAGTGCTTGGTACTGTTGTTCCAGAAGTCTGAGTGGTAGTTGCAACTGTGCCTGTTGTTGTCTCTGCTAAAGTGCCAGTAGTTTGAAAAACAGTTGTACCCTCAGTGCTTGTCACCGGCGAGATGGTAGTTGCAATTGTGCCAGTAGTTGTCTCAGCTGTTGTTTCAGTAGTCTGTGAGACAGTTGTACCTTCGGTGCTTGATACAGTTGTCCCAGTAGTCTGAGACGTCGTTGTACCTTCGGAGATGGTCACTGGCGAGGTTGTGGTTGCAACTGTGCCAGTTGTTGTCTCAACTGTAGTTCCAGAAGTTTGAGAAACAGTTGTACCTTCAGTGCTTGGTACTGTTGTTCCCGAAGTC
This sequence comes from Mytilus galloprovincialis, assembly GCF_965363235.1. NCBI lineage: Eukaryota > Metazoa > Mollusca > Bivalvia > Mytilida > Mytilidae > Mytilus > Mytilus galloprovincialis. The sequence goes on from NC_134847.1 coordinate 39,148,284, forward strand.
TGAGTCGTAGTTGCAACTGTGACTGTTGTTGTCTCAGCTGAAGTGCCAGAAGTTTGAGAAACAGTAGTACCTTCAGAGCTTGTCACCGGCGAGATTGTAGTTGCAATTGTGCCAGTGGTTGTCTCAGCTGTTGTTTCAGTAGTCTGCGAGACAATTGTACCTTCGGTGCTTGATACAGTTGTCCCAGTAGTCTGAGACGTCGTTGTACCTTCGGTGATGGTCACTGGCGAGGTTGTGGTGGCAATTGTTCCAGTTGTTGTCTCAGCTGTAGTACCAGAAGTTTGAGAAACAGTTGTACCTTCAGTGCTTCGTACTGTTGTTCCAGAAGTCTGAGTGGTAGTTGCAACTGTGCCGGTTGTTGTCTCAGCTGAAGTGCCAGTAGTTTGAGAAACAGTTGTACCTTCAGTGCTTGTCATCGGCGAGATGGTAGTTGCAATTGTGCCAGTAGTTGTCTCAGCTGTTGTTTCAGTAGTCTGCAAGACAGTTGTACCTTCGGTGCTTGATACAGTTGTCCCAGTAGTCTGAGACGTCGGTTTATTTTCGGTGCTGGTCACTGGCGAGGTTGTGATTGCAACTGTGCCAGTTGTTGTCTTAGCTGTAGTTCCAGTAGTTTGAGAAACAGTTGTACCTTCAGTGCTTGGTACTGTTGTTCCCGAAGTCTGGATGGTAGTTGCAACTGTGCCGGTTGTTGTCTCTGCTGAAGTGCCAGTAGTTTGAGAAACAGTTGGACCCTCAGTGCTTGTCACCGACGAGATGGTAGTTGCAATTGAGCCAGTGGTTGTCTCAGCTGTTGTTTCAGTAGTCTGTGAGACAGTTGTACCTGCTGTGCTTGATACAGTTGTCCCAGTAGTCTGAGACGTCGTACCTTCGGTGATGGTCACTGGCGAGGTTGTGGTGGCAATTGTTCCAGTTGTTGTCTCACCTGTAGTACCAGTAGTTTGAGAAACAGTTGTACCTTCAGTGCTTGGTACTGTTGTTCCAGAAGTCTGAGTGGTAGTTGCAACTGTGCCTGTTGTTGTCTCTGCTGAAGTACCAGTAGTTTGAGAAACAGTTGTACCCTCAGTGCTTGTCACCGGCGAGATGGTAGTTGCAATTAAGCCAGTGGTTGTCTCAGCTGTTGTTTCAGTAGTCTGTGAGACAGTTGTACTTTCGGTGCTTGATACAGTTGTCCCAGTAGTCTGAGACGTCGTTGTACCTTCGGTGATGGTCACTGGCGAGGTTGTGGTTGCAACTGTGCCAGTTGTTGTCTCAGCTGTAGTTCCAGTAGTTTGAGAAACAGTTGTACCTTCAGTGCTTGGTACTGTTGTTCCAGAAGTCTGAGTGGTAGTTGCAACTGTGCCGGTTGTTGTCTCAACTGTTGTTTCAGTAGTCTGTGAGACAGTTGTACCTTCGGTGCTTGATACAGTTGTCCCAGTAGTCTGAGACGTCGTTGTACCTTCAGTGATGGTCACTGGCGAGGTTGTGGTGGCACTTATACCAGTTGTTGTCTCAGCTGTAGTACCAGAAGTTTGAAAAACAGTTGTACCTTCAGTGCTTGGTACTGTTGTTCCAGATTTCTGAGTGGTAGTTGCAACTGTGCCAGTTGTTGTCTCAGCTGAAGTGCCAGTAGTTTGAGTAACAGTTGTACCTTCAGTGCTTGTCACCGGCGAGATGGTAGTTGCAATTGAGCCAGTGGTTGTCTCAGCTGTTGTTTCAGTAGTCTGTGGGACAGTTGTACCTTCGGTGCTTGATACAGTTGTCCCAGTAGTCTGAGACGTCGTTGTACCTTCGGTGATGGTCACTGGCGAGGTTGTGGTGGCAACTGTGCCAGTTGTTGTCTTAGCTGTAGTTCCAGTAGTTTGAGAAACAGTTGTACCTTCAGTGCTTGGTACTGTTGTTCCCGAAGTCTGAGTCGTAGTTGCAACTGTGCCTGTTGTTGTCTCAGCTGAAGTGCCAGTAGTTTGAGAAACAGTTGTACCTTTAGAGCTTGTCACCGGCGAGATGGTAGTTGCAATTGTGCCAGTGGTTGTCTCAGCTGTTGTTTCAGTAGTCTGCGAGACAGTTGTACCTTCGGTGCTTGATACAGTTGTACCAGTAGTCTGAGACTTCGTTGTACCTTCGGTGATGGTCACTGGCGAGATTGTTGTGGCAATTGTTCCAGTTGTTCTCTCATCTGTAGTACCAGAAGTTTGAGAAACAGTTGTACCTTCAGTGCTTCGTACTGTTGTTCCAGAAGTATGAGTGGTAGTTGCAACTGTGCCGGTTGTTGTCTCAGCTGAAGTGCCAGTAGTTTGAGAAACAGTTGTACCTTCAGTGCTTGTCAACGGCGAGATGGTAGTTGCAATTTTGCCAGTGGTTGTCTCAGCTGTTGTTTCAGTAGTCTGTGAGACAGTTGTACCTTCGGTGCTTGATACAGTTGTCCCAGTAGTCTGAGACGTCGTTGTACCTTCAGTGATGGTCACTGGCGAGGTTGTGGTGGCAATTATACCAGTTGTTGTCTCAGCTGTAGTACCAGAAGTTTGAGAAACAGTTGTACCTTCAGTGCTTGGTACTATTGTTCCAGAAGTCTGAGTGGTAGTTGCAACTGTGCCAGTTGTTGTCTCAGCTGACGTGCCAGTAGTTTGATAAACAGTTGAACCTTCAGTGCTTGTCACCGGCGAGATGGTAGTTGCAATTGTTCCAGTTGTTGTCTCATCTGTAGTACCAGAAGTTTGAGAAACAGTTGTACCTTCAGTGCTTGGTATTGTTGTTCCAGAAGTCTGAGTGGTAGTTGCAACTGTGCCGGTTGTTGTCTCAACTGTTGTTTCAGTAGTCTGTGAGACAGTTGTACCTTCGGTGCTTGATACAGTTGTCCCAGTAGTCTGATACGTCGTTGTACCTTCAGTGATGGTCACTGGCGAGGTTGTGGTGGCACTTATACCAGTTGTTGTCTCATCTGTAGTACCAGAAGTTTGAAAAACAGTTGTACCTTCAGTGCTTCGTACTGTTGTTCCAGAAGTATGAGTGGTAGTTGCAACTGTGCCGGTTGTTGTCTCAGCTGAAGTGCCAGTAGTTTGAGTAACAGTTGTACCTTCAGTGCTTGTCACCGGCGAGATGGTAGTTGCAATTGAGCCAGTGGTTGTCTCAGCTGTTGTTTCAGTAGTCTGTGAGACAGTTGTACCTTCGGTGCTTGATACAGTTGTCCCAGTAGTCTGAGACGTCGTTGTACCTTCAGTGATGGTCACTGGCGAGGTTGTAATGGCAATTATACCAGTTGTTGTCTCAGCTGTAGTACCAGAAGTTTGAGAAACAGTTGTACCTTCAGTGCTTGGTACTATTGTTCCAGAAGTCTGAGTGGTAGTTGCAACTGTGCCAGTTGTTGTCTCAGCTGAAGTGCCAGTAGTTTGATAAACAGTTGAACCTTCAGTGCTTGTCACCGGCGAGATGGTAGTTGCAATTGTTCCAGTTGTTGTCTCATCTGTAGTACCAGAAGTTTGAGAAACAGTTGTACCTTCAGTGCTTGGTATTGTTGTTCCAGAAGTCTGAGTGGTAGTTGCAACTGTGCCGGTTGTTGTCTCAACTGTTGTTTCAGTAGTCTGTGAGACAGTTGTACCTTCGGTGCTTGATACAGTTGTCCCAGTAGTCTGAGACGTCGTTGTACCTTCAGTGATGGTCACTGGCGAGGTTGTGGTGGCACTTATACCAGTTGTTGTCTCAGCTGTAGTACCAGAAGTTTGAAAAACAGTTGTACCTTCAGTGCTTGGTACTGTTGTTCCAGATTTCTGAGTGGTAGTTGCAACTGTGCCAGTTGTTGTCTCAGCTGAAGTGCCAGTAGTTTGAGTAACAGTTGTACCTTCAGTGCTTGTCACCGGCGAGATGGTAGTTGCAATTGAGCCAGTGGTTGTCTCAGCTGTTGTTTCAGTAGTCTGTGGGACAGTTGTACCTTCGGTGCTTGATACAGTTGTCCCAGTAGTCTGAGACGTCGTTGTACCTTCGGTGATGGTCACTGGCGAGGTTGTGGTTGCAACTGTGCCAGTTGTTATCTCAGCTGTAGTTCCAGTAGTTTGAGAAACAGTTGTACCTTCAGTGCTTGGTACTGTTGTTCCCGAAGTCTGAGTCGTAGTTGCAACTGTGCCTGTTGTTGTCTCAGCTGAAGTGCCAGTAGTTTGAGAAACAGTTGTACCTTTAGAGCTTGTCACCGGCGAGATGGTAGTTGCAATTGTGCCAGTGGTTGTCTCAGCTGTTGTTTCAGTAGTCTGCGAGACAGTTGTACCTTCGGTGCTTGATACAGTTGTACCAGTAGTCTGAGACTTCGTTGTACCTTCGGTGATGGTCACTGGCGAGATTGTTGTGGCAATTGTTCCAGTTGTTCTCTCATCTGTAGTACCAGAAGTTTGAGAAACAGTTGTACCTTCAGTGCTTCGTACTGTTGTTCCAGAAGTATGAGTGGTAGTTGCAACTGTGCCGGTTGTTGTCTCAGCTGAAGTGCCAGTAGTTTGAGAAACAGTTGTACCTTCAGTGCTTGTCACCGGCGAGATGGTAGTTGCAATTTTGCCAGTGGTTGTCTCAGCTGTTGTTTCAGTAGTCTGTGAGACAGTTGTACCTTCGGTGCTTGATACAGTTGTCCCAGTAGTCTGAGACGTCGTTGTACCTTCAGTGATGGTCACTGGCGAGGTTGTGGTGGCAATTATACCAGTTGTTGTCTCAGCTGTAGTACCAGAAGTTTGAGAAACAGTTGTACCTTCAGTGCTTTGTACTATTGTTCCAGAAGTCTGAGTGGTAGTTGCAACTGTGCCAGTTGTTGTCTCAGCTGACGTGCCAGTAGTTTGATAAACAGTTGAACCTTCAGTGCTTGTCACCGGCGAGATGGTAGTTGCAATTGTTCCAGTTGTTGTCTCATCTGTAGTACCAGAAGTTTGAGAAACAGTTGTACCTTCAGTGCTTGGTACTGTTGTTCCAGAAGTCTGAGTGGTAGTTGCAACTGTGCCGGTTGTTGTCTCAACTGTTGTTTCAGTAGTCTGTGAGACAGTTGTACCTTCGGTGCTTGATACAGTTGTCCCAGTAGTCTGAGACGTCGTTGTACCTTCAGTGATGGTCACTGGCGAGGTTGTGGTGGCACTTATACCAGTTGTTGTCTCAGCTGTAGTACCAGAAGTTTGAAAAACAGTTGTACCTTCAGTGCTTGGTACTGTTGTTCCAGATTTCTGAGTGGTAGTTGCAACTGTGCCAGTTGTTGTCTCAGCTGAAGTGCCAGTAGTTTGAGTAACAGTTGTACCTTCAGTGCTTGTCACCGGCGAGATGGTAGTTGCAATTGAGCCAGTGGTTGTCTCAGCTGTTGTTTCAGTAGTCTGTGGGACAGTTGTACCTTCGGTGCTTGATACAGTTGTCCCAGTAGTCTGAGACGTCGTTGTACCTTCGGTGATGGTCACTGGCGAGGTTGTGGTTGCAACTGTGCCAGTTGTTATCTCAGCTGTAGTTCCAGTAGTTTGAGAAACAGTTGTACCTTCAGTGCTTGGTACTGTTGTTCCCGAAGTCTGAGTCGTAGTTGCAACTGTGCCTGTTGTTGTCTCAGCTGAAGTGCCAGTAGTTTGAGAAACAGTTGTACCTTTAGAGCTTGTCACCGGCGAGATGGTAGTTGCAATTGTGCCAGTGGTTGTCTCAGCTGTTGTTTCAGTAGTCTGCGAGACAGTTGTACCTTCGGTGCTTGATACAGTTGTACCAGTAGTCTGAGACTTCGTTGTACCTTCGGTGATGGTCACTGGCGAAATTGTTGTGGCAATTGTTCCAGTTGTTGTCTCATCTGTAGTACCAGAAGTTTGAGAAACAGTTGTACCTTCAGTGCTTCGTACTGTTGTTCCAGAAGTATGAGTGGTAGTTGCAACTGTGCCGGTTGTTGTCTCAGCTGAAGTGCCAGTAGTTTGAGAAACAGTTGTACCTTCAGTGCTTGTCACCGGCGAGATGGTAGTTGCAATTTTGCCAGTGGTTGTCTCAGCTGTTGTTTCAGTAGTCTGTGAGACAGTTGTACCTTCGGTGCTTGATACAGTTGTCCCAGTAGTCTGAGACGTCGTTGTACCTTCAGTGATGGTCACTGGCGAGGTTGTGGTGGCAATTATACCAGTTGTTGTCTCAGCTGTAGTACCAGAAGTTTGAGAAACAGTTGTACCTTCAGTGCTTGGTACTATTGTTCCAGAAGTCTGAGTGGTAGTTGCAACTGTGCCAGTTGTTGTCTCAGCTGAAGTGCCAGTAGTTTGAGTAACAGTTGTACCTTCAGTGCTTGTCACCGGCGAGATGGTAGTTGCAATTGAGCCAGTGGTTGTCTCAGCTGTTGTTTCAGTAGTCTGTGAGACAGTTGTACTTTCGGTGCTTGATACAGATGTCCCAGTAGTCTGAGACGTCGTTGTACCTTCGGTGATGGTCACTGGCGAGGTTGTGGTGGCAATTGTTCCAGTTGTTGTCTCAGCTGTAGTACCAGTAGTTTGAGAAACAGTTGTACCTTCAGTGCTTGGTACTGTTGTTCCAGAAGTCTGAGTGGTAGTTGCAACTGTGCCTGTTGTTGTCTCTGCTGAAGTGCCAGTAGTTTGAGAAACAGTTGTACCCTCAGTGCTTGTCACCGGCGAGATGGTAGTTGCAATTGTGCCAGTGCTTGTTTCAGCTGTTGTTTCAGTAGTCTGCGAGACAGTTGTACCTTTGGTGCTAGATACAGTTGTCCCGGTAGTCTGAGACGTCGTTGTACCTTCGGTGATGGTCACTGGCGAGGTTGTGGTTGCAACTGTGCCAGTTGTTGTCTCAGCTGTAGTTCCAGTAGTTTGAGAAACAGTTGTACCTTCAGTGCTTGGTACTGTTGTTCCCGAAGTCTGAGTCGTAGTTGCAACTGTGCCTGTTGTTGTCTCAGCTGAAGTGCCAGTAGTTTGAGAAACAGTTGTACCTTCAGAGCTTGTCACCGGCGAGATAGTAGTTGCAATTGTGCCAGTGGTTGTCTCAGCTGTTGTTTCAGTAGTCTGCGAGACAGTTGTACCTTCGGTGCTTGATACAGTTGTCCCAGTAGTCTGAGACGTCGTTGTACCTTCGGTGATGGTCAATTGCGAGGTTGTGGTGTCAATTGTTCCAGTTGTTGTCTCAGCTGTAGTACCAGTAGTTTGAAAAACAGTTGTACCTGCAGTGCTTGATACTGTTGTTCCAGAAGTCTGAGGGGTAGTTGCAACTGTGCCGGTTGTTGTCTCAGCTGAAGTGCCAGTAGTTTGAGAAACAGTTGTACCTTGAGTGCTTGTCACCGGCGAGATGGTAGTTGCAACTGTGCCAGTGGTTGTCTCAGCTGTTGTTTCAGTAGTCTGTGAGACAGTTGTACCTTTGGTACTTGATACAGTTGTCCCAGTAGTCTGAGACGTCGTTGTACCTTCGGTGTTGGTCACTGGCGAGGTTGTGGTGGCAATTGTTCCAGTTGTTTTCTCAGCTGTACTACCAGTAGTTTGAGAAACAGTTGTACCTTCAGTGCTTGGTACTGTTGTTCCAGAAGTCTGGGTGGTAGTTGCAACTGTGCCGGTTGTTGTCTCTGCTAGAGTGCCAGTAGTTTGAGAAACAGTTGGACCCTCAGTGCTTGTCATCGGCGAGATGGTAGTTGCAATTGTGCCAGTAGTTGTCTGAGCTGTTGTTTCAGTACTCTGCAAGACAGTTGTACCTTCGGTGCTTGATACAGTTGTCCCAGTAGTCTGAGACGTCGTTTTATCTTCGGTGCTGGTCACTGGCGAGGTTGTGATTGCAACTGTGCCAGTTGTTGTCTCAGCTGTAGTTCCAGTAGTTTGAGAAACAGTTGTACCTTCAGTGCTGGGTACAGTTGTTCCAGAAGTCGGAGTCGTAGTTGCAACTGTGCCTGTTGTTGTCTCAGCTGACGTGCCAGTAGTTTGATAAACAGTTGAACCTTCAGTGCTTGTCACCGGCGAGATGGTAGTTGCAATTGTGCCAGTGGTTGTTTCAGCTGTTGTTTCAGTAGTCTGTGAGACAGTTGTACCTTCGGTGCTTGATACAGTTGTCCCAGTAGTCTGAGACGTCGTTGTACCTTCGGTGATGGTCACTGGCGAGGTTGTGGTGGCAATTTTTCCAGTTGTTGTCTCAGCTGTAGTACCAGTAGTTTGAGAAACAGTTGTACCTGCAGTGCTTGGTACTGTTGCAATTGTGCCAGTAGTTGTCTCAGCTGTTGTTTCAGTACTCTGCAAGACAGTTGTACCTTCAGTGCTGGTCACTGGCGAGGTTGTGATTACAACTGTGCCAGTTGTTGTCTCAGCTGTAGTTCCAGTAGTTTGAGAAACAGTTGTACCTTCAGTGCTTGGTACAGCTGTTCCAGCAGTCTGAGTCGTAGTTACAACTGTGCCTGTTGTTGTCTCAGCTGACGTGCCAGTAGTTTGATAAACAGTTGAACCTTCAGTGCTTGTCACCGGCGAGATGGTAGTTGCAATTGTGCCAGTTGTTGTTTCAGTTGTTGTTTCAGTAGTCTGTGAGACAGTTGTACCTTCGGTGCTTGATACAGTTGTCCCAGTAGTCTGAGACGTCGTTGTACCTTCGGTGATGGTCTCTGGCGAGGTTGTGGTGGTAATTTTTCCAGTTGTTGTCTCAGCTGTAGTACCAGTAGTTTGAGAAACAGTTGTACCTTCAGTGCTTGGTACTGTTGTTCCTGAAGTCTGAGTCGTAGTTGCAACTGTGCCGGTTGTTGTCTCTGCTGAAGTGCCAGTAGTTTGAGAAACAGTTGTACCCTCAGTGCTTGTCATCGGCGAGGTGGTAGTTGCAATTGTGCCAGTAGTTGTCTCAGCTGTTGTTTCAGTAGTCTGCAAGACAGTTGTACCTTCGGTGCTTGATACAGTTGTCCCAGTAGTCTGAGACGTCGGTTTATTTTCGGTGCTGGTCACTGGCGAGGTTGTGATTGCAACTGTGCCAGTTGTTGTCTTAGCTGTAGTTCCAGTAGTTTGAGAAACAGTTGTACCTTCAGTGCTTGGTACTGTTGTTCCAGAAGTCTGGGTGGTAGTTGCAACTGTGCCGGTTGTTGTCTCTGATGAAGTGCCAGTAGTTTGAGAAACAGTTGTACTCTCAGTGCTTGACTCCGGCGAGAAGGTTGTTGCTATTTTGCCAGTGGTTGTCTCAGCTGCTGTTTCAGTAGTCTGCGAGACAGTTGTACCTTCGGTGCTAGATACAGTTGTCCCAGTAGTCTGAGACGTCGTTGTACCTTCGGTGATGGTCACTGGCGAGGTTGTAGTTGCAACTGTGCCAGTTGTTGTCTCAGCTGTAGTTCCAGTAGTTTGAGAAACAGTTGTACCTTCAGTACTTAGTACTGTTGTTCTCGAAGTCTGAGTTGTAGTTGCAACTGTACCTGTTGTTGTCTCAGCTGAAGTGCCAGTAGTTTGAGAAACAGTTGTACCTTGAGTGCTTGTCACCGGCGAGATGGTAGTTGAAATTGTGCCAGCGGTTGTCTCAGCTGTTGTTTCAGTAGTCTGTGAGACAGTTGTACCTTCGGTGCTTGATACAGTTGTCCCAGTAGTCTGAGACGTCGTTTTATCTTCGGTGCTGGTCACTGGCGAGGTTGTGATTGCAACTGTGCCAGTTGTTGTCTCAGCTGTAGTTCCAGTAGTTTGAGAAACAGTTGTACCTTCAGTGCTTGGTACAGTTGTTCCAGACGTCTGAGTCGTAGTTGCAACTGTGCCTGTTGTTGTCTCAGCTGACGTGTCAGTAGTTTGATAAACAGTTGAACCTTCAGTGCTTGTCACCGGCGAGATGGTAGTTGCAATTGTGCCAGTGGTTGTCTCAGCTGTTGTTTCAGTAGTCTGTGAGACAGTTGTGCCTTCGGTGCTTGATACAGTTGTCCCAGTAGTCTGAGACGTCGTTGTACCTTCGGTGATAGTCACTGGCGAGGTTGTGGTGGCAATTTTTCCAGTTGTTGTCTCAGCTGTAGTACCAGTAGTTTGAGAAACAGTTGTACCTTCAGTGCTTGGTACTGTTGTTCCTGAAGTTTGAGTCGTAGTTGCAACTGTGCCGGTTGTTGTCTCCGATGAAGTGCCAGTAGTTTGAGAAACAGTTGTACCCTCAGTTCTTGTCACCGGCGAGATGGTAGTTGCAATTGTGTCAGTTGTTGTCTCATCTGTAGTTCTAGTAGTTTGAGAAACAGTTGTACCTTCAGTGCTTGGTACTGTTGTTCCAGAAGTCTGAGTCGTAGTTGCAACTGTGTCTGTTGTTGTCTCAGCTGAAGTGCCAGTAGTTTGAGAAACAGTTGTACCTTCAGTGGTTGTCACCGGTGAGATGGTAGTTGCAATTGTGCCAGTGGTTGTCTCAGCTGTTGTTTCAGTAGTCTGCGAGACAGTTGTATCTTCGGTGCTTGATACAGTTGTTTTCTCAGCCGTAGTGTCAGTAGTCTGTGAGACAGTTGTTCCGTTGGTGCTGGTCACTGGAAAGGTTGTTTTTGCGATTGTGCCCGTCGTTTCCTCATCTGTAGTTCCAGTTGTCTGTGAGAAAGATGTACCTTCGGTGCTAGTCGCTGTTGAGGTTGTTGTGGCCGGGACAGTAGTAGTTTCATCTGTGTTTCCGTTTGTGCGAGAGGCTGTTGTACTGTCTTGTGTCATCTTTTGAGAGGACGTTGCGTTATAAATATTTGTAGACATCCGGGCTGTAGTACGAAAATTAAAAATTTTGTGTTCCTTTTTGTTTGAACAATTGTCATGTTTTGTATTTGAATGTATTTTTATCGTTGTGTTTATATCACAGATATATAGAGTAAATATATATAATTAAATGTACGACCTATGAAATGTTAGTTCCGTTGTATTCGTTGTCAGTGTTCATTCCAAAAGTGTTCAGACAAATATATCATACTAGTTAGTCTTAATTCGTATTTTATTTTCATGCAAAACTAATTGATACAGTAACAATTCAAGTATTTTAAGTTTAGATTTTTTTGGAGAATGTTGTTAAGAACTCGGAAACATCTTTAATGTTAATAGTAATTGCAAATCGTTATAACCACTGGTGGTTTTAATACATTTTACGTTTTTTGTCAATTATGTTTGATTAGTAAAATAGTTTTTTTTAATTCAAACGTTTGGTCTTGTAACTTGAATGATTCGCTGTTTTATTTTTATTTTGGTTACTTCACTTTATTTCACGTTCTTTTAACAAAATAAAAAAATAGTAATAGTAAGTTATTAAAAAGAAGTATGTTTTAATAAATATTATCGCATTCCTTCAGTCTGAAATTCATTTTTACAATATTTTCTTATATAAATTTACAAACAACTATTTTAAATACAAAACAATAAAAAACACACGTAAATAAATAAAACAAAAACGACAAAAAACTTCCAAAATTCGATACATACAAATGAACCTTAATCGTTTATTAAAAAAGTGTTGCACAATTGGTAAGTGCTGCTTTTTATGATTCAAAATATAAACAAATAATTCTAATTTTCATTGAAAATATTAATCATTTCACTGAAAGTTTTTGGCTTGTTGTTTTTTGGAAAATGCATGCATTTTCCGTTTTGACAAAAACGTGTATGTAACTTAATTGTTAATAGTATATTACATTATTTTTATTAAGTTTAACTCAATATTAATCTGATTGTTCATGCAAAACTAATCTTTAACATCAAATGCATCCTTGTGGTGTATTAGATCCTGCTTATCCTTTTTTTAATCCGAAAGGCAGGCTGCTTAAAACTTTCAGGATATAAGATATATATAATGAACCATCCCATAGCAAAAAAAATTACAAATAGTTTATGTTTAAAAGCTCTTACTTAATTTATTCTACCATTCCTTTTTGTGAATCGCATAAAAACATCATATATACGCATTCTAATGCAGATCTTTTGGTTATACTCGACTAACAGTCCAACTTAATCATACCCTCATGTTGAAAACAAACGCGAAAAAAGATACATATATCCTATTATTTTAAGGAGGAGCTGCAAGACGGAAATTTGCAATGTTTAATATCGTCTATAATTTGGCTTTTTTCAGTTTTAAGAATACCATTCCACTTTACATTTCTTTCTTTTGTATGTTATAGTCAATTTGTTGTATGTTTTCGCTAGAAAGTTTTTATCGTCAAAGATGTTTACAACGATGCGTAAACAAAACAGACACAAGCATTCGACCAAAATTGACCATTTGCTTGACGATTAGAATGACTTATCAGCAGGAATTTCGTACAGATCTGTACAATACTACATTCGAATAAAAGTTTTTCTTACCTTTTGGTCCTATATATACTAATGTTTACGCTCTACACATTAAAAATTAAGTACAATACCTGTGAGTTTTTCTGTTAGTAGAAGTCGTTGAACCAATGAACAGCAGTTAGTTAGTTAGTGAAGACATGCATGCATCCTTATATAAATATGACTACACAGAAAACATTTATAAGACAAAAGACATGTAAGAATATTGATTGCAAGGTGCTCTGTATTTTTTAAAGTTCAATTTTAATTCTAAGGGAGCTACCATTTGATTTTTATAAGGGGCTAGGATGAAATGTGAAAAAATAGGCAGGTCAGGAGTTTTAAGTTAAAAAAAAAAAGGCTACTTGCCAAAAAAAAAAATGCAGAATGACAATTTATGTAAAAAAAAAGACATTATATTTAAAAAAAAAAAATTAGGACCGAACAGAAAATAAAAAGAAAAAATGCAGAACATAATTTCTCATCCTAGCACCCAATCCCATCAAAATCAAATGGTAGCTCCCTAACGTGGATTAACAATTAACTAATCTCAATCTGATTATTTCATTTTTAATAAGGTGTGTTAATGAGCAGGGTGCAGTTATCTGTCGACTTTTATAAGAAATGAGAACCTACCTGTGGTTGAACTGTCAGCTGTCGTCGTTGAACCTATAAACAGCAATGTTTTATAATTAATATATATATATTTTATCATAAGTATATACACGTGTATATGAAAAAATTGTAAATAAGGCCATGAAATTTATTTTTTTAATTTTTAAAGATTTGGATACTTGAAGAAGTAGAATTTCAAAACTACCTATTCTACCGCATATTCTATTCTAAGGACCGTCAACTCTCAAGTCTATGAGATTTTCCATAACATTTGTCGAGATGTATATGTATATACATATGCTGTAAATACTTTTTTTGTTTTTAGGGCTGACATGCATCAAAGTATTTAATATATGGCACTCATATATTTATTTACACAATTCAATTTAGAAATGAAAATAACTACCTGTTGTTGGTATCTCTGTTGTTTTTGTCGTTGCTGTTGTCAACAGAACTGTTGTTGGATCTGGAAACAAAGATATTTTACATCAGCAAAACGGAGATGGATGTAACTTTACCTACTTTAAAACTTAACGGAGACAAAAAGTAGGGTAAAAACCAGTTTAGCAAAACATGCAAAATTATTTTAATAAACCTAAAAATATGTCACCCATAAATCGGTAACATAAAATATAAATTAAATTTGTACTGGAGAGCTTGCTAAGTTTCCGTGACAACGTGTTAAATCATGATGGTCACATTTCGTATACCAGTATCTTAGATGCCAAACGCTTCAAAGTTGCATTGAAAATTTACCTTCAAATATGATGGAATGTGTTGTTTGTTTGAATTGTTTCACATTGTTTTGAGTAGTTGGAAACTTTAATAGCTGAACTATGTGGTATGGGTTTTGTTCATTGTTGAATGCCGTTATTTGGGCTCGGTGGTCAGGAATATGACTTTCCGTTTTGAATTTTCTCGAAGTTATTTTTGTGATTTTACTTTTGGCTAGATGCAATCATAACACATATTCTTATTTTACTGACCTGTTGTCGTCGTATTAGTAGTCTCCTTTGCAGTGGTTGTCTCCCCTGGTGTGTAGACTGTTGTCGAAATAGTTGATTGTGTTGATGATAAAAATGATGTTAATGATGCTGAAAAAAAACCAACATGTATAATAATTAATTTTGTTTTAAAAAATATTGATGCGAACACGTTTATTGCAGGATGTAGTTGCAGTACTGTCGTCATGTCCTTCACTTTCAAACTGAATCCGTTTAATCCGTAATTTATTGATTCTATTTGGTCCATTTTTTTTTTATCAACACATCTGTGACCGACATTGTATTCTGTAATTATTTTGAGATAATTATGCTAAGTTGTATCATATTGTTTATTAAAACAATGAATTACACCAAACATTTTTTTTTTTAAATCGGGCCGTTATTTTCTCGTTTGAATTGTTTTACATTTGTTATTTCTAGTTGACTATGCAATATGAGTTTTGCTCATTGTTGAAGGCCGTACAGTGACCCAGTAGTTGTAAAACAATCCATGTCATTTGGCCTCTAGTGGATTACTGTTCCATTGGCAATCAAGCCACAATTTATAATCTTTACATAAACCAACAACTTTTTTATTTGAATGCATTTTGTCATAAATTATGTAAATTTCGTGTATCTCGTTATAAATATACCTGTTGTACTATAATTTGTTGTTCCTTGCGCGGTGGTGGTCTGTCCGTTGGTTGGACTTGTTGTTCCCACGGTGGTAGGTGTTTCGGCTGTGGTGACATCGTTGGTAGTTGATGTTGATGCGAAAACAAAACTAGATAATACTGATACTGCAAAACAAAAATACATTAAATAATACATTTTATACGTAAACCAAAACATATGCAATAAAAAAGTATTTTTTGTACAATATTAAGACAGGAAAGTATTACTTGTGTAAACATTGTATATAAAAAACCTGTATGGACTCTGTAAAAGGACTAAATCAGGAAATCTAAAACGCCACAGAAAAAAGGAGCTATGAGGGCCAGGACAAGAGTTCGTACTTGCAACATGCTGCAAACGGACCCATCAAAGAGTTCTTGCTAATTTTCTTTAACGCGCAGAGAGCGCGGCTTTTCTCTGAAAGAGGCATTGGAATCCATAATCACAACTTGACCAAACGTGACTGTGTATTTATACATCTCGCACGACTAAATAGACGCCTTTTGTTGAAATGAGTTTAACTGCAGAATGAGACGACTTAGTAAAATTGAGAATGGAAATGGGGAATGAGTCAAAGAAACAACCCGACCAAAGAGCAGAAAACAGCCAAAGACCACCAGTTTGTCTTTAACTCAAAGAGACAAAATTCCACACCCGGAGTTAGGCTTCAGCTAGCGCCCCCCCCCCCCCCAAAAAAAAATATGTTCAGAACTTTCTTATAACCTTTATCACAATAACCTTTATCACATAATTAATTACTGTACTCCAATAAGCCCTTGGGATAAAGATTGTTCGACATTGCCATTCCTTAGGTATGTGAGGTATAGAAAATGTACTGAGTGGTCTCTATTTATCTATGTATTGTTTTGTTCTTTCTATCATATTATTTCATATATTTACCTGTTAAGAAACACCCCCATACGTTATTCTTCATGTCACGAAATGCTCAATATGTTCATACTGTTCCTTCTACGAAAATACCTAAAATTAAAAAAAAAATAAAATATATAGTTATATTTTTACAGTTAGGATTTTTAGGATGGATTTTTCTGCTTATTCCATTTTCATGATTGATGTTCTTATTTCTTATACTGTATCTTTCATTCTGTGTCATTTTGGTGTTTGGTGGAGAGTTGTCTCATTGGCAATAATACGACATCTTTTTTTATATGCTAATATTTTCATCCGTATACGGCTTATAGCAGATATGGCTTTGAATATTTATGGTAAGTATAAATCTAAAAACACGCTCTAAAGACAACAAAAAGTGTATGTTATACTTTTAATTTTGCGCGATAAGGCTTTAATGATATGTCTGTTACTTTCTAGTAATATTTTTGCAGCAGTTCATTTAAACACATCATTAGCGTTAGGGTTTTTTTGGGTTTTTTTTATTTCATTAAATCTGTGAAGATATTTGGCAAGACTTTTCAATTAAATCATCAAAATAGGCTGAAGATGATGGAGTTACCATATTCAAAAAACTATAATGTTTACTTTGATAACGATTTTGTCTTAAACTAAAACGAAAAACTATTCTATAAAGATATAATTTTCATTATCCTTGAAAATATTTATTTCACGGTCCTTTAAATGTTAAACAAATTCTAAATGAAAAATACCCAAAACTTCAATTGATGATCTTTAACCAAAAGGTCACAATCATGGTTATCTGTGCATGATGACAATATAATAGATGGTGGATTATTTTCACGGGGTGTAAATTTTCGATTATTTTCGCGAATAGAACAAAATCGCCAAAATAAATTCCGCCATTTAAATGTGAATATACAAAGGTATTGATCAAAGTTGTGAATCCGCCAAAATAATAACCGCCAAAATATTTCGTATACCTTATTGATTATTTCAAATGATTTTTTAAAGAAATTTATCTCGCATTACCTATATAGTGGAAAGCGCATAACGTCAAAAGCTGTCATATAACTTCAATATGATAAATTATTTGAAATATATGAACCCGTCTATTTTTATCATAAATCTGCCACACATTGTATGTCATGCATTCTTGCAGGTGTGCTGCCTCTTTTCAGTTCTGCATGTTTAAATATTCCAGAATGTGATTCCTCCAGCAAGGAACACTATTCAATATCATTTGTACTTTTGTATATATTTTTTTTATATTTCAGAGGTTTCTCTATCTGCCTTTATTATTAATGTGTTGCGCAGTTTCTGTTTTGCATTGTCATTAATATTCTGTCCTTTCCAACTCGCATCTCGAACACAAACTGAAAATGCCGTGCATAAACTAAAATCAATCAAAAGACAAATAGCAGTATACAAAATACAACAAAGAAAACAAATGACGTACTAACACAAAACCCACCAAACCCCGAATAGTACTTAGGTGTTTTTCAATCTGTTAAAAAGTAAAATCATAAAAATACTGAACTCCGAAGAAAATTCAAAACAGAAATTCCTAACCAAATGGCAAAAAAGCTTAAATACATCAAACGATTGAATATCAACTGTCATATTACCTACTTGGTACAGGCATTTTTTAATGTAGAAAATGGTAGATTAAACCTGGTTTTAAAGTACCTAAATCTCTCACTTGCATCACAGTGGCATCAAATTTAATAAAATTGACAACGATGTGTGATCAAATTAAACAGGCATAATAGGTAAGCAAAAATAGGGATACAGCAGTCAACATTGTGTTATAATCTTCACACTTTAAAACAAACAAATATGTAACAAAGAAGCACAAAAAGGCATAGTAACAAACCAAGCAACCCCCTGTTAAACTATCTGTTGTATTCTACTTCGCATATTACATGATTTGCCCACCTGTCTTCTATGACAATGGTCAAGCTGGATCCCTTGACTTTGCACAATATGTATATGTATTTGATTAAGTTATATCATATAATAGGCAAGAGTAGTTAACTAATTTTGAATATACTCAACGAAGTTCTGAAAAAAAGAGACGGAAATATATGAACTCCGAACGGGACGAGACCGAATGCAGTGACCCGACAGGAAAATGTACAGACAAGACATTTTTTAATTCTGAAACCGATAATACATTTTTTATAGTTGAGGAACCAGGTAAGCCGTATAGTTAAAACAAATTCGATATGGTTTCCAAAAACTTTGTCCAAAGGAGGTCATCTTATAAAGGTTTATTTATTCAATCGTAGAACATTTTTTAAAGACGAAAGACACAATAAAAAACTGACTATATCATGAATAAAATTAGACAAAATTGACATTTAGTAAATAGATTATTACAGCAATGTTTTTAAAGAAAAGCTTAGGCGGAAAATATAAAAACAACACTTTATAACTGTCATGCACCAGAATCGCTTTTCTAGATTTACCTTCATCCGGAACATCCAAAGCAATATTGGAAAACCAGAACCAAAACAGATAAAGAACTATATGACCAAAAGAGGCAAGCCGAATCCGTATAAGTTCAATTTCAACTGAGGGAGTTGATTTTTTTAAAATAATTTCAAAACTCATAAACGGACAATTTTAGAAAGGATTGTTTAAAAACATATCAGTACCAAAGTACTGACTACTGAGCTGATGATTCCCTTGTGTATTGTAGTCCACCAGTATTGGTATCGACCGAGTGCTGTAAAAACACCACATAATTTCCTTGTCGACGCACTTTTCAGGAGATACATAACAACGCTTCAAAACATTTTATTTATCGTTAAACAAGGTTCAGTCTAGGTGTTTTTTATATTTTTAATTTCATATAAAACATGTTGTCAAAACAAAGAAAATATGCTGTAAAGTGAAATCCGCTTATCCTTCAAATGCTGCATAATTTCACTGATTATCTTGTTCAATTACATATATATGTTTCCAATACTTTTAAAAGAGTTATAGTTTCTGAAATTCTATGTGAAAAACATACTCAACATTGTATTATATGTTTCAAATCTATGGTACATAGTAAGGTTCATAGGGAATTAGTATATGTAGAATTGTTAATGTACCAGTAAATAGTGTGATGCAGTTCCATCTAAATTATTGTCACATTAACCTATTACGTCTTTCTGTCTTGTCCACCCAGTTATGTCAATATATCGACACTATAAACAGCTATCATACAAGCGGGAGGTTCGACTAACTTAAAAGCTAGGTTTAATCAAATATTTTCTCCAGATTTTGTATGGGGTTTTAACAGCGGTATAACATTGCATTTGTTTACGGTCTTCCCCCTTTTTTAATTTGTCTCGTAGTTCGGTATATTGATATTTTTTAATAGTAATTACTCAATCAAGCAAATCTTGCACTTTCTTTTAAAAAATGTTAGAATAAACATTTTCTGTTGAAACGAAAATTGTTTCACAAAACTTTTGAAAGAATCAAAATGAAATTTAGAGACATTGTTTTACAAGTGAGAAAGGTCAAAGTTCATTCAATATCTACTTTGTGTATTTTTATACGTTTACTTTTTTACATTGGCTAGAAGTATAGTAGAAGGGTTGAGATCTCACAAAAACATGATTAACTCCGCCGCATTTTTGCGCCTGTCCCAAGTCAGGAGCCTTTGACCTTTCTTAGTCTTGTATAATTATAAATTTTAGTTTATTGTATATAATTCGGAGTTTAGTATGACGTTCATTATCACTGAACAAGTATAGATATTTTGTTAGGGGCCAGCTGAAGGACGCCTCCGGGTGCAGGAATTTCTCGCTGCATTGAAGACCCATTGGTGACCTTCCGCTGTTGTCTGTTCTATGGTCGGGTTGTTGTCTCTTTAACACATTCCCCATTTCCATTTTCAATTTTATATAAACGGTTAGAAGTTCTGAAATATATAACATATTTATTTTTTGCATTTCTGGTACTTGTACATATCTTTTTTTAACTCCCGAAGTTATCCTTCGCATGTGTTGACTGATATGAGTTTTGAATCGAAAGGTGAATGAGGATACATCGAAAGGCAATCTTAATCTTGCTTAAGTATATGTAATTTCCTTTAGTTTTTGTATATCTAAAAGGAATTTAAAAGTTTCGGAAATCATAATAAAGTCCACTATTGATAGATTATTTTAAAAAAAAATTGAAAATTGAAAATAGAAAATATAAAATAGAATAACAAAAGTGTCGAATTCAAAGGAAAATGCAAAATGGAAAGTCCTTTATCATATGGAAAACTCAAAGCTTAAACAAATCCAACGAATGGAAACCAACTGTTATAATTCTGACTTTACAAATGCATTTTCTTAATGCACAAAATGGTGGATTAAACATGGTGTTATAGCTAGCTTAACCTCTCACTTGTATGACAGTCGCATATAATTCGTAATATATTAACAACAAAGTGGGGAGCAAAACTGACAGATATGATAGGTAAAAATATGAAAAATTTGGGAACATCAGTCAACATTGTGTTATAATCGTACTCACTATCAAAATAAACAAATAGTTTGATATAGAAAAAACTAAATGGCATATAGACACTCCATAGACAAACGCAAAAATGAAAGACAAAACACCAGAGCAACAGAATGGGGTTAGAGATATGTTTATGCTGTATCTACGAGAAAAAGATATTTTGAAACAGACAAATATCCAAGAAGAGAGTAGGAGTATGTCTATATCTAGTTCAGAAAAAGATAGATCGGGGAAGTGGCATTTGAATTAACTCTTTGACTTTTATATTGACTTTTCTATTTTACAGACTAATGCGAATATGAGAAATAAGGATTACCATACGTAAACATTTTCAAACTTCGGTGTAATATTGTGTTAATAATTTATTCGTATGAAATGCTTTGAGTGTTTTGTGTGTAGTAAACTAAACATACTTTATATAAAAAAAATCATTATCAAGTATTGTTAAATTTTAAATATATGATTGTTTGTAATATTTCTTAATAAGATTTTTCTATTTTATTTACTGCATAGTCTGGCTTTATATCAGTTGTTCAGTTTAGTGCACATGAATATTTTTATTGTTCTATATAAATTAGCTAGTTACTGAGAAAAAAGATAGAAGAGAGTTTATTTTACATTTTTCTTTATACATTTATTTTTTTATTATTTTATTTTTTTCAGAGGTTTTGTGTTTATATGATCGAATTCAATATTTTATTGAAAAACTGCAAACACTGTCTTTTTGTATGTACTTCTTTACTCTAAGATTTGTTTGTTGTCACAAGACAAACATTTCCTACACGTCTTAATACTATTATTTTCATACAAAATTGTTTCATGTTTCTAATAATCCTTTTTCTTTATTATAGACATTCAGGGATAAGACGAAGGCATTATATTACTATGAGGATATTATTGTATTGTTCACACTTTAATGTATTTACTATACCTTATAGTAATGTTTATATATGTTTTCTATAATTATGTAATTGTAGTTTTAAGAGAAATAAAGTATTCGTTTTCGTAAGTATATCTGATAATCGTTTTACGTCACTTCATTGCAATAACATTACCAATAACAATAAGTATGCATCTGATGCGCATTTCAATGATGCTCGAGGCCAAAATATTTGAAATTCCAACATTTATAAGTATTTTTCCTGCATTAACTGTTTTAAAACATGACATAAGTGGGTTTGGATTGAACCACTGAATTATCTAATGAAAATAAAATTATAGAAATAAAAATGTTTTATGTTAAAAAGGTATAAGAGACAACAAAGTGAAAACGATGAGAATGAAACGAAAATGTAAATGATTTCTCTTTCACTGAGGAACTTTATTACTTTTAATATTAATTTATAAGTTGTTTACAATATTCAATAAAACAACAAAAAATAAAACATGCAAAAACATGCTTAGGAATTCCGACACGACCATTCTAAAAAAATGATTCTGTACTGTTATTGCTCTGTTTATCTTTTTATCCATCGATTTGTTAATCAATATTTTTATTTCTAAATTTAAAATTACCAAAACATTTGCAAAATCTTAAAACAGCACAATAGCAAATTGAGTTTTTATAAACAATTGTGTAAAACAAATCATTATTATTAACTATCAAAATTAATTAATTATAGAAGCAACTAGACATGAACTGTCAGTAGAAAAAAATGATTGTATTACCTTTACTCTTCTACCATGTAATGATTCATATGGGAAACTTAAAAGTTTCTAGGCGTTAACATTAGCTTTCCATGCAACAGCAACTTCAAATAATTTATATAAGCTGATAATTATACTACATGTACGTTGCTGGAAGATGTTTTCACAAATCTTGTATTCAAAGTCAATAATATAACAATTCTAAAATAAGGGCATTTGAATTACATAAGACTTAATAAGGAAGTTTTGAAAATACTTTCTGTTTCAACTTTCAGGAAACCAAATACATTTAACGCATTGAAATAAGTTGAAGGTGAATTGAATGTACTGACACTCTATATTTCTTCGCTTCGAATGTATTTCGATATAGAGGGTTTTGTGTATTATTGTATGTGTTTTCGTCGTTTTTTTTTTACATCCATTTTTTAGCGCCTTTTCAGTATTAAACATAACAACACCAGGCACAATAAAATTTAAACATGTTGAAAACAACACGTTAATGATTGTATACACCCGGAGTGCTTTTTCTGGATTAATCTTCATTTTGAACGCTCAAAGCTGAATAGATCAAAAGCCGAGGATGTATAAGAATCGAAACTGTATAAGAGTTTTATAACCAAATAGTATATAAAAAAGCCAAATTCATATATGGTCAAATTTGCCTGAAGGATTTAAAACCTTAATTTCTTTATAATTTCCAAACGAAACAACAAGCATTGTGATCACATTAAATTGTATAAAGTCTTATTTTGAATAAAAGAAAAAAATGCAGATTATCAACTAAGACAAAACGCAAATTGGTTAACTTAGGTAACGCTAACTAAATCAATTATCTATTTGTATACGTTTTTTATCTGAAGGTTTATAGCTCACTATATTGTGTAGGTTTGCTCATGTCTGAAGGCCGTAAGATTGTCCCTGTGGATAACTGTTTCATTGTAACTCGTACAACAACTCCCTATCTCTTTTTATTTCATTGAAGGGTTGAAAATAAGGACATTCATTTACTAGTTATGACAAAAATATCGAGAAAAAAAATCTCCATAGTTATGTACCATGTGCTTATAGTTATTTTTGACATATAGCTCTTCAACGGTTTCGGTACGTGTACATCTTCAGATTTCAAATGTTTGTCTTTTAGCGTTCCTGATGAAGGTAAATCCAGAAAAACGCTTCGGGCGCAAGAAATTATTAAACGTGTTGTTTCCATCTTTTTTTAAAAGCCAAATCAAATATCAAATTGAAGAACATTTAAAACATCAAAGTTAGGGAAGCTGTGTCAAATACGACTAGGCAATCTATTCGAGGGGTAGAAAAACTTTAATGCTTTGAATATTTCCACATTTCAGGAACAACAAAAATCACATGAAATGCATATGAATATATATCAATGATACGAGGAGACCATTTAGATACAAAATCAAATAATGCAAATTATTCTGCATTCAGGGCTCCTGAATTGTATAAATGAATATTTTATACTTTAATATGACACCCATTACTACCCTAATAACATATATCAATGCTCTAATAGTGGTTGGCATAAATATATATTTTTTTGTATCCTATTTTGGACTTTTGCATGTGGGATATAATATGTATGCAATGATCATTTTGAATATTTGACTGGTCTAGACAAATCTATTATTATGACAATACTTTGTGTTCATTGTAAAAGAGGATTCTTGGGATTTTTCAATGAGCCAACGAATACACGCCTGTTCGTGTCATATTTTGAATACAGTTTGTTAATTTTAGTTAACGTTTTTTATGTTCTCCCATTTATTTGTATTGTAGTCCTGTCATGTTATGTTGTCATTTTAATGTTTTATTTAACATTGCCATAAAAGCGGGAGGTTTGGCATGCTACAAAACCAGGTTCAACCTACCATTGTTGTCGAGCCTTCGACTTTTATTGAAAAAGCCAGACATATAGATCCTACATTCCGTCGTTGTCGTTGTCGTCGGCGGCGGCGGTGTTCACAAATGTTCACTCTGTGGTTAAAGTTTTTGAAATTTTAATAACTTTTTTAAACTTTACTGGATTTCTACCAAACTTTGACAGAAGCTTGTTTATGATCATAAGATAGTATTAAGAAGTAAATTTTGTAAAAATAAAATTCCATTTTTTCCATATTTTACTTATAAATGGACTTTTCTGCCAGGAAACATTTTATTCATTCTGTGATAAAAGTTTTTAAATTTTGATAACTTTCTTAAGCTATCCTGGGTGTGTACCAAACTTGGACAGAAGCTTGTTTATGATCATGAGATAGTATCCAGAAATAAATTTTGTAAAAAATTAATCCATTTTTTCTGTATTTTACTTTTGAATGGACTTAGATTTTCTGCTAGGAAACAACACATTCACTCTGTGGTTAAGTTTTAAAAATTTCAATAACTTTCTTATACTATTTTTTATTTGTACCAAACTTAAACAGAAGCTTGTTTATGATCAAAAGATAGTATCTAGAATGAAATTCTGTTAAAATGTTGTTCCTGTGTATCTGTATTTTACTTATAAATCAATGGACTTAGTTTTTCTTCCAGTAAACATTACATACAGTCTGCAGTTAAAGTTTTTAAAACATTTATTATGGTCATAAACTATCCTGGATTTTTACCAAACTTGGACAGAAGCTTCTTACAATCAAAAGATGGAATCAAAAGGAATATTTTTGTTGATTTTTTCCCCTCATTTTTGTTGAGCTTATGATATACCGCAAAAGTAGGCGAGACACTGGGTTCCGCGGAACCCTTACGAATTTTTTCTTAAAATGTCCTGTGCCAAGTCAGGAAAATGGCCATTGTTATATCAAAAGAGGGACGAAAGATACCAGTTCGTTTATGTTTGTGTTGCATTTTAGTGTTGTGTTTCTGTTGTGTGTTGCATTTTAGTGTTGTGTTTCTGTTGTGTCGTTGTTCTCCTCATGTATTTGATGCGTTTCTTTCAGTTTAAGTATGTAACACGGATTTGTTTTTTTCTCAGTCGAGTCAGAGTTTCGAACAGCGGTATACTACTGTTGCCATCATTTGTTCTATGTACCCAATAAATATTAGTGTTATTGATACTATTTTTCCACAACTTGTAATTTTACAGTAAAATATTGCAGGATCAAGTATTCATCATTAGCCTCTTTTCCAGTTGTGATGGATTAAAAAATTCCTAGCAAACAAAATTTAGAATGACAACACGTGTAAAAGATTTCTTTTAAAGTACAAATGCCATACATTTCAGAAATTAGTTTCTTGCTGGATGCTCCAAGAAAATACTTTCGAAAAGTCAAGCTCAAGTTTATGAATAATAGTAGCAAAAAAACTCCTTACTGGTTCTTCACAGAATTGTTTGAAGATAACAAAGTCTCATTAATAACAGGTAACACCGATAATGTTATAAACAAAACAGAACAGATCCTGGGTCTAAAATGGAATAAATAAACTCATCATAGATACCAGAACTAAATTTTGTATATACGCCAGACGCGCGTTTCGTCTACAAAAGACTCATCAGTGACGCTCGAATCCAAATAAAAAAAAAAGCCACATAAAGTACAAAGTTGAAGAGCATGGAGATCCAAAATTCCTAAAAATTTTGCCAAATACAGCTGAGGTAATCTATGCCTGAGGTAGAAAAGCCTTATTATTTCAAAAATTTCAAAATTTTGTATAAAACGTGTAAAGCCAGACATGG
Organism: Mytilus galloprovincialis; assembly: GCF_965363235.1. Classification (NCBI taxonomy): domain Eukaryota; kingdom Metazoa; phylum Mollusca; class Bivalvia; order Mytilida; family Mytilidae; genus Mytilus; species Mytilus galloprovincialis. The sequence goes on from NC_134847.1 coordinate 39,173,429, forward strand.
TCAAGCTAAACAAGAATGTAAGACAAACTTTGCAATGAATTAGAGAGGTAAGTGATGGGATGATAAACAAGGTTAATCATTAAAAAAAGTACGTACGATTTCTACCAATGAGTCTTTTTTTATTCTTTTCGTCACTTCCGCGGTTATCATCTTTCGAATGACTTTCTGTTTTCAAAACGATAAATGAATACTATGACAATCTGTTTGCAACAAAGCCATGATTAAAAATAGCTCTCTGCTGCGGTTCCTTAACATCAGTTTCAAAAACATTGCACTTTTACTTAAATAATGAGCATGACCGACCTTGATAGGATTATAACAGAGTTGCATCACTGATATTCATTTTCTTATTGAATATTTTTACGTTCTATTCAGCAGAATAGAGGATTAGTGTTAAATGTAATTATATCAGTTTGAAGATACTTATTAGATACAAAGATCTCCCTCACGGAGCTTGTCATATTGAGCATGTTTTGATATGATATAATACTTTTGTTAATCCGGATATCAAGTTGTGGTTATGTATGATAATAGTCGTTTGAAGAAGCCGATATTATAGGGTTATTGCATAAATATTGAGGAATATTGTCCCGAGTAAATTTTTATATTGCACGAGTGCAATATATGTTCATGCAATAGCCCTTTTATTGTATAGCAATATAATATTTGAAAGTAAAAATTGATTTAAACTAAGATTCTGTCGTTGGTGACGTCATGGATTTTGAAGCTATATTGCACTAGTGCAATATTAGAATTTATTGCACGCTAATTTTTGGTTACTTTCAGTGGGAAATATTATATTGCTATCCAATAATATAGGGTTATTGCATGAATATTGGGGAATATTGTCCCGAGTAGAATTTTATATTGCATGAGCTTGCGAGTGCAATATATGTTCTACGTGGGACAATATTCCCCATTATTATACCTTACATATATTTCAAACAATTCTATTGGGTGAAACCTTATCACGTGACATGGAATAATTCAGTTAATTTTCATTCAATTGCAAGGAAGGACGAATAACCCTAAAAATTTACACCAGCGGTGAATAACACTATTATTCACCGGTGAATAACCTTTTGAGTTTGTTGATTTGTACTTGAGTTACCTCCCATGAAAATGACGTCACAGACCTAAATAAACAAAATGGCAGCGTTCACGTTACACTGAAAGCCCATCGAGATACGAGGAAATAAGGCATTGGGCATGAATAGAGCTGAGAGTGCCAACAGCCGATAATATATCTTATAAACGGTCCTTTTCAGGGCCATCAATATTTTACCAAAAAATTCTACTTTTGTTGTAAATTCGAGAAATTCGAACATAAATGTATTTTCAAACGTCAGTCTGTGTGATATATGTTAGAAATAAAGACACTATAGTAAGTGTTTGAAATGCCCTTCCACTGTTAGTTCGGTATAATGAAACAATTGTGGCCCTTAAAATCGATGAATATCCAAAATTGTCAACCCTTACAAGTTATTTCACTTCGGGCTGAGCCCTCATTGAAATAACCTTCTTGTGTTGGCAATTTTGGATATTCACCTTTTCAACGGGCCATAATTGTATAATATTCATGCAATAACCCTTTTATTGTATAGCAATATAATATTTGAAAGTAAAAATTGGTTTAAACTAAGATTTTGTCGTTGATGACGTCATGAATTTTGAAGATTTATTACACTAGTGCAATATTATACAATTACTGTCTTTTGATGAGGTAAATATGCGGTTTTATTGACTTTTGAAAAAATGATATTCACTGAGGCCGACGGCCGAAGTGAATATCAGTTTTTTTAAAAGTCAATAAAACCCCATATTTACCGAAACAAAAGACAGTAATTGTTTTATTCCATAGTCCGAGAGAAGAAAATGTATCTAATGACAAACATAGAGAGTGGGGTGCTCATTTTCGCCGGGGACACAATTTCGCCGTTTAAGGATTTTGAGGTGTAAAAACTTCAAAGGATGGCTGAAATGGAAGAAATGTACCCGTAAATTATATTTTTATAACAAATATAATATTTTTTTAAACTGAGACAAAATTGCGGGTCCTACCGAAAATGACCGAAAAACGGACAACGATTTTCGGACAATTTCCTGAATAAAAAACACGATTTCAAAGAAGTATTTCTAAGTAAATATTTGACTGAATGCCCTAATTTTGAATTTTTTATACCTTTGAAATGTCTGCTATTCATCTATAATGCAATTGATTTGATAAAAATTGTTAAAAGCTGCGGTTATTTGGTTTTAAATAGATGTGTAAAAACGGCGAATATGTGTCCCCCATTGACAAAACATCCGGAAATTTCAAACACCCTTTAATCTAACTTTTCAGATGATTTTCTTAAAACAAACCGGTTTTCAAGCTTAAGTATATTTTGCATTTGAAGTTATCTTCATATAGAAATATCAGTATACTTCAAAAACATTTAGACCTGAACATAAACTGTAGAAAACATGGAAAGATGTGGCGAAAATGAGCACCCCACTCTACCAATTTTTTTTTTACATGAAACATTTTACCATAACGTTGCATGTAAAAGCGCGTGACGTTTAGCGCGGTGAATAACACTTTCACAGGTGAATATGCTTTTTTATTCAAAATCCAATTCATATAGAAAAGCCTACTAAAATAATACCAATATGGAATAATAGAATTTATTGCACGCTAACTTTTGGTTACTTTCTGTGGGAAATATTATATTGCTATGCAATAATAGGTTTTATTGCATTAAAAAACAATATTGACTCTGGCCATGTGCAAATTGTAAATGTTGAAGCCTTCGCCTTAAGGCAAACCACTGTTCACTTTTGTATTTTAAATTCACTTTTTTTTTTAAATTACTTGAACTTTGTTAATTTTCTTGAATTACCTGCTGTTTAATGATTAATGATGATTATTCCAGAATTTATCTTTCAACACTAATTATTATACCTTACATATATTTCAAACAATTCTATTGGGTAACACCTTATCACGTGACATGGAATAGTTGAGTTAATTTTCATTTAATTGTACGGATGGATGAATAACCCTTAACATTTATACCAGCGTTGAATAACCCTATTATTCAGCGGCGAATAACGTTTTGAGTTTCTAGATTTGCATTTGAGTTATCTTCAATGAAAATGACGTCACAGACGTAAATACACAAAACACTGGAAGCCTATCGAGAGACGAGGAAATAAGGCTTTGGACATGAACAATGCGAAAGCAGCCGATGATATCTCTTATAAACGGTCCTTTTCAGGACCATCAATATTTTACAAAAAGATTCTACCTTGACTTTGTTGAACATTCGATAAATTCTAGAACACAATTGTAGTTTCAAACGTCAGTTTGTGTTTGTTATGTAAAAAATATAGTAAGTGTTCAAAAAGTCCTTCCACTGTTAGTTCGGTATAATGAAACAATTGTGTCCCCTTAGAAACGATCAATATCCAAAATTGTCAACCCTTAAAGTTACTTAATGTTAAATAAGCGCTTCGATTGTAAAATTCTTCTTTTTCAATATTGAGATAATATAAATACTTCAACTGAGCTTAACCTTTCCAAAAAAATGATGTATAAGGCATATTTCCGCCTTTTTATTGTATGAATTGCATCCTCATCATTGGTACTCGAATCAAAACATTTGGAGAGTCAACTTAAACACCGAGATGAAGAGCATCAATGGTGTAACTTATTTGTACTTAGAATAATCTTATTTCGAAGGTTTATACCTTTAGCATGGTCTCTAGCTGTTCTTAAATGACTTTCAATTTCAATAGATTCATGCTAAACAAATTATACCTTGACTTATGGGCATACTTCTTATTTTAACTTTTGATATTGACGTCTCTACACTTAAACCAATGGTAGAGAACTGATTGATATATTAGTCTGGAAAACAGTATTTATTTGAGCATGGAGTGCCTTCTGTAACTATTGATACTCTGTTCTTTGCTTTTCTTATCTGCTTTGTGTTAAGTGCTGGATTTTATAGTTTGTGTCTTTGTGTTATTACAAGTTTTTGTACCCCAGGTATATATTGTTATCAAATGTCCCAAGCTCATAATTTAATATGTTAACGACATCGTTTTTGACACAACATTTCGAAAATTTTCGGTTTGACCTCGTTTCTGGTTAGGTCTTCAAACTATATTGATTGGAGTTCCATTGATGAGTTTTATGAAGACGAAACGTGCGCCTGGCGTAAAGATTATACGCTTGGTATATTTGATGATTTCTTCACCACCATCCAAAGTATTGTATGGGGTTAGCAATCACAATTAGGACTAGGAGCCTGCAATCCAGTGGATGTTGTTAGAAATATCTAAGATTTTGTTATCCCGAGGATTTTCATAAGTAAATATACAATATGGGTTTCGATAAAAACATTTAAGGCCGTTTGAATATCTGTAGTATCATCAAAATTTTACGGAGAGTTGTCTTATTGACAATCAAAGATTTTTAATGGTGAATGGATGCAGTACAAATTAAATCTCCATCGTAATTGGGCAATACGATTGTAAAAAGTGGTATTTTCAATTAACTATCACTGGATAGACACACTGGTATTGTCCGCTCAGTATTCAGTTATTTAGTACTGACATGATTTATAACCTATTATGCTAACATTTTCCGACGATGATTTAATGAATTAAGAGTGGGGCAATAGGGGTTCCATTAACATGTAAAACAACACCTCGATTTTGGAAAAAACAGTTAACAACAAATGCAAAAATGGTGATAACAGTTAACACAGTGTGTTGAAAAAAGTTAACAGTTTAAATTTATCTCAAATAATACATGTAGTTAACAATACCTTGAAAAAGGCCAAAAACAGGTTAACAGAAAAGGGTATTGCCCCTCCCCCTTTTTCAACTAAGATTCAAACTCCCTCAAACAAAGATGATCTTTAATAAACTTGGGTTTTCTTTTTATTCTATTATAGTTACAAAGTTAATAAGTTTTTTTTATACATCTGTTGCTTTTAAATGCTTTTGTTTCGACGTTTTTGATTTTGGTTAATCCATAAAGAGCTTCTCACTAATTAGTTTCATCATTATGAATGCTTAATATGTGTTATGTTTTATCATACTCTGCTGTACTGTTATATAGGTATACTTACTTATATGATTATCTGACTAATTGTTTGAATGTAAATATATTTTCACTGATGTAATTGAATATTTGTGATATTTATATTCTATAAGCTGTATTGCTTACGAATAAAAGATTATTACGCAATAAATTTATAAAATGCTGTTTCATTTATACCCACAAGGTGTTGTGATGCGTCTTAAGTATTTTTTTATGTATAAATAAAAAGTTAGCAATCAAAGATGTAGTTACATATATATCTACATAACATCTCTAGTAAAAAGATATATCCATTTAATTACACATTAAATATGATTTAGGGATATTTCTCATATTACAAATTAAACAAGCTTTGATTTTTTCCTTTGATATGATGTAATTGGTTAGATTGGCAATTCATAAATTATCAAAATTTAACATATGCAAATATTTATTGAAAAGTCTCATATTTTTATTATGATATATTGGTCTGGTTACGATAAAAATTGATTTTTAAATATTAATATGATTATGAATGGGATACTGACAAATGTATTTTCGTTGTTATGCAGAGATAATGAAATTTGTCTTTTTAAAAGTCGAATGAAAATCTTGACAATCATAGGTTTCTAAACGAATAATTATGTGTTTATTGTTATTATTGTTGAAATCAAATAAGAAGAGCTGATATCAAACGATATCAATTCTAACAAGTTATTTATCCTATTATCCATATGTGAACATTATCTTTTGTTGAATTAGAAAAGTTTGCTACACGTTTATCTAGTCCAGTAACAAGCCAGAAGGACGTAATATATCACGTTCTGGTGGAAAACTTAAATAAAACAGACATTTTTTAATTTTTTTTTTATACGCTTGAGAATGAAATACAATTTGAATTTAAAAAAATGTCCTGCAAAAATATGAGTGTTTTGTATATGGTGAAAGAAATCAAATACCTCCATTTCCTTTGAAAAAAAGGACACAGTTTTGAAAGTGGTCAACGAACCAGCGAACAGTCAACGGAATTGTAGCAATATCATTTCCTTATATCAAATTAAAGCTTTTTTGGTATAACTTTTCCGTGTCACACTTAATTTGGTGTGATACGAAAAAAACACCATATCTTCATACGAGAAATAGATAGCAGGCTAAAGCCTAAACATTTTAAGAAATATGAATATTGGTACAAATACCTGACATTTTCTGAAGAATTTTATATGAAATGTAGACCTGTTATCTCTCTTTGTTTGTCTATTTTTAAGCATTTTCTATTGTCGGCATTTCTGACAAGATTTAAAATTTCGAGATGGTACAATTTTTTAAATCCTTATCTTTTTCTGTTTTTTTTTATGTGTGCCATGTTAGTGTGCGAAAGACACACTAGCAAATGGTTTCAATTAAAAAATTAATTCGTAGTTAACTTATTTTCATACTGCATGAATATATTCAGAAGATAAAAAATCAAGGTTGAGAAAAAAGGAGAGGGATTAACATGAGTTTTGAAAGATTTTAGCAACATCAATATAATTATTTTTTTTTATCCTACCAGACACCAAACATTTTGACATAAAGACGAAAATCACTTCCTGCTTAATTTGTTTAATTTCATAATCGATTTATGACTTTTGAACACCGGTTTAATACTGCTGCCTTTATTTTACTATATCACTAGCTTTGGTGTGGTTTAAAAGACACACCATCCATTTAAATGTCAGTGAATTAACATGAGAAAGATATATTGATTCTACTCCAAAACCCCATTGATTCTGATGAGCTATAAATTTTTTAATTTTAAATTTTGTGGAAGCATCGAGTATATAAGTTTTTAAAATCAAATTGTCGAGCCTGGAAAATATCGTATTTGTGATTTGTTTCCCTGAATTTTCAATAAAAATGTCATAATTTTCCACATTGATGTTGTTTGAAATTGTCAATTTGATAAATATATCAGATATTTATTCCACTGGGCAAGACCATTCGTAATACACAAAGAATAAGACAAAGAATTTTAGCAATAATATTTATACAGCAGTAACATATTGTCTTTGTTGTATTCAGCAAAACCTTTCGGAATTTTGGGTTCGCAATGCTCTTTAACTTCATACTTAATAAAGCCTTTAAACTTTTTTTGAGCGTATTTAACAATCTTTTGGAAAAGAAAGTGAGGAAGCCGAACATAATTTTAACCATAATATCTATGATGAGTTTATTACCAGAATTATACCAAAATTTCTTTCCTAAATGCATTGTGTGAAACATGTATTTGTAAAATCATGCACATTCTTTAAAATCGAATAAGTCATATATAGGTAAAAATTGACTATGACATTTTAAATCTAATGTGAATTCTATTATAGGTGGGACAGAAAAATATTACTTTCGCATTAATCAGCACGACGGCCGTTTATGAAGATTATTTCTGCTGTCAGTTTCAATACACAAAATTACAAATTAATTTGAGCAAATTTTGTATATATCGATTTGATTGAATAAAAATAGATGTAAAACTGTGGAATAAAGGAAAACGCCCTAATATTTTTACATATATAACGGTATTACTGTTACGCTAGAGTACAATGTTTGAGAATTTTGAATTTAGAATAAAATATTAAAATAGATTATAACAGTGACGGCTTGACGGACTAGGTATATCAATGACCAATTAAATGTCTCGTTGGTTTAAAGTAATGGTTGACTATATAGTTGATAATTTCAAATAACACCATAAAGAAGTGCCTATAAGCCAAATTATCAATATTAAATAAGATGCTTTGATTTTGAGAAGGTATTTTTGGCCCATTGAAAATGTTCAATTTCCAGTGAAACTTTGACAAACTATAACTGCGTGTAGAATTCCGTATATATTGAAGAAATGTCGTGCAAATTATCATTTTTTTTTTAAATTTCAAATTGCACTATTTAAATCATACATGCTTCAAAACGGGATGAACTGTAAAACGACTGATTTTCCTCTTCAGTTCAGTATTTTTGTGATTTTACTTTTTTCTACCTCAATCAAGAACCCCGACAAACACGAGGCACCAATGTCAACAACAAAGTTAGAGTTTTCATAAAAATCAGCTCGGAAAACGTAACACGTGCTCCAATGTATTAATAACAAAATGCACAAGGAAACTGAGCGTGAAAAAAAATCGTAAAAGTTTAAACTTAAACATTGCAAAACGTCTGACTAAAAGTTAGAAAGCACCAATTTTCGATATCGAGTTTGAGAAGTGAAATTATACTTTTTAGATATATAGTTTTAATTTTTTGAACAGATTTAAAAAAAAGTCTGAATAATGGGAATGGAAATGAGGAATGTGCCAAAGAGACAACAACCCGACCATAGAACAGACAACAGCAGAATTCAAAGGTCACGAACAGGTCTTCAATGCAACGAGAAATTCCCGCACCCGATGGCGTCCTTCAGCTGGTCCCTAAACAAATATATACTAGTTCAGTGATAATGAACACATGTTTTGAACTACCATTGGAGAAAGCCATGCTTTACGTTGTGATATTTCGCTATACAATTCTTCAAAGTTTCAAAATTCCAACATATTAAGGTAATACATCAAAATTCATTTAATACAAGCTGATTGGAATCTGTTGTTTAATTTATTTATTGATATATGTATTATATGATATATTTGATTGAAGTAGCCTAATAATAATAATAAATATACTGTTTAATATTTTCCACATCGTGGTCCTTTCTTTTCAGTTAAAATAAAATATGCATTCCATTGATTTTACGAATTTGATAGGTAAAACCAAAATCATCCAATCATTCAAATAACTATAGGATAACAGTTTGATATTTATTGCACCTGCATTGAACAATGTCAATAAGGAAAAGCAAGACTTATGATTCTTTATCTCATCAAAAATGCATGAAAAATGTGATCGATTTGCAGTGGGAAAATTTTTCATGAATTTAACTTCATATATCAATATTGCAACAATAATGTGTTTTTCTTTCAAATATTCGTCTATGACTTTAAATTATTCTTTATTTCGGGCGTTCGCGTAAATAATTGCATGTATCTGAATGTAGGATTTTCATCTTCAATGAGCAATTAAAACATTATTTTGATGTATTTTCAATTATTTGCAAATATAACAACTGAACTAAACTTGTGTAATTCTTCACATCGCTGATTTTTGTGTGAACATGATCATTATGGATATCCTTGCGTTTGTGATGTATTAACGAACTGTCAACAGTTCAATATTATGTCATACCATCAGATAGGGGAGTTTATCTTTATATTTTTTTGTGACGTTTCATTTCTATACGTAAGTGGCAATCTTTGTAAGAATCATGCAATTAAGAAAAAAAAAATATTGCTGAAATCCCACTAACAGCGGATTCATTTATTTTCATGGGTACCAATTTTCGTGGATTGAGGAAAACTTGCATATTCGTGAATATTCAATTTCGTGGTTTTGGCACAGTTTGGATACATTCCTTTGGACAATTTATAATGTTTGAACATTTATATTCGTGGTTCCCCTGTACTCACGAAATCCACGAAAATTAGTATCCAACAAATATTAATGAATCCAAAGTACCTAATCTTTCTATTTTGCAGTTACCCTCTTCCTTAGTTAGAAATTATGGGTCTTTTGTATCTGCGTGTCTGGTAATTAGAAAAATATCTGTGTAAACAAAGAATGTAGGAGAGTTAAAAATTATAGAGTAAATGTACAACGAAATAAAATTTAAAATTGTATTACATTTTACGATGAGAAATTTTTCAAATGTGCTCAATCTAAACAAAAAAAGGGCAAACGATACCAAAGGGACATTCAAACTCATATGTCGAAAAAAACAGATACCGTCATGGCTTAAAAAGAAAAAGACCAATGGACAAACAATAGTACACAAAACACAACATCGAAAACTAAAGACTAGGCTACACGAACCCCATCGTAACTTGGCGGTGATCTGAGGTACTCAGGAAGGGTAAGCAAAGTCTAAATTCTGACAATATTGACATCAAACAAATCAGCACATGGTACCAATAGAAAACGAAATCGGCTTTTCAACTATTAACTTTCATCGATGAGCTTACTTCAACTTATTTTACAGAACTAAAACTATACTCCGTGTTGATTTTGGTGTAAAATCCAAACATGCACTTCACAAACCCTGGAGAAAAGGAACATCTGTACCAAGTCAGGAATATGACAGTTCTTGTGCATTCGTTTTTTTTGCATTTTGTTATTTGATTTTGCCATGTGATTATGGACTTTCCGAATTGATTTTCCTCTAAGTTCAGTATTTTTGTGATTTTACTTTTTAAATGCTAGTTTTTATCTCTCAATACCAGCTGGGTTTTAAATAATGGACAGCAAGTTCACAGCGTCACCAAGTTCCACTTTGAGAGAAGTTTTTTTTTTTGCTGACAAAACTTACGTATATTTTGAACAGTTAACAACGAAAACAGATTATATATCTACTGAATTATTCCTTTACCACGAAATGAATTCTACGACATATGATATTACTTTAAGGGTATAATTAAAGGGAATAAAAGATATTTGAAAAAAGCAAGTAATGTTTGCGTATCTAAAAGTCTTATTTTATGTCATTGTAGAAAAAGCAACGGTTTCAGTTGTATTTAAATAGAAATTAAAAGGCAATAGTTTTAAATATTCTATTCATATATTAACAGTACATGCATGGATAGAATACCTATTAATATCAAATTTCTTCATACGAGTTATTTATTGCGCAAGAAGATCTCTTTTTCGATATGTTTATGCACAATTGATGTTAAATAATTTTTAATATCTTTTTGGAATATATCTTCCTTGGCCAGAAAACTGCGTCAAAAAGTAAAATAACAGAAAAAAAATCCAAGTAAAACTGGAAGCGTAAAGTTCTTTATCAAATGGCAAAATCAAAAGCTCAAACATATCAAACGAATGAATTCCTGGATACAGGTATTTCAATATGTAGAAAATGGTGGATTAAACTTGGTTTTACAGGTAGCTAAACCTCCAACTTGTATGACTGTCGCACAGTATTCGGCGTATTTCAACTTAGTTTGAGATACACTTAATTCGTGATTAATAAATTAATATATAATACTTAAGAATTGATGAAATAAACATAATTTAAAACGTTAATGAAAACCATTAAAAATTCTTAAATTATCTTTCAAATTGACTTGTTTCAACTGACGGATGCATTTGAAAAATTATATACTCAACAGATGTATCAGAACTCTAATTCAATCATGTTACCGTTATATTTGTACTTCATACAGATACTTTGTACATCAAACATGGGAGTTCAATTAGATTTATTATCTTTTTCATTACTCATATCTTCGGTTCTGATATGAGTTATAACCAACTTTTTTTTTTTATTTTTTAATTATTTCATGTATGAACTATTAAGAAACAGAAGATTCAACTATCTCAGGTAAAATTGTATCAAGATGATTTTCTATCATTTTAATTTTTTTTCAAATTGGATTTAATGTATTTTTTTTCGTATACCGACCCATTATCCGACTGTTGATTTACTAATATGCTTGAAATTCAAAACTAGTGTACTCTTCATTTTAGATTGATTTGAACGCTCAAAAACCATTTCAACTACAAGTACTTAGTAATTAAAAAAAAAATGAGGTGTGTCATTAGACCCACCAAAGATTCATTAGTCCATCAACGATCAAAGGGTATACATATTAGAAGAATTTGAAGGTTATCTGAAAGAATCCATTAGGAAAATCCAACGTACCGAAATTCACTATTTCACTTTAAAAAAAAATAGTACTGCTGTACCTGTCTTTTATAATTCATAAAGGAAAATGCATTTTGAAATTTCGAAATTTGAAATGCACATACATTAAGAATTAAGGTTCAGACATAAAAGTGACAGTTTCTTTGATATTTTGAAATTAATGGCTGTTTATCTGTTATCTGCAAATAGAACTTGCACTTTAATACTTCCTTTGTGTAAATATGCCATTCTGTATACCTTTATTCATACATGGTGTGATAGTTTATTTGTTACAATAAAGAAAATTCATAATAAAAAAAATAGAACTTGCACATTAAGGGCGATATCATACTAATGTCTCATAAATGTGTCCTACTTTACTGACAAGCTGGGTATAAAATGCCAATTCCCGTGATAACAGTCGACAAGGAAACATGTCATCATAACAGGCTTCATTATCTCACTTCCAGCGAACAATCTTTAACCTAATACCAAATAATTTGATACAAAGCAAAGTTGAAAATAACTTAACATTTTCTGGTTTCCATACCCTAATGATTAAGTCGAATATTGCCAAGTTATAGTAAAACTAAGCGAGCAATTGAAAATTGATAAAAGGAGAAATTGTTTTTCGATAGTGAGTTTATTCAGCATGACAAAGCAAGTTCGAATACGTCACTAGATAGTGTGCCTATCAACATGTTACCATGTTTCCCTGGTCATGCCGAAACCCTGATTTGAATTTGATTGAACTTTATATCGGCAAGTAGTTTCTCTAAATTTTCAGTAAGTAGAGCGGGCACTTCAATTTGAGAGGTGGGGGATCTAAATATGAAAATTGCTCAATAAATGCAAAACGCGACCTAAAGTGGTGCTACTTACCAAAAGATGGTCCCTACATACATTGACGCAAACAATTTTATAATTAAGACCTAAAATATTTTAAATTTTTATTCCATTAAATGTTTAATTTAATCAACCTATTTATTGACAATTTATTGACCAAAAAACACTGATCTATTATGTATGATCATCATTCCTTGCATTATTAAACTTTAATTTATTTTTGCACTAGTTCCAATAATAAGAAACATTTGAAGAGGACATTGAAATCACAATCTAGAAATCATTTGATACCAACGGACTAAAAGAGATTAAAAGGACGTCGTATAACGAAAGGTCAACTTTGACTTAGGGAAGTGCAACTCTATGCAAGCAATTTTATGCTTACTTTTCTTTAGTAACAACTTAAATATCTCAATCACGTTTTAGTTTTATATAAATATATCTTGTTAGTTATATGTTAGGCAAACGATGCGAACTACATGTAGACATAAGTGAAGGGAGTAGTCAATAATGTTTCCACCTGATCAAGTGTAAACACTTTTACTTGTAAATGCAAATTCCCATAAAATGCATTTAAATCTTTCCCATCTAACTGAATAGCTTTTAATATCTCATCATTTAGCTGGTTCAGTTGTACTATTTTTAATTTTGATACTCTATTTTTGTACACAGAGTGCATCAGGAAAGAAAATAGGAAACACAGATGCGTAAATAAAATTTTCTAAAGTCACTGCCGTGAACAAGACCGAACTATATTTGAAGGTACAACGCGATGACAAAATTGGAAGATAACAATAATACCCGATAAAGTGTTGTAAGTTGTTATAGGCAAAAGTGGATTACTGATGTTCAAACTTCGTAGACCCATTTACACTATACAAATCAAGATACAATAGTTATCAAAGGTACCAGGATTATAATTTAGTACGCCAGACGCGCGTTTCGTCTACATAAGACTCATAAGTGACGCTCATATCAAAATATTTATAAAGCCAAACAAGTACATAGTTGAAGAGCATTGAGGATCCAAAATTCCAAAAAGTTGTGCCAAATACGTCTAAGGTAATCTGTGCCTGGGATAACAAACACGAGAAATAGCATGAATTCTTAAAAGACCGACTGTATCGATAGATAAAGCGTCTACTGCTATATTTCATCTACCAGCCATGTTAAACAGCACGCATTTAAACCTCAAAATAACTCTTGATTGAAATACAAAAGTTTCCCAAATAGTTTAAAAAATTGAAATATATTGTACTAACTAAGTGTATATAGTGATAAAAGGACACTCTAATTAAATAAATGTTATTTGGAACTTACATCACGAAGCTGCCTTTTTTTAATTGACAACATATTTGTCACATTTTTAAGGGGATATCTTTTCGAAAGGAAATTGTCATTCCTATGAGAAACTATTGCACTTCTCCATTCGGTGTTTTTACTTATTCATGTGTATCGATTTTTTAACAGGAGATTCTCACGAAGAATGATAAAAATTCAACAATAACTAAACGCATATATGAAAAAAGAAATAGTTTCTAATGTTTCAGCTTTATTCTTATAAATTCAAAAATACCAGATAACGACGTCAACGAAAATATGAAGACGTATTTTCTTTACTACCATTTCTTTTATCTCAACTTCAACTTCAACGACTATTACTACAAAACGGTACAATGTAACATGATAAAACTTTTATGGTAGATAGTATTTACTATAAGGATGCTCCATCTTATTTGTTTAGATTTTTTGGTGCAATTTGTTTTTCAGTGGGTACGTGGGTGCGTTACTGGAGAAGCAGTGATATATCAAATGAAACTAAAAATAAAGAATACCAACGAAACGACTCACTTCATGGTTAAACTCGCATATATATATTGACAATCAGGAGAAGTTTCGAACTAATTTCAATATAGAAGAAAGGTGATGTGAGCTGGCTTTCAAATTGTGAACTTTTTATTATTTTGTTGCATTATTCGGTATGTAAATAAATTTTGCAAATGTAGATCCCGATTTTAAACACTGACATGAACAAATGTGTCCATATCCCAGGTGAAGACCCCCTTTGGTATCGGCGATTCCATTTATAATAGCAAAGGTTCACACAAAATGTTTAAAAGGGACATTAGCTACAAGATATCAAAAAATTGAAATATGATTTTTTTAATGAAAGTGAATTAGTGAAAAAAAAAATTAGCTTATAGCTGCCAGTTTGGTTCAATGAAGTCAAAATAAGCTAAAACACATCGCTGATGAACTATTTGTTTGCAAGAGAATAATTCGACCTCATTGAATCCGTATTCAATTTTAATTTGGGTATAAGTTTAACTACGTTATAAATGAAATCTGAGAATTCGATTCAAATCTATGAACATGCGCTTGGCAGATATTACCTCTTTAACTTTGGTTTCATTAGATTAAACGTATGTAATGATACCGTTTTGTATACTAAACAAATCCTGATTTCATGGCGCGAATTTTGAATATGGGAATCTTTTCAATAGATATAAACAACAACATAATCTTTAACGTGTTGTAAAAGTTTGTTTTATGCATTTATTCTAAAATGTCTGCAAGTGTTTTTTAATCTGGAGTTTCGTGCGCCCATCGGGTGCGCCCATCTTACAGTCTACTACCTTTTAGACTTGATTTTTTTTTGATAAACCAATCAGGCCCCACTCGTCACAGTACCTGAATAAAATGTATTATATCCGAAATCCTTGTCCAAGAAAAATCATAGCATATCTCCGCGTTTTGTTTTAATTTGAAATTCCTCATATAACTATTCTATGTCACCAATGTCAAAAGACAATCGGTATTTATCTACACAATTCTGTTACAAGTTGTTCGAAATAAATAAATGTTGTAAATGTTCAATTTTGATTCTGTTGAATGATTCTCTTATAGTAAAATTTAATTGGGAAGGCCATTTTGGTGAAGATATCTAAACTACTACGATGTAATACTCTAGAGCGATGCACAAAATGATATAAAAAGAAAAAAATATTATAAAAAGGAAGAAAAAACTAGTTTAGCAGACACCATTGGTAGTTACAGCGTGCACATCAAGTACAAATAAAAATATTTTCAACGTTTATATGCCCTGAACTTTTCAGAGTTTAAACTAACAATAATTTTCTTAACTACCCTTACCTCGAATGAAGGGTTACCGCAGAATTTCAATGTAAACAATATACACATGTATATTTAATGGTAACATTCCCAAGTTATGTCTCTATGGGATAGAATACAGAGAGCATAACTGGGAACCAGAATGTAAACAAAATTAATTTTCTATGAATATTCTAGATCTCCCAAAAAAGAGGCGTGGTTTCAGAAACAGCTATATTTACAAAGTGCAACCTATACAAACATTTATTCAAATAGAAAACTCTCTAAAATCAGTTTTTCTCACATAAATACTCATTTATCAGAATTATAGCCTTAAAGAAATCACTGTGTATACTCTAAGTAGATATAGGAAGATGGGGTGTGAGTGCCATTGAGACAACTCTCCATCCACATAACAATTTTAAAAAAGTAAACCATTATAGGTCAATGTACGGCCTTCAACACGGAGCCTTGGTTCACACCGAACAACAAACTATAAAGGGCCCCAAAATTACTAGTGTAAAACAATTCAAATGGGAAAACCAACGGTCTAAAAGGTTTTTTTTACTGAACATTTTATACCCCTTCCCCTGTTTTAATTTTTAAAAGAAGTTGAAAACAAGACCTTAATTATTGCCAGCTTACCTTATTTGCATATTTTCTGATATAAAATGCCTAGAACCTGTTTAAAACTGTTTTGATAGCATATTGAAAGCATATCAGAATACTATAAATGTAATGTTTATCAGTCAATCATTACAACATTCAAGATTATATAAAGTATCCAATCCTGCCTCTGTCTTCAGTTTACATCTTACTGTATGCCTATTTGTCAATTAAAGTTCACATTTTCTACCTCGAATGGTCAATTTAGAATTCTTGTTACAACAGTATTATCTGTAACCATATATCTGACACAATTTACCTCATAAATATACTAGAAGTGTTCAAACAAAGCCATATTTGCAATAGTTGTATGTATGCAGATACCAGTCTGACATATAAATTCACTTAAAATGTTATAGAGATGACTGCTAACATCTGATTTTTGCATAACTTCCAAGCATAGTTATTGTTTTCTATATCAAGAACTTAAAAATAATAAAATCATAGCATTAACGTGCATCTGGCGTATATACATAAATTTAGTCCTGGTATCTATGATGAGTTTATTTACAACCACTTGGTCGATGCCACTGCTGGTGGAGATTTATTTTCCCCGAGGGTATCACCAGCCCAGTAGTCAGCACTTTTTGTGCTGACATGAATTATCATTGATATGGTTATATTTATAATTTAACTGTTTACAAAATTTTGAATTTTTCAAAAACTAAAGCTTTTCTACCTCGGGTATAGATTACCTTAGCTGTATTTGGCATAACTTTTAGGAATTTTAAAAAATTTTATTGTAAGTTTTGTTGAGATATTTTTGTCTTTCTAGCTTTTATTTCAGTTATGTAATAACTAAATGTCACATTGTAATTTTTGAATCTGTAATGATTTGTTTTCATTTTAAAAATTGTAATATGAACTTATTGGTTCTCATGTGGCACATAATTTGAAGAAGATGCTTTACACATGCTAAAGTATACTTTTACACGGGGAGGGGGAGAATATAGCATTTTTTACAATTAATATGTCAAAAAGAGTCTCATATATTAATAAGTAAGCAACAGTAAGCAAAGGTACCAGGATTATAATTTAGTACGCCAGACGCGCGTTTCGTCTACATAAGACTCATCAGTGACGCTCATATCAAAATATTTATAAAGCCAAACAAGTACGAAGTTGAAGAGCATTAAGCAAGCCACAAAATAAACCCCAAAATATAGGTAATAGATCGGGCATAGATTACTTTAGCTGTATTTGGCATAACTTTTAGAAATTTTGGTCCTTAATGCTCTTCAACTTCGTACTTTATTTGGCCTTTTTAACTTTTTTGGATTCGAGCGTCACTGATAAATCTTTTGTAGACGAAACGCGCGTCTGGCGTATATACAAAATTTAGTCCTGGTATCTATGATGAGTTTATTTACAAGTTAAATTATCTGTTTTATGACCCAGAGGGTAGGCAATTTTCTATGTTTTCTGCCCCTTGGGACTCAAATTTCCTAAATTATTCTGCTGTTTCTAGCAATTTGGAATATTTAGTACATATTCAGGAAAGAAAACACTATTGTAAGTTTTGTTGAGATATTTTTGTCTTTCTAGCTTTTATTTTTATGCCCTAGTGACAAAAAAGCAGATTTAGGTGTTACGGTTTACTTTTTGGGTTATCGACAGGACACAAACACCCCATAAGTAATATTCAGGAAGGATCGATGAGTTTCAATGACTGCGACGAGTAAATATAAACACTTCTTAACAATTTAACTTACAAATATGCAAATATTATGAATTAATTTTGTATTCAGGACTTTAAAAAACTATGCATATTGTAAACAGTGAATTTATGCTGAGTCATCATATCTAAGGCCCAGGATTCTATCAATCTTCATGAAATATTTAGAAAACTTCATATTTGTGTTAATTTCTTTAAAATCTGTGAGATAAAGCAAATATGGCTAAATTCTGAATGTTCTATTTTTTCAACGTATATACAAACATTTATTCAAATAGAAAACTCTCTAAAATCAGTTTTTCTCACAGTTATTATGTCATATGTCTAGTCAATTTTGTTTACAACAACAGATATGGTTTAATTGTGTAGGTTTAGTTATGTAATAACTAAATGTCACATTGTAATTTTTGAATTTGTAATTATTTTTTTCATCTTAAAAATTGTAACATGAACTTGATATCCTATATATCAAGCTAAAATTTCTATTTTATTTCAATTATAAATTTTTGAACTTGTTGCCTTTTGTTGGCTGTTGTTCGTGTGATTCTTTGTCAATTGTGTTCTCCAATTTATTTATATTGTAGTCCTGTGTTGTCATTTTGATGTTATATTTCACATGGCCATAAAAGTGCGAGGTTTGGCATGCCACAAAACCAGGTTCAACCCACCATTTTTTCCTTTAAAAATGCCCTGTACCAAGTCAGGAATATGGTCATTGTTATATTATAGTTCGTTTCTGTGTGTATTACATTATAACGTTGTGTCGTTTGTTTTCTCTTATTTTTGAGTGTAAATTCACATTGCGATAAGACGTGTCACGGTACTTGTCTATCCCAAATTCATGTATTTGGTTTTGATGTTATATATATATGTTATATTTGTTATTCTCGTGGGATTTTGTCTATGTGTGTTACATTTTAGTGTTATGTCGTTGTTCTCCTCTTATATTTAATGCGTTTCCCTCGGTTTTAGTTTGTTATCCCGATTTTGTTTTTTGTCCATGGATTTATGAGTTTTGAACAGCGGTATACTACTGTTGCCTTTATTTATATACATAAGTACCCTACATTTTGTATGAACCAAATGCGCATTTCGATAACCGATTTAATTATTGCAATTAAGTTTGTTTTAAAAGATGAGGTGCTCATGTGGCACTTAATTTGAAGAAGAAGCTAAACACATGCTAAAGTATACTATTACACGGGGATTGGGAGAATATAGCATTTTTTACAAGTAATATATCAAAAAGAGTCTCATATAAGTAAGCAAGCTACAAAATAAACCCCAAAATATTGGTAATGACCGAAGACCAAAAGACAATGATGTAAATACTATACTGTAGCGCTTTATACTGACCATTATAGATTATCATTAGTCATTTCAACGAAATTGATTTTCTCGCTTGAGCCGGTACGGATTTTAACGATATTTTTCCCTTATCACTCTACTTTTATAAGCCGGCAAGATCCAAGGAAAATCTTGTAAAATAGCGATAATAGTTATCAAAGGTACCAGGATTATGATGAAGAGCATTGAGTATCCCAAATTCCAAAAAGTTGTGTCAAATACGGCTAAGGTAATCTATGCCTGCTATAAGAAAGTCCTTAGTTTTTCGAAAAATTCAAAGTTTTGTAAACAGGAAATTTATAAAAATGACCACATTATTGATATTCGTGTCAACACCGAAGTGTTGACTACTGGGCTGGTGATACCCTCGGGGACGAAACGTCCACCAGCAGTGGCATCAACCCAGTGGTGTAAATAGTTACCAAAGGTACCAGAATTATAATTAAGTACGCCAGACGCGCGTTTCGTTTACACAAGACTCATCAGTGACGCTCATATCAACATTTTTATAAAGCCAAACAAGTACAAAGATAAGAAAGTTTATTAGAACATCGGAATACTATTGCTGCCTTTCTTTGTTGCTAAAACCATCAATGATTTGGTTCTGTACTGTAAATGCAATGTGTTGCAATATTGTTGCTCTGTATGTATATAAATTTGTACCAAACATACTTCCCGGTACCATTTTCCATTTTATGTATATCCAAAAAAAAAAAAATCAAAAAAAATGTTAATGTGTTTCAGGATATAAACATTTTAAAATGAAGATCTGAATTGTATCCAACTGATATTCTCTACTACTTATTTCTAATCAAAATGTAACAATGGAATTTCACGCGACTATCATACAAGTTATAGGTGTTGCTAGCTATAAAACCAGGTCCAATCCACCATTCAATCATAAGAAAATGTCTGCACCGAGTCAAGGAATATGATAGTTGTTATTCATTCGTTTGATTTCATTGAACTTTTGATTTTGCCATTTGATTTAGGATTTTCCGCGAATATCAGTATTTTTGTTGAATTCTTGACTTCTCGTATTCTTATTTGCCGATATTTTCAAAAATGCAGTGACCTTTATTATGATCATCGCACAGTGCTAGTGCGAGGGGAACCGTGTAAACAAAGAAAACATTCGTGCATTGGAAAGTAATTTGTATCAATTGATTCTTAAAGAACAAATTAAATGCAACAAATCGCTTAAAAACTGTTAAGGAAAAGTTTCATTATCAAATGGAAACGCACCCCATTATATTCTTGCTCTATCAGCTCACTTAATTGTTACGTACTCCATGTACTTTCCATTGATTGTTTATCAATGTCACGATCCGGTTTACTTCGGCAACACACTCGGAAGGTAATTTACTAGCAACCAACAATCACCGAAAGACATATTATCTGTCGATATTACATTATAGATATGTAATAAATATAAAAAAACATACATACAGGACTAAGTTCAGTTCACATATTCACATGATTCATGCATGGATCTAATGATTTTGATAATATTAAAATTGAAATAAACTCGTTTCATATGACTTTCTTAACTGAAAGGGAAAATACATCAATAAATTAGCGTAGAAATCCAATTACGTCTTCCTAGCACTGCTATTTTATTTGTATCTAAATTGCAATGTGTTTTAACATAGACATGAATCAAGTGCATAATTTATGATAAGGTTGTTAATGCAGAAAACGTATCTATTCAAGAGGGATAGGAAAGTCAAAGCATAATTATGACATGTTTTGTGTCATTAATTCCCACACCTTCACCAAGGAAGTTTCATTTATTGAATATTCAAGAAGCATTTTCATGTAAATAGTGTTTTTTTTTATGTAATAAAGATATGTTATTGTACTAAAAGCTCTTTGACTTACACTAGCAAAGACGTTGACTCGAACGCATCAAAATGGAACATTTATCATTAAGAAACTACATTTTTGTAAATAATGATATTTTGAAGAAATACAATTTCAAATTTATCGAAAAATTAAACTAACACGATGTTCCCTCATTTAAAGCAGACGATATTTAACAGAATCGGTAATATTTCAGCAGAGAAGGAATCTGGAAGTTAAATAAATAATATATTGTGAGTCCATTTTTAAAATAACCAATGTTAATTTCAGCGACAAATATAAATCCTTGTTTTCCTTCTTTACAACAGAGAATAGAAGAATGGAAACTGTATTTATGAAGACAACACACTATCAAAACTTCATTTTCATTAATTGTGATACTCAAAGGTTAAATACTATCATACAACAGGACAACAAAACTATAAAAACCTTTCTTATATAATCATTCGATCATGATATTTTTGTGAATGCAATTATTGTTTGTACAGTTTAAAATAGCAATTATGCTATTTTCTGGGCTTTCAAAACTTGTCGAAATGATATCCGTTAAAAGATGCATAGGTCTGTCATTTTTTTTATATGTGCTTTGTCTATACGCCTTTTTATGTTTCTTCGTTACATATATGACGTGGCTCTGTACTTATACATCCTGTCATTGTGTTATTGTACTATGGTATATTTGTGTATTCTTGTCTTTATTTTTCACTCATATGCTTGGTCTGTATGTCATTTTTGTGTTTGTATGGGTTTTTTCAGTGAATATGATTATAGCACAATGTTGACTCCTGTATTATTTTGCCCGAGCGATAGTGAGGGCTAAAATAACACGAATATAATGCCTACCCATGTTAAAACTACAATAAAGTATAGCTTGCATCAATTATTTCTATTCTGATTGGGACAATTAAGGTAATTTCTATGTCCGATGTGTATAAGTGTAGAGCGTTTGTGTAGGCTCTTCCATGAATTCCCTTTTTTGTTTGTAAACAAGCAAACGACTGGCAATGTGATTTTTCAGAGGGAGGAGTTTTGAACAGCCAGCATGAACGGTTGTCGTATCTAGGTCAAATATGTCAATTTCGAATTGCAACACATTACAGTCTTAAAAAATGAATTAGTAACAACATGTGCATCATTTAAGAGTTTGGAAGTGTTTTAAGTTAATTAAATATATTAAATGCATGCCAACTTGATAAAATTCATTATTCTGCAGTTGTCAATATATGCATGTGCAAACAAATTTTATTGTATTTAGAGCATGGGTTTATTCACAAGGCGAATGACGCACGTCATATTAGAATAACAGTTTTACCTATTATAAAATAAAATTGAGAAAGGAAATGGGGAACGTGTCAAAGCGACAACAACCCGACCATAGAGCAGACAACAGACGAAGGCCACCAATGAGTCTTCAATGTAGCGAGAAAAACCCGCAGCCGGAGGCGTCCTTCAGCTGGCCCCTAAACAAATATCTATACTAGTACAGTGATTATGAACGTCATACTAAACTCCGAATTATACACAAGAAACTTAAATTTATAATTATACAAGACTAACAAAGGTCAAAGGCTCCTGACTTGGGACAGGCGCAAAAATGCGGCGGAGTTAAACATGTTTTTTTTTTTTTTAGATCTCAACCCTCCCCCTATGCTTCTAGCCAATGTAGAAAATTAAACGTATAAAAATACGCAAAGTAGATATTGAACGAATGTTGACCTTTCTCACTTGTAAAACAATGTCTCTAAATTTCCTTTTGATTCTTTCAAAAGTTTTGTGAAACAATTTTCGTTGTGAACAGAAAATTTTTATTCTAACATTTTTCAAAAGAAAGTGAAAGGTTTTCTTGATTGAGTAATTGCTATTGAAAAATAGCAATATACCAAACTACGAAATAAATTTAAAAAGGGGGAAGACCGTAAACAAATGCAATGTTATACCGCTGTTAAAACCCCATACAAAATCTGGAGAAAATATTTGATTAAACCTAGCTTATATGTATACAAGTTCAGTGATAATGGACGTCATACTAAACTCCGAATTATGCACAAGAAACTAAAATTAAAAATGACAAGACTGACAAAGGCCAGATATATGTCTGTTTAGTTTTTTTCCCGCATCGTTGTCAATATACTTGAATTTGATGCCACCGTCATACAAGTGAGAGGTTTAGCTAGCTATAAACCAAGGTTCAATCCACCTTTCTGATTGAGAAAATGCCTGTACCAAGTCAGAAATATGACAGTTGTTAACAAGCTTTTGATTTTGCCATTTGATTTGGTACTTTCCGTCTTGAATTTTCCATCGAGTTCAGTATTTTTGTAATTTTACTTTTTACTTTGTTTGATTCCTAAGGGTATATCTATGTTTAATCCAATTGAAGAAGTCAACATAAATGACTGTGTTAGTATTGATAGAATTATTCATATTTAGATATTTTTTCTAAAATAGCCCATCGAAAATGCTGATATATGGAATAAATCTGGCGCTAAATATTTAATTTGACCGGTGATAACAAAATGCAACAAATTTTCACATTCTTACAAGTTGCCAAATGTGACAAAGTGTGTTTCAGCTTTTCTTGTCCATTAATCGATGAAAAATGTTTCTTTCTGTTGATAAAACCATCCTTGAAGAATTCAATACCTTTTATTTGGGGTCACTCACCTTACGATCCATTGACCTTGGTTTTGATATAGATTAGTCTGGAGGCTTAAAAATTGTGAAAACTAGTTTAGTTGCAATTGAGGGCATTGATTAATTTGAATTATTTTTCATGGATCATCTCACATAAAAGAAAATATACAATATTCAATCTAATATGAATTATAGAATATTTGTTTATGAATATATTAACCAATACATTAATAGAAATGTGGAATATATATTGGATATAATTTTACAGTCTAAGATTTATTTCCGTACACCTTTTACGTGAAAACATCAATGAACTTTTCTTTCAAGTTGAAAGATTATGAAGATACAAATTTATTTTTTTTTAAGTTTAGATGCAGTTATACTATAATATAAAAAAGAAGATGTGGTATGATTTCCAATGAGACAACTATCCACATGAGACCAAATGACATAGAAACTAACAACTATAGGACACCATACGGACTTCAACAATGAGCAAAGTCCATACCGCATTGTCAGCTATTAAAGGACCCGAAAAGACAATGTAAAATCATTCAAACAAGAAAACTATAATGTATATTTTACAAAACACTCTACAAAAAATTGAGTGTTTGACCTCGCTCGTTATTACTGTTTTGAATTTGGTTCCATTTCATTTTTGTGAAAAAATCAGTAACCTCCCTTTTATATAAAAAAATATGTATGTTTTCATATAGATGAAAATTTATGAAAGTATATTGCTTCCCGATATATTGAATACCAGCAAACATCTATCCAAATAAATCAATATTGAATAGTCTTTATACCTTAGTAAAAAAATAACCTAAAATTTGACGGCATAAATCAGACTTATTTACAATTTACAAAAAGTATTAAATCACGTAAAACAAATGATAGATTTATAATGCATTTGCATTGTATTGTTAATTTACCTTTTAGTTATGTTATGTGTCATGCAACATTAGTTTTTATTCAGTTTCGATTTTATTACATAAGAAATTGAAACAGTACACCTGACATTTGCAATAAGATAAGGTGCATGTAGACTTTAATTATACTTAAGAAGGTTTTCTTTTCATGTTGATTTAAATAAACATTTAACACTTGGCATTTACTTTCCTAATAGATTTATAAAGTTAATAATTTTCAAACATTTCATTAAAAGTGTCTATTACATTTCAGAAGATGTATTAATTTTGCCTCGTTAATTTTTGTATCATCTTGTTCCTGTTTGTTTGAATACTAAAATAGTATATATATGGAAATCTTGTGAACGACAAGAACAAAAGAAAGGATAGCTAAACAATTTGTACCAAATAAATGTAACAATTGAATGAAAATTAATGACTCAACAAAATACGATTTAATTGTTCTATGTGATAGACCAAAATATCCATCCATGACTTCCACCTTTAAAGGGTCAGAAAGGCAAAGATAACTCCTGCATTTGATAAACTCTTCACTTTCAACCGCCACTAATCATACTTTTTGTATATGAATCGCCCGTCTGACGTACCAAAATTATAAATCTGTTACACATTTGATTGTATGTGTTGATAACCACTAGGTCAATTCCGCTACTTGTTTGCGTTTGGTCTCTGATGGTATAACTAGGCTATTAAACTGCGTATTTAATTTCGCCATTCAACTTTGTGATTCGACCCAATGATGAGTGGTATGTAGTCATTACGGATGTCTGTGTTACCAAATAATAAGCTATGCATTGTTGAAGATACTTTATATGAATAAAATATTCACGAATGATGACTGTGGAATAGAGAAGAGAGGTTGATTCTTTCTTGCTTCTTCGTGTGTTTTAGTGATTTGTTATCATTTTTAATCATCCTGAATAAGCAAGCTGGTTAAAGATCCTTTCAAAGAACACCGTAGAATGACCCCGTGTTGAATAGCCTAATAGGCTCACATTTAACAGGAATTGTTCAAGTCCCATTTTATCGGTTTTTTTTTAATCAGAAAATGTGATTTTATTGTCAATTAGACAGCTCCACCACAGACCAAACAAATGTCATAGGTAACCTATTAATCTGTTTGTTGTCACATATGTCTATGTTTATGTAATTAAGTACTTTTTTGGCGGACACCGGGTAGATGTCTAATTTTATGTTAGTGATTAGGTTTTTTTCAAAATAAGAAAAGATATACATGACGAAAATTATGGTTGTTTACATTTAAGAAAATCAAATTTACATGAAATTCCGTTTAAATCTTCAACGAATTATTTAAGACCCGTAATGAGTTTCTTTGTGAGCTTATAGTAGATTACATATATACAATATTGCTCTACGTGGAAGCTTTTATGGGTGGAAAGACCTTTTTTTATCATTATCATTTTTTGTCATCGAGCATCAATGAAAAGATAGTTATTGTCGAAATGCACACTTGCTGTAGTAAAACTGAAAACTTTTGTATCATTAACGACAACATTTGCTGCAAAAGATTACACACGTAATTAGGCAGTTAAGTAAAACGATGGGACATTTCATCAGTTAAACTCATGTTTGATGAAGTTGTTTGGGTGGAAATCATTTTTTTAATCATATCCACGATTTCTTTTTACATACTCAAAGAAACGAATGCCAAATCTTCCCAATTTCATATGTGGTGACTTATTTTAGATACTAGTATAAGAAAATGTGCCTGCTTGTTATTTGATTTTGCCATGTGATTATGGACTTTCCGAATTGATTTTCCTCTAAGTTCAGTATTTTTGTGATTTTACTTTTTGGTTACTGTCATGGTGGTAATGTATTTGATGAGCCATTATATACAAAGAGATGTATTTGTTATATAAAAAAAACACTAAGTAACTATAGTCACTAACACTAACATTTATAGAGTTGCAAATTCTGGACACTTTGTTTAATTCCTTTAAATTTCGAATTATTTTTTTATAGAATTGTATACAGTTGATCGAACGAATTGTTTAATCAGCTACTCTATAAAATTCATTAAACGCATTAAAAAATTCTCATTATTTAACCGAATACATTGAATTTTGATCGGAGTTCAGTACTTTTGTGATTTCACTTTTTGCTTGAACGAATTGTTTAATCAGCTGCCCTATAACAATTCAATAAACGCATTGATGAACTCCGACTATTCCCCTAATACATTTTGAGCAAACAATTAAAAAACATATATTTCGTACATTTGTACATGTACCATTAGTACCTCCCTGAAGCTACTTAACTCAATACAGGTGCATATTTTATTTTTAAGTAATTTAATTATCCATATGTCTCATACTTAAGTCATGACGAACGAAAAAACGTTCTTTAAAATTTCAAAGTAAACATATCTTTTTATGATGATTCCAGTAATTTCACTTTATTTAGATTAGATTTCAAACGAGAAATAAAATTTATTCAGCTATTTAAACTTATTGTTTGATAACAAGTTAAAAGTTACTTCGGGTACAGTGAGCATTTTCAATAAGGTTATCACTATATGTAATGAGCCGTGGTCGTATTAAAAATACATGAACAGTTATTATGCAGCAGCAGTGGGAATATACATAAAATTTTTCAATTTATGTAACTTCTATTATTTAATTTCTTTTCATATGTACATTTATACGTTCGATCTTTTTGTTGTACTTGGGCGTTTTCTTAATTATCCACGGATTTGGAACATTGAGCTTTTACCTTGAAGTAAATATTAAAAAGGTCTATATTAATTATAATTTTTTGTTAATGTTATATAAAGTTGACTGATTTTGAACTCTTAAAAAAATCTAGTCTCCGAACATTATATTACTTTGGTATCAATACTAGTACTGCATGGGAAGCATTTGCAGTTTTATAACAGACGTAAAAAATATTTATACTGCTGAAAATATCTTTCTTGTTTAACGATCATGTTTGATTTGATGATTGATTGTTGGTTGCTTGACATCCAATGGAAAACATATCATGCATGTTCAAGACGTGAACAAATGTATCAATAAAAACAATAAGTATGTTATGCATTAGAGGCCGTCCTGGATACAGGTCGAGGAAACTTGGATATCGACGGAAAAATGAGGGTATACGGTATTTGATATGGACAGATATTTAGCCTTGCAACATGCCACGTACATACCCTCAAAGAGCTGTTAAAAGGGTTTTCAACGTGTAAAGAGAATTGCAGTCTCTAAACACGAAGCATCAGAATTACTGTCATAATTATGACCAGATGTGTCTGCGAACTTGGACATCCCGCACAGTCAAATGGACGCACCACTTAGTCGAGGGTTTTATTGCCGGTCGGAGGAAGACCAATGGTGACCATATTTTATTCCCTGTAACTCGAATCATAAATTACCCATTGAAGCTGGTAGATGGTTAAACACCAGCAGACAAAATAGAAACTGTACTCTGTGTACTCTGTGTAAAAACAATGAACTCGCGGATAAATTTCACTTTATTTTGGAATGCCAATTTTTTTTAACAGGAGAGGAAAAATTACATAGAAAAGTATAGCTACACAAAACCAAATATTTTAAAGTATAAATTATTAATGTCATGAAAAAAGAAGGTAAAGTTGATTTAACTCTGCAAATTTATCAAAACTATAAATAAATCTGTGTGAACTCCAGGCTTTATCTAGTGTGACGCCACACCTATTAATTCTTTTTGTAACATGTCTTGTACTAATTGTATTTATTGAATATTGTATATATTGTAAATATTGTACATATGTATTTCTCTATACCTTGTCAAAATGATGGTTTATTGAAAATAAAGATATATATAACTTTTGGGGGTTAATCATGTTTGACTTATAAGCCTAAAATGTGTGTTTTTTTTTTTTTATATTTAAAAACTTTTATAGTATAGTATCTGAATTTTTCAAATTGGTTGCCGATTATTTCATAATCTCCTTTTAAAATCAATGGTTATTGGTAATTAAAAGTTCCGGATACTATTCGATACGTTAACAACTCATGTTTTAAATGTTTTAAGAGGAAGTGAATTGATAAAATTTATTACGTAATCGCGTATTAATTTAAATGCGTTTTAACTTTGTTCTTGTTTGGCTTTATAAATATTTTGATATGAGCGTCACTAATGAGTCTTATGTAGACGAAACGCGCGTCTGGCGTACTAAATTATAATCCTGGTACCTTTGATAACTATTAAGCATGAATTGGAGAGGACAAGCGAAAGATACAAAAGAGACATTCAAACTCGTAAGTCGAAAATAAACTTGCTATTACCCCTATTTTTGACATTTTTAACTATTGTGTCTGTTTTGTTCACGCATCGGTGACAATATAATTGAATGTGATACGACTGTCATAAAAGTGGGAGGTTTAGCTAGCTATAAAACCAGGTTCAATCCACTATTTTCTACATTTGAAAATGCCTGTACCAAGTCAGGAATATGACAGTTCTTGTCCATTCGTTTTTGATGCGTTTTGTTATTTGATTTTGCCATGTGATCATGGACTTTCCGAATTGATTTTCCTCTGATTTTTTTTTTTTTTTTTTTTTGTTATGCGATATCTTGGTTTAACCTCATTTTAGAATAATATCCACTTCAATTGGAAAACATTTCTTAAAAATCATTTTCAAATAACTGTCGGATTTTCGTGTTCCAATTCCTGATTCCTGATTATTTGTTCGTTTTTAAATGTAGGAGAAAGTAAAATAACGAAAATACCAAATTCTAAAGCACATTGAAATCGGTAAGTCACTCATCAAATCACATAAGTGCGGATTTGCATGTATGGGCTGATTAATTTCGTTCACAGGTACTATTCTTACTTGAAAATTCTTTCTATAATGCATTTCACTTGCAATTTCACATTTAAATTGATCAGTCAATAACTAAGTACGTTTTTTGCTGGAAAACCTAATTTTATACAAAGTTGCATGAACCATATTTTACTATCACCTATCCTTGTTATATTATGGGAAAATCAACCATTTAGAAAATTGATGATTTAACCTTCATAATTCGTTGTTGTTCAACTTGTGTGTAATTGAGATCACATAAAACTCAGTAAAATACATTTAAATTTTATATCAATTTTCAAATAAGATTGAAACATCCTCCTAATTCAAAAATATCGAAAAATGCTGAGTTTTTATATATATATATATATATGTGTCCTTAGTGACGTCAATATGTTTTTCAACATGAAATTGAAAAAAATAAACAAATACCAAAGGGGATGCACTTGTTTTATAAAAAAAAATTGAGTAAATACCTAATAAAGGAATTTAGACATACGTGTTTTGTTGGCATCAATAAGTTATTCGAAAGTTTTTTTAAAAAACGCAAATATCAAAAGGGGGCTGCTAATCCAAAGACAATAGTGAAAAATATGGTCATTATTATACATTAACTGTTGACAAAACTTTGATTCTTTTTAAATACTTAGGCTTTTCTACCTCAGGAAACAAATAAAATCACAAAAGTACTAAACTCCGTGGAAAATTCAAAACGGAAAGTCCCTTATCAAATAGCTAAATGAAAAGCCCAAACACATAAAACGAAATCAATAAACAACAACTGTCATCTTCCTGACTTGGTACAGGCATTGTCTTATGTAGAAAATGGTGGATTAAACCTGGTTCTATAGCTAGCTAGACCTCTCATTTGTATGACAGTCACATTAAATTCCGATTATATTAACAACGACGTGACTGTTAAGAATTTGCAAATAGAATGATATTTTTTTATGGAAGTCATCAATCGGAATTCGAACATTTTGTCCAATGTTTGGTGGAATTTAAGAGCGGCTGCGCTGGGGGCGTTAATTACTGGTCTGTATACATGTATAAGAAAACAAGAAAAGGGTAGTGCACTTTACATTAATTAAAAATGTAATTGTAATTTTTTAGTAATATGTGCAGATAAAAAAAAAAGTTTTATTTCAAGCTCATCTAACGAGCAATACCATTGAACTTAAGGACAATTTTGTGTATGACACAGTGCTCTTGTCCAATGTCTTGTGTGCATTTAAATAATACCTTGTTTACTTTTCGTTTTCAAAGTTTTTGTCATTCTTATAGGCCACATGAGGTACGAATTATATCAGAGGGACAGTAAAACTCCTAGATTGAAAGTAAACTGACAACGCCATGGCTAAAAAAGACAAACAGACAAATAATAGTACAGAAGACGCAACATAGAAAACTAAAGACTAAGCAACACGAACCTCACCAAAAACTGGGGGTGATCTTAGGTGCTTCGGAATCTATGAAGTGTTATTTTCATTTACGATAGCACCAGTTTTCATGCCGGAACTGAGTCGATATTGCTGCTGTTGGTTTATTAGTCCCCGAGGGTATTATCAGCGCAGTATTCAGTGATTCGGTAATGTCATGATTTAAAACAAATCTTTCTTAAACTGTCTGTTTATAATGTAAGAAATAAGTAAGACACAAAGATTTCAACTCCTTCAGGCAAAGTTGAATTAAGATGGATGTAGCTATTATTTTAAGTCCTATTGGTCATATGGCTGTTTAACTGTTTCGGTTTGTATTATTTTCTGGCTTTCAAATGATTGTCTGTAAATAAAGGCAACAGTAGTATACCGCTGTTCAAAACTCGTAAATCTATGGACAAAAAACAAAATCGGGGTAACAAACTAATTAAAACTGAGGGAAACGCATTAAATATAAGAGGAGAACAACGACACAACATTAAAATGTAACATACACAGAAACGAACTAAGCATTAGACAAAATCCGATGAGAATAACAAATATAACATCAAAACTAAATACATGAATTTGGGATAGAAAAGTACCGTGACACGTCTTATAGTAATGTGAATTCACACTCAAATATAAGAGAAAACAAACGACTCAACGGAAACACAACGTAAAAATGTTACACACACAGAAACGAACTATGATATAACAATGGCCATTTTCCTGACTTGGTACAGGACATTTTTAAAGAAAAAAATGGCGGGTTGAACAGTCACAATCGGGAATAAGTCACGTTCGGTAATTAAAAGATTAGACGACGTAATGACAAACCACAATCTACCATGTGGTAAAAATGTCCTTAGCTAGTTTGGTCAAAGACACATCGTATGGATCAACTAATTCGTGATGGTGTCCATAAAGTAACTAAGTGCTTTTGAGATAGGAAAACTCAGAAACGCGCTCTGAACGCACGAAATGTATTACGTATTATTTACTTCTCTTCTTACTTTCTTTGAAAAATTAACCCAGATTTTTATACCTTGAATTGTGTGATAAGCTGACACGAATATATGAATTCTGATAATGAACAAAAAACGATTCTTGTTCTATTTCGTTTAAACCAAACAGAGGTTCTAACTGATGTGTGTACGACTCTATCGTCTACATGTCAATTCTCTAATGTGGTTCGCACGCGAAAATTTGATAAGTAGTAAACATTTTGATATATCAAACGAAATTTTTCAAGTCAACGACCTTGGTATTTAAAAACAAAAACGAATTCTATTTGAAACTAATGATATAAGTATCCATTACTTTGAAGTATTTCTACTACAGATCGTACTTCATGGCTGTGCTTGATACTTATCTGTCTAAAAAGATGATGTTAGGATACTTGAATAGTCTTATTTTTACGCATAATAGAACTTTTGTTCGATGTGTAATCTGCCTTAACAAAAATTATATTTTCAAATTAAAAATCGTTTTCGAAGATTAAATGTCAATGCCCAGAGGTATCAAGTATATGAGGCATATATTTTTCTGTTGAATTATTTATCGAAACGGAAAACTATTTCCAAAGAATTTTAACTTATCTTATGTATTGACAAAGAGTCTTTATAAGTTGTTATTAAATGATATGAGCAAGTCAGCCTCAATGCGGATAAATAAGCATGACCAATATTGGTGACTCTTCGAGTCTCGGGTCCAATACAGCTAACCTCGAATCTATAACAGGGCCAATACAGCTAACCTCGAATCTATAACAGGGCCAATACAGCTAACCTCGAATCTATAACAGGGCCAATACAGATACAGTCAGTTTAAAATAACCGTAACTATATCATCTAGTTCTTGATATCCTTTACCATGTGCATTATTCTCTTGAAATGTTTATGGAAAAATTGTTGCTGTGTTTCAAAGTCATTCATGTCTAACTGTTAAAATAAATATATACTAGTAACTGCTTTTAATATTTCACAGATGTTAAACTTTACCTTCAATATCAAAAAGAAATTATTGTTGATTTGCAATCAAGAACGAGCGGTTTCTAATTAACTTTTGTTTTCCCTAGCGCCAATCCCTAAAGTCAGTCATGTTTGTGGTTTTATATTGGCGGGTTATTGAATATTTAATAGTGGTTACTTTCTCAAGTCTGTGATAGATTTGCACGCGATATGCAAAATGTAAATGTTGTATTTATAATCTATAAACAAAAATTATATTTTTAGACAACATGTAAAACCAAATTCATTTATTTTGACGGCGTGACTTCAAGGCTATGGATATGACCTTCCACCCCCTCCCTCCACCCAAAAAAAGCTATTCACATTCATACATCTCGCATAAGGCGACGAGGATGGTCGTAGGTAGCTAGGCTTTTCAGTGAAACATTTTTTCTACAAAATTTCAAGTTCATCATAAGATCAAACTTAGGTTACAAAAACAGACAATGTTGATCTTTCGGAGGCTTAAACTGTTCTTAAAGTTTTGCTTTCGAGCGAACCAGATGATGGTATTTTTTCTGTGTACAGGAGTCAAATTCATATATTAAAAAGGAGACGTGGTATGATTGCAATGGAGATAACAATCCACCAGTGA
This sequence comes from Mytilus galloprovincialis, assembly GCF_965363235.1. Taxonomy (NCBI): domain Eukaryota; kingdom Metazoa; phylum Mollusca; class Bivalvia; order Mytilida; family Mytilidae; genus Mytilus; species Mytilus galloprovincialis. Next base: position 39,207,150 of record NC_134847.1, read on the forward strand.
TCATAGCAATCGTAGGTCACCAATCGTAGGCTATTTGAGCTTTGTGCATGTTATGCGAAACATATTTGTTACACACGACTAAGCTCGGCAATAAGCTTTTTATGATAAAGAATAACTGTAACAAAAAAAGCTTTCAATATAAAGTATTTTCAATATAAGCCATTGAAATAAAGTCCCCGTTTATATTTGTAGATATACGATTTTTCTAAATTGCACTAGTGCAAACATGACAAAAAATTTAGCATTAGAGGTTGTTTATTGCCTTCCTTTCATTTAAACAAAATTGTCAAAAAAGGGCTTAATCCAACATTCAAATAGAAGAGGGACGAAAGATACCAGAGGGACAGTCAAACTCATAAATCGAAAATAAACAGACAACGCCTGGTTAAAAATGAAAGAAGACAAACAGACAAACAATAGATTGTGCGTAAAGTTTCAAACTGCTTTTCAGCCGATTGCATTGCATGTGTAGGTAAAGGTGATATCTTTGGTTAGCTTGCTTGCTAGCTCAACCGTGAATTCGTTATAAGTTAAGGAATACTTCCCTCCTTTCAAAGTAGCCTATTCCTACAGACAGATAGTTTGGTTATCTGTCGGACTTGTCTACTTTTAAAGGAGGGTAATTTACCTAACCTAATAATGACTTCATGTTTCAGCTAGCAAGCAAGCTAACCAAAGATATTACCTCTACCTACACACTCAATGCAATCGGCTGTAACTCAAATTCTGCACAAATTCTTATCTCCGATCCTTTTTATATTCATCACTCATCAAAAGGCCAATGAAAAAATTAGTGTTTGTGATTGGTGAAGTTGCACTTTGACTATCTTAACCAGACAGATGTTTTCAATTGAATTGTTTCAGTCATTCGTGAGTTGAAAGGAGCAAATTACACGATGTGGCTTTACACAGACATGTACTGTGATTATCACTGCGCATACTCGTGATTATGCTTTATATAACAGTAAAGTTTGCAATGTCATAAGGTACCTTCCTCAATATTTCCGCTTATATAATCCAATCACGTCTGATGTGTAACCGAAATGTTTTATACATATTGATAGTTGAATGTACGATGATTTGAGCGTAACGGAAAACAGATTATGAATAAAGGGCGTAGTCAAAATTTACACCCTATAAATCAGCGATCAAACGTACAAATTTGATGCAGCTCATTGAATTATTTTAATATAGGATTTCGATATAAATTAAAAAAGGATGATTGATGAATATGATTCTTACAAAAAGGATAGGTTGCAGTAGTTGCATAACTTATGTCTTATTTTTATCGTATAAAAGAAAATACTTGTTCAAAAATATATTTTCCCAGATTAAAAAGTTAGGTTGGTCCTTAAATTTAATTGCAAAATGAAACTAGAATACTGCTTCACTGTAACTTTGGTTATCTTCCGTTTTCGCAAAACTGAATAAAGTTTACTCTGTCTTCATAAATGCATTTCGGGTATATGTGTGAGTAGATCAATGCAAAAGTGAGTAAACAACACATCAACACTTAACCAAAATAATCTTGGAGTCAACAAATCGTAGCCATTTCAATGTATCAGAGCAAAGTCAGGAACTAAGTCAGTGGTTGTCTTATTAATTTTTCGGTCTTGCACGTCTTTCATAGTCTGTGTTAAATCTAAATTATATCATCTAGACTTGAGAAGATTTCAATCTTGACATTTCTGTCTATACATTAGGTGTGTTTATGTTGTGCTGTTACACCAGGGTCACAAGTTAGAGGGAAAATTTGGCGACAACAAACTAGTTTATTGCCGCCATGCACGTTCTGTACATGTATGTACTAAGTTTGGAGCCTGTTAGTTAGTGGTTGTCGTTTGTTGCTGTATACTAGTATTGTATCAAAATTATTTGTGGAATTCGTATTGTTGATGTTATGTATTGTGTTGGTCTGCATAGTTAGTTGTTCTTTAAAGACCCAAACTCTGAACAGACGAATGACTCTGTGAGGTATGGTCTTGGAATCTTTTCATGATGGGGGTAACTAGCTGGGAGCAATGCCTTTGATGGTGTATGGCATTGCTGCCGCTGTAAAGACAGGCCGGGCGTTGTTGCCGATGTAGAGGCAGTCCGGAATTGACTGACACCTATAAGTTTAAAAATTCAAACTTTGACGTCTCAAAGCAGAATTTCCACTTATATAGCAATCACTTAATGACTTTGGTACTAGTTTGTGCCCTATAGTTTATCAAAGTTAAATTATTGACGTAAGTTGACCATGTCAACCAGTGTCCGAAGTTTATGACTTGTTTGTTCATCTTTTACTTTCAAACAAAGATTTAAGTAATATTTGTTCTATCAGAAAGTTATTTGACCAAAGAAAGTTAGTTTGACCAACGTGAAGTTTACTTGAACTAAAAACTGGACATGAAAATTTATGTCAAATATCTGTCACAATACATCACTCTCCTTAGAAATTTTGGACTCCAAAATAAAATAAATAATAAAGAAAATTTTAAAGAAATTGTGTATTTTTATGTTTACTATATTAGTTTGAAAATGGATTTATAACTTTTAATTATAAATAATCAATATCCATATTTAAACCTCAAAACAATATAGAAGACAAGCAATTGAGTGATGAAAAAACCAATGGATGCATAAACATACAGCATTTACTTTTTGATTTTAAGCGGGGAAAAAAACTTGAACTTAATTTTAATATTTTTCTTTTTTTTTCTTTCTTTTTTTTTTTTTTCATTATTTAGATTCCTTAATCATACTATTCAATTGGTGTTTTTATCTTTTATTTGTTTTATGATTTAATTGATGTTATGATGATAAAATACTATTAAGTATTAATTATAAATAGTTGCTCTTTAAAGTTTGTTACCCACATGCTTACAAATGAACGTTAATTTTTACAGTTGATGAAATGTAATTAGAAATATATGCAAAGTGTTTTAAACAAAATTTTGCAAAAATATATGAAATATAAAAAACTTGAATAAATCTTAAACAGAATTTGATTTTGCTTTTATCAGTCTCTAAGTTACTGTCTTATCATTTTGATGGCGTTCCTACTCTTGAGGTAACCCATTTTGTCAATTGATTGTGGCGTCCCTGCTCCTGAGGTGACCCATGCGCATATTTTGTATGGCGTTCCTTCTTGTGAGGTAACCCATTATATCTATTAATTGTGGCGTCCCTGCTATTCAGGTAGCCTGAGCATTATGCTTGCCTATATATGTATATATTGAATTATTATAACTCTGTACCGGTATTAGATTTTCCAAAATGTACAGTAAACGGCAACAAGAATTTTACTAACTTGTTCCTAATAGGTAATTCACAAACAAGGATATTTACGTTATGTAACCCTTAATGAAGTGAACCTAATCTTAAAGACGACTGATTGCAAATATTAATATTGACATGCGTTTGAAATACAAACATTCAGTTCCAATTAACATCATTCTGAAAAAGTTATTCAATGGATGATTTAAATGAATAAAATTTTACAACACTTTATGAAAAACATAATTTTAAAACTTGTTTAGACAGTCTTTTAGAAAAGTTGTTCTTAAAATTTGAAGTCATGAAACGCAATAAGATTTGTGAAATGAAAATGAACATTTTGTTTCATAGCTAAAAATTTTAAATTAAAAATTTAGATTTTAGAAATAAGCTTTTGATGTACTCACAGTTTCTTGAAAATATATGTTTACAATGAAAATACACAAGAATATAAATTCAATATTAATGTCACTGATGTTGATAAAAGTTCTTCTCGTATAATAATATGTTCTTTGATATTCAGCTGATGTCATTGTTCAATGGTGTATTCTGATTATTCACAAATAAATCATTTTCTGGAAATATATAGAATTAAATAGTCCGAACGGTAAAAAAAATAATGTTCAACTGTAAATCTTCCTGTTCGAAATGTTGAAACACTGTATTAGTCTCTTGCATGCTGTAAGATAGGTGTCGATGTTTGGCGTCCAGCATTTATTAACGGGCCTCCACCAAATATTGTATCAAAATTAATTTAATACGTATTGTTGATATTTCAAGAACAACGATCCACCAAATATTATAACAAAAAGAAATTGAATATTCGGGTACTGAAACATGGTCTGCTTGATGTTCTTTTCCCTCGGACTCTCGATAAACGAACTACATCTGTGAGAGTTAAGCTTTGAATCTTTGCATGATGTGGTGGAAACTAGCCGGACGTAGATGCCGCTGTTAAGGCAAGCCGGGATCAGCTGCCGCTGTTAAGGTAGGCCGGGATCGACTGACACCTATAAGTTTAAAAATTCAAACTTTGACGTCTCAAAGCAGAATTTCCACTTATATAGCAATCACTTAATGACTTTGGTACTAGTTTGTGCCCTATAGTTTATCAAAGTTAAATTATTGACGTAAGTTGACCATGTCAACCAGTGTCCGAAGTTTATGACTTGTTTGTTCATCTTTTACTTTCAAACAAAGATTTAAGTAATATTTGTTCTATCAGAAAGTTATTTGACCAAAGAAAGTTAGTTTGACCAACGTGAAGTTTACTTGAACTAAAAACTGGACATGAAAATTTATGTCAAATATCTGTCACAATACTAGTATCATATTTGTTTTAGATTCATTATTTTGTACATTAATCAGGCCGTCGACTCGTTTGGATTGACAATTGTTTAACATTTTTCAGCTAACTAGTCGGTATGGGTTTTGTCTGTGCTATTTATTTTCTTTTGGAGAGTTTTCTCCTTGGCAATCATACCACAACTTCTAATTCTTATCAAGTGACACTTTACCAATCACAAACATTCTAATAACAATATTTAGACAGTTATCATTGTGGATTTCTAATGAAAATATTGACGACATAATTATGATTATACTAGAAATAGTATTTATACTTAAAAGGTTTGGGCTTGGAGTAAATGTTTGTGATAAATGATTTGTAGTTGACACTCGTACCTCATAAAACAAAATCAGCCATTCGTTGATTATTAAAATTTTAACATTTCTTGCTTTAGTTACCATAAATAAGTAGACCTTCGTTCATCGTTAAGTTTATCATGTAAATATTTATCTGTACGTTGTTGAAATGCACGACAATTAAAATAAAATTCAAATAATTTGTTTTTGAATTATGAAATGATATATAATACTGTAAAGTTAATTTTGCATACACCACAAAAATTTAAATAATAAAATAAATAAAAGATATTTTATTATAGTGTTATATATTGATCAACCTCAAAAAACAATAAACATGAAATTGAGAAATGGATCAACACCCAGCCTTAATAGACTTATGGGACACTTAAAAAACGATATACTTAAAACGTATAATCTTAAGACAAGCACGAGAACTTTCAAAATAATGTGAACTGCACTTAAATACAAAATACTTTAACAGCAAACATTAACATCAAAGTTCTACAAACTGCATATCCGCCCATCTATAACTTTTACTCATATAAAACAAAATCTCATAAATTTTCATATTTCCTATTTTTATAAATACACAACTGCTGCAAGAGACGCTTTTTTAAAAATCTAGTTTTATTTTTTGTCATAGTACTCCCGCTAAATTATCATGAAAGAGCATGTCTTTATTTATTTATTCCGGCTTACAAAGGTGTTATTCTTTTAGATTTCCATAACTTCGATACTTTAGTTCATGTGGATACCAGCTGAAATTTATTCCAAAAACAAGAGTCTTGCGTATTTGTAGCATGACAGTTTTACTACCACTGTGTCACTACCGCTGCTAGGATGAAATAGTTCCCCGATGGGATAATTCGCCTAGTATCGAAGTGCTATATGTTCATGGCATGATTTAAATGATAATTTTGTTACTTGTATATATATAGTCTTTGTCGGAGATAGAGAGAGTATGATAAAGTGCGTCTCCTTCTAGAATCTACACATTCAACGTTTTATACTGTCTGTAACTAATTGATTTATGTTTTATTGAAACACATGAAACTGTGCTTTAAACAACATGTGAACGTTAATACACGAGACATTAAAACAAACTATAACCAAAATCCGCAAGTGTTTATATACTGATATCCAACGGCATTTAAAAAAAAGTCCGGTTAGTCCTGCTAAAAAAAATGTAAATATTTAAACTCCTTGAAAAGACAAAAAAAAATATGTACGCCTTCAAGAATAACCAAAAGACATCAAAAAAAATACCAATATTTTGTATACAAAAAAATTAATCCTTGAAAATGCACATATTTGTTTAAATCGCAGTTACGTTATGTATCTATATATAGGTTAAAAAAAATATGATAAAAAATTAATCCGTACGGTTCACATATTGGAAGGTGTTAAATTATTCACATTTGAAAATGACACAGTATTTTTGGGATAATCCTTACAAAATATCGACAACTGTGGTAAAGTCAGTATTCTTCAAAATTTCATGATCAGTCCATTGACCTCGGATTAAATCTTATATGTCCCGCTTGACAAATAAAGTGTTTGATTTGTATATTGAGTTGTCTGTGCAATCGAATATGAGTCGAGAAAATTGTCTGCTCTCAACCAATATAAAAATCACAGATTCTAGGTAATATCGTGAGCCAGAAACCAAACCCAAACCCTCTCTTGACCCCATGCAGTCGCTGACATAATCAAAGCTACCATATAAGACCAGAGAAAAAAGGTACACGTAAAATAATAGCACATCAACGTCCAAATTGGTTGATATGGAAATAATTTTACACTGAAACTTCTAACAATCTAATATTAGCTAAATGTAGAGTGTTAGAAGACAGCAAAAGCTATTATAATAGATTTCTTTTCCCTTGAGCATCTCATAGGAGGAAATATTTATTTACTCTAATTTCCGATTTTTGTTTTACACTAATCTCTTCAAAACCGAAGTCTTCATATGACCCAATTTCAACAAATCTTTACGAAAGGAAATAGCTCACGCCAAAATGTATTTTCCCTGTTTCAGAAACATACTATATATAAGAATTTAATTTAACCAACATTCAGATTAGGCATGAATTAATTTGCAACGTGAAAGATTATTTCATAAGTAAATCTGACTTAACAAACTTAACATTTATAGTAAAGGATCGAATGTCAAAATATTCCTTTTAAGAGTATTCATTTTGTACCTCATACGTATTTGAACATCTCACGTCGCCCTTAAATATTGCACTATTATATTGGTTATATTAGTTTCTGGGGCTAGTAGCCGATGTATTTAATTGAGATAGGCGTATTATAATGGGTACAAAGTACGCATGGCATTTAATATGAGATTTAACAAAAATCAGGGGTGCGGCTTTAATTGAAAAAATAAAATTTGTACTTTTCATGATACTGCTAATCAAATCCACGATATTTAACATTTGAAATCAATATATTGATCGATGAATTTTATATCACTTTTTGATCGAGGTACAGATTATTAAAATATAAATCTGTCAGTAGTATTTGTCACATATAGATTTCTTATCTTAACGACTTCAACTTTGTAAGTACATAAGACAAACTGCAGTTTTGATTTTAATTAAATACTAAAATATCATTTCCTGCATGTCATAGGTACAAAAAGGTGTCCTTTTTTAGTTCCGGAAACCAACATTTTGGAATTCAGAGAACGCAACTAGAATCTCGCAACTCTTTTTTTTGCGGTTAGATACATTAAAGTTAGTGATATTTACAATCAAAATCATACTGGTCTTAACCCATGTTCTTGTAGGTCATCAATTATACAGAGTTATTTCATAAATATCAGGTGTTGCAACCAAAAGTGATCATGTAGAACTCAAATAAATGTGGCTTGAACTTAGCAATTCAATTTCACTACATTAACAAATTTACAAGTAAGATGTAAGAAAATGTCAAACACAACTGAGCAGGCGGAAGTGTGATTAGTGGTATTTGCTTTAATTTTGAGGCAAATGTTTCATACGAATACACTAAATAAGTAGCACTACAAAGTAGTTAAAGCGGATTCAAGTGAAGGATTTTTTCCTGTTACTTGAAATAAGAGGTATTTGAAAAATGAGCAAGAATCCAAGACTTGCATGCAGCCAACGAACCCCCATAAAAAAAATTGCTCAGTGGTTCTTTCATATGCAGATAGCATGATATTCTCAAAACACGAGATATCAGATAGATAAAGTCAGCATTAGATATCTTGATTAGAGAGAGTAGTTTATGTAACCTTATTTCTGTAAACTCTGGGGTTAAAGGTATAGGGGTGGTGTCTCGAAGCTATCTTAGGATTAGCACGTGTCCTAACACTATCTTATGACTAGTCTGTGTCCTAAGTCGTGTTCTCGAAGCTCTCTTAACTTAGGATATATCACATTCTTAGTCCTAACTTTAGGACACCTAATTAGGTGTCTTAAGACCATCATATCGTCATCCTAACTTTGTGCATGTTTTTTTTTCTTCATTTTATTACGTGAAGATGAACGTGAAAAGAAACGCACCATCGGTTATTAACTGTATACAGAAATTGTGCACGATTTTTAACTTTGAACTTACTGTTTTACGATACGATGACACTAAGAATTCAATATTCTCATTTCAAAACAAATTGTTTTACAGTTTATATCAAAATCCTATTTAATATTATTTTATAATAACATTTGAAATAATGCATTTAATTAAATTCATGTTATTACAAAATTTTGTAAACAATGTTATTCATTGGTTCCGTCTCTAATAAATGTTTTATCAAACAATTACTTTAACTATTTAGAATTTCGCATATAAGATATGTTTAGGACGTCCTAATATAAGATGCGTCTGAGATAGCTTCGAGACGCAACTTAAAGAGTGTCCTAAGTCGATCCTAAGTCCATCCTAAAATCGGTCTTATCTATGACTTAGGACGAATCTTAGGATACTTTCGAGAACACCACCCATACCCGCCAACTGTCACTATTTGCGGGGGATTTCCCCCATGGAGGCTCCCAAGTGGAAATTTTGTAAGAGCAATTTTGTCCACTATTTTAAAGAAAACAATTTATTTAACAATAGCTATGAGCTTGTTAAAGCATGAAGAAACCAAAAAAAAAACACATTAGAATATATTTAAAGGCCCCCTTGAAGGTTTTATAGGACTATAAGAACCATTTTTCACGTAAAACCCCCATGGGCATTTTGAAAAGTTGGCAGGTATGACACCACCCCAGGAAAATAAGTTGACGCTTGTATGAGTTGTTGTGTAAATGAAAATCCTAATATAACCAAACATCCTAAACTAAATCTTATTCTTTCACAAAATAGTATTTTACACTTAATAGTCCCAATTTTTAATTTACATGATAACACACTTTTAACAATCTGGTTGACACTACGCCGTCAAAATGGTGTCAATATATTCTTAGTTCAATAAAAATAGATACATTTAACAAGTCTACTAAAAATAACTTTTCTTAAACCTTATATGGTCTGTATCTGTGACAAAAAACAACAAAATGTATGAGCTATACTTTTTCAGACATTTGTTTTTAAAAGACGATTTAAGAGTGTGGCTTGAACCATTTTACGAGCACTGTAGTCATATATACTAAGTGTATTACAAACACGATTTTGACGTTTTATGTTTCAAGTCTAATCGGGCATGACGGTGTATCTTAACTTACTCAGAATCCAAAGAACTAGTTTTGGAGATGTTGTTAGTTTTTAGAGACAATTTAAGAGTATTAAGTTTGATATATTACAAGCGTTGTACATAAATATGATAAAATTGAGAATGGAAATGGGGAATGTTCAAGATGGGACAGGCGCAAAAATGCAGCGGGGGTGTTACATGTTTTGTGAGATCTCAACCCTATATACATTTGTATTTTAAAGTATCTGGATTTGATAACGAAGAGACAAATTTTCGTCATTTTTCGATTTTAGTTTTATTTTCTTGGTCTTAAATGTCTAAATGAGCAAGACAATGTATCTACACATCCCACATGTCGCAAAAGGCATATTGGTATCGAGTACTCACCCAATTCAGGAACTAAAAAGTTAAGTAACCTTAAATGCTAATTTGTTGAAAAAATTGCATTTCAGATCTCCATGGACATATTTTTCAGATGCGTTCACCTTCTTTGCATGCAGTTGATTGGTGATTGTTTAACGCCACATTGGCGCAAATGGCTATATCGCGGTGACTGCCTGCTTTTAGAAGTATGACGTAATGAGCATGCTCATAATTTGCGTATTAAAACGTCTCCTATGTTTGGCAATTTAAAAGAAATCGATATTGCTCGAGTAATTAATCACAAAGAATAATAAAACCAACATAAAATGGTTGAACTTGGTGAGAAATGATAAAATATCATTGAGCTGAGCATGAATTAAATTTCTACTTGTTAAACTTTCTTTCATGGCCGATAAAAAAAAAGATGTATCTTTACCTTGTTGTTTACGTTTTGAACGTTGATTTCTACTTAACAAATGATTTATCAAACAGTTATTTCTGCATAATAAATTCTTTCTTAATATTATAAATATTTCCTATAATATATCATCGGTTTTGAATGGTATATGCATCAGACAATTTGAATGGGAATCAACTTAAATGGACTTAATGCGTTCGATCAGTCCTCAGTATTTATAAACACCTAAGTATCCAAGACAAGAAGTGACAAGAAATAAGTGCTGAACTTATCACGAAGCGATATCAATTAGTTTACTTCCGATTGGGTTAAGTGCATAAACAGCATGAATTAAAATTTAATAGAACGGTTTTTCTCAGAAACAAGTATCATTACTTTCAGCCTATGAGCTCTTTCCTCTGTGGTAAATGTCCAACATGCTGCCCTAGTCAGTGCCGATTTGTTGTAATTACTGAATTGACAACATGAAAATATCATAAAAATAACTTTAAAATCTTTACAAAACTGAACTTTTTTTAAGTTCTGACTGATATGGGTTTTTTGCGCTGTGTTGGTGGCCTTCTGCTGTTTTCTGTCCTTTGGTCGTGTTGTAGTCTCTTTGGCACATCACCCATTTTCATTCCCAATTTATTGTATATGATGCTAAGATCAGACTAGCAGATTAAGACGATCAAGAAGGACAATCATGATTCAAATATCAGCGAAGATTATCTTTTTTGATCCTTGCTTTTGACCATTCAATAACATGTGACATTGCGATTATTGGTTTATGTTCTCTGTTGTGGATAGGTAAGGGCGTTTCACAATTGAAGTTATTCAGTTATTTTAGGACCATATGTGTTAAAAGGATACCACTTTCTCATAAAAAAATCTGTTATGAACGAAACAAAACGAGACAAAAACAAATGCTAGATCTCCGTTATAAATCATCTTTCAGAAAGTAAATTTGAAGGTATCTGAATCTGTGTTTAAATATTAACAAACAATTCCGTTTCAGTTGAAAATGTACATTAAAATTCATAAACTTAAAGGTTTCAGTTATATCGTAGCATCATTTACATTACCAGTGTCGTACAATGACGTAATTTCCCATAAAATATATCATTATCAACAACTCATTTAAAATTCTGGACCCAGTTTCTCGTTCATTTAACCAGGGATAAGTTTTCCTTGTAAAACACTTTATATTGACGTACATGTATTCCATTCTTTTTTATGCCCCATTTATGGGCATTATGTTTTCTGGTCTGCATTCGTTCGTTCGTTCGTTCGTTCGTTTTTCCGTTCGTTCGTCTGTTCGTCCGTCTGTCCCGCTTCAGGTGAAAGTTTTTGCTCGAGGCAGTTTTTGATGAAGTTGAAGTCCAATCAACTTGAAACTTAGTATACATGTGTCCTATGATATGATTTTTCTAATTGTAATGCCAAATTAAAGTTTTTACCCCATTACCCCCATTTTCACGGTCCACTGAACAAAAAATGATAGTGCGGATGGGGCATCCGTGTACTAGGGACACATTCTTGTTATTCTTATACAAACTTACAATAGAAAAAACAATGAGTGTGGAGAAGCCATCCATGGCACAAAATAAATCTATGCACAACAAAAACAATAACAAAACACAAAAACAAGCGCTTTTATTGCTGTTCTTCATCTCAAAGTCTCAGTGAGGCCTTCAACATGGAGCAAACAAAGCTATTACATTGTCCGTTTCAGCATAGTAAAAGCGTGTTTCTTTAATAACCTTTATCAAATAGGGTTTATCCGAATTATTCAGTTCCCCTCCCCCTTCCACTTTTTTACGCAAAGTGTTGCCATCGTAAAGTTGTGGAATAACACAAGTGAATTATTAGGGTTTATTATGGCGAGACTTAAGAAAAAATTAATTCAAGCTATATTGTATTGTAGTTTTAACATGGGTATGCATTATATTCGTGATTATTTTTGCCCGAGCGATAGTGAGGGCTAAAATAACACGAATATAATGCCTACCCATGTTCAAAAGTACAATAAAGTATATCTTGCATCAGTTATTTCGATTCTGATTAGGACAATAAAGGCCATTTCCATGTCCGATGTGTATAAGTGTTAAGCCTTAGTGTAGGCTCTTCAATGAACCTCCAACAAGCAAACGACTGGCAATGTGATTTTTCAGAGGGAGTTTTGAACAGTCAACATGAATTGTTGTTGTATCTAGGTCAAATATGTCAATTGCAACACATGACAGCCATAATAAATGAATAAGTAATAACATGTGCATCCTTTAAGAGTTTCGAAGTGTTTTGAGTCAATGAAATATATTAAAAGCATGCAAATTTGATAAAATTCTTATTCTGCAGTAGTCAATAAACGTATGTGCAAACAAATTTTATTGGATTTAGAGCATGGGTTTATTCACAAAGCAAAAGAAGCACGTCATATTATATACGCCTAAACAAACAAAATGGGTTTGCCCAATAAGAATAGTGTTTTAGCCTACATAGAATAGTAATTTTCGTCTTATCAGAATTTTCACTTTTTGCCTTAAAAGATTGAATATAAATTTGTTGCCCAAACAGAAAAGTCATTGTTTTTCCAAATACAAAAGTAAGTTTTGCCGTACCATAACTGTTATTTTTGCGTAAAAGTGTTGCTATCTAGTAAAGCATTACAGCTTCAGAAGACACTCGATCAATACTTTGTATATTTAAAATGTATCATTTAATGTTAGACAAAGGTTGATGTGTTTTATATTTTTATGGATAATCTTTTTATACTATCCCCTTCTATCGCTCAATTTCGAAAATTAACAATAAAATTATAGTTCCTAATATGTTCTTTTTCAAAAAAACGTGTCAAAATTATTTTGATATTTCTGAATCAATCACACAAAAGAAAACTTTTAAAATTTTAGACCATGCATGATTTTTAATTTTGATATTCGTAATTTTAATTTTAATTTTCTTTTAATAAACCTTTTGTTAAGGAGTAATTGCTGTCTATCATTTTGTGTTGAATATGTTTATGTAATAGTTTCCACCGCCCAAATATGACATTGATAACAATACGATAAATGGAGCTAATAAATATGTCAAAATCTATTTCAACAGCTTTTAACGATCTTACTCATATACTTTTCACCCAAGATGTTATATACATGTGAATTTTATCAAAGTTACATCTTTATAAGATAAAAAGGTATACTTATATTGAATAAATAGAATTCAACGAGGCATAACGTTTTTCAATGTCTTGTCGTCCATGATTTCAAAAACCATTAATTTTAATATTAAGTTGTTTATTTACTAAATTTGATAATCATAATTTTATTACTTAGCTACCATTTGTAACAAGATTGTGATTGTACTAAAAAGTTGTAAAATGTGAATTTCAATTTGCTCGGTGATCGATATTTCATAACACAACACAAGACCTGCAGCACAATGGAATTGTTTCAGACGATAAGTAAAGATGCATAACTGCATGGTAGCTCTGATGACAGTTCTTTGCGCATACCAGGACGCAACTACCCGAGATTGGTTGATTGATTAATTGATGTTTAACGCCACTATAATGTTATTTCGTGGTTGTCAGTTTTTAATGATGGAGGAAGTAGAAGTGCCTGAGAAAACAAACGACCTTCGGTCGGAAAATAACAATCCTAGTCAATTAAGATCAAGAAGTCAAGTGCTCTCGTAAAAATACCATAATTCAAAGTTAGTATGCTAGACGCGTTTCATTTACAAAAGACAAAAAAAACCTCAAAATTATGCTTATGCCATTTAAATAAACTCATCATAGATACCAGGACTAAATTTTATATATACGCCAGACGCGCTTTTAAGCAGCTCAATGTCTGCAGACATAAAGAAAAAAACTCAAATGGGTAACACAAGCATTGTTTTTAATTTACGGGTACGGCTATGTTCAAGTATACTGTAAATAGTTTAATTATGTCGTGGGAATTTTGTGACTTATCACAGATACTTGTAATATACCCAATTGAAAGTGATTTGCGATTTCACAAGGGCAATCTTCCTGCAATTATATATTGATGTGGTTTTAACAAATCAAAAGACATCATGAGTTAGTTTTATTTAATTCATTTGAATTTTTAAAAAAATATCGATTTTAAAATGGGAGTGACTGTCTATCCATTATGCTCCATCATCGTTCTTACTTAATCTATATTCAGTAAGCCATTACATAAAATTTTAGAACAATCGATCTATTTTCTCACAAGATACTACAATTTAACATGTCCATTACTCGATTGAGTATTAATTTCAATTGCATGTTTTCACGAATTAATCTCATTTCTTATCTAAGTTGAACATGGTGGTACCAGATGAAGAAATGTACAACTATTTTCTAGTCCATTAGCTTATTCAGTTAAAAGATCTTAAAAGTATAGCTTTTCAAAATATGATTTAAAATTTTTCACTTAATTTCATCGGTGTCTTTCTTTTAGAGTACTTTTCAAATAGCATGTTTTCGGATTATCTATATTTATTTTTACCTTGATGTTAATTCATTCGTGTGTACACTCCAATTTAAAAAAAGGTTAATCTTTTTTCTGTAATGTATTTCCTATTTAATTAAAAAAAACTGGGTACATAATGAATAATTAAAAGACCAGAGACAAAAGAGTGTAAAAACAGGTCAGGGACAATTAGAACTGATAAATATAAAAAACCACAGTGACTAATTTAAGTTGATAAGTAAAATGTGCACATACACTTCCACTTTTTAACATTGCTTTTATCGGTGCCATTCGTTTTGATATTCGTTTTCTTTATAGACGCATAAATGTATGTTCGCTCCTGTTGCGAGTTGCTGAAGCTTGGCTGTATATTGAAATAGAACTGATAGAGAAACAGAAACAGAAAACAAACTGTTCGTATTTCAGTTAAAAACTTCAACATTTGATAAAGAATTTAAAAGATTTTAGAATTTATTTATCGATGGTTTATCAATTTGTTAACGAATGGCTATTTAGGTTGATTTATCAGAGGTTTTTTTTAACGGTTAGTGATTTCTAATGCATTATCAATTATATTCACATTTCAAATATAGTTATTGAAACGACACGTGTCGTTAGTTTATTGATTGATTGATTTTCGGTTTCTTAACGTCAAGTGGCAAATATTTCATGCATGTTTAGGACGAGAACAACAACTGAGAAATGAGGGCTAATTGGATTAAGACAGAAATTTGCCATTGTAACAGAGATCTTAACCTTCAGAGAGCGCACGTGGTGTTTTTTCTACACAAGGCATCGGATTTTGCATCCATATTCTGACCGAACGTGGCTGCGTACTTGTATATCCCGCACAATCAAACGTACGCCCACTTTGATTCTATTCCCCAGTCATCTCTGTTTGAGTAAGTACTGCTACCCTTCCGGTGTACCTTACGTTTAGTATCCACGAATTATTAGAAAAGCTTCTGGATTACTGGTGTTTAAAACATTTAACCTTAGTTTTCTAGGTGATCGTTTGAATTTTCTTCTTTTTGGTTATTTATGGTGCTGTGATCTTTAATTAGTATAGCCCTTTTAGTACCTTTTGATTTTGTATATCATGTATATGCTTATTCGTCCCATGTTTCAAATTATCTATATATTTTTTATCCACATTCAGTGGCGGATCCAGCCATTTTAAAAAGGGGGGGTTCCAACTATATGCCCCTATTCGAATGCATTGATCGCCCCCCCCCCCTTTGGATCCGCCACTGACATTATTAAGTCAATTCAACTTACACAAAATAAATTCAAAACTACAAATGTAGGACTTCCGGCTACCCTTCTTGGTTGTTGAATAAATGATAGATTTGTAGTATAGAAATTTTTAAATCAATTTCAATTAAATTTTATAAATTTATTTTTCACAAGATTCATTTGAACAACTCTCCAGATGGGTGTGTGTGGTTCAAGAAAAGTTTAATCCACATTAATGAGTTACCAATTTGCCATACTGATTGCATGTAATGGGCCACAAAACTTAAAAATATATATTTAACAATTTGTATCTGGACCTACATGACAATTACTACCAACTTTCACACTTTCCATTCATCTTGATACATTATAATAAGTTCCGCATCATTATAAACCTAGGATAAAATTCGTTTTCCCGTTTAGTTTACAATTTACCTATAACTTAACTCAAGACATGTCAATTACCTTCACAGCAGTTTTAACATGATGGTTATCTGTTAAAGATATAACGCGAAGCTGCTATTGACATGAAGTTTACATCAATAAATGTTAATGGGTCAGATATTCATTTTTCAAAATTGGATAAGTACTTTTATATGTTGGTAATTTGTAGAAATTTATTGCAGTGGCGGATCCAGAGGGGGGGTTCCGGGGGTCCGCACCCCCCCTTTATTTTGGCCGATCAATGCATTTGAATCGGGACATATGTTTGCACCCCCCTGCACCCCCCCCCTTTGCCCTGGGCTAGCACCCCCCCTTTCGAAAATTCCTGCATCCGCCACTGTATTGCTTAACATAACGGTTCAAAATATTGATTTCATTCATGTGTCGTCAACAAGGGATGTATGTTTCAAAAGAAATGTGTGTTATACGTCAATGAAACAAAACAAAAAAATAACGACATGTCTTTTCTCTCTCCTCCCCCCTTTTTATTTTGTTTTACGATGTTATTATGTTGCTGTCTCTAATGAGCAGTTAGCCTAAATATTCCATTATTCATATGTGAGTATAAAACAAATATAAATTTTCTAACCCTATATGTATTTACAGTTTTGAAATTGGTCTAATTTTGTGAGAATAAATGAAAAATTACCAATGATAATTGTCTTTGAAAAAATAGAAACTGGCAACAAATACCAAACGAACATTATATATCGTGGCAGAGAAAATACCTTCAAGTTGATTTTTACATTGCTAGATACTAAAATTTATGCATGTAATGTTTCTCAATCAAGCATCTCTGTTGTCATGTGATGTTTAAGAATAGACAATAGCTATTGCTTAAATTCGTCAATATTATAGTACTAAACAATGTGTTTTCGTCTACTAATAAATGAATGATAATTTCACTGAAATGGCGATTTGGTGAGATACTTTAAAAGAAACTAATTGTACTAACAAAATGAGGGGACTAATGCCCTTTTTCGTAAAAAATTTGAATGTTCAATTACTATGGTCAAATTGATAATATATGAATCAAGGTATTTGTTATTAAAAGCAAGTCACGTCACAATCGTCTTCTGTGAGAAAAAAAAGGGGGGGTTAAAGAAATGATAACTTACTTTGATGTTTGGCTGGTTATCCGAAAACGAAATATATATATATATATCTTTAAATTCACTATATTTTTATATTGGTTTGTATATTTTAATCCTGTTTCAGTATATAATGTCCAAGTATATCACTTTTTTTTATCACCACAGCAATGTAGTCTTCAAACCCTGATGGTATCTAACTTATTCACGTATTTTTTAATTCAAAATTTCATTTTCATTTTTCACACGAGAGAAGTTGAATAAAGATTTTTAATTGGTTCGATATTTTTGATATGCATGAATATTCATGATAAAAAGGTTACTGCTTCGCTGTATCGAGGGATGTTTTAACAGTTATTTAAATCTCCTTATTGCTCGAACAAGTAACAAAACTGCAATTTTCATACATGGATGGATATTACTTTCAGTTTATGCAATATTTAGGGATTGTATAAAGGTAAATGTTTGATAAATGATACTGTGGTCCAATTCCGGTCGCATCTCTTACACATATTGAAGTTTATATATATTAATCATTACAGGAAAAATAAAATTTAAAGAACTGTTGACGACAGTTTACGTTAGTGCATAAAACTGGTAGCTTTCGTTGTCAAAACAAAACAACGTCTTTATAATATTCAAAATATGCAACTTCAAATTAAGCATGACACATCAATAAATGCATCAAGCGTTTAGCTTACATTACAAAAGTGCAGGGAAATCGATAATAATTACTTAGATACAATGTTTTGAACATATAAACAAATTTTCTTTTGATAAATCGGATTTTTTCATCATTATTATGAAATATTTACGCTTTTCTAAATTGATAGGAAGATGTTAATGTATATAAGCTAATGAAATTAAAGCGAAAGTAGATTACCGATGTTCAAATATAGGTAACATACAAAAACCGAAGGAATCATATGAATTCTAAAAAGGGGGCGAGACCGGGTAAGACAACAATCCAAATATGTTAAAACATGCATTAAGATTTTTTCGACATTTGACAAGTGACTACAGCATATATGTTAAGTTACAGCTGATTTCCTCATGCTTGCAAAGTGAAACTTTGGTTGGCTTGCTTGCTTTGTTAATATAATTGTTTATACAAGCTTTAAAAATTAGATTGACATCTTTAAACAATATATATATAGGCATAGTTTAACCTGTACATATTATATTTGAATTCAACCAAAGTTTTGCTCTACATGCATAAGAAATTAGGTGTAAAAATCTATCCAATTCTGGAAGAGCTGCGGAAAAAACAAGGGAGATGCAAAGATTCTATCACCAACTTCAAATTAAAAATGTCTTTAAAAAAATAAGACAAAAAGGACGACAGCGACAGTAGGAGTTCGAAAATTCGGACATATGTTTGAGCTTTGGGATACATTTGTTTGTTTTTAAGTATTCTGTTGTCCCTATTTTTATCTCGATCCTTGAAATAAATAGCATATATAGTAGAACGTACCATAACGTAAGGTTAAAAGAACTATTTAACACTATACTAGCGGTATGATAAACATAAAAAAACATTAGCCGTATTGCAGATAACAAAAATAATAACCTTATTGCAGACAACAAAAACATTAACAGTAGTGCATACAACAAAAACACTAGTGGTATTGCCTACAACACAACAATAGGGTATGATTTACAACAAATCCTCTAGCGGTAGTGCAAACAACTAAAACAATAAACACTAGCGATAAAGTATACAACAAAAACACTAACGGTATGGTATACAACAAAAACACTAGTGGTATACATATATCAAAACACTAGTTGTATACATATGTAAAAACACTAGTGGTATACATATGTCAAAACACTAGTGGTATACATATATCAAAACACTAGTGGTATACATATGTCAAAACACTAGTGGTATACATATTTAAAAACACTCGCAGTAGTGCACACAATCAAAATACTCCGCAAAAATAAAAAAAAACACCGACATCAAGTGAAAAAAAATACTGAAGAACGAAAATAAGTTCACGATTCAAATTGTGAAAAGAAAATCAAAATACTAATTCCATGTATTCTAGACGCAATGATTTGTCACCCACTACATAATAATGCTAACAAAATTATTTTGATTTTGTTAACTCTCCCACGTGTTATCTCTCATTTAGTTTATCATCTTACTAACGTGTTATAGTATTCTTTTATATAATTATCTTTGTGAATATTATTTTTACTCTTTAGTCTGGGTTTTTTGGGTGTTATCCATCTGATGTGCCTCTGTACTTATACATCCCGTCATTGTGTTATTGTTCTATGATATTTTTTTTTATTCTTGTCTTTCATTTTTTCTAATATGCTTTTTCTGTATGCCTTTTTGTGTTTCTTAGTTACATGTGACGTGGCTCTGTATTTATACATCCCGTCATTGTGTTGTTGTTCTATGATAATTTCTGAATTCTTGTCTTTCGTTTTTGCTAATAATCTTTGTCTGTGTGCCTTTTTCGAGTGTCTTTATTGTATGTGACGTGGCTCTGTACATGTACATCCCTTTATTGTGCTATGGTAAATGTCTATTTATGTATCTGTTTGTTTTTGTGATGATTGAGAAAATAACTGCTGTACCCCTATTTTTGACATTGTTACCTATTATGTATGTTTGTTTTGTTCACACATCGTTGTCAACTGATATAAAAAAAAATATGCAACTGTCATACAATTGAGATGTTGTAAAACCAGGTTTAATCCACCAATTTCTACAAAAGCAAATGCCTGTGCCAGGTCAGGAATATGACAGTTGTTGTCTATTCGTTTGATGTGTTTAAGCTTTTGATTTTACCATTTGATTGGAGAATTTTCCTCGGAGCTCTGTATTTTTGGGAATTTACTTTTTAGTAACACAAAAAATGTTTTGGATTGATAAATATGAAAAGGCCAGAGCTTCTGTGTACCCTAGATGGTCTTGCTGTTCTGATTATGCCGTATTTGTATTAATGCTCACTATTGATTCATATTATTTGTTTATACAAACGTGTGGTTGAAAGCATACGAAACGAAGGTGATTAAAAAAAGTTGACAATGTATTACGCAATGAAATCAAAATCACTCGTTATTAAAAAAAAAATGTAATACCCGTTTTGCGTGATATTTAACTTTTTTGCAAAGGCTCTGCGTTTGATAAAGATTTGAGCATCAGGTACAAAACCCAGAAACTATATTTTAACCATAGCATTTAGTACTGATCAGTACTTATTTTCAAGTGCATATGCCCCATTCTGTTATTTCGCAACTGGAAAATCCGTAAAGCGTTGCAAAAAAAATAAGAAGTAGCTGTTATACTTCGGTGCTTTTTTATATTAGTAATTTTTATTTATTATGAACAGTTTTTAGTCTAATATCTATTATAGATATAATGTTTCATAACTCATTCCTTAACATTTAAACATTATAACGTTATATTTAATAAATTATATTTTATTTAATTTGCAGTTAACATAATATTATTTTGTCTCCATTATTTGAAAGACAATGTGCAGTTTTTCATTCGCATGATTCACCAGTCTAAATCATGATAGTGTAAAGCATTGATCGGTGATACTGTGTTTTCTATAACTAACCGTGTTCAATTTCTTGTTAATATTAAAATTGAGAATGGAAATGGGGAATGTGTCAAAGAGACAACAACCCGACCAAATAAAAAACAACAACAGCAGAGGGTCACCAACAGGTCTTCAATGTAGAGAGAAATTCCCGCACCCGGAGGCGTCCTTCAGCTGGCCCCTAAACAATTATATACTAGTCCAGTGATAATGAACGCCATACTAATTTCCAAATTGTACACAAGAAACTAAAATTAAAATAATACAAGACTAACAAAGGCCAGAGGCTCCTGACTTGGGACAGGCGCAAAAATGCGGCGGGGTTAAACATGTTTGTGAGATCTCAACCCTCCCCTATACCTCTAACCAATGTAGTAAAGTAAACGCATAACAATACGCACATTAAAATTCAGTTCAAGAGAAATCCGAGTCTGATGTCAGAAGATGTAACCAAAGAAAATAAACAAAATGACAATAATACATAAATAACAACAGACTACTAACAGTTAACTGACATGCCAGCTCCAGACTTCAATTAAACTGACTGAAAGATTATGATTTCATCATATGAACATCAGGCACAATCCTTCCCGTTAGAGGTTTAGTATCATACCATCATAACATATATGAGAAGAACATAACCCGTGTCATGCCAACAACTGTATTTTAGAATAAATGTGTTTAGTTCCGATGCAAAGACCTTATCAGTGACTCAATATTAACGCCAAAATATGCAATCTTTAATGACTTGACAACAGTATCGTAATTATATCCCTTCTTAATAAGTCTATTCAAAGGTTTTGTAAGTTTCTGAGGTGAATACTGACACCTTTGTGCTTTATAAAGAATATTACCATAAAAAATTGGATGTGAAATACCTGAACGTATTAGAAGTCTGCATGTTGAGCTATATTTACGAATGATGTCTTTATACCGATGATAAAATTTAGTAAATGTTTTGACTAGTTTGTGATATCGAAAACCCTGGTGTAATAATTTTTCAGTAATACATAAATTTCTCTCGTTAAAATCGAAAACATTGTTACATACACGAGCGAATCGTACAAGTTGAGATATATAAACACCGTAAGATGGTGACAAGGGAACGTCACCATCTAAAAACGGATAATTAACGATAGGAAATGAAAAATCATCCCTTTTATCATAAATTTTAGTATTCAGCTTTCCATTAGTGATATAGATATCAAGATCAAGAAAAGGGCAGTGGTCATATTGAATGCAAATAAACTCATCATAGATACCAGAATTAAATTTTGTATTTACCCGAGACGCATATTTCGTCTACAAAAGACTCGTCAGTGACTCTCGAATCCACAAAAGTTAAAAATGCCAAATACAGTACGAAGTTGAAGAGCATTGATGACCAAAATGTCCTAAAAGTTTTGCCAAATGTCATGAAGTACAAAAGAAAGTTGCCATTGCAACTATCCATTTCGTCTACAACAGACTCATCAGTGACGCTCGAATCCAAAAAAGTTAAAAATTCTAAATACAGTACGAAGTTGAAGAGCATTGATGACCAAAATGTCCCAAAAGTTTTGCCAAAATGCCATGAAGTACAAAAGAAAGATGCCATTGCAACTATCCATTAAAACGGAGATAAAAAGATGAAATCAAGTATAGGTCAGCATGCCATACCAGAGGGTGATAATTCCCTTTACTGTCAGGCGTCAAACGGTCATTTTCGGCTACCGTTAGCGTCAAATTGGTTAAAATTTTACCGTGATTCGTCAAAATATTCTTATCGTGATTCGTCAGATGTCTCAAATAATTATCGTTACCGTTATTTTTTGGGGGAAAAAGCATGATTCCTCAAATTCAGCTGTTTTTTTTATAGTCTAAAAGAATGTGTACATTTTATCGTCATGCACTAAAAATTACCGTTAACGTCATTTGGCAGGAATTTTTACCGTTATACGTCATGAAGGTACACCCCCGCCCCCATCACTACCCTCATACCATAACAGACACAGTGATGACAAAATTTTAATAAATTCATAATAGAAACCCAACTACCTGGTATATGTTACACCAATAAACGAAAAACATTTAAGACAGGCAGCTATCAACGACCACCGCAACATTACATGCATGACTTTGGAAAGGCATATACAGAATGTGGCGGAGTCTTGTTTTTATATATTTTTCATATTTTTGAAAAGCATTATCTGTAACCTTTTGAGACTATTTATTTTTCATTATCTAAAGTGAACAGTAAATAACACTTTGGTCAACTTTCCCTTGTTAAAAGCTAAATAAAAGGTCTTCTTTGTTGATTGTTGAAACAAGTTCATTTTCAATAGTAAGTTAACACACATATGCATCAAAAAGAGAGCCTGCTGTTTTGTTTTGTCTGGTTTTATTTAATTTGTATATGGGATTTTTGAAATTCTTTTTATTATTTAATGATAATTAATTATTTGAATACAACTGAAATTAAATTTTCAAAAAAACTTATATGATATATATTTTAACAAATCGTGTTAAAGAGGAGAGACACATTTTTTTAGTTTCCCAATTAAACGGCTCATCAATCATAATATTAAAGGCGTTCGATTCAACTTGGATAAAACGTCGGGAAAATGAAATTCTTTCAAATTTACGATTTTTAACATTAGCTTTGAAAAAAAATGTGCCAATAATGATAAATTATATTACATTATAATATAACACTAGCAGAAGTGCAAACAACAAAAACAAAACTCACAAGGAAGCAAGTGAAATATACTGAAATATAGTGTACAATTTGGAGTTTAGTATGGTGTTCATTATCACTGTACCAGTATATATTTGTTTACGGGCCAGCTGAAGGATGCCTCAGGGTGCGAGAATTTCTCGTTGCATTGAAGACCTGTTGTTGACCTTCTGCTGTAGTCTACTCTATGGTCGGGTTGTTGTTTCTTTGGCACATTCCCCATTTCCATTCTCAATTTTATGAAGAACGATATAAAAAAAAATGATTCACATTGTAAAAAGAAAATCAAAATATTAAACCTTTATATTCAAGACTCATTGAAATCTCCCAACATTCATGTGAGAATGCTAATTTTGTAAATGATTTAGATTTCTATTGTTTAATGTGTAGCGCTATTTTGTAAAAACAAAAAAACCTTTTGGTTTGATAAATGTTAATTAGCCTCTGTGTACTCTAGATGGTTATGCCGTATTGATTTTGATGCTCTAAATCGTTTCATATGATCTATTAAAGAAACGTTTAGTCTAAAGCATACCAGACAAATGTCATTTAAAAAATCAGAATCACACGTTATTATTAATATAAAAAATGAACTGCAATATCACGTATTGTGTAATATTTAATCTGATTCAAGAGTTCAGCCGTTTATACAGATTTCAGCATCAGTTACAAAATCCCAAAAATCTATTTTGATCATAGCATTTAGTACATATTTTACGTACACTTGTCCGATTCTGTTATTTTGCAAGTTGAAAATCTGTAAAGCGTTGCAAAAAAGAAAGTAGCTGATATACTTCGGTGCTTTTTCAGTAATTAATTTTTATTTATGGTGAACATTTTTTTGGTATAATAGCTATTATAGATATTAGGTTTCATAAATCACTTCTAAGCACTTAAACATTATAACGCATTATTTAAAAAAATATATATTTAGTTCCCAATAGATTTGATTTTGTCTCTTGATTTTTACATTTGACTATTTACAAATAGGTAATAATTTGTTATTTCTACAACTGACGCTGTCTAATTATTTATATTAAAAGCGATTTGAAATAAAAAAAAAAAAAAAGAAAAAAGAAAGCATTGCAACTATCCTTTATTGGCTGAGAAAAAATGTAAACAATGATAGGTCAGCATGCCATACCATGATTGCAAGGCACGGTGATGACAAAAATTGATATCTATAATAATGTAATTTTGGATGTAACGCGTCTTCTGATTGACTGACGTCGTTTTGTTTATCATATCATGGACGTTTTTTTCATGATTTACGCCGGTTTAAAATGAAATTTAGAATTAAATTATAAGAAATAACTGTAATATTTTGTAAATCTATTCGAAATAACATAAAAAATATGGTGGACACTGTTAAATAACCAGCTAGCGCGTTATTCAGTGTGCACCACATTTTTTATGTTATTTCTTCATAGACAGAAAAAATATTACAGTCATTCCTTAAATAGAAAAAAAAACAACGGTCTGGTATATATTACATCAATAAACCAATTACATCTAGGTCAGAAAGCAATCAACGACCACCACCGAATTACATGCATGGCTTTGGACAGGCATATAGAATGTGGCGGATTTTAAACAATCTATGGACACTAAAACTTTCTGTAACATAGCACAATTCCGTAACAAAGATGCATTAGAAAAAACTAAAAATCAAAATTAAAAATCAGTTCGAATGAGCTTGACTCATTCGGTTAGCTTTGACTAAAAACATTTTTGAATCTGTATCATATAATATCATATCATGTAAACAAATACATGACGGATCTCATATCACATGTTATCCCTCAATAGACATATCATTGTTAGAAGAGCGTAATGACTGCTGTACCCCTATTCTGACAGTTTTACCTATCATGTCTGTTTTGTTCACGAATCGTTGTAAATATAATGGAATTTGATGCGACTGTAATACAAGTGAGATGTTTAGTGCTATAAAACCAGGTTCAATTCACCATTTTCTACATTTGAAAATGCCTGTAGCAAGTCAGGAATATGACAATTGTTTTACATTCGTTTGATGTGCTTTATCATTTGATTTTGCCATTTGATTAGGGACTTTCCGTTTTGAATTTTCCCCAGAGTTAAGTAGTTTTGTGATTTTACTTTATTTTGAAAGGCAATATGTATAACCTATTGAGACTATATAAAAATATAAAGAAAGGATCTAAACTGAACAGTAAATCACACCATTGGTAAATTTTTCTCATTAAAACTATATAAAGGGTTTTCATTATTAGTTGTTATATTTCATTTTCCAAAATAGTAAGTATACATACATATGTATCAAAAAGAGAGCCCCATGTACTGTTTTGTCTGGTATTGTTTACTTTGGATATAAGCTTTTCAAAAACCTCTTTATTATTCATATTACTATAAATTATTTAAATGCAATGATATTTAATTTTAAAAAAAACTTGACCGATATATGTTTGAAAAAATCGTGTTAAAGAGGAGAGACATTTTTATATTCCCAATAATACGGCCCATAAATCATGATATTAAAGGCGTTCGAGTCAATTTGGATGAAACGTCGGAATAATGAAATCTTCTCAAAGTTAGGTTAATTGACATTAACTTTTTTTTTTAAAATGTGCCAATACTAATGAATTATACTATATTATATTATAACACTCGCGGTAGTGCAAACAAAACTCACAAGGAAGCAAGTGAAAATAAATTGAAGAATGCTATAAGATAAATGATTCAAATTGTAAAAAGAAAATCAAAATATTACTCCCTTATATTCAAGAGGCAATGAACTCGCCCAACCTTCATGTGATAATGCTCATCTTGTGAATAATTTTGTTTTTGTTAACACTCTCATGTGTTTGATGAGTAGCGCTCATTTTAGAATAACAAATGGCCTTTGGTTTATAAATGTAAAATAACCAGAGCTTCTATTTACTCTAGAATGTTTTGCTGTTCTTTGTATGCCGTATTAGTTTTGATGCTCCCTTTTATTTCATATTAATAAGGGGATTTTTTTTAAAGTTGACAGTATCGTATCAATGAAACCAGGATCATAGGCTAATATAAAAGGAATCTGTAATACTACGTCTTGCTTAATATCCATCTAATTCAAAAGATCTGCGGTTAATACAGATTCGAGCATCAGGTTCAAAATCAATTATACTCTTTATTTTAACCATACCATTTAGTACTGATCAGTACTTATTTTCGAGTACATATGCTTGATTATGTTATTTCGCAACGGGAAAATCCGTAAAACGTTTAAAAAAAAACAAGAAGCTGATATACTTCGGTGCTTTTTTACGTTTACGTAGTTCTTTTTCTGTGCGATGAACATGTTTTGGTTTAATAGCTTTTATAGATATAATGTTTCATACCTCACTCCTAAACATTAAAACATTATAACGTTATATGTAAAACATTATATTTTATTTACTTGACTTGCTCAGTCCAATTTCATGCTCATATTGAATGCAATTTGTATGAGATTTCAAAATAAGTTGTCATTGCAACTATTCCTTAAGCACTTGATCCTGAAATCACCCATAGTTTTTGGTGGGGTCCGTGTTGTTTTTGTAACCCTATGTGTGACATTTTGTTCACGCATCATAGACAATATAATGGAAATTAATGCGACTGTCGTACAAGTGACTGTTTTAGTGCTTTAAAACCAGGTTCATTTCAATTTTCTACATTTGAAAAATCAGGAATATGACAGTTGTTGTCCATTCGTTTGATTTGTTTTATCATTCAATTTTGCCATTTGATAAGGAACTTTCCGTTTTTCATTGGAAAATTTGAAGAAATTCATAAAAGGGAAACAACGGCCTCTCTTATATGTTATATTAATAAACGAAAAACATTTACGACAGACAGCAATCAATGACCACGCTGAATTACATGCATTTTGGACTCAAATCAGCTTTGTTTTGTTTTATATTGTGTTGTTTAATTTGAATATATAAGCATTTTGAAACCTTTTTATTATTAATATGACAATGAATTATTTGAATGCAATTGCAATTAAATTAAAGAAAAAACGTGTATGATATCTATTTTCACAAATCGTGTTAAAGGGGAGAGACAATTTTAAATTCCCAATAATACGGTCCATAAATCATAATATTAAAGGCGTTCGATTCAATTTGGATAAAAGTTCTGAATAATGAAATTATCTCAAATTTAAGTTTATTAACATTAACTTTGCAAAAAATGTATCCATAATAATAAATTATATCATCCTTAACGCTGATAAAATTATTAAGTATGGGAAATAAAATTTTGGTGGAGTTTATTTTAAATTCAGTTGTTGAAATGCGAATAACAAGTTAGTTTACATGTATATAGTCATATATAAACTCATCATAGATACCAGGAATAAAACTTTATATATACGCCAGACCCGCGTTTCGTCTACAAAAGATTCATCAATGACACTCGAATCTAAAGATGTTAAAAGGCCAAATAAAGTATAAAGTTGAAGAGCATTGAGGACCAAAAATTCCTAAAAGTTTTGCCAAATACAGCTAGGTAATCTATTCCTGAGGTAGGACAGCCTTAGTATATCAAAAATTCAAAATTTGTTGAAAGTTTATTTTTAATTATGAACATATCAATGATAATGCAAGTCAACACAGAAGTGCCGACTACTGGGCTGGCTATATTTCTACACGTAGATTCCAAAAGAATAAACAACAGAAAATATCTGTAATGCTATTGTTTGAATACAATCGACAAGATAAAATACTTGAAATTGTAATTGATAAAAATGTTCTTTTGGTGTGTATTTATATAGTCGCTATTCCTACGAAAAAATAGTTAACAAATACCCTTCTTTCAAAGAAATCATAGATTTGTATAGAAGGTTTGATGGTGTATGTATAAATAAACCTTATGACAAAAAGATTTGACGGCAA
Source organism: Mytilus galloprovincialis (assembly GCF_965363235.1). Classification (NCBI taxonomy): domain Eukaryota; kingdom Metazoa; phylum Mollusca; class Bivalvia; order Mytilida; family Mytilidae; genus Mytilus; species Mytilus galloprovincialis. The sequence goes on from NC_134847.1 coordinate 39,235,922, forward strand.
AGCTGTTTATAGAGCCCGTACCTTATGATACGATCCATGCATGTAAACTTGTTAATTCTTTGAATTGATTATTCCTAAAGTTCACACTCATATAAATGTATATATATATAAGCTGTTTATAGAGCACCTGCAATCACCCATAGTTTATTTTAATAATTTAATCATTACTATATATTTAAACTCGTCTAAACATCAACCCAACAATGTTAGATCTGTAAATTTGCTTTCGCAAATTTTTGTTCTTCCCTCGCCGGGATTCGAACCCATGCTACTGAGATATCGTGACACCAAATCGCCTGCACTGTAGTCGTCCCGCTAGACCACATGACCACCTGGGCTTCACAATAATAAAGCTTTCGGTGGCTGTGTGTTACCTTTCCTCGTTAGTTTTACTCTAGCGGCGTACCACAGTACATGATATATAAGGCATGGATATATATATTATTGTTGAACTATGTTTAAATATTGTCTTTTTTTAGCCCTATTTATTTTAATAATTTAATCATTAATAAACGTGAATTGCATAAAATTAATAAAACTTATGTTCCTACATGATGCTGATACTTAAATATTTGAATACATTTTATGACGTGTTTACAACAAATGAGTAGTATATGTACTGATTGATAATTAAGGATGTATTCTTCTGACATTTCAGTCTCGTTGAAATCTAGTTTTGGAATAATTTCCAAAACAGGTGATACAAGTGGAAAGTAGCAATGAATATAATAAAGGAGTAGGGCAATAAGGTCCTTATTTGGCCCAAAAATTACTGCAAATTTAAAAGTTATCATACATATTCGTAAATAACTTAAAACTTGACTAGGGTGTAAGGTACTAAGAAAAACAAAACAAATTTGACATTGAACAAGTTTCCATGGCAACAAATTATGACTTGATTTGCATATTATGTTAAATTTCGTGATTTTCCTTGTTTTTTCATCAAATTTTAAGTATATTTTGGATTGAAAAAGTATGTGCGTACCCAAGAAACAACTTTATATTTGGTGAGATTATGCCAATAGTTATAATAAAGCTTCTGTTAAATTATTTTGTTGTTTCTTGGCTGCGCAGGATGTTTCCACAACGGAAATAAAGATAGAAAACTGCATAAATTTTGTATTTTTTCATCGTTTTTGTGAAACAGTACACATTATGATGTAATTGTGACGTCATCAAATAAAAATATTTATATTTTTCATTTATATTTCTTGACCCGACGCATTTCTAAACATTATGTGCTATTTTGAAATGGTTATCAAACATTTTATTTTCTTATGCCAAAACAAGGCCTTAATGCCCCTACTCCTTTAACACTGTGAAAAAAATGTGTAATTACAACAAGTAGTTCTTTAGTAATAAATTTTTCAAATTTTATTTCCCATTAAGTCAGTCTTTTTAACCAAAACTTTGAGAATTTGTTTTGGGTTGGGGTACAAGAAATGATTTTACTAGAAATATGTACATCCTATGTTACTTTTTTCTTTTAAATTTCTTAGATCTGTATTTTTTCAATCAATTATAACAAATTAGTTGAAATAGTATGCATTTTGTTCTTAAAACAGAGAAAAATCACAAATCTACAAAATTGATAGCACGGAAAAATTTAAAAAAGCATCAAAATATTATAAAACGTTATAAAATTATAAATTAACACCTACCTATCTTTTTTTTAAGTTAAATTCATTCAGATAGGACCACTTCGTCTTTTTTTGATAGCATAATAATAGCCACAAAAAAAAGGTAAAATTTGATGAAAATCATTTTTCTTCACCAATTATTGTTTTACAGTCATATAGACCCAAAAATCAGGTAAAGAAAAAAAGTGTAATTCTAGAATTGTTGGGCTCCTCAGAGGTGTACATCCTTAAGGCACGAAATCTACGAACGAGACCAGAACTGGAGGTGAAGGATCAGCAGCTCCCCATCAGTTCGAGTAAACAGTTGTGTTCTCATGGCAAGAACATTTGATGTTATCATAAGCTACATAGGTAGCCAATAACTTAATTACGATAAATTGATCTTGTGACATATATTCCATAATGATCATCTAAATTGTCATTTCCTTGGTAAACCTTTCGAGGAAATAATTCTAGCTTTGCCATTAAGCACCATTGTTTGAATGTCTTTCCAGTAAGCAACAGCCGTCTGTCAGAGACATTATGATAGGTAACACAGATTTAACATGGCTCAGTATTTATACATTCCGTCATGGTGTTACTGTGCTATGGTAAATGTTTGTATTTTTGTCTTTCGTTTTTGTTAATGTGCTCTTTCGTTTATATTCGTTGACATATTAGCTTGTTTTGTAGTGATTAAGATTATTTCACAATTTTGACTGTTGTACCCCATTTTTTACCTGTTTATCTATTATATATGTTTGTTTTGTTCACACATCGTTGTCAATATAATGGAACTTTATTCGACTGACATACAAGTGAGGGGTTTAGTTAGCTATAAAACCAGGTTCAATCCACCATTCTCTACATACGCTTGTTGTAAATACATTTTTTCCACAGAGTTAATAGATAAAGGAAGATGTGGTATGAGTGCCAATGAGACAACTCTCCATCCAAATAACAATTTATAAAAGTAAACCATTATAGGTCAATGTACGGCCTTCAATACGGAGCCTTGGCTCACACCGAACAACAAGCTATAAAGGGCCCAAAAATTACTAGTATAAATCTTTCAAACGGGAAAACCAACGGTCTGATCTATGTAAAAAAAAACAACGAGAAACGAGAAACACGTATAAATTACATAAACAAACTACAACTTGTGTACATCAGATTCTTGACTTGGGACAGATGCAAATATTTGCCGGATTTGCCGGATTAAACGTTTTAATGGTACCAAACCTTCTCCCTTTTTCTGAAACAATAGTATAACATCACAACATAGAAAAACACACGATAAAATATCAATTGGAAGTACTCAATCAAAAAACGTAAATTAACACACTCTGAACGAATAAATTTGATCTGCGATACCTGAATGCAAATACATAGTTAAGTAAATAGGGAAACATTCAAGTTAAGTTTGATTATAACGTGATAACCAAAATATCCTGTAGAGATGTTTATTTAAGAGCCTTTCAATACAAATTTTTGCATAGAGTCATAGCAACTAATACCTTTTATACAAAATTAAATTAAAAGACACCAAGAGGTGTACTTTTAGTAAACTTGGTGAAGAAACCATTGAACACCTTTCTTTTTGAATGCACAATAACTTTTCAATTGTGGCAGTCTTTTTCAAATGTAGCAAAGAACATTAACAAAGAGAATGTGTTTTTTGGTTGCAAACATGAAAGTTTATTACTGAATCTGTTAGTCATAATTACAAAGAATTATATATACAAATGTTTTAAAATTAAATGAAACAAAACCAAATATGGTTGGGTTAAACATTATAATAAAGAAATACCAAATTTTTGAATATTATATTGCAAAGAAAAATAATAGAGTCCAAGTGTGTGAAAAATTTTGGTCTCCTTTACATGTTATATTTAACAAATTATTGTTTCATATAAATGGGAAATTTTCTTTTTCTTTTTCATATATATTATGAGCAAAAATTTATACTTCAGCTCTTGATTTTTTTGTGTTTAAAATAGTCAAGATACATATTGTAGCAAAACAAATGAGTGAAGAGTATTTGTATTCTATAACAGAAAGTCGGAAAGCAAGAGAATATTACCAAATAAAACTTATATGTAACCTTAAATACTATCATTGTAAAAATCAATTTGTCAGTGATATAAATTGTATACTGAATTATTTTCTATATGTAACCCCTTGATACCATTGTCAGGTAGGGGTACATGTATGTTAAATCCTGCCTATTGAAAAACAAATAAAAGATAAAAAAAGAAAAAAAAAGAAAAAAAAAACAGCCATCTATCAAAGACATTATGATAGGTAACACAGATTTAACGTGGCTCGGTATTTATACATCCCGTCATGTTGTTAATGTGCTATGGTAAATGTTTTTCTTTTTTTCTTTCGTTTTTTGTTAATGCACTTTTGTTTATATTCATTGACAGATGTGCTTGTTTTGTAGTGATTAAGATTATTTCACAATTTTGACTGTTGAATCTAATTTTTTACATTTTTACCTATTATATACGATTGTTTTATTCACACATCGTTGTCAATATAATAGAACTTTATTCGACTGACATAACAAGTGAGAGGTTTAGTTAGCTATAAAACCAGGTTCAATCTACCAATCTCTACATACGCTTGTTGTAAATACATTTTTTTCACAGAGTTAAGTTTGATTATAACATTTTTTGAAATTCATTGATACTTTCCACTTGTATCACATGTGTTGGAAATAATTCCAGAACGAGATTTTAATCAGACTGGAACGTCAGAAGAATACATCCTTAAGTCATTCCAGTTCATGTCTTAACTGAAAAAATGATAAAAAATAGATATCCACTCTTTGACAGTTTAACCACGAGTATTTTTTTTGACAGATATAGAAAATTTTTGTAATCAACGATCACTTATTCGGTCCCCTTTCTAATCTATGACTCATAGATAAGAAAGGGACCGAGTTTGTGACTCGTAGATTAGAAAGAGCACCGAATTTGTAATCACTGGTGACAAAGATGTTTTATATCTGTCAATCAAATCCTGGTGGTTAAACTGTCAAAGAGTGGACATCTATTTTCCAAGTATAGTAAAAACTAGTATTCATGAAGATGTCATAAGGGACAAATCACTATACATAAAAGCCAAGCGAAAAATACCAAATCGACATGTAAGTTCTAAAAATATACAAAATGTAATGTCTTACCTTTTTATTGCAAAAAATCAATTTTTCCATATCCTTTGAAAATACTTTCTTAAAAAAGGTCTACTAAATAAATTACAAAAACTCCAAGGAAAATTCAAAATAGAAAGTCCCTTATTGTTAAAATTACATTGTGGTCAAGTTAAATTTCGAACTTTTTATCATAGTTTTCTTTATTTAATTGTCATTTAATTATGTAATTAACATTAAAAAAAACCTTGGCATGTGGCTATGTATATGAGAGAGAGATGTAATGTATAATTCTCAATATTCTATGAGGGTAAACAATTCAATATCGTACAGTCAATATACTATTTCAACCTCTTAGGGATAATATGTTAATTGTTTTAAATCAATTTTTGATTGATATCTAAACTGGAAAATATTTCTATCCGGGCCTTGTCGAAAATGTGTCGATCTTGGGCATAATCTTATTTACCTGAAGATACCTTTAATGTTAAAATGTTGAGTACTTTATTTTAATCAAACAGAAGTGTCCGTTTTTGATAAAAATGGAAATTATACAGAAAGATTATTTAATATTCAAAATGTTCAAGAATTTGTGATTTGCAACGTAAGTCACAAAAATATTGTTAGTGCCGTTCTCATTGTAAAACAAAAAGAGTTTAGTGATGAAATTTGTTTATATTAAAGTATTATGTGGATTAAGTTTTACTCATTAGTTTCTGTATTGATTACTAAGTTTCATGATATTTACTATAAGTTTTTTTTTAAAAACAACAGAAACATTTCAGGATATTTACTATAAGTCTTGTTTTGAAAAAAATTGAAAATTAATCCACATGCTGTACCTTAGCTTCTTTTTTTTTGGCATAACCTTTCGGAAATTTTGTTCCTCAATGATTTTCAAATTCGTATTTTATTTTACACTTTATCAAATTCTATTGGAGCGTCACTGTTGAGCCTCGTTTTACAAATGATATACAGTTAGATCAAAATGATAAAAACTTAATTCTGCAAGACACCACCATTGCACAAATTTGTATTTAGGAGACAACCAATACTTTGTTTTTTATGTTCTTTCGTTCTATCTGTATGCTTCGTTGGCGTAGTAGTTCTTTGTTTTATAATTATTAGGATTATAGCACAATATTGGATGCTGTACCTCAATTTTCAATATTTTTACCTATTAAGTCTGTTTGTTTTTCTTACACATTGTTGTCAATATAATGGAATTCTACGCGAATACCATACAAATGAGAGTGTTTAGCTAGCTGTTAAACCAGGTTAAATCCACCATTTTCTACATAAACAATGTCTGTACCAAGTCAGGAATATGGCAGTTGCTTTAAATTTCCGTTCGATTGACGTGTTTGAGCTTCTGATTTGCCGTTTGATAAGGGACTTTCCGTTAGATATTTAACTTGGAGTTTGTTATTTAATAGACCAAAAAAAAAAAAAATAACAACAGACAGACAACAGTATATTTAACACTTAAACAAACAAATCATAGTCAATATAAGGTGCGTAAGAGTGGCTACCAATGTCTGTTCTACTAGTAACAGCCAGACGTCATGCAGCTGTACCCAATTTAGATCCGTTTATAGATAGCATTTCTGATTGTAATAAAACAGATAGTGAACACGTTGTAGTTTCGATTATTGATCATTCGTAAAACAATTTGTCCATGTAAATGAAATCATTATGTCGGTTGCCAAACTGTTGATCATTCTAGTTTCAAAGTTATATACTTGGGTTATTTATTAAATTTTATTTTAGATATTAGCTATGAAGACTGAATAAAGAAACAGTAGTATACTGCTGTTCAAATATAAGAATATAATATAGAGCATGTAAAAATTTGACCATTTAACTCTCTCTTCTTTTTTGTGCAGGATGATAAGCAATCTGTTCTTTGAAAATAGTTTTTGAGACATAGTATAGAAATGGTTAAGACTTATCTGGAATATTCCATTGCTTTTGTAGTTTGTTAAACTACCCAGACAACAATCTTTCCAATATATAGATTATCTGCTGTATGTTTTCATGGAGAGATATTTTACTATCTTACATGTATTGTAATCGAGAATCATCTTAAAGCGTTTTTTTTTCTATTTTTTGTTATTTGATTTGAATAAACGTATTTTAGTTTAAAAAATCTAGCATGTGCCAAAACAAGAGGAAGGGAGATTTAATGGATCTTCCATCACTATATAGGATACATAAACTTCTTAGGTGTTCCTACAAACGACGGTATAGTACTGGGTCTTTCACGTGCTCTACGAAACCTCTTGCTAAATTATTAACATCACTTTTATTATCAAGAAAAGCCTGGGTTCAAAGTTGTTGTGAAACTACCTATTCTAGAGGTGGCATGAATCAGACGTGGATACCTCACCAATTTTTTTTATGCTCCTCAACTTTGTACTGTATTTGGCTCTTATAACTTTTTTTCGAGCGTCACTGATGAGTCTACTGTAGATGAAACGCGCGTCTGGCGCAAATACAACATTTCAATCCTGGTATCTATGATGAGATTATTTCAAAGATCTTTTAGTGTACATACAATCAGAGACTTTCATTTTGCAAAAGTAATAGAACATAGGAATTCTTAATTTTACGCAGTAATTCCCTATTCCAAACTAAAGAAAAACCCGAAAGAGTTTTGTTTAATTTAAAGAATTGAAAAGGTAGACACAAGTGTCTTGTCTTATAGAGGAATAAATCTTACTTGGTTAAAAATTACTCTAATTCAAACAATAAACTCGGACGTGTTTTTCAACAAACAATCGGCATTCCCATGTGAAAAACTTTGACTCTTTTCTTGCCTTACATTATATGTGACAATTAGAGATTCAGAACAACTTAACAATAAATCAAGAGGCTACAGAATCAATGCTTATCACTGAGCAGAAATAGTGTTAAGAATACTTTACTTCTTCCTTTTCCATTTACAGAAGTAAAATTAGAAGGTGAAATATATCCATCTTAACAATAACTTCAACATTTCAGTTCAAATAGATTTAAAGAACATACAAATAGTATTTTTATACTGTGCCCTTATTATTCTATCTATTTTTTAAGTTACTGTTCTGAACGTCCGACACATTATTGAAAACAAATATGTCCCTATGAGTTTTTGTTTATGTCAGAAATATTCATTTCTTTTTAATAGAATCTTTAATTCCTTACGGTCATGGTCAAACAGTCAAATAATAAGTAAATAAGATAAAGGCATCTGAGGAAAACATATTCATCAGATCTATTATTCCTGTCTTAAGCAAAATACAAATGAAAACTGTACTTTTTAAATTATTGGACTTGCCACAATGGCTGTTTAAATATAAATCTTAATAAAAACAACCACAAAATTATCCTCGCAAAATCAGTTCAAGGTTGGCATACGACGAATAAACAAATGAATAAGTCGTCATAGTTGAGACATCAATTATAATAATCATGATTTATCAGCGCTTTATTGAATATGATAACTCAGTCCTTTAGATATGCTAGTTCGCAGCATCAAACACGATATCACATAACTGGTACATTTTTGTGGTTGTTTAAATTCAGATTTGTAATCAATAAGACACCGTTCTCCATTGTGGTGGAACATAGTTATTAAAATTTACTTGTATAAATTAAAAAAAAAATCATTATTATTCTTTAAGCAAGGGATCATCTCCCCGATGCATATTATTACCTCAGACACTTTTATCTGTCCCTCTTATTATTTTATATTCATTTGACCATGACCTCAGCAGTTAAATAATAATAAGAATGTCTTAAAAATAAATAGAATTTCATTTGATATACAAACTCATAAGAATATAATCGTCTTCAAAAGTTTGTCAATATAGCAAAACTGATCAAATTGTGTGTAAAAAAATTAAGTGAGAGAAAAATAAAACATAAAAACTTAACTTTGCCCATTGAACCTATAAATAAGGTCAAGGTCAGATGATTCCTGCCAGGCTGGCATGCACTTACAATCATTCCATACACTATATATAGATGACCTATTACGAATAGTACTTGAAAAAAAACCAGACAAAAACTCAACAAGAGTTCACACGCTGAACCGTCTCACTGATTTACTAATCATTCAATTTATGTTGAAAGTTTCCATAACATGAAGTTTTTACCACAAGTATCACATAAACTTAACATTATCAATGGTCTATGATAAAGAGGTCAGATAAACTAGACAAGACAGACATGAACACCTTACAATCATTCAATACACCAAATATAGTTGGCCAGTTGCTTATAGTATCTGATAGACTGACAAAATTATGAAATTTATATCAAGGTCAGATAAGACATGTCAGACAGACATGTACACCTTCCAATTATTTCATTCACCAAATAAAGCTGCTGACCTATACTTTTTTTTTAAATAGACAGAAACACAAAAACTTAACATTGACCAATTAAATGAAGTCAAGGTCAAATCAAACTGGCTAGAATGACGTGTATACTTCATAATAATTTTGTACACTAAATACAGTTGACCAATTACTTATAATATATGAGAAAAAGACAAAAACACCACCATTTAACATCAACCAATGAACCATGAAAATCAAGTTAAGGTCAGATGATGCTTTCCAGACAGACATTTGCACCTTACAATCATTCCATACACTAAATATAGTCGACCTATTGCTTAAAGTACTCGGAAAGTAGACAAAAAAAACCAAACTTAACAGTGTTTAATTAACCATGAAAATGAGGTCAAGGTCAGATGAAACCTGCCAGACTGACATGTACCGATTCTGTCATTCCATACACCACATACAGTTATCCTACTACAAAAGTATTTAGGAAACGGACCTAATCATGTAACTTTAAACTTGATCACTGATCCATGAAATGAGATTGATGTCAAGTGAATCCGGTCTAACGGACATGTAGACCTTGAAAGGATTGATTGATTGTTGGTTGCTTTACGCTCCATTAGCACAAAAATTTTGAGATAATTTATAAGATTTGAAGCATCCACTTCTTCAGTCTGAAAAAAACAAGCTTAATACAAATAGTTTACCGTGCTGCAGATGCAGTCATATTCTATGTATCGCATACTACAACTTTCATCCAAGGCGAGATAAAAACTGAATATCACCAATGATCAATGAAAAAGAGGTGATGGTAAATAAAACCTACCAGACTGAAATGTACGTACCCATTACAATCATTCCATATGTAGATTACTTACTGCTTGTAGTATTTGAGAAACGGACCAACATTTTTTAACATTGTCATTTCGGGGCCTTTTACAGCTACGTGGTATGGGCTTTGTTCATTGTTGAAGACCATAGGTGATCTATAGTTGTTAATTTCTGTTAAATGTGGTGGTCTCTTGTGGAGAGTTGTCTCATTGGCAATCATACAACATCTCTTTTTTATTTTAATCTATATAAAATTATACTCATCATATTAATAAACTCATCATAAATACCAGAACTAAATTTTGTATCTGCGCCAGAAGCAAGTCTTGTCCAGAAAAGACCAACCAGTGACGCTGAACTCCCCCCCCCCCAAAAAAAAGCCAAAAAAGCTAAAAAAAAAGTACGAAGTTGAAAAGGATTGAGAACTTACAATTCCTAAAACGTGATACCAAATACAGCCAAGGCAATCCATTCCTGATCTTATGTATTTTATGGTATTCCAGTTACTCTAACCTTCATCAGTGATCCATGAAAGGAGTTCGAGGTCATGTGAACGCTGCCTGACAGGCATGTTGATGTGCAAGGAATCCATATACCTAATATAGTTTATACTAATAATCAGTGAGAAATTCAAAGAACAAAAAACTCAAAATTTACGGTGCTGCCAGACAGTAATACCTATGTCTGGCATACTGGGACATCATTGCAGGCGAGACAAAAAACAACACATAATTATCAGCAGTTATAAAGTTTATTACTGGCAGTTATACACCAATACACAAAACAACATACTATCACAGAACATTTATTATTACTATGGCTAACATCACTCATCTCAAAATAAAGAATACTTTCTACAACAGTTTTAACATTGTTATCTTTAAAAATAAGTTTCTTGATTTATATCATGTTTATTGCACAGATAAATGCTAATATCGTCGTCACTGTTTCTACTATGATTTAACATGGTGTTTCAAAAATATCAAAGTTGGATATATATATTTAATAAAATATTGTTTAGCAAAAATATCTTTATGATTGATGAAAAAATAAATCATCAAGTAATAATTTAATATTGGATGTAACGTGACTTCTGATTGGCTGACAGTGTTTTTATTTGTCGGGTCATAGACATAATATTATCATGTAAAAAGTCATTCCTTAAATATGAAAGCTTTATTTTCTTAATCTTGCAACTCAGAACATTACAGAAATCATACAATATTTTATAAAAGCTTCTTAATATTAAGTGGAATGTTTTCTTATTTCAGTATCATATCAACTGTCTTCAGCATGTGTTATGTTCTGCAGACTGTGAAAATTCCCAATATCTAAGACTAAATGAATATAAAATTGATAATTGAAATGGGGAATATGTCAGAGACAACAACCCCTCCAAAGAACAGTTAACAGGCGAAGGTCTTCAACAGTGAGAAAATCCAAATCCAAGGGCAGTGTTCAGCTGGCCCCTTAATCAGGATATATTTTTGAACAGGTGTCCGTTTAGAACAGCAATTGATTGATTGATTGATTGACTGTTGGTTGTTTAACGTCCAGGGGCAAATATTTCATGCATGTTCAGGACGAGAACAAGTTAGCAATAAATACAATAGGTAGGTCCTGTAATGATAGAGGTCATCCGGGATGATGGTCGGGAAGTTTGGACTGCCACTGGAAAATGAGGGTATATAGGATAGGAACAGAAATTTTGCCTTGCAACAGGCCACCTACGGACCCCTCAAAGAGTTGTTGCAAGGGTTCTTAACGTGCAAAGGGCGTGACACTCTCTTTACACGAGACATCGGATTTAACGTCCCCATTCTGACCGGACGTGGCTGCAAACTTGATACATCCCGCACAGCCAAACGGACGCCCCACTTTGGCAAGCGTTTTACTGCCGGTCTGGAGAAGACCAAGTGACCATATTTCGTTTCCCCAGTCACCCTTGGGAAAGAACATCAATTAACGAAGATTTAAAATCTTTAAAATTTTAATGAACCTCAGGAGTTTAATAAGATCTTGCAATATATAAATATATATATATCTACTAATGTATATCTAACATACATGAAATAATAAATAATTTATGCATTACATCTTCTCTTCCTTTAAAAAAAAAATTAGAACACAAAGAACATGAAATTACATGTGTTAAGAAACAGCAAAAAAATGGTGTTATGTTTTATACTCTTTTGCAATGAAATGTTTCCACTACAATTCAAAATGTTAAGGCACAAATATTTGAATATATGTAGTTAATTCCTCATGTTCCACTATATGTTATTGAGAGTTTACATTAAAGAATTTAAACTTGAATATTTATCGATTTTTTTTTTTTACATGGTTTATTCTTGCAAATATAAAAAAGAAGATGTGGTATGATTGCCAATGAGACAACTCTCAATGTCTGGATTTAGAAAAATATGTTGTTCCAATACTAAACAACAGAGGTCGACGCTAGTTGCAATAGTAGATACAACCAACATTAGTTCACATATTGTTCTGTCAACAGAAATGCTATCACGGGAGATAATCAACTCAACAGTAGAATGCAAAATAAACGAAGAATTAGACACAATGAAACATTGCTACATTGTGGATGAGCCCGGGTGATACTTTTTCACATAATATATATGAGAGGAAGAATTGCACTTATCATTAACGTGTCCATACTTCGAAAGCAGACCTTAACAAAAAAAGTGACGAATTAAATAAAAACATGTAGAAATCATACTAAACAACAGAGGAACGCAACTAGTTGCAATAGTAGATATAATTAACATTAGTTCACATTTTGTTCTGTCAACAGAAATGCCATTACCAGAGATAATCAACTCAACAATGCAAAATAAAGGAAGATTCAGACACAATAAACCTTGCATCATTGTGGATAAACCTGGGAGAGATGTTTTTACATAAAATACACGAGGAAAAATTGCACTTATCATTATCTTAACCATACTGTGAAAACAGATCTTAATGAAAAGTGAAAAATTTATAAAATCATGTGGACATCATACTTAACAACAGAGGAACGCAACAAGTTGCAATAGTAGATATAACTAACATTAGTTCACATATTGGTCGGTCAACAGAAATGCCGTTATCGCAGATAATCAACTCAACAGTAGAATGAAAAATAAACGAAGAATTAGACACAATAAACCTTGCATCATTGCTAATAAACCCCAGAGAGACGTTTTTACGTGAAATACATAGGAGGAAGAATTGCACTTATCATTATATTGTCCATACTGTGAAAGCAGACCTTGATGAAAAAGTGAAGAATTTAAAAAAAAACATGTGGACATTATATTCTAAACAATAGAGGAACGCAACTAGTTGCAATAGTAGATACAACCAACATTAGTTCACATAATGTTCGGTCAACAGAAGTGCCTTTACCGGAGATAATCAACTTAACAATAGAATGCAGGATAAACAAAGAGTAAGACATAATGAAACAGGACATTACTACATTGCAGATAGGCACAGGAGGATTTAGAAAATTTGTTGTTCCAGTACTTAACAACAGAGGGACGCCACTAGATGCAATAGTAGATACAACAAACATTAGTTCACATATTGTTCAGTCAACAGAAATGCCATTACAGGAGATAATCAACTCAACAATAGAATGCAAAATAAACAAAGAGTAATACATAATGAAACAGAACATTGCTTCATTGCAGATAGCCAGGGGAGAGATGTTTTCAAAATAAATGCCATTAAGAGAGATAATCAACTCAACAGTAGAATGCAAAATAAATGCCATTAAGAGAGATAATCAACTCAACAGTAGAATGCAAAATAAATGAAGAATTAGACACAAGGAAACATTGATACATGGTCGATAAGTACAGGAGAGACGTTTTCACATAATATATATGAGAGAAATAATTGCAATTATCATTAACTTGTCCATACTGTGAAAGCAGACCTTAACGAAAAAGTGAAGAATTTAAAAAAAAACATGTAGACATCATACTCAACAACAGAGGAACGCAACTAGATGCAATAGTAGATACAACCAACATTAGTTCAAATATTGTTCGGTCAACAGAAATGCCATTACGGGAGATAATCAACTCAACAGTAGAATGCAAAACAAATGAAGAATTAGACATAATGAATCAGGACATTTCTTCATTGCAGATAGGCACGGGAGGATTTAGAAAAGTTTGTTGTTCCAATACTTAACAACAGAGGGATGCCACTAGTTGCAATAGTAGATACAACAAACTTTAGTTCACATATTGTTCGGTCAACTGAAATGCCATTACAGGAGATAATCAACTCAACAGTAGAATGCAAAATAAATGAAGACTTAGAAACTATGAAACAGGACATTGCTACATTTTGGATAGGCACGGAAGAGACGTTTTCACAAGAAATACACCAGAGGAAGAATTTTTCTTAGCTTGTCCATACAGTGAAAGCAGAACTGGATGAAAAAATGAAGAATTTAAACACCAATGTGAAATTTGTGAAATGGAATTAAGGGAAACCATACAATCTGTTGGTAACAATGCATCAAATTAAGTAGAGCAACTGGTAACCCATTCAAATAGATTGAATGTGCTACGTTCAAATATAAGTGATAACAGTAAATACTGCTTAATTTCAAAGTTTTGAAAATATTTAAGGAATGACCATTGTAATTGTTTCTGTCTATTGGATGACACCAGTTCAGCAATACAGGCCTAAATACACAAAATTCCCAATTTGAAAAAAAGCTGATTACTGGAAAATCATAAAAAAAGATTCTGGAAGTTAAAAACAATTGTTATAATAAAATAAAAAAAGAAATACATTTCACTTATTATTTAGAAGCTTTTATAAACAAAATATTGTTTTCATAATTACTCTAACGTTATATATTCCATGAGGGCCTCAGGAAAGATTAGTTATTGTAACTAACTGTGTTTACCCTCTTTAAATAAAGAATTTATTATTATGTTATTATTATTTTTATTATTATTATTATTATTATATATGAGTTAAAAGAATAAGAAAATATAGACCTTGATATGTATAAGTTTTTGCACATTATGCTATGTGCACCACACTTTTATGTTACTTCTTCATAGACAGAAAATCATGAAAAACATTGATGAGGGCACAGTCATCTAACAAAACTATGTCTATAAGCTAATAGGCAATTTTTTTTTATTTCAGCCAATCATCAAACACAGTAAAACGTACAGCTTAATTACATTCATATTTATGTAATATTGATGAAAATCTTGTAAGTAAAATGAAGTATATTATTTAGACTCCCAGATAAGATATTCAAATTTAAGGAAGATTAACTGTATACCGCTCTCTAGGATTGTGAAAAAGCAGTACAAACTGGGTTTAGTTCTTTTCTTTGATAGATTGGTATTTAATTGAATAAAAAAAGGGGTTTTAATTGCATAATTTGAGACTGATTTTAGCAAATATCACATGATTTTGCTTGATTGTATCAATTTTTCAGCCTAGCCATTAAAGGAAAGATACTCAAACAGTATTTTTTTTTATATATAAAGGAATGATAAAGAAACTTTTCTGTTTTATTTGATTAAATAACCAGATGCTCCGCAGGGCGTAGCTTTATACGACTGCAGAGGTTGAACCCTGAACGGTTGGGGCAAGTATGGACACAACATTCAAGCTGGATTCAGCTCTAAATTTGGATTGTGATTAAATAGTTGACACAGCATAGGTTTCTGACACAGAATGAATGTGTTCTAATGAACTTAAAATTTTTGTTTTCTCTTAGAGCAATTCACTATGCTGTTGAATATTAATCCTCTCAAAAAAATGTTTGAAGAAATTTTCTTTTTTATTTATGAAATTTCAAATGAGAAAAATTGAACCCAATTTTTTTAATCACATCCCCCTTTCCCTTATTCCAAAACTAATCTCAATTAAAATTTCTAATGGAGTTTGCAACAATAATTACTCATTTAAATACATCATAAAATATTAAGATGTAAAAAAACTGCTTTTTATCACTGAATGGTAAAGATTATTTTAATTTATCAGTTGGTAGTAAAAAGTGAATATACATTGTATATTGTATATAACAAAGATTTATGTTGATTCTGGACAAAGAAAGATAACTCCAATTAAAAAAAAATCTTGCTATTGCACAATATTTTGCAATTAGATATTTCTTGCTTACTATTCTGGACAAAGAAAGATAACTCTAATTAAAAAAAAATTTGCTATTTCACAATATTGTGCAATTAGATATTTCTTGCCATTGCGCAATACTGTGCAATTGAAAAGACTTGCTATTGCAAAATACTTAATATAATAATTTTAGATCCTGATTTGGACCAACTTGAAAACTGGGCCCATAATAAAAAATCTAAGTACATTTTTGGATTCAGCATATCAAAGAACCCCAAGATTTCAATTTTTGTTAAAATCAGACTAAGTTTAATTTTGGACCCTTTGGACTTTAGTGTAGACCAATTTGAAAACAGGACCAAAAATGAAGAATCTACATACACAGTAAGATTTGGTATATCAAAGAACCCCATTTATTCAATTTTTGATGAAATCAAACAAAGTTTAATTTTGGACCCCGATTTGGACCAACTTGAAAACTGGGCCAATAATCAAGAATCTAAGTACATTTTTAGATTCAGCATATCAAAGAACCTAACAGATTCATTTTTTGTCAAAATCAAACTAAGTTTAATTTTGGACCCTTTGGACCTTAATGTAGACCAATTTGAAAACGGGACCAAAAGTTAAGAATCTACATACACAGTCATGACAGTTAGATTCGGCATATCAAAGAACCCCAATTATTCAATTTTGATGAAATCAAACAAAGTTTAATTTTGGACCCTTTGGGCCCCTTATTCTGTTGGGACCAAAACTCCCAAAATCAATACCAACCTTCCTTTTATGGTCATAAACCTTGTGTTTAAATTTCATAGATTTCTATTTACTTATACTAACGCTATGGTGCGAAAACCAAGAAAAATGCTTATTTGGGTCCCTTTTTGGCCCCTAATTCCTAAACTGTTGGGACCTAAACTCCCAAAATCAATACCAACCTTCCTTTTGTAGTCATTAACATTGTGTTTAAATTTCATTGATTTCTATTTACCTAAACTAAAGTTATTGTGCGAAAACCAAGAATAATGCTTATTTGGGCCCTTTTTTGGCCCCGAATTCCTAAACTGTTGAATTCAAAACTCCCAAAATCAATCCCAACCGTTCTTTTGTGGTCATAAACCTTGTGTCAAAATTTCATAGATTTCTATTAACTTAAACTAAAGTTATAGTGCGAAAACCAAGAAAATGCTTATTTGGGCCCTTTTTGGCCCCTAATTCCTAAAATGTTGGGACCAAAACTCCCAAAATCATTACCAACCTTCCTTTTGTGGTCATAAACCTTGTGTTAAATTTTCATAGATTTCCATTCACTTTTACTAAAGTTAGAGTGCGAAAACTAAAAGTATTCGGACGACGACGACGACACAGACGACGACGACGACGCAGACGATGACGACGACGCAGACGACGACGCCAACGTGATAGCAATATACGACGAAAAATTTTTCAAATTTTGCGGTCGTATAATAAAAATCAAAAATCAAAATGAAACCCAACAGGAAATCTAAATTGCTCAGAAATTAACTTTTTGCTGCATTAAGAATTAGACAAATATTCCAACATTGGGAGACAGCTGAAAACCCAAAACTTTTATTGGTTTTTAATTGTGGTTGAGACATGGTTCATTTTGTTTTTTTTGCTTAAAAGTGGTTTAACAACAATCAATATAGTGAAACCTGTTTTAAGAGACCACTCAAGGGAGAACAAAAAGTGGTCTCATAAGATAGGTGGTCTTTAAATACAGGTTCAATCTATATAAAATGTTCTACAGAGGAACATAAAATTAATGGTCTTATAACACATTTTTTGGCCTAATACAGATGGTCTCTTAAGGTGGTACCCAACACTTTACTAAAATTAATTTGGCTCGTTTAATTTTCATAAAATTTTGACAAATTATTTACTTTGACCATTTGACAAAAATATAAAAAAAATAAAAAATTTTGAACCAACCGTTTTGTCAGAAAAATTAAACTGGTTATACAGCAGTTTCACAAACATTGATTTTGGTCATTGAGAAGCTTAATATTCCTTTAACAACACAACGTAATTAAAAGGCTTAGCCGATATTACAGTTATCTCCCTGTAGTGTTAGGTACCACCTTAAGCAGGTTTAACTGTATTCACTTTTAACTGACTAAACAGTACTTATACATTTTGAGGTAATACTGAAGTATATTCAGTATTATAGTTTTTGTGTTATTTTGTTTGTTTGAGTGAAGTTCATAAAAACCATTACTTTCAGAACAATAATAAATATTCTTGTGAACTTCCTGCACTTACAATCATTTATAACAATAATACTGACAACAATAGTATGATAAAATAGTACAATAAAATGTAAAACAAACAAAAAATGACTAAAAGTTCAATAAAATATAAATCCTTAAATTCTGACATTCAGTCAGCTGTTTTCATATGTCTGAGGGCTATACCATTAAAATGTATGTGGGAGGGTAGGATGGGACTTTCAAAATATCCCTATAACCGAAAACCACTTTTTTAGATAATTTTGCATAATAGTAATAGACGCATATATATACTGAACAGTTATCAAAGGTACCAGGATAATATTTTAGTACGCCAGACGCGCATTTCGTCTGCATAAGACTCATCAGTGACGCTCATATCAAAATAGTTATAAACCAAACAAATACAAAGTAAAAAGACCCATGACAAACATTCAATACTTTAATTTTTCTTCCTACCCTCCCACATACATTTTAATGGAATAGCCCTAAGTACATCCACACTGAAAACTTGATCCTTATGACTATGGATTCTAAATCTTGCTGCAACATTTAAAAACTTCTGGTTAAAACTGGTCGGAACCAGTTTCTTCCTTGTAAGCTTTTGACAATATGATCCTATCTCGTAATAATTTAAATAATGTATAGTAATTACAAAACATCATAAGAGCAACACATATAATATGGTTCCATTCTGTACTTTGTATCAGGCTGAAAAACTGGTACCCAACCAATAACCATGTTAAAATCAGCAACCAGTTAACTACTCTCATTGGTTGGTGAAAAAAGAACTGTAAAGAAAACAAATAATTATATATTAATGATTTATAATATTATTTGATCTGCCATGCTACCATGTTAAAATCAGCAACCAGTTAACAACTCTCATTGGTTGGTGGAAAAAAGAACTGTAAAGAAAAGAAAACAATTAATTATACTTTAGTGATATATACTGAGTGCCAATGGAAACGCAACACTTTTGTTTTTGAAAAAAATTTTATAATTTTTATTTTATTTATATTAGAACTTTGTATAGTTGGTTGAAAATTATTTTTAAGACAATTGTGGACAATTTTACATTTGAGTGATTTTTGGAACTAATGCAAAGTAAGGGTTTTTTTGAACAACATGAACCAAGTTCACCGCTTTTCAACTTATGCACCATTTTCATGATTTTGTCATTTAAAGCTTGGCTAATGTCATGAATTTTCCTGCACTGATTGTTAAGAAACTGCAATAAACATCTGGGTAAATCCAGGACTTTCTGACAACCAGCGACATTTAGTTTTCGGCATGATCCAATGAAGCTTTTCACAGCATACAATTACAAGGACTAAAGTTGTATCATCTACAATAACCCAAATCATCCACAAATTTAACCAAAATGGATCATTTAATGATAAGCAACATCCCTGGATACAAATAGCAAGAAACGCTCAGAAAGACCGATACATTTGGTCTTTAACATATCCTATATGGACTCTGACGGCTGTTCAAAGGTCACGAGAGTTCAATGGTGGTCAAGGTAGAACCTTTGGAGCAATTTCAGTAAAGCACCATTTGTGCAGAAATTGTTAAAGAGCACCACAGTCTTTCCTTAGTGACATCTAAACGGCCATCTGACGTAAACATCGAATTCTGTAGACCAAAAATCATTCATTATGTACCAAAAACCGTCAGTGGTGGTAACTTAGACATTTGGAACCCGCCTTGGCTAAAAGTCGTGCTTTTTGCTGGATTTTGGACCGATCTACCAAATTTTGCATCAGATTTGACATGGTTTAGACAATGAAAACCAACACCAATATCATGAAGTCAGCTTGAGTTTGCTTTGCGGCACAAGTGGAATAACATTCCTTGAGATCACATTAAACATCCACGATGATCAATTCCACGGTGCTGTCGAGATTTTGCTGCACCATGTGGTTGTAACATTTTTTGTTAGGACTTTGAGTTGATGATTCGACATTGGATGTTTCGTTTACCTATTGCGCATGAAAGATGACAATGAAACATTTTTGTTTGATATCGATCTATAGTAAAAATTGTTTATTTTTGCTAAATTTATTAATGGCAGGTATTATTAGAACAAAGGTACACCAACATTATGAAGACCTTCTTCATCTAACTTTAATTTTAAAGTTTACTGATACATTGTGTAACAGTTAAAATGGCAGCCATGTTGGTTAATTAAGCATGAATATTAGGAGCAAATTAGAAACTATATATTATTTATGTAGTTTGTAGTGTAAAAGTTTGGTTTAAATCAGCCCTGTTGGACTCAAACTAGTTACTGAACGGAAGAGGATGGATGCTGGATGACAAACTTTAAACAATCAATAAGACATATAAATAGGATTTATTACTTACATAAAATCGTCCATGCATACTATTGCCTGGTTCAGCAGTTACATTTACCCCTTCAGCTTTAAATAATCCTCTTACATGTTTGACTAGAGCTCCTTGTGGCCAGACTGTCAGCTCAGACCACCTGTAAGTTTAAACAAAACACACTTTTTATATACATGATATGTAAAAAATGTTTTACTTCAGGAGTAATGAACTTCTATCAAAGTACACAAAATTTGCATTGTATTAAAGGTAGACACTTTCAGCTGTTCTAGTATGTAAACAATTTTGTTTATTATTAACTGCCTCAGTGGGAGCATATTTGCCTCGTATGCCGGAGGTTGTGTGTTAACCGGGTTACCCTGGCTGGGTCAAACCAAAGAATTTAAAAAAGGTATTTGCTGCTTCTCCACTAAGTAATTGGCATCAAGGAGTACGAGCAAAGACTGGATAGCTCAGAGTCAGAATTATGTGTTGGGTAAGGTGACATATCTCCCTGGGGACTTTTACATTGTGAACTAGCACATTAAAATTTCTGCTCAGCATGTCAGTCTAGTACAAAGCAGGGTTAATATTCATGTTACATTAGCATGCTATTGTCCTGAATATGCATATTAATTTGCCTATGGATATTAAGTAACAATCGATCATCATCATCTTGTATATCAAACATTGAATACTTTGAATAATTGTCAGATTTCCCCCTTCCCCTGTTACTTTTAAAGTACTGGGAAATGATGTCACTTCAACACATTGTGGAGAATTTTATATTCAATATATAATGTTTTTCAACTTACGCATTATATGGAACATGTGCATGGCGTCCTTCAACCTTCTGCCATCTTCCCAGGTGTTGAGCACACCTGTGTAACAAATCTAGGTATTTAGGTGGCAGAAAATGTACCATGAAAATAAGGAAAGCACTGACCCAGGTAATACAAACATGTTGTCCAACCCACCATGTGTCGTAGTATAATGTATTCTAGAAAGAAAAACAACTTAGGTTATAATGTGTTCGAGAAATAACAGATCTCAATGCCAAAAACTAAATACTGTAGATTCCTTAATTTTTGTTGGATACCAATTTTGCGTGGAATTCGTAGGCACAGGTTAATCATGAATTTAAATGTTAAATGAATAGCATATTTGACATTGGTTTGTAAGCCAACTTTGGCAAAACCAAGAAATTAAATATCCATGAAAGTGTAAGTTTTATGCAATCCATGAAAATTGTTATCCTTGAAAAAAAAATGAATCCACAGTAAAGCAAATTCAGGTCCTAATCTACAGGGATGGTGGGCCTTAAATCTTTAAAAGGGTTACTATGTCAATGACAGAGAAGTTGCAGTGACAAGAACAGGACTGACAGACAGATGCACAGGTCAAAAACATTATATCCTAGGCAACATGAAATATAATTGTTTTTTTGATGCCCATTGAAAACTAATCACAATAAACTTTGTGCGAACTTTACTCTTTTGATGTACTTTTATCATATGGAAAGTTAAATGGATACTGTGGATTCATTATTATTCGTTGCATACCTATTCTTGCCCGTTTTGTGGATACAGGTAGGTCCTCGTTCAATATCGTAGCTGCTTCGTAGCGCTACGTAGATTTTCTCTATTGAACGTGAAGCTATAGACTAGTTGCTACATAGATATTGATAGCAGCTACGTAGCCGCTACATAGCTGCTACAATATTGAACTCAACCCTAGTAAACCACGATTTAAAATGTTTAATGAATTACAAACTTTATAAAGGGCTTGTATGCATGCAGTGGTTGAAAAAACCACAAAATCAAATATCCATAAAAATCGAAGTAGTCCTCAATCCACGCAAATTGATACCCACGAAAATAGATGAATCCACGGTAAACAGGAATATTGGTTAAGTTTCACTGATTATCAACAAATTTGGTGAAGTTAATGTCAAATATATCCAATCAGGATGGAAAGTACTATTTTTGGGACCTACAAAGTTTGATATTGAATTGATAATTCTAAATATATTGCAAATTATTCAAAACCTTTTCTCAAGGATAAATTTTATTAAAAACAAATAAAAAAAGACAGTCTCAATACATTTTGGAGGAAAACTTTGAGAACTAAAAATGTAACATACGTTGCATTTCAATTTGAATAAAACTATAATCATATATTCAAAAACTTTCATAGGAATCAGTGATCTTTGGTGGCCATTTCACCTTTTCTCCTTTCACTTTGTAAACCCAAAATTGAGAAATCGGGAAAGCAAAAACAAAAAATCAAGAAAATCAAGAAAGCAAAAAAACGAAAACTGGAAATAAAATCAATTTCTTGATATCTCAATTTCCTGATTTCTGGATTTCACTATTTAGCTTTCTTAATTTCTCCATTTCTTCATTTCGCGTGAAGTGAAAGGAGAAAACATTGTTAAAGTGAAATGGCTGCATCCATGCATCGGGCCACCATAGTGATCCTTATTTCAGTTTTCATCTATAGACATGTCAAAAGATATCAAATCATTGTCTCCGACTTACATTCACTGAAATATACCAATTTTACAAATTTTGCATTTTTTTTTTAACAAAATGAAATGCCTTGAAAGTATGTTACTTGCCAAAGAAAAAGTTCTTAAAAAAAATGGCTGAAGCTAGCTAAGTCATAGGTGAAAATGCCATTTGCAGAGAGTAAGAAATGCAATAAATAAACTTACACTTATGTAATACAACATATTACGCAAAAGTTAATTCTGTTACATATTTAATCATATGTATTCTCATATAACAGTAGTAAATGAGTTACAAAAAAACTTTCTAAATCTAAAACTAATAACATCGAACTTAAATTCTAGTTGCTATTTTTTTTTACATTTCTGTACTGTTCTTGTACATGGTACATTGTATCATTGAAAAATTCAAAAAATCAAAGAATTATGTAAAACTATTTGTATAATTTGCATCACTTTTTTCAGAATTTGATAGAAATTATAACTAGACATTACATGTTTGTGGTTATGTTTATAATAATTTAGCACCTGAAAAGCATATGGCTTATAGATTTAAGCTAACTAAGACGTTTTGCTCACTACCTATATTTCAGGACAAAAAGAAGAAATTTCAGAATTAAAACACAATGGCACAAAAATATGAATATGAAAATAATCTGCATAATAACTAAAAATTCAATGTTTCCAACAACAAAAACGAACCTGAGAAGGCAGACCATTTTTTTTTTATTTAAAAAACTCTTTTACATCTTTAACTTATGGTATTCAGCCCATTCATTGTCACTTCTAGTACTTGCTACTGTTAAAAGGCAATGGGCACCTTGTTAGTGGCTCCAAAAATTCATTAAAAGAAGCTATACCTGATGTTCAGACAAACCAAAAAAGTGGTACTTTTAGACTTTGATTGAAATGAATTGAATTCAATGAATTCTGTTCTTAAACATTAAAAGGGAGAAAACTTGTTACAAGCCTTTTTGTCAATTTATCCAACTGAAAACTACGATGAATGCTAAAATTGATAAAATACTGAAAAAAGCAGAAAATTAATGAAGCTGTTGATATATTTTTTAGTGGCATTTCCTGTTATGCTGAACAAGAATATGTCCCAAGTATACAGATGCCCCATCCATACACCATCATTTTCTAAGTTCAGTGGAGTGTGAAAATGGGATAAAATATCTTATTTGGCATTAAAATTAGAAAGATAATATCATAGGAAACATGTTTACTAAATTTCAAGTTGATGGGACTTCAACTTCATCAAAAACTACCTCGACCAAAAACTTTAACCAAAACTTTAACCTGAAACGGGACAGACGGACGAACGGACAAACAGACCAGAAAACATAAAAATAAACTTAGTAAACCCAGAGATTTTTAGCATATATATTATAAACTAATTTTAATCAAATTTGAAAGTACATATTTAAAAGGGTCTACATTAAATATGGAATGAGATATTATATGTTCATTCAATGAAGTATAAAAAATAGGCCTTGGAAGCATTCACCTTTGATGATCATGGAAGTATCTTTAGCAGAATATGTGTATATAACTGTTTATACCCACAACAGCCACAACTTCTTTAATTACTCTTAAAAAACTTAAACAGATAAAGATGATCTATTAAATAAATAAAAAAACACAAATTCAAAAGACAAATCATGCACTAAAATGAAAACATCAATATTGTTGTATAGATTAAATTAGAAAACATTCGCTATGCCATACAACAAAATAAATAAAAATATAATTGGAGACAACTCATGCAGAATGATGCACAAAATACTACAATGGGACTTACCCAACATGTTTGACAACTGTTTTGTACATGCTACAATACATTTAGTATTTGTTATATTACTCCTCCTCCTTGTTTGAAAATTATGTCCGCAAAAGAGGTTCTCTTAGCATGCTAGATTACGTTTCAGTATTAGTATTTGTATGCACTCAAATGTTAGACATTTACATCTCAAAAAAAGATCAAATTAATATATGTCATATAATAAATAAATACAAATATAATAAAACCAGATGCTTCACAGGGTGCAGCTTTATACGACCGCAGAGGTTGAACCCTGAATGGTTGGAGCAAGTATGGACACAACATTCAAGCTGGATTCAGCTCTAAATTTGGATTGTGATTAAATAGTTGACACAGCATAGGTTTCTGACACAGAATGAATGTGGTTTAATGAACTTAAAATATTTTTTTTGCCTTTGATCAATTCACTATGCTGTTGTTAATCCTCTCAAAAAAATGTTTGAAGAAATTTTCTTTTTATTTATGAAATCTGAAATGAGAAAAATTTAACCCCCTCCCCCATTTTTTTTCACATCCCCTTTTCCTTTTTCCAAAACTGATCTCAATTCAAATTTCTAATGGAGTTTGCAACAATAACTACTCATTTAAATACATCATAAAATATTAAAATGTAAAATAAAGTGCTTGTTATCACTGAATGGTAAAGATTGTTTTAATTTATCAGTTGGTAGTAAAAGTGAATATACATTGTATATTGTATAAAACAATGATTTAAGTTGATTCAACTACTATTCTGGACAAAGAAAGATAACTCCAATTGAAAATTTCTTGCTATTGCACAATATTGTGCAATTAGATATTTCTTGCTGGGCCCCTTATTCCTAAACTGTTGGGACCAAAACTCCCAAAATCAAACCCAACCTTCCTTTTATGGTCATAAACCTTGTGTTTAAATTTCATAGATTTTTATTTACTTAAACTAAAGTTATTGTGCGAAAACCAAGAAAATGCTTATTTGGGCCCTTTTTGGCCCCTAATTCCTAAAATGTTGGGACCAAAACTACCAAAATCATTCCCAACCTTCCTTTTGTGGTCATAAACCTTGTGTCAAAATTTCATAGATTTCTATTCACTTTTACTAAAGTTAGAGTGCGAAAACTAAAAGTATTCGGACGACGACGCAGACGACGCTGCCGACGACGACACAGACGACGACGCCAACGTGATACCAATATACAACCAAAAAATTTTCAATTTTTGCGGATGTATAAAAACAAATCAGTTGTGCATTTACAAGAATTTTTGCTGTAAGACAAACTGTTAATTCAGAATATACATAGCTTTTCTATATAGGTTGGCCACAATTCTTAAAAGACTTTCATATCAAAACTATCACAGTAATTTTATACATAGCTTTTCTATATAGGTTGGCCACAATTCTTAAAAGACTTTCATATCAAAACTATCACAGTAATTTTATTTCTGTAGGTCTTTATTAACCTAAAAACTATTTTACATTTTCTTTTTTTCTGATGATGGAAAAATAAAATTTAGGTGTTGAGAATGTTTTTTATCATTCTACCCCAGCCAGCGACATTTTATTTTTATTAAAAATTATCTAAATCAATCAAATTGAAGTGAAGCAACTTCCACCAATTTCAAGGTTCTTGCTAAAGATTTCTAAAGACAAGTCCAGGGACTCATCATTTTAAGCCATGGTGAGTCCAACAGTAAGAAAAAGATATTTATTGCAATATAATTTATTATGTTAGTCTCAATGACCTTATAGAGCAATGAAAATACATTAAATTCAGATTTCTTTTAAACTTTTGCAAAAAATTGATGAAATGTATATTCAGTTTATACAAAATATTTCAATCTGCATGCATCTTTTGGAGTCACAAGTTTTGAAAATGGTGAGTCCAGACAGATTTTCATGGACATGCCTTGGTAGGGACCCTCTGCATATTACAATCATTTATAGAACTGTCCTTAATTACAGATCACATTGGTCTGATGACCAGTACATAATACAATCAAGAAATTGATTTATCTAATTATTAATGCATTGTCAAATGTTTATCCTTCCTCCCAACTGTTTGAAAGAGAAGAATATGTGTGTTACTGACAGAAATTAATCAAATTGAAATAGAGAATGATGATTAAGATAGCTGTAAAAATGGATGAGTTATCATTGTATGATACTTAATACAAATCTTTAAAGACCTTAGTGCATACAAAAAAGCATATAAAGTTATTTAAGGTGGTACCTAACACTACAGGGAGATAACTCTGTAAAGTCAGCTAAACATTTTAATTACGTTGTGTTGTAAAAGGAATATTAAGCTTCTCAATGATCAAAATTAGTGTTTGTCAAACTGCTATATAACCAGTGTAATTTTTCTGACAAAACAGTTGGTTTAAAATTTTTGAAATTTTTATATTTTTGTTAAAGGGTCAAAGTAAATACTTTAACAAAATTTTATGAAAATTAAACGAGCCAAATAAATTTTAGTGAAAGTGTTGGGTACCACCTTAAAACATATTTGTTCTCCCACCTCCCATCAGAAACACCCTTTAGAATTTGGTCTAGTCTTGAAATATGTTGTGATTTTATAACGGTTTAATTAAAGGGGCACTAGCTGCCAAACTCATGTTCACCGATTTGACTCAAATTCTCATATTTTATTTATAACAATGTAAAACATTTTTCGAAGCTATCAAAAGTATAAAAATAAACAATTTACAGGACATGGTCTCAATAAGATGTAGCTTCGTTTCGTGTGAATTTTAGCCAAGACGCCATCTAATTAACTATCGAGGTGACCTTCTATGACCATATAAGCGATGTAAACATAAACAAAGATATTAATAGATTAAGCAACTCGTGCAATTGGATTTTTATAGGTCTGTTAAATTTTGTATTATAGATTAAAAATTTATGTTTATCGTCATTTTAACCTTTATAAGAATGTTTTTATGTGGATCGAACCAGTCAATCAAATTATTTACCTTTGTTTCACTTTCAATGTTGACATTCTTTTACTTTAAATAACTGTACACGGACAATGCATGCGTTATTCTATCTCTTTCTAAGGGGTTAAATTGGAGTTCACATGAATACGGATTAAATGAGGTCAAATTACTCACTTGCGAGTGAATAAGTCATTATCAATGTTTATTAGCTTAATTTGACAAAATTGAACCATTTTAGTTGATAAAATCAAATTATTATTTCACTATTTCACTTTCATTAAGGCGAAGTGTACGTAATTAAACTACACAATGGATTTTTTAAAAATTTTAAATGTAGATTCTGCTTGTAAAAATAAATCGGAAAATAAAATAAAAAAAGGGGGTAACCGTTTTCATTTTTAAGATACGAGCTGTGGAAGTTTACAGCATCATACACCAAAATTACAAAGGATATATAGGGGAAATCGTGAAATTCGGCAGGAATTGTTACATTTCCAAGATTCTCTATTATATTAGACAATCGATTTTTTTTTTTAAATTATGAGACGATTCTAAAATTCTGAGGAATCGATTGGTGCAAAGAAAGTCCTTAGCAACCGTGCTACGTTTCAAGCTATACTCTTTTAAAGTTGAATCTTGAGTGTAAAAAAACAAAAAACAACGACAACGTTATTGACGTCACCGCAACAGTTACGACGCTTCATATAGTTCTATACTTGTATGAAATATATACCGTTTTGTTGAGAGTTCGTGTTGCTCGGTCTTTAGTTCTTTATGTTACGTTTTGTGTACTATTGTATTGTATTTGGCTATTATATTCGGGTGCGTGCGGAGATCGCCAAGCTAGAAAACGGTTGACATTTTATTCATTATGAACTAGAACTATTTTCAACCTTGGTGCCTTATTTTTGTTAAAATCTAAACACTGCGACGTGTTTTCAAAATCTTTGTTTCCATAAAACTTCATTTCATCAAGGTCTCTTCTCAGAATATCAGCCTTCTGTCTGGCACAGGATAACAAATCAATATTTAAGTAAATTTAAGTTGTGTGGTAATTCTTAGTACATTTGGGTAAATTAATCTTATCTTTGTGCCGCATAAACATCTCTATAATTCAACACATCCCTGAGCCACGACATTATATATTTTATGCATTGCATGCGCTTTTTTTTTACAATTCAGACCGGCTAGTAACCGTTGTATAACTTTACACGTCTGAAGACGAATATTTACGTGAAACATTTTTGTATGATTTTTATTTCTGGAAATCAATCTGAAATCTACAAAAGTCCTTTTCCGAAAGTCAGGCTGGACCTTTACTTTTATGTGCATTCGGGATTTACACAAATTGTAATTCAGTCGTATTATTCAGCTGATGTACGAATGCTACATTTCTCGTGTGGGAGAAAATCGGACATGGAAAGGGCTTGAATTATTCGAGTTACTCAAATTGAAACTCAGGAATATATTTCTAGCTGTTCGAAATTAGCGGAAACAAATGATTGTTTTTTTGGCATTACGGTATTGAATCAATATGAGTCAGAGATACCAATTATTTCTTTTAACAAATTCGAATACCAGTCAGTTTATCGGACTTCAGTTTGAATTAGGGGCGGCAATCCATTCATTTTATGGGGGGGGGAGGGGGTGTCAACATTGATAGTCAAAAAGCCTTGAAATATTCGATAAAAAACGTTGAATGTAAATTTAAGAACTCCAAAGTCTCATATTATAAGACTAGTAAACCACAGGCTTCTCAATTCTTGTATGATCATGAACCAGGTGAAAAAGGAGTGCGAGATCCTCATGGATAATCATCAAGGTCGTTAAACACCCCTTGCAGTAAACTTGGGTTAAATCTTAAAAAAAATCGAAATGTAATAGTCTGAACACTTTTCACCTCTCATTCCACTAAATACTAACTTGCAGTTACGAGTATCACAAAACTTACCTGGCCTCTTTTCTTTAACCATAATAGAGGGAGGAGGGAAGGAGGGATCCAGATCCCGAAATCCCGGGCTAAAAAACACGAAATCCCGAGGTCCCGAATTTAAAAAAAATTAAATCCCGACTACCCGAAATTCAGAATTAGAATTCCCGGATCCCGAAAGGGTCAATCCCGAAATCCCGAGATTAAAATCACCCGATCCCGGAGTTCCGATAAAGGTCCTACCCCCCTCTCCCCCTGCCCCCGTAATTTTATATTCTTTTCATTCATAATCTTGAATTAAGACTTGATACTTCAAAATTACATTCTCTAATTTTGAATGATGCACACAGCCCACAATAAAAGAAAACATATTTCGCTATATATCTCTTCGAAATTGGAATTTGTGAAAGAAGAAATGACATGTTATATTTCATCTTACATGTGTATTTTCAATTTCAATATGGTTCTAACTTTAAGAGTAAATCTCAAACCAATGATGGACTCACGAGAGAAGAGGTACACTCTGCTACACAACTCTGTAAGGACGCGTACCAAATGACTCAAGTTACGTATGCAGATATTACTTTTAGACGAAGAGCTTTAATACAAGCAGAAATCCAACCGAAATATAAAGCTTTATGTAAGGATGATGTTCCAGTAACTGATTTTCTCTTTGGAAATGACATCAAAGATAAAGTCAAAGAAATGGATGCTGAATATACAGTAGGAAAGAAACTGGGCAAAACCAATTTTAATGTTGGAAAGAAATCACATGATGACAACAAAACTTTTAAGAAGCCATATGTACATGTACCAAAACGTCATTTTGACAAACCATCAAACAAGAAAGATTTTTTAGGGAAACCCACTTACAAAAAGAAAAAGTTCAAAAAGAAGTTCCAAGAGCAGGACAAGAAGTTTTAGAATTGCCAAAGCAAATAAGTTTGCCTGTGAGTACTTCAGTTCAGCAATTGAATACACAATTTACATTTTCAAACACACCAGACAATTTCATTGGTGGGAAAGTGAAAACATTCCTAGATAATTGGATGAGTCTTACTTCAGATAACTGGGTTTTAGATGTTGTAAAAGGGTATCAAATTGAGTTTGACCAAATTCCATATCAAAACAAGGAACCAAATTTGTTACAATTTAATAAAGATGAAACAAATATGGTACAGTTAGAAATAGATAAATTTTTACAGAAACAAATTATAAAACCAGTGACGTATATTAAAAATTAATATGTTTCAAATATTTTACAAGACCAAAGAAGGATGGTACATGTAGAGTAATTTTAAATTTAAAAGTTCTCAACAATGATATTGAAAAACACCATTTTAAATGGAAACACTAAAGTCGGCAATACAATGTGTGTCACAAAACTGCTGGTTTGCTTCTATTGATTTGAAAGACGCATATTATTCTATTTCTATTGACCACAAAGACCGAAAATATTTACGGTTCTATTGGAATGATCAGTTGTATGAATTTACATGTTTGCCTAATGGGCTGACAACTGCGCCAAGGATATTTACAAAAGTTTTGAAAGTGCCATTTTCACATTTAAGAAAAATTGGACACAAAAATGTAGCTTACATTGATGATAGTCTTTTGATCAGTGATAGTTATTCGCAATGTGCAATTAATATTTCTGATACAGTCACCTTATTGGATAAATTAGGCTTTACTATTCATCCTGTCAAATCTGTATTTGAACCGACACAAACAATTACATTTTTAGGATTTGTTTTGAATTCAATAACAATGACAATTAAACTTACAACTGAAAAAGCACAAGCAATAAAACTTACATGCTGTAAATATGTTAAAAACAGACAAATGTCAATCAGGCAATTTGCACAGATTATAGGCAAATTGATTGCTGCCGAACCAGGAGTTGAACATGCACTTATATATATAAAATCTTTAGAAATAGAAAAAGACAAGTTTTTAAAACAAAACAATGGCGATTTTGACACTAAAATCATCATTTCAAATGAATCAGTAGATGTGTTAAATTGGTGGATTTCTCATGTTGAGTCTAGTTTTAAACCATTAGTACGAACAGATCCTGAGATCATTTTAAAAACAGACAGTTTAAAAACTGGTTGGGGTGGTGTTGTCGACAATACACAACTTCAAACCAAGGGTTTTTGGTCTTATGAAGAGCAGAAATTACACATTAATTATTTAGAACTGAAAGCAGTGTTTTTAACATTAAAATGTTTTTGTTCAACAAAATCTAATAAACATGTTCGAATATACATGGATAATATGGTAGCTGTGACCTATGTAGACAAAATGGGAGGTAGAATTCAATCTCTTAATACTTTAAACAAGGGAAATATGGCAGTGGTGTATACACAGAAACATTTGGTTAAGTGCTTGTCATTTACCGGGAAAAACAAATGTTGAAGCAGACAAATTGTCACGTTCCAATAATACAGATCTAGAATGGAAACTTAACACTAATGTTTTTATGTGTATTAATTCAATATGTGGTCCGCATGATATTGATTTATTTGCTTCAAGGATAAATCATCAGTTATCCAGGTATATTTCATATTTACCTGATCCTAATGTTGAAGCAGTAGATGCTTTTTCTATAAGATGGACTAACTTTAACTCATTTGTTTTTCCTCCTTTTAGCATGGTAGGAAAAGTTATCCAAAAAATGATTTTTGAGGAAGCAGAAATAACCTTAATAGCACCCTTGTGGAGCACTCAACATTGGTTCCCTCAAATACTGCATCATATTGTTCAGGATTCTTACATAATACCCAGGGAAAAAGGACAACAGTTGTTGATACTGCCAACAGATCCTCAAAAGAAACATCCGTTGAAAAAGCTGATTTTGGGTGTCTTCAGATTGTCGGGCAAATTGTTCAAAATACAGGACTATCAAAAAAGGCTGCAGAAATTGTCATCTCATCCTGGAGACAAAGTACACAAAAACAGTATTGGACATATCTCAAGAAATGGTGTACATTTTGTTGTCAACGAGAGATTGATATTTTTACGCCAACTGAGGTGGATGTAGTGGAATTTTTGACAGTTTTATACGAGTCGGGCGTGGGATATAGTTCTATTAACACGGCACGATCTGCATTATCGTCATATTTGACATTGGGGAAAACACTGCCGATTGGTCAGTGGCCTTTAGTTAAAAGGTTCCTCAGAGGAGTTTATAATAAACAACCAATGTTTCCTAGATATCAGCAAACATGGGATGTTAATGTTGTATTAGAATTTTTGATTACTTTATCGCCTGTAAAGCTTTTGTCACTGAGATGTTTAACTTTGAAATTAGTCATGTTATTAGCACTAGTTACTGGACAGAGAATACAGACGTTACATTGTGTAGATTTAGATTTTATGAAAATCACAAAAGACAATGTTATAATTGAAATTAATGAGGTTTTGAAAACCTCAAAACCAGGAAAACATTTATCACCAATATGTTTGCCAGCATTTGTTGATGACACAAGACTGTGTATTGTAACTGTTTTAAATGCCTATATCGAAAGAACATCTGCAATACGTACATCTCAAAAACTTTTTGTTACATTTGTAAAACCATACCATCACCCAACAAAGTCAACAATTAGTAATTGGATTAAATTGGTTTTAAAGCTTGCAGGTGTAAATACTTCTGTTTTTTAATTACACAGTACTAGGGGAGCTAGTACATCAGCAGCACTTAGAGCTGGGGTGTCAGTAAATTCTATTTTAAAATCAGCAGGATGGACAAATGAGTCTACTTTTAGGCAATTTTACAATAGACCAGTTACTATTCAAGAGTACAATGATAACTATAGTGTACGAGTACTTCGTGGAAAATAGTTTCGTTTTTGCTTATAATGTAACAATGTTCATGATGTATATAAGTTAATACAATTTTATTTGAAAATGTCTTTATCATTACCAAAATCCATATTATGAAATAGCTTTGTTGCCTACAGTTATAATGGTATTACGTATGTCGTTGAAACAGTTATAGATATATATAACTAATTGTGAGCTGATTGTTATATTAATTTTATAGTAATTTGGGAATCCAATACATTATTGTAATCCTACAAACAGGTATAAATTACACGTATTCAAGTAAATTGGCTCTCAAATCTCATGGGAACTCTTGCATAATATTGGTTTATAAAAATTGAAAAATTAAATGAGGCTTAGTTATAAGACGATATTTGATTAAAATTTTTATAAACCAATAGTTATGCTAAGAGTTAACATGCCCACCCTTTTTTCATCATTACCCACCCAGAAATTTATTCAATTATACATGAATATCTCTGAATAGTGACCTCTATCTGCGCATGCGCTTCTCATGTTAACTCTTAGCATAACTATTGGTTTATAAAAATTTTAATCAAATATCGTCTTATAACTAAGCCTCATTTAATTTTACAATTTAGTTTTCCCATAAATTGCGGACGGAATAGAAGACACCTGTTTATTTTCTGCACATGTAGAAAAAGTTGAAAACTGGGAGTTGAATGACAAAATTTTCACTTATTTTAAGATAAATGTTAGAGTGAGACAACTTTTAAGTTACTGAGTAATTTTTGGGGCATAATTTGTTTATTTTTTGTTTGTTTTCCGTCTTTGTTCTTCCGACTGGTAAGTTTTGCACTAGTGGTCAAATTATTCTCTTGGTATCGTCTGATATCTTATATGAATATAAATCATGTCCTTAAATTTTCAATTGCACAAAATACGAACATTTCAACGTTAAACAATTAAATTCACACGTCTTTCATTAATTATTTGTAACCTATTATAAAACTTTACGTTGAGTACTGTTTTTCGTTCAAGACTACGGCTTTTTAAAACGATAGTGTTGGGTCAATTCAGGTTGCATTTTAATTAATTTGATATCAATAGAAGAAAAATTGTTACATGTTTATTTGTTTATTTGTTTATAATTTTGTTGTGAGGCATTTTTTCTTTCTGTTGATATCATCAACACGAAATGCCTTCTCCTACGCGTCTAAAAAAAAACCAAAAAAAAAACAGTGTTTTTAAGTCAGGCTGCACACAGAACAACGTACAGAATGCTGTGATTTCTAATTGGAGTTAATATTTAGATAATTTCTATGAGGTTTAAGACAGCACAGGCGTGCTTGTTGGATTCATTATAGACCGCAGAAAGTAGTTTCTCTTTCGTGTGTCCTTTCTTGGAGTAAGGGAGATAACTTGCGTAACTAACGATGAACATTTTTAATCCCGTATCCCGCTAGAGGCGTGCAATTACGTACATTTCGCCTTAATGATTGAACAAAAAAAAATCATACTTTAGATTTTTTTATATATCTCGTAGCTAGTGCCTCGTTAAACTATGCATACATATAATCAAACCATGCATATGAAGAAGTTCAAACAGAATGTCTAAATTCAAAGTAAGTGATACCATAGCCATAAATTAGAGAAATTATTTTGTTTACATATAAATGATACCAACAAGACACAAAACCACTCTTAGTAAAAATAGTAGCTATATTGGATAATCACCTTTATTGGTTGAAAATGTAGTACTAAAGGAAGTTCGCTTGTCATGTTAAGGGATTTTTGTCAGATTTTCAGAATCCTCTGGTTTTATCCATTTGAATGCCTTAAAAAAATTTGCCCATTGACACCCATTTTACTTTTGATAAATCTTTTACATGTATGATAAGCCATCTATTAAAGTCTTATGAAATTTCAATTATTATTTTAATAGTTTTTGAGAACTTAAACTTGTCAATGATAAAGCTATGAAAAGTCAAGAAAGAATATTTTCCTGCAAAAATTTCAATGGCTAATATCTTGAAAACAAGCACATTGACCTATATATTTTTTTTCTCTTTTGATTCCTTTATTAATCCCCAATCAATATAAAATAGTGTTTTTGAAAGTTAATTATTTTGAAACTCAGAAGCTAACTCCCTTAATGACAATTCATTAGGAAAATATTCATTTTGTTAGGACTTGTAGGAATTAATCTTATACATGATTTTTTTCAAGATAAAAAAAATACCTAATAATAATTATTTTAAAAATCAATGGAGGATGGCATGGTTCAAACTGCAAAATAACAACTTAGGCACTGCAAAATAACAACTTAGGCACTGCAAAGACAATCCCTGGAAGTGACTTTGTTCCTTTGTTACTTATAAAGGCATGGATAAAATATATTAAAGCAGGAACATCTCTAAAAGCCATTGTCCTCCCAGTATCTAAAATTGAGAATGGAATTTGGGAATGTGTCAAAGAGACAACAACCCAACCAAAGAGCAGAAAACAGTTGAAGGCCGCCATTTGTATTTATTAAACTCACCTGTGCAAAACATAAAGGAATAAAAGTCATGTAATATGCTGTCAATAGCGAGTTAAATAAAATCTGCTTGATTCTCTGGTTAAAATCTCGCTTTAAAACTTCAACTTCCTGTCTGACGACATCTGGGTTCATGGAACAATTGTGGAACAAGATGTCAATTTCTTTATTTCTGTGTCTAGGAACGGGCCGATCTGAAACCGGTGCAGGCCACACAAACATCTTATGATAAAGTGGTTTTATTGTTGGTCCGAACATAAATACATACGTTAACATCCTGTAAAAAAAAAGATATAAATGTAAATTCAGAAATTATTGCATGCATATATTATTGCGAATTTTCAAGAATGGACAAAAATGCCAGTTTAATTATCGCGATTTCGAAAAAAAAAAGCTGTGTTCAGATCTATGTTTCAGTTATCAAAATGTGAGTTCTTATTATTGTGATACCCATCCAGTTGCATTATTCACATTAATAAAAACCTCGCAATAAGTTCTGAAATTTACAGTACTCGATCAAATCACAAAATTAAAACATAACATTAACCACTTGAATCCCTGTGTATAATAAACAGTATTTATAATATCATGTGTGTTTATATTTTATCAGCTGTAAAAAGGGATATTCTTGGCCTTGTCCTTTGGTGAGATTTTTTACTCTATTTTAAAAGTGATTTGTTCATTTGTTGGTCTGGTAGTACCATATTGCTTTGGAAAAAGTCTTCCATGATTTTTTTTTTAAATGACATATAATTGTATGCAAAGCTATTAAAGATAAATTAATGATCCAACTAACATAATATTTGTTCAATTATCAAAATGGGTGCCTCGGGTGTTCTGTTGTAAGACTTTTA
Source organism: Mytilus galloprovincialis (assembly GCF_965363235.1). Lineage (NCBI taxonomy): Eukaryota > Metazoa > Mollusca > Bivalvia > Mytilida > Mytilidae > Mytilus > Mytilus galloprovincialis. The sequence goes on from NC_134847.1 coordinate 39,272,922, forward strand.
TTTATTTGCTTTAATTTGTTTAATTGAACTTTCAGTTGCTGTGTGGACTCAAAGAACTTTGTCTTTTTGTTTGTCTGTTTGTTGTGCTTTGTTTTGATCTGATGTGTCTTTCCACCAAAATTAACATGTGTTCTCATGTTTTTTTGTTAACCCCCTTTCTTTGAGTTGGCATCTCTTATATTTATTTGCTTTAATTAGTTTAAAAGAACTTTCTCACACTGTGAGTAATTTGAGTACTTTTTGTCTTTTCGTTTAAATTTTTGATGTGTTTTGTTTCCATCTGATGTGTCTTTCCAACGGAACATACATGGGTTCTTATGTTATTTTATTAAACCCCTTTCTAAGGGTCGTAATAGGGGTACCTTCGTGACAAATACTGGTAAAAATTCTTGACAAATGATGATAAGGGTAAGTTCTGTTGCATGACAATCAAATGTACACTTTCTTTTATAGACAATAAAAAAATTTGACAAGTCATATTATTTTCCAAAAAATGAGGGTAAAATAATTATTTGAGACCTCTGACAAATACAGATAAGGAAATTTTGACAATTCACTGTAAAATTTTAACCAATTTGATACTAACGGTAGCCGAAAATGCATGTTTGATGTCTGGCTGTAAAGGGCATTACTACCCTCCTTTCTTTGGGTTGGCATTCAAAATAAGGGTTAACCCCATCACCTTATGTACATCTCTAAACTGAAAGTTTGATAGCAACAACAGACCCATACATGTTAATTTTAACTGTTGCTGAGTTTTGACTTGAGTGACTAACAGGCTTCATACTTACGGACAACATAAAAACAAACTGTATAACAGTGAATGATTTATAAGCACATAGTATCCTGTTATTGCCAAGGTTACGACAATCAGCTGACAGACCAGTACTTTTATTAACCATACTGCCCAAAACAATGGTGATTTGCTAGATCTAGATCCTGATATCTGAAACAGAATTGAAATTTATTTTTTTAAATTCTGAATTTCAAATAATGACATACAGAGACGTGCAAAAACTATTGGGTCACAATGGCGTTGTGTTTACATTTGTACAGGTGACTGACTTTTAAATGGCCTTGCCCCACGTCAATCACGTCACTGAGTATTACTGTACTAGTCTTTTAGCGTTGTGCATCACAAGGGCTACTGTCATTTGATGTTTGTTGTTGTCTGCCATTGTAGTTTCAATAAAACAAGTAAAATAACAAGATGGGTAGAAAAGGTCAGGAACTGTCAACAGATGTCAAAAACATGATTGTGGAAATGTTCCAGAATGGATTTTCTCGCCGAAAAATCGCTGACATACTTAGAAATCCCAAGTCAACAGTTATTGACAATGTTTCAAAATTTTTAGACATGGGTTCTGTGGAGAATAAACCCAGAAGTGGCCGACCATTGTTTGTAAAACCACACGACTACCGCAAGCTTGAACGCATTGTAAAGACAAGTCGGAGGAGCTCTTTAAATGACATAACCAGCAAGTTTAATGAGGAAAATTGTGTTCCCGTGTCTACACATACCATCCAGCACCATTTACATAAACATGGGTATCACAGGTGTGTAAATAAGAAAAAAATCGTGATCCGGGAAGTCAATCGGAAAAAAAGACTTGCATGTTGCAGAGAAAATAGGAGATGGACGGTTAATAACAACTGGAAAAAGGTAATTTTCTCTGATGAAAGTAAAATCATGATTGGACATGATGAATGTGTGTACGTATGGCGAAAAAGAGACGACGGGTGGAGACCGGACCTTGTGCAACCACAGACTCCACAAACTAAATTTCAAGTCATGAGTTGGGGTTGTATTTGCCGGAATGGCGTAGGTACACTTACTCCCGTAGAAGGCAATATTAATGCTGTCAAATATCAAGAAATACTTGATGAACATTTGTGGCCAGTGATAGCTCGGCATTTTCCGGGAGGAAATTATTTATTCCAGGATGACAACGCCCCTGTCCATCGTGCACGGTCAACCCAAGAGTTTGTAGCTCGGAACGGAATAACCGGTATAAGCTGGCCTGCACAGTCCCCCGACTTGAATATAATCGAAAACGTTTGGTTACATGTAAAAAGAAAACTTCAAACATGTACTGGGATGATTAAATCTAAAAATGAATTATTCCAAGAAATCGACCGTATTTGGGTCAGTATTACCCCTGCCTATATTCGGTGCTTATACAAGTCGATTCCGAAAAGGATATTTAATGTAATCAGGCTAAAAGGACACTTAACAAAGTATTAGAGGTAAGTTTTTATTTTTGTTGTATTTCATTGGTTGATTTATTTACAGTGCAAGCATGAACTTTACAACTTTCGTTTTGAAATGTAAACATGACACCATTGTGACCGAATACTTTTTTCACGTCTCTGTAGATGAAGCCCCCACTTGCATCTATGCATCTATCTTAATAAAGGAACATTACAGAGGTTGAACCCTGAACGGTTGGGGCAAGTATGGAAACAACATTCAAGCTGGAAACAGCTCTAAATTTGGATTGTGATTAAATAGTTGACACAGCATAGGTTTCTGACACAGAATGAATGTGGTCTAATGAACTTAAAATATTTTTTTTTGCCTTTGAGCAATTCACTTTGCTGTTGAATATTAATCCTCTCAAAAAAATGTTTGAAGAAATTTTCTTTTTATTTATGAAATCTGAAATGAGAAAAATTTAACCCCCCCCCCCCATTTTTTTTTCACATCCCCCTTTCCCTTTTTCCAAAACTGATCTCAATTCAAATTTCTAATGGAGTTTGCAACAATAACTACTCATTTAAATACATCATAAAATATTAAAATGTAACAAAAGGTGCTTGTTATCACTGAATGGTAAAGATTGTTTTAATTTATCAGTTGGTGGTAAAAGTGAATATACATTGTATATTGTATAAAACAATGATTTAAGTTGACTCAACTACTATTCTGGACAAAGAAAGATAACTCCAATCAATTGAAAATTTCTTGCTATTGCACAATTTTGTGCAATTAGATATTTCTGGCTATTGTGCAATACTGTGCAATTGAAAATATTTGCTATTGCACAATACTATGCAATTGAAGATTTCTTGCTATTGCGCAATACTGAGCAATTGAAAATTTCTTGCTATTGCACAATACTGTGCAATTGAAGATTTCTTGCTATTGCTGAATACTGTGCAATTGAAAATTTCTTGCTATTGCACAATACTTAATATAACAATTTTGGATCCTGATTTGAACCAACTTGAAAACTGGGCCCATAAACAAAAATCTAAGTACATGTTTAGATTCAGCATATTCAATTTTTGTTAAAATCAAATTTAGTTTAATTTTGGACCCTTTGGACTTTAATGTAGACCAATTTGAAAACGGGACCAAAAATTAAGAATCTACATACACAGTTAGATTTGGCATATCAAAGAACCCCAATTATTCAATTTTTGATGAAATCAAACAAAGTTTAATTTTGGACCCCGATTTGGACCAACTTGAAAACTGGGCCAATAATCAAAAATCTAAGTACATTTTTAGATTCAACATATTAAAGAACCCCAAGGATTCAATTTTTGTTAAAATCAAACTAAGTTTAATTTTGGACCCTTTGGACCTTTAATGTAGACCAATTTGAAAACGGGACCAAAAATTAAGAATCTACATACACAGTTAGATTTAGCATATCAAAGAACCCCAATTATTCAATTTTTGATGAAATCAAACAAAGTTCAATTTTGGACCCTTTTGGGCCCCTTATTCCTAAACTGTTGGGACCAAAACTCCCAAAATCAAACCCAACCTTCCTTTTATGGTCATAAACCTTGTGTTTAAATTTCATAGATTTCTATTTACTTATACTTAAGTTATGGTGCGAAAACCAAGAATAATGCTTATTTGGGCCCCTTTTTGGCCCCTAATTCCTAAACTGTTGGGACCTCAACTCCCAAAATCAATCCCAACCTTCCTTTTGTGGTCATAAACCTTGTGTTTAAATTTCACTGATTTCTATTTACTTATACTAAAGTTATTGTGCGAAAACCAAGAATAATGCTTATTTGGGCCCTTTTTTGGCCCCTACTTCCTAAAATGTTGGGACCAAAACTCCCAAAATCAATTCCAACCTTCCTTTTGTGGTCTTAAACCTTGTGTCAAAATTTCATAGATTTCTATTCACTTAAACTAAAGTTATAGTGCGAAAACCAAAAAAATGCTTATTTGGGCCCTTTTTGGCCCCTTATTCCTAAAATGTTGGGACCAAAACTCCCAAAATCAATCCCAACCTGCCTTTTGTGGTCATAAACCTTGTGTCAAAATTTCATCGATTTCTATTCACTTTTACTGAAGTTAGAGTGCGAAAACTAAAAGTATTCGGACGACGATGACGACGCAGGACGACGACGACGACGCCAACGTGATAGCAATATACGATGAAAAATTAAGATTTTTGCGGTCGTATAAAAATCAATGCCATCCAAATACAAACTTGATCTTATTTTTGTGATAATTAGCATTGCGTTAAAGTTTTATAACATTTGATTGAAGCAAACTTAAATTAGAAAACAGAAACAAAATATCTAGCAAGTCTTTTTATTTGTAGAGGGACATAACTCTAGAAAGGTATATTGGACACAAACAGTCAATATTATAGATACATGTATAAAGCCCCCATTTGCATATAACTTTATAAAGGGATATAACTCAGAAACAATTAAAGCAATGCCACCCAAATTCAATCTTAATCTGATTTTTGTGATTTTTAATTAGTATTGTGTTAAAGTTTTATAACATTTTATTAAGGCAAACTTAAGAGAACGAAAACAAAAACTTCATCATTTTTTCCATTTGTAAAGGGACATTAGTAAACTCTAGAACATTATATAGTAGATATTTTGTATAAACAGATATTATAATTTATATTTACCTCCTGAGCCAAGCACCAGATGAGTCTTCTGCTCATTAAAACACACAGAAACAGCAGGAGGTATGGATCAATAAGATAAAAATTCTAAAATAAAAAAGATAAAAATTCTGAAATCAATAAAATAAAAATTCTGAAATCAATCAGAAGATAAAAATTCTGAAACCAATAAGATAAAAATTCTGCAATTAATAACATGAAAATTCTTAAATAAAAAAAAGCTTCTTTAATTCATAATAATTTATAATATCATGAATATAGCTATTTACAAAATAACTTATCGAAGAATTCAATTAGAGAAAAACATGAAAATTATTTAATGAGTCACTAAACAACACATGTACAATAATTCATGAAAGCACGTAAAACATGAGTTAACTAGATATCATTGAGATGGGAGCCATCTCTGTGGGCCCCGCTGTGAATAATGTGCATTAAAAAATTGTATCTTTACCATAGGACATGGAGTTGTCAACTGAAACCAAAGTTTTTGACCTTGACCTTTGACCTAGGAAGTTGTACATAAATTATGACACACCCTTTGGTGTTGGTTTATTTACATGTCAAGTATAAACTTTGAAATGATAACGGTTATCTAGATATGGAGCGGACACGATCTTCACCACAGGACACGGGGTTGTCAACTGAAACCAAAGTTTTTGACCTTGACCTTTGACCTAGGAAGTTGTACATACATCATGACACACCCTCTGGTGTTGGTTAATAAACATATTAAGTATTAAGTATAAAATCATAACAGTTATCTAGATATGGAGCGGACACGATCTTCACCACAGGACACGGGGTTGTCAACTGAAACCAAAGTTTTTGACCTTGACCTTTGACCTAGGAAGTTGTACATACATCATGACACACTCTCTGGTGTTGGTTAAAATGGATGTCAAGTATAAACTTTGAAATCATAACGGTTCTCAAGATATAGAGCGGACACGATCTTCACCACAGGACACAGGGTTGTCAACTGAAACCAAAGTTTTTTTACCTTGACCTTTGACCTAAGAAGTTGTACATACATCATGACACGCCCTCTGGTGGTGGTTAATAAACATGTAAAGTATAAAGTATGAAATCATAATGGTTCTCTAGATATGGAGCGGACACAAAGTTAAAGTGTTACTGACAGACGGACGGATGGACGGACGGACAGAGAGACTGATCACTATAGGGCGACCCGCCTAAAGGCGGTGCCCTAATTATGATTGTTGTATGAAGACAGATGAGTGATATAACCAGATTAACCTTGTTTATTTCACATGTGAAATTATCGGTTTTTATTTCACTCGGAAATCAATATAATTCATTGCAAATAATGTAATAAGTTGGTATATTTCTTGTGTATCAATACACATCACCAGTCAATGCAAAGAAAATGGCAAGGTAATATTCATAAAATGTGTCTAGACATTCTTTCATTTCTATGACCCATTCATTAATAAGAATGACTACCAAAAGGCAAAACATTAAATTTCTCAGCAAATATAACTTGATAAAAATTTCCTAGATGTTACGATCCTAGTAATTCTTTTCTTATTATTTTACTGAGGATTCAGTTTTTTTATGGGTATCAAATAAAATTTGTATTGAAGAACACTAGGCTTTTTGTAGATATTTACAAGTTGTTTTTCCAAAGTCTGCATACAAGCTTATTGAAAATTATATTTAAATCCATGGTTTACCACGGCATCCATGAAATTTGGTATTCCACAAATATTCATGAATCCACAGTATATATGCAATTCTGAAAATTGTGTAATCATCGTAAAATTTGTAATTGGCTATACATTTAAAATGGTCATGATGGTGGTTCACCTGTAGTGATCATGCCCATGGAATCCCTGAAATTTGGTATCCCACAAATATTAATGAATCCACAGTATATACAGTGATATATATACAATTCTGAAAAGTTGTGTAATCATTATAAAATTCCAATAATACCAATAAATAAATAGTAGAGGGTTTGGATGGGGTTAAATGATTAAAGAATAATGGCCTTAAAAAATGAAGATTAGAGAATAACGGGCAAAATAAATGAAGATTAGAGAAATGCATGGTCTAAATTTTTGAAGATTAGAGAAAAAAGGGGTTAATTTTTTGAAGATTAGAGAAAAAAGGGGTGAAAATTTAATGTTTACAGAATAACAGACCCCCCCCCCCCCATCCAGACCCTCATAGTATACTGTGGATTCCTTTTTTGTTGTCATGGTTGTTGATTGGTCGATATAAAATTTATCAATGTCAAAATCTCTGTTCATTCATGAAATGTATATACATTATATCTTTACCTAGACATGATTAGACCATAAAACTAGAGCCTGTGTCGCTCACCTTGGTCTTGTGCATATTAAATAATGGACACAGATAAATTCATGACATAATTGTGTTTTGGTGATAGTGATGTGTTTGTAGATCTTACTTTACTGAACATTCTTGTTGCTACAAATATCTCTTGTCTATAATGAACTTGGCCCAGTAATTACAGTGGAAAATATTTTCTACAAATTTACAAAAATTTATGAAAAATGTTAAAAATTAACTATAAAGGGCAATAACTCCTTAAGGGGTCAATTGACTATTTTGGTCATGTAAACTTATTTGTAGATCTTATTTTGCTGAACGTTATTGCTGTATACAGTTTATCTCTATCTATAATAATATTCAAGATAATAACAAAAAACGGCAAAATTTCCTTAAAATTACCAATTAAGGACAGTAACCTAACAACGGGTTGTCCGATCCATGTGAAAACATCAGGGCAGATAGATCTTGACCTGATAAACAATTAAACCCTGTCAGATTTTCTCTTAATGCTTCGGTTTTTGAGTTATAAGCCAAAAACTGCATTTTACACCTATGTTCTATTATTAGCCGTGGCAGCCATTTTGGTTGATTGGCCAGGTCACGCCACACATTTTTTAAACAAATTACCCCAATGATGATTGTGGCAAAGCTTAGTTTAATTTGGCCCAGTAGTTTCAGAGAAGAAGATTTTTGTAAAAGATTACTAAGATTTACGAAAAAATGGTTAAAAATTGACTATAAAGGGCAATAACTCCTTCAGGGGTCAACTGACCATTTTGGTCATGCTGACTTATTTGTAAATCTTACTTTGCTGAACATTAATGCTGTTTACTGTTTATCTCTATCTATAATAATATTCAAGATAATAACCAAAAACAGCAAAATTTCCTTAAAATTACCAATTCAGGGGCAGCAACCCAACAACAGGTTATCCGATTCATCTGAAAATTTCAGCACAGGTGGATCTTGACCTGATAAACACTTTTACCGCTGTCAGATTTGCTCTAAATGCTAAGGTTTTTGAGTTATAAGCCAAAAACTGCATTTTACCCCTATGTTCTATTTTTAGCCATGGCGGCCATCTTGGTTGGTTGGCCGGGTCACGCCACACATTTTTTAAACTAGATATCCCAAAGATGATTGTGGCCAAGTATGGATTAATTTGGCCCAGTAGTTTCAGAGGAGAAGATTTTTGTAAAAGATTACTAAGATTTACGAAAAATGGTTAAAAATTGACTATAAAGGTCAATAACTCCTAAAGGGGTCAACTGACCATTTTGGTCATGTTGACTTATTTGTAAATCTTACTTTGCTGAACATTATTGCTGTCTACAGTTTATCTCTATTTATAATAATATTCAAGATAATAGCCAAAAACAGCAAAAATTCCCTAAAATTACCAGTTCAGGGGCAGCAACCCAATAACGGGTTGTCGGATTCATCTGAAAATTTGAGGGCAGATAGATCTTGACCTGATAAACAATTTTACCCCATGTCAGATTTGCTCTAAATGCTTCGGTTTTTGAGTTATAAGCCAAAAACTGCATTTTACCCCTATGTTCTATTTTTAGCCATGGCGGCCATCTTGGTTGGTTGGCCGGGTCACACCACACATTTTTTAAACTAGATACCCCAATGATGATTGTGGCCAAGTTTGGTTTAATTTGGCCCAGTAGTTTCAGAGGAGAAGATTTTTGTAAAAGTTAACGACGACGGACGACGACGGACGACAGACGACGGACGCCGGTCGCCAAGTGATGGGAAAAGCTCACTTGGCCCTTCGGGCCAGGTGAGCTAAAAAGATTATATAAAAAAGAAGATGTGGTATGATTGCCAATGAGACAACTATCCACAAAAGACCAAAATGACACACACATTAAAAACTATAAGTCACTGTACGGCCTTCAACAATGAGCAAAGCCCATGCCGCATAGTCAGCTATAAAAGGCCCCGATAAGACAATGTAAAACCACTCAAACTAGAAAAATAACGGCCTTATTTATGTAAAAAAAAATGAACGAAAAACAGATATGTAACACATAAACAAACAACCACTGAATTACAGGCTATGTTTGTTTGCCCATGTTGCCCTAACCCTACATGTACCTAACGACAAAATAGCTGCCTACTCAAATTCTTTTATTGTCCTGATGTGAAAAAGTGTTTTTTTTATAATAAGATAGGCATGGAGACTAAAAAACATTTAACGCTTTAATTATTCTTTGTCGCAAAAAAGAATATGCCTACCTACCTACCCATTGACAAAAAGTATGGCGTTTGGTGGAGAATTGTCTCATACTGTATTGGCAATTATACCACATCTTTTCATATTCATATGAAATTATAATGATTAATTTAAGTAAATAAAATTTTATCATTACAGCTCATTTCCTAATGCATGAAAAGCAAGACGTTAATTAGCTTGCTTTGTTTGTACTATAGTAATTGAATAACTTCAAATTAAATTTAAATATAATATATACAGGTTTTAATTATGGCTATGTAAATTTTTCAAGATGTCCATTACAAAGCTTGGGTAAACGTTTATTTAAACAAAGCAAGCAAGCCAACCAAAGTTTTACTCTACAACTTACACTCATTATAACTAGAAAATAAGCTGTAAAAATATTTTAGCGGAAGCGCTTCATAATAAAAATGTGTGCATGATCAACGCTTTTACAACCCTATGAAGTTACAAAAAGAAGCATTCAATACTTATAATTACATTTTTTTAGCAATGATCATGAAAACACGAATTTTATTATTGTTTTATTTAATTCACCTGTGCACTTTATTGTGGGACTACGTGTTATCATGAATGAAAAGTTTTATTGAGCAATGCAATTGCTTACGGAATAATGTGATGTGCAGTTAGCCAATCAGAATACAGTATCATAATGAAACATACATCTAATGTAATTATTTTAAATTAACAAACCAATGCATAATTAGCATGACTATGAGGAAGCCACCAGACTGTTTTATATAAGTTGATATACTGTAATCCCATAACTATAATTCCGAACACATAAACCATAGCCTCGAATGACAGGTTGCTGTCAGAAGGTATGTCCGGGAGGTGAGAGTGCTTTGGAAGTACAGCCATTGATGCCAAGGGGACCATGTTTGGCTCTCGTTCTTCACTGAAAAGACAAAATTACACATATAACATGCATAAAGATAAATCTGATTGTTAAAAAAAATTTTAACAATTTAATTTTTATGATTTCAAGATGTTGATATACATCAAAGGACAACAAAGTGAAATAATATAGATTGCATTATAACAAGCTGTTGTTACTTCTTGCTTGAGGAAACATCACTGCGAACTTCTGTGCACTAATATTTTTTTTAAATTGTGGTAAAAATTATTATTTTTTAGTATACAAATATTGCAACAGGTACATGTACATGTAAATAGGTATAAAAATTAATAGATCATCAAGTTTGCTTCATAATTATCTGATAGGAAGATATATTATTTTAGCTCAACAGGTAAGATCCAGTCACCTAAAAAGGTTAATATTTCTCTAAACATCAGAGTATTTGTGAGATATACATGATATAGGAAGATATAGCTTATTCTACAAGATGACCATCATAATCATAGGATTAATCTAGCAACTTATTCATTTGACCCCTACATGTATGTTCTATTTTAAGCCATGGGGCCATGTTTTTCAATGGATCAAAACTTCGGATACACTTTATAAACAAGATACCCCAAGGAACATTTAGTTAATGTTTGAAGGTGATTGGCCCTGGAATAGTAGTTTCAGTGGAGAAGATTTTTAAAATATTTTACAACGACAGGGGACAGAGGACAGACGACGGACGCCAAGTGATGGAATAAGCTCACATGGGACCCTTCTGGCTTCAGGCCCGGTGAGCTAATGTACATGTAATAAAAATGAATATCCAAAATGGGAGATTAATTTCTGTCAAACTTCATGAACTTATCACAACAAAAAGTTTAGTTTTGATTAAAAGAAATCAGATTATGATTAATTTTAACATTTAAAAAGATTGTTAATTGTTTAATGTTAAAATACAATGTACATGTAACACTAGCATGACTATGTTAAATTTAATTATGCTTTTGTCATGAAATTGTAAAGGAAAAAGAAAATGAGATCACCATAAAAACTCAGCGTCCAAGCAATATCAAATGGTTAAAAACATATATATAGTCTAGATCTAAACATATTGACTCTTTCAAACCAGCAAACATGTACATAAGAAATACAACAAATCATATTTATGTTATAACTACAATGTAATATGGTATAAATTATAATACTTGTTGTATTAATATGTTTTAACAGTTTAACCACAATGAAATAAATACAATGTTTGTTGAAGACTTGGAGATATAAAGGTAGTTAGTTCAGTTGAGTTAGGGAAGCTCTGCTTTGGTTCAATTGGTTAGAGCACCACCTTTTGATCTTGAGTTTGGGGGTTCAAATCCCGCTGGTATCATCCATGGATTTTCACAACAATGGCACTACTTAATATGAGCAGGTATGAAGTATGGATGTCGAAACATCTTATGGAAGATACAGGGGTACAATGTAGGCGAACACATCATGTCATGAAAGAGTTGCTGTCTCGTCTTGAAAGAGAAGTTACTTGTGTCAGGTCCCGTCAATATACTGATACATGTATAGTCGCCGTCACGTAAAATTGGTACCATGATTTTGGTTGAAAATTTTTTTTCACTTACAACCGCATTCACCATTGTTCACTGGAGATGATGTTTTTCAATTAAGGAATCAAATATCAATCCAAAAATCAACTACTGTCCTACCTTTTATTGTGTTTGCACTGTATACATGGTATAATCTTGACCTTCACATAATCCAAGATTATTTTGTATACGGGAATCTGACATTGTTATAACCGGAATTGTTGCCGTGGAGTTCCACATGCTGTATTTTCTCTTGTCTCTCGAAGCTATTCATCATCTTTACACAAAAAGCGCGGGAAATTGTATCATCAATGGCAAGGATATTACCGGAGAGTAACAAATGTAATGTAAATAAGGGATCCTCATAGAAACCAAGATGGAGGTTTTACAATGTAAATAATCTTGAAAAATGTGAAGGTCAGGATTATACAGTGCAAATTAACACAATAAAAGGTAGGACAGTGGTGGATATTTGGACAGGATTTTTCTTTTGCTAATTGAAAAACATCATCTCGAGTGAACCTGGCTGATACTTAAAAATTTTTTGACAAAAATCATTGTCCCAATTTTATGTGACAGCGAATATACACAAGAGTGCACAAACTGAAATGTCTCGCCTTCTTTACTAATCATCGATATTATCATGATTATGTTGATACAATGTAGTCCTAAATATAAAGCTTTATTACAACTGTCACACATATTTAACATTAACCAAAAAAAACTAAACATTGACCAATGAACCATGAAAATGAGGTCAAGGTCAGATGAATCATGCCAGGCAACCATATACAACCATATACAAAGTATGAAGCATCCAGGTCTTCCACCTTCTAAAACAGAATAAAGCTTTTCAGAAGTTAGCTAACGCCGCCGCCACATCCCTATCCCTATGTCGAGCTTTCTGCGACTAAAGTCGCAGGCTCGACAATTATCTGATCCTACAAATATATATTGGGACATTTTGACCCCTTCAAACATGTCAAAAATCAGAATGGGACATTTCAATAACTTTTAAGTAAATGCTGTCTAAAAGACATCTCTGCATGATTCCTCTTTCAGTGGCGGATCAAGAACTTTTCCTAAGGGGGGCCCGCTCCAGTCATGCTTCAATACACCTTATTGCTAACCGCTTGAACTTCTGATGCATACAACAATCACTTTACCATTGTGGCGTCAGATGTTTTGTTTTATGACGTCAAAATTTTACGGGAACCTGTGTGATATCCAGTAATGACTAATGGCGGGCAAATAGCGATATTGGATAAGGTGTAGGATTCCCTATATAATCAACCAAATTTTCCCCACGAAAGCGCCCCCCCCCCCCCCCCCCCCCCCTGGATCCGCCTATGTCTTTAGGTCAAATAGAATTACAGAATAATATGGGGACGAAGTCCCCAATTACGGAAGAAAAATCAATAAAAAAAAAAAAAAAAAAAATCGGGAAAATTTTCCCGAATTTTTCATTCTACTAATGAACTGAAAATCGTTAACTTTTTTTTTCAGATCTACTTCCTGTTCCGGTTGTGTTGCTTCCTGTTCCGGTCTTGTTTGCATGAGACTTTGAATAAAATGTATATTTATCAACATATCAACAAATATAGGAAGGAGTTCAACACCCAATCATTTTTAATAATTGTTTGATATGAAAAAACGTTACCTGATAACAGCGTTTCTTTGTTTACATTGAATATGACGTCATAACTTAAATAACGTCACAACTAAATCCCTAACAACAGAACCAATATCGGAAACGTTACGGTATTTCCGTTTCTTTTATCAACATGTTTGAATAGAAAAAAAATTAATACAGACTTCGTCCCCATTCACAGGTAATGCCTGCCTCATATTATCAAAATGTATGTATTATAACAAAATAAAATAAAAATATGTGATAGGATTTCTAGCTCAAGTGGTTTTATTTTTTACCCTCCGTTACTATTCTTATGTCCACTATTTTGATAGGACGAGGACTGTATCCTTGATAAAATTCTTCGACATGCAGGCATGATACAAACGTGTCTCCATATGTTTTCTTTTCTAATATATGTTTTCGTGAATATGAAATGGCGAAAGCCAAACCGGAAACTTTAATTCTAACATCCAAATAAGGTAGGGAACGCACCCGAATTTAATTACCGTATTTATAACTTGCAGTAAAAGATTTAAAGCTTTATGGAAGTTGGTTTAAGGAAAAAAATAACAAGAAGCACATGGAGATTATTTTTATTGTTAAAAATGTTATTTGAATCTTTATTTCTCCCCCAATTTTATTATTTTCCGAGACTTGCACACAGCCGTCACCAGCCAATAGAAATTGTTTACAGTAGTTTTGGGTGTTTCCGGTTATTTATTTTTATTTTTTTTATTACTCTTCTTCACAAAAATGATTAATAACTGACCATGGAGGATAATTCTACCAAAGATGGCTGTTATAAAAATGAAAGAGTCGTCCCCGAACAAACTACTGCAGGTTTAATTCAAGAAATTAGCATAAACGAAGGTGAAATAAAAACTGTCATTCAACAGATATATTATTTCTGTTTTTCATTGGTTGTTACAAAGACATATAATACAATTGTATTATATGTCTCAATTGTATTATATGTCTCTGGTTGTTATAAGTGTATTTGCATCTGGTATAGATTTCTAACTGACTGTTCTGTTGACCTGAGAACATGTGAAATAAAGGAGAAAAATGCCACAAGGATAACCAAACTGCATAAGTGGTAACCTGGGAACAGAATATAGGAATTTTTGGTTCTCAATGCTCTTCAATTTTGTACTCTATTTGACCTTTTAAACATTTTTTGATTTGAGCGTCACTGATGAGTGTTTTTTAGACGAAACGCGCGTCTGGCGTAGATATAAAATTTTGATCCTGGTATCTATGATGAGTTTATTTACAACACTCAACAGTAATCAATTTGACAATGCCACGGCACAGGGCTGCCAAATCTCAAACATTTAGCGTGGGACTCACACATGTTCATGCTTTTTTGGCAGCATTTTCCTTTGATCTATTGTTTTTGGTGGAAGAAGACTTCAAGTCTTCTGAAGGCCAATGGTGCCGACTTGAATTCTCCGTATGCCGCATTCGTTTCTGTGTATTACAATTTCATAACAACTTCTGATTACTGACACCGATTTTTACACATGATTAAGCATCTGAATCATTTAATTTGTAAATTAGGATTGAAAAACAATCACTATCGTTAATATGTACCCTTTTATTTATGTAAATTATTAGATTTCATTTCATCTACATGAACGTTATTTGTTTACTTGTAACCGGATGTTTTTACTGTAGATATTTGAAGTACGCATGCGTGAATTTGGTATGGGGAATACTCGCCCTGTTTACATGTTCGCCCTTGAAGTTACAAATTTGCAGGATCTATTTCTTATTAAATTGTTGTCTTTATTCATTGTTTTCCTTTGTCATGTGAATTAGATGCCCTTCTGCTTCAAATGGTTTGAATCTATTTATAAAATTATTCAAGACTCAGTTGACAAGAGCAGTACGTTGCTGTTGGGAGAATTTTGATTACACTCTAAATGCTCATAGAATAAGAAATATAATCTAAACTGAATGTACCTCCTTCTCAATAGTTTATTGCAATATAAATATAAATCCCTTTTGACAAGAGAAATCTGACTTTTGTCAGAAATATTTGTTTCAAATGTGCAAAGGTAATCACGTGTGGCGGCCATATTGGTTTGTTTACAAATATGTGAAGAAGCCTCTAGAACCATGACCTAAACATAAATAGTCTTCCGAAAACGTAAACTTTATGCAATACTATTTTATCAATCATGATTATTTTTATAAATTTAAATTTGATTATTTAAAGAAATAAAATTATAACAATTACGATTTTAGATTGGAGACTCTACATGCTTTTTATAGCCAAATTAGTTTACCTGTGTTAAAATATAAATAATGGTCTAAATGGATATTAATTTGTTTACTAAACAAGTAAAGACAAACTATGGATGGAAGATAATAATTCACATAAATATTTCAGGACATTTCATTTATTTTAATAAATTTTCAGTTATTTAGTATTTTGTAAAAAAGGGGGAGGGTTTTTTTAACATGTCAGGCCGTATCTCAAAAACAATTTATGATTATTGCTTAAAACTTCACACACTTCTTTGTTATATTAATCTAAAGATCTGTATACTTTTTGGTTTTGATTCAAAATTTATTTTAGTGATATTTAGTTTTTTTGAAGAAAAAAAGAGGGGGTTCATATGTCTCTCCGTATCTCAAAAACAATAAATGGAACAAAGCAGCCTGGGTTGGTGGGGCTGCTATTATGGTAATTCAAATTACCTTTTATTCACCTTCTTCCACCTCAGAGCTATCAGCTCTTTGATTTCTCTTTTCTCTTTGTAATTTTGGCCAAATCTCATGCATTTGCTTCATCATGTTCATGAAAAGTTGGCAGAACTGATCCCATGGCAAAAAATGAAAATAAAAATGACCATATATAAGACAAACTGTAAATGAAATACACATGATACAATATATGAAACTTAAGACTCCACCAAAACCATGGGGTGATGTCGGTGCTCTTGAAGGAAGCTTATCCTGACACTTGAACTACTGCTGCCTAGGTTGGCGCCTGGTCAGATATGCACTCATCATGGTCAATTCAGCATCTAGTCAAATCAGATTCTGGTTAATTCAGTACCCATTATAGTTATATATTTTTATATTATATTTTTTAAATGAAATACTTACATGACTTATCATGCTTATGGAGCATATAATATAAATAAAGAAAGGCCTATTTAGGTCTGTATGATATAACATGGGCATCACAACGGGTGCCACATGTGGAGCAGGATCTGCTTACCCTTCCGGAGCACCTGAGATCAACCCCAGTTTTTAGGTGGGGTTCATGTTGTTTATTCTTTAGTTTTCTAAGTTGTGTCATGTGTACTTTTGTTTGTCTGTTTGTTTTGTCTTTTTCATTTTTAGCCATGGCGTTGTTAGTTTATTTTCAATTTATATGAGTTTCACTGTCCTTCTAATATCTTTTGCCCCTCTTTTATGGGCTTGAAAACCCTTCAACACTAACAATATTGCAATGATAAACATGATAAAATCTCTTTTTCATTTTTCAACTTTTTTGGTAGTTTAACATGTTTAATCATGTTAATATAATTACTTTGAATACAAATTAATGAGGAGAGGTGCTATAAACATCTATGTCACTTTGACTTTGATGGATAGTTTTTTCTCATTTGTGTCATTGATCTTAATATGTCTTCTTATATGTGACAATATTTTTGATTGTTTTGTATTTTTTGGTAGCTGTCTCATCAAGCATTTGTCAAGCTCATTGAATTAAATGTATACCTCATTTACCTAGAACATATGATGGTTTTATTGATATATGTACAGTAATATTTTTAACATTTACATTTATATTTTACAGATAATGATATTGATTTGCTGTGTGCTGTTGTATTTATAGAAGATGCTGCCAAGGTATTTCATTAAATAAACAGGTATACAGGGGAGGGGTCCCTCGAATACTCATGTTTGCTCTAATTAAAAAAAAAAATAACACTAAAGAATAACCTGAATAAGGTTATTACTGTTACTCATTGAATCTTGAAAAACAAGCTTGTTTTTCTAACCATATTTCTATTTTGAGCAGTCTGTGCCAAACTGTTTTAGGATAAGAAAAATTTGACCTTTTCTACTATATATTCAACCAAAAAGTCTTAAAAGTTCTGTCAGTCAGATTGAATTTTTGTCCGACATTTTGTGGGTCAGTCCGACATGACAGAGTTTGGGATACACTGTTTGAGATTTGTTTTTTAAAACTAGAGAGTAGAGATCTTTGCATCATATTTCCACAGCTTTTTAATTGTAAATAAATTTTAAATAATTAAGATGTATTTCTTGATCTCCATTCTTGAGGGTTAGTCCTCATGATCCTTGCAGTACATGTACTACATTTAATCATCACTAATCACGAGTTGATCTTTTTGTCAATCACAATTCACAGCAGATAAATTTTCATGATCACGGATCACGAAAATATATAAAAAAAATCTGCAGAAAAACGGATCACGATAGCGAAAATGCATGAATCACGAAGAACGAAAATAAGCCATCAAGGCCCCTCTATAATATTTATTTAAGAATTGGATGCTTCTTTTTAAAAATTCATTGGGGTGTAAAAGCATTGACCAAGTACATTTTGTATGAAGCAGGGAAGTGCTTCATTCTAAAAATATATGCACAGTCATGCAGGCATGGGGTAATCGTAATCAGTAATCGTAATCAGCTGTAATCAATTACATTTTGCAGTGTAATCCTATGTAATCAGTAATCATGCCATTTCTGATTACAAGTAATTGTAATGTAATCGATTACATTGCAAAAAACAGGTGTAATCATGATTACTTTTATATTTCTTTATGATTACATTCATATGATTACTTGCTGATTACAAATCTTGTATATATATGAAAATAGTTTTTGATACACAAGATGAAAATAAGAAATTGTAAAGCTTGAATGAAAATCATGAAACTAGTATTCACAATGATGGGACCTTGTTTAATGTGATAAATTGTATCATCTATATAACAAATTTGTATAACCAAATGTTTTATTTTGTTAACAGTTAACTGAAGAAAATTGCCTCTCCAATATTTTGTTGTGAGATTGAGCTCTTATAATACAAGAATATGCCTTGATTGCATTTTTTCCCCTTGATTGAAAACTTCTGATTAACTCCAATTTCATACAAGTTTACCCAATATTTTTACATAACTACTTAAAAATTCAAATGCTGAAAACATTTAGTTCTAATTTGAGATTGATGGTCGACATAAATATATGAGCCCACTTAATTCAAAATGACAGTTAAAACCAGATTTCATTTATTGACAAATTTAATAAATTTTGTTTTCCATAAATTCGTGTATAATATGTGCTTTCTAATTTTTATTCTTTATTAACTTTGAGCCTTACGACTCATCAGTATAAACAAGTACATATACAGCATAATATTACAAACAATGTGCATAGTAAACAATAGGTGACGTCAGAAGTTTCATCAATACAAAATATCTTTTATTTCATTATAAACTGTTTCTTATTTAAAGAGAAATGTATATACTTTCCTAAGTTACAAAGTTGTTTTGTGTTTTCACCTGGCAATAATTCTATCAATTATTAATTAGATCAAGTATTACAAATTTTCAAACAAATAATAACAATCAACCACTTTCAACTTTATTGATATTGTTATTAAGACAATAAAATTTTAATACCCAAGCTCACCTATTGTTTGCTTAAAAAAATGGAAGTAGTGATTAACACCTGTAAAACATTAATGGATGTGTCAATTATGTCCCAACAGACAATAAAACTATATTTAATTAATTTTTCCTTATTTGTTCATTTTTTTTTTGTTAATTAGGCAGTTGGTTAAAATTTGTAGAAAAAAATAAAGTTATATCTTTTACATAGAGAAAGGACACTTGTCTATAGCTATTTTATCAAATTACACATGGTGTATATAAATTCTTTTGAATAAGATGAATAAATTAAGGCTTTTAAAAAAATCACCAAAATTAGCTTTTTGTGAGGATAAAAAGTTATAAAAAACCTTTGATATTGCAATATACAATGTAATCAGAAGTAATCTAAAGTAATCATGATTACTTTGAAGAAAAGTAATCTAATGTAATTGATTACATATAAAATAGGGTGTAATTGTAATGTAATTGATTACATTTTAGTAGCAAAGTAATTGTAATTTAATCGATTACATTTTAAAGTAATCGACCCCATCCCTGCAGTCATGGCTTTTACAACCCTATGAAATTACTAAAAAAAACGATTCAATACTTATAATTACATTTTTTTGCTATGATCATGAAAACAAGATACATATCAAGTTTTTCTTTTATTTATCTGTGCACTTTAGGGACGACATCAAAAGATCGATGTAGGATAAAAAACTTAAATCAAATAGTTTGGGGGTGGGGGGGGTCAACATTGCTGCAAGTTTTGTTCATTTAAAATCGATTTTACATATATCCCTATTGGACAATCAATTTTTCCCAAATTAAGTTAAGAGAGGGGGTGTGGGGTCAGTGAAAAAACTATGTGAATTAAGTTTTTTATCCTTCATTGAACTTTTGATGTCGCCCCTTATTGTGGAAATGTGTGTCATCATCATGTATGTTTGAATTCATGCAATTAATTTTGAAATGAAGAATGGCACGCAATTGATTTTAGCCAATCAAAATAACTTATAATAATGAAGCATACATCTAATGTAATTATTTAGCATTCAAAAATGTATCTGTTCAGGATAATTGATATTAAAAAAAAAGATTTGTTTTTTTCAGTACAGAGACATAAGTCATAAACTAGACAAAAATACTTTATTATGGTATAGATGGTATCATTCACAACCTGTCAGAGTGTAGGTATAGTTTGATGTTTTTTTTTTAAATCAGGAGATGGGGTATGAATGTCACTGAGACGACTTTCCACCAGAGTTCAAATGATTTGGATATAATCAATTTTAGGTCACCCTGCAGCCTTGAACAATGATAAATACCCATACAGTATAGTTAGCTATACAAGGCCATGACTGTAAAAATATAAATTTAAACAAACTTAAAAAAAACCAGCCTTATTTAAAACAATACTATTTACAACAACAAAATATAACAGACATGAACTAAACCAAACCACAAAATTACATGCTCCTGAATTGAGACAGGCACATAAAAAAATTGGATATTCATGATAGTGTTAAACATGTTAGGTAGCACTCAACCATCCTCCTCACCTTGAATTGTGGTGAACAGCCCAACATAAGAACAAACTGTAAAAAATCAGCATATTTTTTAACCACATGCACTTTTCCAAAGGGAATTGAAAAGAATTGATAAAATTCACATGCAGAATTAATAATAATAATAAAAAAGAATCAGAAAAATATTCACATGACAATAAACAACTTGAGCAAACATCATACTTCATTTAATATCAACATGATCAATGACGAGCAAGCACTTACACCAAAGAGCAAGGTTTAAATAGACAAACTTTTTACAATGTACTAGTCTTCATATACAATACAATGTAAAAATCAACAAATGATCTCAACAGTTAATGATAGAGGCTCCCGCAGGGTAAAAAACGACCTGCGACCTAGAGGCGACTTCCGACCTGAGGGCCTTCTAAAAATGACCTGCGACCTGTAAAATTTGGAAAAAAACGACCTCCGACCGACTTCCGTCCTCTGTGTTGGGAAAAAAAAACGACCTGCGACCTGTACATTTCCCTTAAAAACGACCTCTCGACGAATTTAAAAGCGACCTTGCGACCTGAGGGGGTACCCTGTGGGAGCCTCATGATAACGTTACATAGTTGACATACTGTAAATTCAGAAATTATTGCCAGGTTTTTATTATTGCGAAAAATGCGACAGAGTTCTTAACGCAATGATTTAAACTTGCATTTTGAAAAATTTATATGAATTAAACAGGATTTTTCTCTAAATCGTTTAAATTAAAATCACATTTAAGTCCAGAATGACAAAATTGCAATAATAAATTTACGCAATAATTTCTGAATTTACAGTAGTTTAGAGTGTTGAGACAAATAGTCACACTGTGGAGGCCCATGTATGCTTGAATTTTAAAACATTACAATCATAGAAATTTAATGTCAGCAGTAAAAAAAAAACATTAAACATAAATCATGTATATACAATATGGAAATTTTTTAGGTAAATATTAGAAATATTTTAACAGTTCTGTAGGCCAAATTATACATTTGTCTTTCACATTATTGATTTAGTAAGATTCCAAGAACAAAGAACAAGAGTTATTATATATTTAAAATTGTTAATGCATTTTTAGGAGTTTCTATTTTGTTGTATTTGTTCTTCACATTTTGGCATTCTTTGAATACCCGTCTTCATTGACATGGACATCTGACATACGGCACAGAGGAAACAGGATATCAGTACCATGTGGGATAACAGAAGGAATAGAAATGATATGTTTTTTACTTATAGCAGCAGATCTTATTTTAAAGGTAAGATAGACAAGCAATTCTAATTATGAAACAAACACACATTGTAGATAAATGCTGAATAACATGAGCTTCAAAGACCTGGGGTTGAAGTCATAAAACTTTGTTCAGTGCTCGGAGCACAAAAATCATGCTCGAAACATGAAATCCAACATTTTGATTGGTTGATTTAGGAGTATGAGTACAAAAAACTGACTCTTGGTTAAAAAAAAATCTCAAAAAAATCACTCAGTATTGAAAGGACAAAATGTGTGCTAGAAACACCAATTCCAGTCTTTTGTTTTATTGGAATACCCTTAAACAAGCATTGTAATAGTAATTTCAAACAAAAACTAGAAGATTTCTACAAAAATAAAATTATATTTGAACTATCTAAGATAAAAGATGGAAACTGTGGAAAACTTTTATTTTTTAGTAAAATTTATACTAAATTTAAACAACAAGAATATTTAAACTTTAATATTCCTAAATACCTTAGGAAAAAACTCACCAAATTAAGAATAAGTGAACACTCATTAGCAATAGAAACTGGTAGGTATGCAAGACCAAAAATACCCTCTAATGAGAGATTTTGTAAATTTTGCACAGGAAAAATTGAAAATGAGATACATAAATTCTTGATTGAATGTCCGCAATACAACAAAATTAGATCTAAATATAAAATTAATGATATTAATTCAAATAACTTGGATGAAAATTTTTCCAAAATGTTAAATCCTATGTCTGAAAAAGAATTAAAATCTATTTGTATGTATATTGAAGAAGCTCTTGATTTGAGAGCCCACCATACTGTTTCATCAGGTAATAATCTTCTACAGTAGTTCAGGCATATACATGTATATCTTATATTATGTGTTTTAAGTAAATTTATGAAAATCTACAATAATACTGATGTATAAGTTTATCATGGTATCAATATCAGTTTATAATGTAATGACATACATAGAATTGGCTTATAACTTGTTGTTACATGCATCTTTATTTCATTTATATGTTGTTTAATATTATTATACCCCACGCAACGAAGTTGCGGAGGGTATAATGTTTTTGACCCGTCAGTCCGTCAGTCCTGTTTCTTGTCATCGCAACTCCTCTCAAACCACACAACAGAATTTCACGAAACCTTTTCAGATAATAAGGACATACTATGTAGTTGTGCATATCGACGGGAAATTGTGTTTCAATTTTTTTTCTAGGAGTTATGCCCCTTTGAACTTATTTACTTTAATGTACTACTGCAACAGTTTGTCATCGCAACTCCTCTCAAACCACACAACAGAATTTCACGAAACCTTTTCAGATAATAAGGACATACTATGTAGTTGTGCATATCGACGGGAAATTGCGATTCAATTTTTTTTCTAGGAGTTACGCCCCTTTGAACTTATTTACTTTAATGTACTACTGCAACAGTTTGTCATCGCAACTCCTTTCAAACCACACAACAGAATTTCACGAAACCTTTTCAGATAATAAGGACATACTATGTAGTTGTGCATATCAACGGGAAATTGTGATTCAATTTTTTTTCTAGGAGTTACGCCCCTTTGAACTTATTTACTTTAATGTACTACTGCAACAATTTGTCATCGCAACTCCTCTCAAACCACATAACAGAATTTCACGAAACCTTTTCAGATAATAAGGACATACTATGTTGTTGTGCATATCGACAGGAAATTGCGATTCAATTTTTTTTCTAGGAGTTACACCCCTTTGAACTTTTTTTACTTTAATGTACTACTGCAACAGTTTGTCATCGCAACTCCTCTCAAACCACACAACAGAATTTCACGAAACCTTTTCAGATAATAAGGACATACTATGTTGTTGTGCATATCGACGGGAAATTGCGATTCAATTTTTTTTCTAGGAGTTACACCCCTTTGAACTTATTTACTTTAATGTACTACTGCAACAGTTTGTCATCGCAACTCCTCTCAAACCACACAACAGAATTTCACGAAACCTTTTCAGATAATAAGGACATACTATGTAGTTGTGCATATCGACGGGAAATTGCGATTCAATTTTTTTTCTAGGAGTTACGCCCCTTTGAACTTATTTACTTCAATGTACTAGTGCAACAGTTTGACATCGCAACTCCTCTCAAACCACACAACAGAATTTCATGAAACTTTGTAGATAATAAGGACATACTATGTAGATGTGCATATCAACAGGAAATTACGGTTCAATTTTTTTTCTAGGAGTTATGCCCCTTTGAACTTATTTGCTTCAATGTACTTCTGCAACAGTTTGTCATCTCAACTCCTCTGAAAACACACAACAGAATTTCATGAAATTTTATAGATAATAAGGACATACTTTGTATATTGACAGGAAATTATTATTCAATATTTTTTCTTATACTTATTTAATTTCTCCAATGACAATGTGGGGACGTGGGGTATGTGAGCGTGCTCACTAAGGTTCTTTAATAATTATCTGTATTTGGATCACGCCTCTATTGTGCTCTTTCCAATAAAATATTGAAATTGAATAAGAAAATCAATTCAGAGAGCATCTCATTCTGAAATATAGCATCACATTACCATGATGCTAAAAGGTCCTGGGGAGAACACTGAATGCTGCTTGGAAAAAAAACCAAAATTAACTTGGGAACACATGAAACAACTCGATAGTACGGTTAGTCTTCTATGAAAATAATTATCCTAGGAAGAAAATCAAATTAATGTTATATTTATCTTGAATATAACATAACACCATGTTTCATACTCTCTTCTTTCTGTGCCAAAGCATTTATTGATAAAAAGTTAATATTATGAGATGAACATAGGAATTTATGTTCTATGTTTAACTTTGAATCGATACTCTAAATTCTAAAATTATTGCATTCATTTATTATTGCGATTTTGTCATTTTAGACTAAAATGTGATTTTAATTTTTACGATTTTGAGAAAAATCCTGCTTTAATTCATAAAAAATATTTCAAAATGTGAGTTTAAATTATTGCTCTTACAACTCTGTCGCATAATTTGCAATAATAAAAACATCGCAATAATTAATGATTTTACAGTAGGTAGATATGAGAAATGTTTTAGGGTACCTTTCATTGAAATAATTTGTCTTTATATTTCAGTATAAATTGATAGGAAGATCAGAGTTTATAAAGAAGAAGTGGTTATGGGCTTCCAGCATTATACTAATTTTATCTTTAATAGACTGGTTTATAACTATAGGATTTTCTTGTAAAGAGGTAACTTATTAACTCTCTAATTTTAATTATAGAACGGTCACTTCATAAGTTCATAGTATATGAGGTCTGACAAACATCTACCAAAATGTAACCCTAAACTTACAGGCTGCAATCACCAATAAAAGTTAGCTTTATGTTTACCTGTGTCCTTAAATGCTGGTTATCATTATTCGTATAGTTCCATTAACATTGGTTAATTCAGTTCCAAGATATAAGCTTGACAAAAAAATAAAGAAAAATAACAATAAGATTAAGAACTCTGTTGAGGTACCACCGGAAACTTCTCCCCTCCATCAATTGTCCGTCCGTCTGTCTGACTGAAAGAGGATGATTTTATGTTTGGTCTTGAACTTGATAATGTTGAGTTGTATAGTGTAAACAAAATTTACATCAGCATTTAAACATAACATAAAAAGCTACTTACTTGAAATTTTAAGTGATGTTTATTATTCTGAATGAGTAAGATTGTACATATGAAATTATTTTAAATGACAAATGAACATCCAAAAATCTGCTGAATGTATATCTTTTTTACCATACTTTAGATATGCCTAATATTTGTCTTTTGGTAATTTACTTGTAAATAAAATTGAGAATGGAAATGGGGATTTTGTCAAAGAGACAATAACCTGATCAAAGAGCAATAAACAGCGGAAGGCAAAATAAGGTCTTCAACACAACAAGAAAATCCTACACCAGGAGGCGTGCTTTAGCTGGCCCCTAAATAAAAATGTGTACTATTGACTTGTTATAAGCTATGCTTAATGATCATTGATAATTTATGTATTAAACTGTGTTGCAGGAAATGACTTATGTCTATAATGTTTCAGATTGTCAGATACAGAAGAATTCTCAGACCAGTTTTTATCATTAGTAATTCTCAGCTTATGAAGAAAACTGTAAAATGTGTACAGAAAACTCTGCCAGAAGTTATAACGTAAGACATTACTTTACATATTCTTATTCATATCTTTAGTGAAAATAAAGTCAACAAGTAGTGTGAATTTTGAATTTTTTGTTTGTGTTTATGAAGCGACTGTTGATCAAAAATGTGAAATTTATTATTGTGACAAGGAAATGCCTCCTACAATTCATCGTTTTAGAATCTAATGCATCCTGGGTAATATTTTCAAAAGTGTACACCAAAACGTCGTGATTGGTTAAAAATGTCATAAACAATGGAAATTCAACCAATGATGCGACGTTACTTTCATTTTGGGGTACAAACAATGAATTTACCCACAGTCCTTTAGATGCTGAAAAGGCGAATTATTTTGTCAAAATTTACAATGTTATCTTAATGTTCACAGAACCTATCCAGTCACTTTAGCCCTTTAAGGACCTAGGGAGAATACTGGTTATATTTTATGTTATTATTAGGCCATGTATTAATTATCATATCATTTACAAAAATAATTAATATCATTATACTTTTTTTTTTCAGAATTTTACTACTTTTATTTATACATCTCTATATTTTTACCTTGCTGGGAATGCTGTTATTTCCCAAACCTCAGGTAACTATTTTCATGAAGCATGTGCCGCCAATCTGCTGTTCATTTTATAATAACCTGCAAATGTTCTGTTTAGTTTAAATATATTTATTTATAGTGGATTGTGAAGCAAGTAATTGCAACTTATATTAATCCCTTTCGACTTTGCGTGACTTAAGGATGTATTCTTCTGACTTTTCAGTCTCGTTCAGTCTCGTTGAAATCTCGTTCTTGAATTATTTCCAAAACATGTGATAGAAGTGGAAAATATCAATGAATTTTAAAAATATTATAAGCAAACATAAATCTGTGAAAAAATTGTGTATTTACAATGAATGGTTTTTGCGTAATCCAGTTTTCTAATTTTACGACCAATCAAGTAAGTATTTTTAGCCAAAATTTTGAGAAAATGGGTGAGGGATACAAAAAATGATTTTACAAGAATCATGTACATCCCATATCATTTTGGTCTTTTCAAATTTCTTAAATATGTCTTTTTTCCTTCATTTATAACAAAAAAGTTGAAATAATATGCATTTTGTTCTTAAAACTGAGAAAAATCACAAAAATACAAAATTGACAGCAAGGTAAATTTTACACAAAAAAGCGTCAAAATATGATAAAACTTTCTTATATTAACACCTACCTATAGTTTTTGTAAGTAAAATTTACTCCGATTGGTCCACTTTATCTTTATAGAAAGTATGAGAAAAAGTTTAATTGTGGAACTGTGATTTTTTTTATGATAATAGCCCCAAAATAGGTAAAAATCGATGAAAAATGGTAAAATCATCAAAATTGGGCATTTTTAAAGGGCCGTAGCAAAAAAAGAAGTACACCACCATATGATTTTTTCTTCACCAATTATTTTGTTACAGTCTTATAAACCCAAAAATCAGGTTGAGAAAAAAAGTTTAATTCTAGAAATTTTTGGCTCCTCAGAGGTGTACATCCTTAAGGACTTAAGGACTTAAGAAAAAGTTCCAAATTATCTCCCTTTGGTGGAAAAATGCCATTTTTTGGCTTTAAAATTGAAATACCTCTTTTAACTCAACGGTGACCTATATTTTTTAATATGATTTCGATATATGCTGTACTCAAACTAAATTATTGTAAAATTTGAGCGATTTCTGTAATAAAGTTCTTTTTTTATTTCGATATTACCTTTATTTCTCCTATTAGTTCAACAGAAAAAAAACACTTTTACAAAGATGTATGCTTCTTTTGAAGGCAGATTGTGAGCGCAAATGAACGGTGACCCCATTTTTTAATTTTATTTTTCTATTAACTATAAGATAAAGTTCATTTATAGAAAAATATAGATAAATCCTATATAAATGATTTAGACCCGCGAACCCCCTTAATGGTAATACAAAGTCTGAATAGCAAATGGCAATAAAGCATTGAAAAATAACATACATATGTAACCAAGAAAGCTATTAACAGTGGGCAATTACAAAAAGTAATCAATCAAAAGGACATATAAATTACATTATTACAAAGAGTAAGAAAGGGTTTTAGAGGAGGCAGGTAGTTGAAAATATAAATTTAAATTTCTGTAAAAAGTGATGCAAGCATTTAAAAGACAAATGAAAGAGGGGCGACAGATACCAGAGGGACATTCAAACTCAGATCAAAAATAAACTAACAACCCCATGGCTAAAAAATAAAAAGACAAACAGAAAAACAAAAACTAGGGGTGATATCATGTGCTCTGGAAGGGTAAGCAGATCATGCTCCACATGTGGCAACTGTCCTGTTGCTCATGTTATAACAAACCCAGGAATAGTATAATTTTGAATAATGACTTACACTAATTTAATTTTTCTCTTACAGTCATTTATTCCAATGAACAATAGAACAGCACATTTTATCAATGGTAATGCCAGTGGTAATTCTTCTACAGATAGTAATGTGGTAAGTAACTGGTTACTTAATGGTTATTCTAACTGGTACCTCTTCTGACAGTACTACAGTAGGTTCTTAAAGAATAGACCGCATTACGAAATTGTCCTTCACAAGAAAAAGTCATCAATTATGCACACCTTTATGACGCCATATCGCCTGTATCCCTGCACTATTAACGTTCATCAAGCGTCTTAGTGATCACCATTGTGCAGGATAAACTAGAACTAATGTTTGTTCCGTATATACTTAATCACAATTCTTTTATAATGATAGCAAGGTTGATAGTCAATTATGAGAAGTGCAATTTGGCATCATAGTTTTCCAACGACTTGCTCACCTTGGAACAGAAGTGATGATGCCTCTAAATGAATGAATGATGTTTACTAAAACCAAAGTTTTTGACGGAAATGCATTGAACTTGATAGTTGTCTATTGAAAATATAATTATTGTCATATTTTTAGGTTTTAAAGGTGTAGGGTTGTTGCCAAATGAAACTAGATACATATAAACAAATTGTAAAAAAGTTCAGTAAACAAAACCAACCTTGTCACAGTATGTATTTGGAATATGATAATGGGGATTCATTGATTTTCATGGGTACCAATTTTCTTGGATTAGGGAAAGCTTGCGTGTTTGTGGATCTTTGATTGTGTGCTTTTGTCCAAGACTGCATATAAGCTTATATCAGATATGTCGTACCTTGAACATTTGTTTTCATGGTTCACTTGTACCCACGAAATCCGAAAAAAAATGGTATCCAAAGATTAAAAATGAATCCACAGTTAAAGTGAAACTTAAATTTAAAATTTAAGTGTTTTATGTACCTGTAAAGTAACAAATTTATAATTATAATTTTTATTATGTGAATGTTTTTAGTTATTTGATCTCTGAAGACACATATTATTTTTATTTTTAAACAGACAGAAGAAGGGGATGAGTATTTTAAGACATTACTGGAATCCTTCATGAGCCTCTTGGTGCTACTAACTACTGCCAACAATCCTGATGGTAGGTTATATGGAATAAAAAAAAATAAAGATGATTGCTGCTGCATTAGAAAATGTAATGTTTTCTTTTTAATCGAAAAATTAGAAGATGTGGTTAGATTGCCAATTCAACTACTATCCTGAGACCAAATGACAAGGTTGTGCACATTTTTCTACATCATATTATACAAGTATTTCAAAAGAATAACATATGCTTTCTAAAGAAGTGGACAGTTCAATATATCACAGCAACTTTGGAGACCTTATTCCTACAAACAAAAAGATGTATAAACAAAGAAAAACTCAAACATATAGCCTTATTTGTTACAAATATACAATGTTTTTTTGGCTTAAAATTTTATGTATGGACAAACCTCCCCATTTTGATAACATGTCGGGGAAACCAATGTACATGAATATCCCATTAAATTAAGGACACTTCAGATATCCACGCCTGATTATATGATATATGGGGAACTTGGCCGATTCCCACTGGATATTTTTATTAAATTGTGTACTATTAATTATTGGGAAAAGCTTGTAACTGGAGAAAATAAGAAACTTCCTGTTATTCTATACAATCTTGTTACTGGTAGTTATAATGGAAATATAGCTGGGTGTAAGAATGTAAAATCTGTGCTTGATAATTGTGTACTTTCAAATATATGGAACACTAAATATTTTAAGTAAAAACTGGTTGTATGATACTGTTAAATTAAGATTAACTGACCAGTTCAGACAGACATGGTATGCTACTGTACAGAAGTCTCCAAAAGCTCTAAATTATAAATCATTAAAAAATAGTATAAATTTAGAAACCTACTTTTATATTTTAGATGACAAAAATATTGCTTCTTTTTGTAGATTTAGAACTTTGAACACAGAAATTCCTATCGAAATTGGTAGATGGCAAAACATTCAGAGAGAAAATCGTATTTGTACTTTGTGCAATTCCGTTGATATTTGTAACGAGTTCATTATTATATTTTAGAATGCTCAGCAATAGACGATAGTAGACAATTGCTACTAAAGCATCATTTTATAAACAGACCAAATATTTTTAAAATTTCAAGGTCTAATGAATAGTAGCAACCTGTCTGAACTAAGCAATCTGTGCAAGTTTATAGGAATTATTATTAAATGCCTAGAATCTCCTGGGTAATCACTTTATGCCTCTACTTTACATTTGTATTTGAAATTTATACTTGTATGTTAATTTATTTGTATATGTCTCTGTACCATTGTACTTTGGTTTACGAGAATAAAGATATATATTCTGATAAGAATATGCTTAATTTTTTTAATTATTTTATTGGGAAGTTAATATTCTGATTTGTAAAATACAAATGACAACTCTTGTTAGCGCCATATGTTGCATAGGGCACGAATTGAAGCCTTCCTTCGATTTGAAAGGTACTTCAATTTTTACAAGATCGTTCAGTTGGTATGCACTTTGGCAAAACTGTAATGGGAAGAGGAGAATTTTAGTACCTTAGTATACTAATTTTGGAATGAGAAATGTTAAGAAATTAATGCAATATTTTTAGTAAAATATTTCACGAGTAAACAAATGTTACTATGTACACTATTCTACATTTCAGTGATGATGCCTGCCTATCAAGAAAACAGACTTTTCTCTGTGTATTTTATTGTTTTTATGGTTATTGGTAAGTTTTTATTTATAAAATACTGTGAACTTAAAAACCAATTTTATTTCAAGTTTAACTCCTTCTAGCTATAGTCAACTTTTCTGCAATTTATTTTCAACATTTTTCAATTTTCCAATATTCTACCTAATGGTTAACTTTTTTTTTTAAAGTTTGAGAAGATATCAACGGAATAATGAAAAATCATAAGCCCAATGAAAAAGACAATGTCATGATCAAAAGCTAAAAGATTGATTGCTGCAATATATTTTGAAATTTTACATTTATTATGTATTTCTTTATTTCTTTTACAGGTAACTACTGTTTTATGAATATGTTCCTAGCTGTGATATATAATCAATTCAGAGGATATTTTAAGGTATATACATGTTATATGCTAAGTATAAATTGTTTATCAATCATGTTTCAGAAAATTTCAATATTTTGTTCTTAAAGCTTTGCCATATTTTTGTTATTGAAATTCATATTTGCTCATAGAAATATTAATGAAATGTCATGATCACTTTCAGATCAAATTCTTTATATAAAAGAACATGTATATTACATAAGTTCTAACTAAAGACTAACACTAATTATATTAAAGACTTGGGACATCAACATGGACATGTTGCTGGGTTTAACTATATTTTAGACCTCAACCCAACTTAGAATATCAATCAGTGATATGGTCAATATCCCTAATGGTTATGAATAGGACACTTTTATGATTTATAAACAAAAAATATCTCTTCCATGGAATTGCACAATTTGCCTTTGTTATAATAGTTGATTGAGTGTTACTATTTGGACTGATTTTAAACATAAGATGTAAAACAAAATTATGGAGTTGCGAAAAGTTTTCAAAGAACAGATTATCAGAGAATATCATTATGAAAATTGGATTTTTTTCATTCAGACACTATATATATGTCAAAGGTGTCTTCAGGGTCTGCTTAGTTGCTGACTAACTTTTCGAGGCGTTATAAATCAAATTGAAGAAGCCCTTAATAATTTTTAACACTTTAACAGAAAACCTACACATGCAAAAAAGTTCTTGTATCTTTACCAGTTTAAACTAAATTAGACAAAATATATGAGGGGGGAAAGGACCTTTATCGGGACTCCGGGATCGGGTGTTTTTAAGCTCGGGATTTCGGGATTGACCCTTTCGGGATCCGGGAATTCTTTTATCGAATTTCGGGACCTCGGGATTTCGTGTTTTTTAAGCCCGGGATTTCGGGATCTCGTGTTTTTAAGCTCGGGATTTCGGGATCAGGACCCCTCCTACCCTCCCTCATATATACATTTCAAAAGAAAAATAAACTAAGACATGTTATTAATGATTATGTTGAAAATGTTTATTTTTTACTTCAGAGTTCAATGCAAGCTAGCCTTTTAAGGAGAAGAGTGGGGCTGAGAGCAGCATATGAAGTTTTATTGAAGACTGAAACATCAACAGACCGTGTGATGCTTGAATCAAGGTATGTACTAACATGTACAAGCTACTGACTAAACAGAACAAAAAGTTGGACTGTGAATTCAGAAACTATTGAGTGCATTTATTATTGTGATTTTTTCAATTTAGACTAAAATGGAATTTTGATATTTGCGATATTGGGTAAAATCCTGTTTAATTCATATAAAAAAAATTTAAATGAAAATTTAAATTGCTGTGATTATAACCCTGTTGCATTTTTCGCAATTATAATAACATCACAATGATTTCTGAATTTACAGTATTTGAAAGTTGACTTGGTCATAAAGGAGAAGGTATAATAAGAATATTGTTTTAGCCTCTTGAATTCAAAAAATCAAAAAGTATTTTAATCTTCGTAATAACATCCAGCAGATGATATGTTTATAAGACATAAAGTCTTTCAGTATTCATATTTATGAATTTTGTTTTACACATGGGAGTAAAAAAAATATAAGAAGATGTGGTATGTCTAAGTGCCAATGAGACAACTCTCCATCCAAATCACAATTTATAAAAATTATTAGTGTAAAACCATTCAAACGGGAAAACCAACGGTCTAATCTATTTAAAAAAGGTTAAACGAGAAACACTTATGAACCACATAAACAAACAACAACTGCTGAACATCAGATTCCTAACTTAGGACAGGTGCAAACAACGTTTTATTGGTACTAAACCTTCACACTTATCTGAAACAATAGTGTAACACCACAACATAAAAAGACACACTATAAAATATCAATTGAAACGTCTTAACTCAATCAAAAGACATATTAACACAAGTGAACATACACTGAATGAATAAATTAAGAATGGCTAATTAGCCCCATTCTTCAATCCTGTCATTAATAATTGAATAGGAGCTACAGCTTTACCCAATTTGCTACAAAAAGCATTTTACAAGGTTGTTATAATGTGTTAAGATATCATTTTGGGTAAATTTGTTAC
This sequence comes from Mytilus galloprovincialis, assembly GCF_965363235.1. NCBI lineage: Eukaryota > Metazoa > Mollusca > Bivalvia > Mytilida > Mytilidae > Mytilus > Mytilus galloprovincialis. The sequence goes on from NC_134847.1 coordinate 39,306,599, forward strand.
ACATAATATAAAAAAGAATATATAGTTTGACCAAAAGCTATGCATGAAATAGCAATTTTGATCATATACATATATTTCAATATTTTTATGACCTCACAAGTAATCTTTCTCCACTAAAGTATACCTACATGTATTCATTTATCAATAAAATTCTGAAATTTTTAAAGGCTTGAATTAGTGTATTTTGTTTGTCATTTCATTCATAACTGAATGAAAGTTTTAAAAAAATCGTACCCAACGATGTGATGATGACATAAAAGAAAAATTATTGAGTGCATAAAATTTACTTTCAAACTCAAATATCTTTATAACTTATTTGCAGGTTCTAAAAGTATGTTAGTTTGATCAATTGTAGTTTTGTTAATTTTACTTGAAAATTTTATTTGACACTTGAAAATTATATAAATAGTAACATACTTCATAAGACACATGTTTTAAATGGCTTTTTCCAAAATTTCATTATTTGACTTTCAAAGTTGGATGTTGATGGTTGGGTAAACTGTTGTTGTTATGGTTAGAATTGTTGATGGTTTCTCTGTATGTAAAAAAGATGTCAATTTCCTTCAATTTACCAGGGAAGAAATAGTAATAAACTATTTAACATTTAATAAATGTTGCTACAATGTTACAAGTGGTTTCACTATTGTACTGACTGTACTCATATGCTTTTTGTTGTAGTGTTGAAGTTACTAAAGTGAAAAATGCAATACAAGAAGCTAATTTACCAATCAGGTGGAAAAGTAAAATTTATAATGTAAGTAGTTATATTTTATGTATGTTATGCTTAGGTTTTCAAGGCAAACACAACAATTGTATGTTTTTTCAGTGCTGCAGTTGACATGGGTTAAATCTTTCATTTTACATTATTTCAATAATTATTAAAAAAAGAATAGATTTCATTTCTAACTATGTCCAAAATTATTTTGAGCTTTGTTTTGCTTTTTGTCATGTTTTAGTCTTCAATTAGCCTTTCAGAATTCGAATCTAAAGAATCATGGGTAATTTCATTGTTCGTACCCCAAAATGAAAATAACATCACATCATTGGTTGAATTTCCATTGTTTATTACATTTTTAACCAATCACGACGTTTTGGTTTACACTTTTGAAAATATTACCCAGGATGCATTAGATTCTGAAACGGCGATTTTGTAGTCTTTTTTATTAAGCATTTGTCCATTGATTGTTGTCAATGTAAAAATTCTTCTTTAAACCAATCAGACAAAAAGTCACCACATTTTACCTGAATATTCCTTAGGGAATCTAGCTTCAAATAATTTCCAGGGTATTTATCCACCAACAAACATGGACACTGTTGCTAAAAATAGAAAACTTAAGTATAAAATGCACTTTTTTAGTGACATATATCAAGATCTATCACTTTTTAGAAAAATTGAACAATATATTTTGGAGTTATTTCCCCTTAAATTTCCATTGTTAGCAAATTTTGACTATCATCTAAATAATATACTTCTAAATGTGTTTAGCTTTATTGTAAGTTTTTTTGCATATTTGTTTTTGTTTTACAGGAAATTGATTTAAAACAAGTTAACCAACAATTGAATTTCCAAGCATTCCAAGACTGTGTTGATGTCATACAATCAGAGAAGTTCTCTAAAAATGCAAGTACTTTATATTACAAAATGATTTTTTTCAAATTTCATAAGACAAAAGATGGAAACAAAATGTATGTACTGATCAGAAGATATTATATACTGCCATACCATATACACATATAGTTCCTTGCCAGTTAAGTTGTGACAAATTTCAGTCATTGTAAACAAAAGGTATGCTGGATTTGCACAAAATGTAAACTCTGCTTATGAAATGTTGTTTGTGCATACTCTGAAATTTGTACACAATAATCTTTGTTAAAAAAGGTTTTGTGCAAATGACAATTGTAAATAAAACAGTTCAAAAGGCTGAAATGAGCCCAGAATAAAACTTTTTTTCACCTTTTTTCACCTTGTTTGTTGTTGAACATTTTCTTTGCTCTGGCCCAGATATTCTAGAATTTTCTTATGTTATTAAGAGGATATTGTAACAGCTATTTGTTTTAAAATGGTAATAATTTCTAGCATACTTTCTTACATTGAATATAAAAAATATTTTATTAACCAATGTCCATTCTTTGTAGATTTACTAATTTTCTGTGCTTTTGAAGGAGTTTCTTGGCTACAATATTATACTCAAGATCATAGTTACTACGTATACTGTAATCACTAGCCATTCAACATTGAGGTTGATAGTTCGAACCCCCCTCGTTGAGGTGCACTCTACTCCAATCTTAATTGACTAGGATTGTCAGTTTCCCTATCGAAGGTCTGTGGTTTTCTCCAGGCACTCCGGCTTCCGCCACCACTAAACACTGGCTGACAGGAAAGAGCCTATATGCAGTGCTTAAAAGTGACGTTAAAAGATCAAAATCAAAACCAAACCGTTGTGATTGGTTTAAAACGTGATAAACAAAAGAAATTTCACCACTGACCTAACATTATTTTCATTTTGAACAATGAGATTACCAATAGCCCTTTAGATTCTGAAAAAAACAAATTCCTGTAATGTTTTTGCCACCATTATATTATTTTAAAAGTCATATTAAATTTAATCGTTTCTTTAATCTGCAGATCATGTCTATTTTCTCAAACTTCTATACCATCTGCAAGAAAGCAGGGACATAATGGTTTTTCTTCAGCTTTCATGTTTTTTATTTTTTTCATTTAACAGAGACCAGCAATAAGATGGTTTGGACAACCTGCTTTGAGATTTTTACAGAAATGTGTTGCTCACAGATTTTTTACCTACTTTGGTCATTTGGTAGCAGTGGTCAATGTGTTTGTCATTACAGTAAGTCAGTTTTATAACATTTTATCATAATTTTCAAATCTAAAGATATACAACAAGATCATTTGAAGCAAAAATTATTAAAGAGAAGCTAAAAAGTTATTTCAAAATGATGTCATAATGATATCATAAGTGTTCTAATGGGTCAGAACATGTTGATTTTATATTTGTCAGCAGTTGTTTGTTATAACTGAATTTAAATTTGAAGGATTTCTTTCTCTTCATGAATCTATTTCTTTATAACTGATTTTTATGCCTCACCTACGATAGTAGAGGGGCATTATGTTTTCTGGTCTGTGCGTCCGTCAGTCCGTCCGTCCGTCTGTCTGTCTGTTCGTTCGTTCGTCCGTTCGTTCGTTCGTCCGTCTGTCCCGCTTCAGGTTAAAGTTTTTGGTCAAGGTAGTTTTTGATGAAGTTGAAGTCCAATCAACCTGAAACTTAGTATACATGTGCCCTATGATATGATCTTTCTAATTTAAATGCCAAATTATAGTTTTGACCCCAATTTTACGGTTCACTGAACATAGAAAATGATAGTGCAAATTTCAGGTTAAAGTTTTTGGTCAAGGTAGTTTTTGATGAAGTTGAAGTCCAATCAACTTGAAACTTAGTATACATGTGCCCTATGATATGATCTTTCTAATTTAAATGCCAAATTATAGTTTTGACCCCAATTTTATGGTTCACTGAACATAGAAAATGATAGTGCAAATTTCAGGTTAAAGTTTTTGGTCAAGGTAGTTTTTGATAAAGTAGAAGTCCAATCAACTTGAAACCTAGTATACATGTTCCCTTTGATTAGATCATTCTAATTTTAATGCCAAATTAGAGAATTTATTCCAATTTCACGGTCCACTAAACATAGAAAATTATAGTGCGAGTGGGGCATCCATGTACTGTGGACACATTCTTGTTTTCTTTTAACTTTTTCTAATTGAAGTGATTTTATTGTCCGCTTGATTTATTCTCTCTTTTTGCAGAATTAGGAAAATTATTATGCCCCACCTACGATAGTAGAGGGGCATTATGTTTTCTGGTCTGTGCGTCCGTTCATCCGTCTGTTCGTTCGTTCGTTCGTTCGTCTGTTCGTTCGTCCGTCTGTCCCGCTTCAGGTTAAAGTTTTTGGTCAAGGTAGTTTTTGATGAAGTTGAAGTCCAATCAACTTGAAACTTAGTACACATGTTCCTTATGATATGATCTTTCTAATTTAAATGCCAAATTAGAGTTTTGACCCCAATTTTACGGTTCACTGATAGAAAATGATAGTGCAAATTTCAGGTTAAAGTTTTTGGCTTCAGGTTAAAGTTTTTGGTCAAGGTAGTTTTTGATGAAGTTGAAGTCCAATCAACTTGAAACTTAGTATACATGTGCCCTATGATATGATCTTTCTAATTTAAATGCCAAATTAGAGTTTTGACCCCAATTTTACGGTTCACTGAACATAGAAAATGATAGTGCAAATTTCAGGTTAAAGTTTTTGGCTTCAGGTTAAAGTTTTTGGTCAAGGTAGTTTTTGATGAAGTTGAAGTCCAATCAACTTGAAACTTAGTATACATGTGCCCTATGATATGATCTTTCTAATTTAAATGCCAAATTAGAGTTTTGACCCCAATTTTACGGTTCACTGAACATAGAAAATGATAGTGCAAATTTCAGGTTAAAGTTTTTGGTCAAGGTAGTTTTTGATGAAGTTGAAGTCCAATCAACTTGAAACTTAGTATACATGTGCCCTATGATATGATCTTTCTAATTTAAATGCCAAATTAGAGTTTTGACCCCAATTTTACGGTTCACTGAACATAGAAAATGATAGTGCAAATTTCAGGTTAAAGTTTTTGGCTTCAGGTTAAAGTTTTTGGTCAAGGTAGTTCTTGATGAAGTTGAAGTCCAATCAACTTGAAACTTAGTATACATGTGCCCTATGATATGATCTTTCTAATTTAAATGCCAAATTAGAGTTTTGACCCCAATTTTACAGTTCACTGAACATAGAAAATGATAGTGCAAATTTCAGGTTAAAGTTTTTGGCTTCAGGTTAAAGTTTTTGGTCAAGGTAGTTTTTGATAAAGTAGAAGTCCAATCAACTTGAAACTTAGTATACATGTTCCCTTTGATAAGATCATTCTAATTTTAATGCCAAATTAGAGAATTTATTCCAATTTCACAGTCCTTTAAACATAGAAAATGATAGTGTGAGTGGGGCATCCGTGTACTGTGGACACATTCTTGTTATGCCCCACCTACGATAGTAGAGGGGCATTATGTTTTCTGGTCTGTGTGTCCGTTCGTCCGTCCGTTCGTTCGTCCGTTCGTTCGTCCGTTCGTCCGTCTGTCCCGCTTCAGGTTAAAGTTTTTGGTCAAGGTAGTTTTTGATGAAGTTGAAGTCCAATCAACTTGAAACTTAGTATACATGTGCCCTATGATAGGATCTTTCTAATTTGAATGCACAATTAGAGTTTTGACCCCAATTTTACGGTTCACTGAACATAGAAAATGATAGTGCAAATTTCAGGTTAAAGTTTTTGGTCAAGGTAGTTTTTGATAAAATACAAGTCCAATCAACTTGAAACTTAGTATACATGTTCCCTTTGATAATATCATTCTAATTTTAATGCCAAATTAGAGAATTTATTCCAATTTCACGGTCCACTAAACATAGAAAATGATAGTGCGAGTGGGGCATCCGTGTACTGTGGACACATTCTTGTTTTAATCTATTTTAATGTTTCAGGTTGAGTTAGCTACACAATATGATAAATCCTTCAATTACAGCAAATCTGTCTTGAATGTAAGTATTAGTTACTGGATTATACAATAATTGATATTTTATATTAACAAAAGGAGATAATAATTTATATTTTTTATATTAACAAAGGGAGATAATAATTTAAATTTTTATATTAACAAAGGGAAATAATAATTTATATTTTTTATATTAACAAAGGGAAATAATAATTTATATTTTTTATATCAACAAAGGGAAATAATAATAATTTATAATTTTTATACAACCGCAAAATTTGAAAAAATTTTCGTCGTATATTGCTATCACGTTGGCGTCTGCGTCGTCGTCGTCGTCCGGCGTCTGAATACTTTTAGTTTTCGCACTCTAACTTTAGTAAAAGTGCATGGAAATCTATGACATTTTAACACAAGGTTTATGACCACAAAAGGAAGGTTGGTATTGATTTTGGGAGTTTTGGTCCCAACATTTTAGGAATTAGGGGCCAAAAAGGGCCCAAATAAGCATTTTCTTGGTTTTCACACTATAACTTTTGTTTAAGTTAATAGAAATCTATGAAATTTTGACACAAGGTTTATGACCACAAAAGAACGGTTGGGATTGATTTTGGGAGTTTAGGTTTCAACAGTTTAGGAATTAGGGGCCAAAAAAGGGCCCAAATAAGCATTATTCTTGGTTTTCGCACAATAACTTTAGTTTAAGTAAATAGAAATCAATGAAATTTAAACACAATGTTAATGACTACAAAAGGAAGGTTGGTATTGATTTTGGTAGTTTAGGTCCTAACAGTTTAGGAATTAGGGGCCAAAAAGGGACCCAAATAAGCATTTTTCTTGGTTTTCGCACCATAACGTTAGTATAAGTAAATAGAAATCTATGAAATTTAAACACAAGGTTTATGACCATAAAAGGAAGGTTGGTATTGATTTTGGGAGTTTTGGTCCCAACAGAATAAGGGGCCCAAAGGGTCCAAAATTAAACTTTGTTTGATTTCATCAAAATTGAATAATTGGGGTTCTTTGATATGCCGAATCTAACTGTCATGACTGTGTATGTAGATTCTTAACTTTTGGTCCCGTTTTCAAATTGGTCTACATTAAGGTCCAAAGGGTCCAAAATTAAACTTAGTTTGATTTTGACAAAAAATGAATCAGTTAGGTTCTTTGATATGCTGAATCTAAAAATGTACTTAGATTCTTGATTACTGGCCCAGTTTTCAAGTTGGTCCAAATCGGGGTCCAAAATTAAACTTTGTTTGATTTCATCAAAAATTGAATAAATGGGGTTCTTTGATATACCAAATCTAACTGTGTATGTAGATTCTTCATTTTTGGTCCTGTTTTCAAATTGGTCTACACTAAAGTCCAAAGGGTCCAAAATTAAACTAAGTCTGATTTCAACAAAAATTGAAATCTTGGGGTTCTTTGATATGCTGAATCCAAAAATGTACTTAGATTTTTTATTATGGGCCCAGTTTTCAAGTTGGTCCAAATCAGGATCTAAAATTATTATATTAAGTGTTGTGCAATAGCAAGTCTTTTCAATTGCACAGTATTGCGCAATGGCAAGAAATATCTAATTGCACAATATTGTGAAATAGCAAATTTTTTTTAATTAGAGTTATCTTTCTTTGTCCAGAATAGTAAGCAAGAAATATCTAATTGCAAAATATTGTGCAATAGCAAGATTTTTTTTTAATTGGAGTTATCTTTCTTTGTCCAGAATCAACTTAAATCTTTGTTATATACAATATACAATGTATATTCACTTTTTACTACCAACTGATAAATTATAATAAATAACATTCAGTGATAACAAGCAGTTTTTTTTTACATCTTAATATTTTATGATGTATTTAAATGAGTAGTTATTGTTGCAAACTCCATTAGAAATTTTAATTGAGATTAGTTTTGGAATAAGGGAAAGGGGGATGTGATTAAAAAAATTGGGTTCAATTTTTCTCATTTGAAATTTCATAAATAAAAAAGAAAATTTCTTCAAACATTTTTATGCCCCACCTACGATAGTAGAGGGGCATTATGTTTTCTGGTCTGTGCGTCCGTCCGTCCGTCCGTCTGTCCGTTCATTCGTCCGTTCGTCCGTCCGTCTGTCCCGCTTCAGGTTAAAGTTTTTGGTCAAGGTAGTTTTTGATGAAGTTTAAGTCCAATCGACTTCAAACTTAGTACACATGTCCCCTATGATATGATCTTTCTAATTTTAATGCCAAATTAGAGTTTTTACCCCAATTTCACGGTCCACTGAACATGGAAAATGATAGTGCGAGTGGGGCATTCGTGTACTGAGGACACATTCTTGTTTTGAGAGGATTAATATTCAACAGCATAGTGAATTGCTCTAAGAGAAAACAAAAATTTTAAGTTCATTAGAACACATTCATTCTGTGTCAGAAACCTATGCTGTGTCAACTATTTAATCACAATCCAAATTTAGAGCTGAATCCAGCTTGAATGTTGTGTCCATACTTGCCCCAACCGTTCAGGGTTCAACCTCTGCGGTCGTGTAAAGCTACGCCCTGTGGAGCATCTGGTTTATATTAACAAAGGAAGATGGTAATTTATCATCATATATAAAAGGGAATGAAAGTGTTTCTTGCTGGAAATGTAATGATCACATTCCTTTTGGTTAATTAAAAAAATCACACAGCATTCAATGCTCTAATTTACAGATCTTCGAAAATAAAAACATATAGTTTATCAACATTATGAACCTGAAAGTAAAACTTAAATAGCAAAACTTCTGCAGAAATTGTCTAGTGAAACTACATTTTTGAAAACCTATCAGATGTTTTCTGTGAAAAGTTTACTTGTTTTTTTTTTATATTTTTGATAATCAAATAACTGAATAGTATGCCTGAATTACTTGTGATTAGATATGTATGTAGGATTTTAGAAAGTAAATTCATATATTTAATTTGTACCTTTATAAAATGAAAGAAAGGAGTAGGTCTGGTAAGGACCGATTTTGTCCTCAAATTTTAGGTTCATCTGACGAAAGATTTTGACCACTTTTTAAACACTTAAGTGTCTATTTCATTTGAATCAATTAGTTTATGTGAAAGATTTTAACTGATTTAATCATTAAAAACGATCCGATTCAAGCTCAAATATGAATAATCTACCAAATATGCCGAAAAATGTCACTTTTCCGATGGTTTTTGTCAAAAATGAAAGTGGCCGCATCTGTGTTCATCCTCGACCTTTATACATGTTATGTATTATCATAAAATACAACTTACATTTCAATAGTAAGAATGAACACGAATGCGGCCACTTTCGTTTAACACGAAAACCGTCTAAAATTTAACTAAAAAGCTAGAATTATGAAGATTTCAGTAATTTAGCATGACTTAATGGTGCTAGTACCCGATATATGTGCATTGTATTGTCAAAAACAGCCCATGTTTATGTAGCAGAATCATTCTACTGTCCAATAAATACCTAAAAGCTTACATTTTAATAATTTTGTAAAACTGTTATATTTTGGGGCCAAAAAGGGGTCTTTCTGGACCTACTCCTTTGGTATTGTTTTTAATTTTCTGGGTATTTTATTTAACCAAAAAACATTATTTCAGATAATCAGTCTAGGGGTAATACATGAACTTGCTTCAAAATATAACATTTGCAGTTAATCATAATTTCTTTTCAAAAGCATTTCATGGTCATACAATTGTATGATTTGAATTGTTTTTCTTGCTGACTTATTATACTGAATATTATACAAAATATTTATATGGAAGACTGTCTTTTATTCTTATAGCTAAGATAGGGTTCTGGAAAAGCATCAAATTTGTATAATGTATGGTAAAAAACAATAATTTTATGTTGCAAAAATTGTGACGCAATATATAGTAACTGCAAAAATGAAAATTATTATATTTGTATTTTATATTTTTTAATTTTCTTTCTTACATGAGTATGCAGTGTTTCTAAAAACTGCAACAATGATTATTGCATTTTTGTTAATTTTTTCAAAAATTGCAATAATGAATGCACACAAAAATTTCTGAATTTACTGTGCTAATGTTTATTTTTGTATACAGCTATTTGATTAGGTTTACATCTTAATGTACTGATTTTTTTTAAGGAAAACAACAATATTTTACATTATCGCTATTTTACGAAATTTTACTTTGATCTAACTGACTGATAATTTTCTTTCTCAGCTGAGCTGAGTGATATGAAAACGGAGTCGTGTGATATGACAATTATCGCAAGAAACTAAGGGAGCATGTGGCATTGCTAATGAAATTGACATGCAATTGACAACGTCGTCATGGGTAAAATAGCGAGAAAATCAATCTTGTTGAGATGATCAAGGATAATCTATAATTACATAATTCACATCATTTTTATATCAAACACTGTCGGCATCAAATAGAATGTCAAAATTTATGTTCCTAAGAAGGAAGATGGTCAGTTTAGTTTTCTGCTTTATCTGAAGGTGCTCAACTTGCCTTTTCTTCTTTCATTTACAAATATATGAATCTCTCTTAAAAGCCATCTGTTAACTTAATATAAACTTACCTTTATCAAGTTATTGCAGTTAATATGATACATTTGATGTTATGTTTCTTCTATTTATTTGTAATGTTTTCAAAACTCTTTTATGAAATTCTCCTTATAGATGTAATGATGAGTTATTCACTTTAAAAAACAATGTTTTGAAACAACAAATTTAAAGTTTAATAGGTTAAGTATAGCAAAATTTTAAGTTATGCTAAGTTATTCTGCATCGGCTTATTCTTCTTCAATTTTCATCTTGTGTCTTCACTTTTCTGTGGCAGTCTCAGAATTTTTTTGCAATGTGGTGTATTACAAGATATTTATAGGGACCAAAAGAAGAGTGTTGTTACTATAGAATACTATGGGAGAAAAAAAATTTTGTAATATTAGAATGCTTACAACAATATATTTTGTTTTGATTATTTGTGGGTGTTTAATGACACTTTCAAATGTCTTGGCTAAATTGTGGTATCTTGTTTTTTCCAAAACATGTTTAAATGAAGTCGCAAAAGTTCTCTAGAACTTTCTTGCAACAGTAAAGTAAAAACACGTAATTCAATAGTTTGTCTTTGATGCAGACTAGGATCTTTGTTCTTTGCTGAGGGGCGTAAAGGGGGTATCTGCACAGTAGAACTCAATATAAAACTGTCATTTCACGATGAACAAACAACTTAAATTTTCTTGCATGGTGATCTTTTTATCATTTTCACGAAATACGGTGAATAACAAACCTTTTTCAAGGCACCACCCTCTTTGCTGGATTTTGTCTACTTGGCAATCATACTAGATCTCAAAATCTTAATATATATCATATTCTTCAATCAAAGCAACCAAAAATATTATGTTGAAGTTCTTAAAAGTTTTGAATTAAATTCAATCAATGAAATCAATTCACACAATTTTGACAAGGGTACAACTGTTTGTATCCTTGAGATCATATATTAAATAATATATAGTTTCTACATTAGCATAACAAATCTAGGGCTACCTGCATTATTTGTTTTATGTATGTTGTACTAAAAAAGAAAATTTTTAAATAATTTAATATTGGTTGTAAATAGTTATCAAAGGTACCAGGATTATAATTTAGTATGCCAGATGTGCGTTTCATCTATATAAGACTCATCAGTGACGCTCATATCAAAATATTTATAAAGCCAAACAAGTACAAGATCCAAAATTCCAAAATTTTGTGCCAAATACAGCTAAGGTAATCTATGTCTGTGATTAGAAAATCCTTAGTTTTTCGAAAAAATAAAAGTTTTGTAAACAGGAAATTTATTAAAATGACCACATTATTGATATCACTACTGGGCTGGTGATACCCTCGGGGACGAAACGTCCACCAGCAGTGGCATCGACCCAGTGGTGTAGCATGTTTTCCGATTGGCAGAAAGATTTTGGTCTATCAGTTTAAAGATTTGGTTTTGTCATGTGACTTGTGAAGTCATCAGGTTTTTTTTTCTTGATTTTAAAATTGAATTTATAATTAAATTATGAGAAATGACATAATGCACAATTTTAAATAACCTGCTATGCAAGTTACTCAGTGTGCACCACAATTTATATGTTATTTCTTCATAGACAGATTTATAAATATTTATTAAAATTCATGTAATAACTTATAAATTTTCTTCTTTCAGATTGTAAATTTTGGTTTTGTAACATACTACCTCCTGGAACAAGTTTTAAAATTTGTAATGTTTGGATGGAGAAGATATATTTTTGAAAAATCCAACATCTATGATGGCTTAATTACAGTAGCTTTAGTGGTAAGAATTTTATAGATGTCAGTGCACGACTCACCGCAAATCTCAATAAGCATCCTTGTCAACAGGGACTTTTGAAAACTAGCTTGTTTCAAGAGAATATAGCATAACATCCATAAATAAGAGTGCACACACTGAAATGTCTCGCCTTCTTTACTTATCATTGATATTATGTTGATAGTCCTAAGTATAAAGCTTTATTACAACTGTCACATAAACGTTACATTAACCAAGATAACTAAACAAAGACCAATGAACCATGAAAATGAGGTCAAGGTCAGATGAACCATGCCAGGCTGACATGTACAGCTAACAATGCTTCCATAAAACAAATATAGTTGACCTAATACTTATAGTTTAAGAAAAATAGACCAAAACACAAAAACTTAACACTGAGCACTAACCGTGAAAATGAGGTCAAGGTCAAATAAAACCTGCGCGACTAATATATAAATCATAAAATATTTCCATACATTAAATATAGTTGACCTATGGCGTATAGTATCAGATAAAAAGACCAAAACTGAAAAACTTCAACTTTGACCACTGAACATTGAAAATGAGGTCAAGGTCAGATGAAATCTGTCCGCTAGACATGTTCACCTTACAATCATTCCATACAACAAATATAGTAGACCTATTGTATAAAGTATGAGAAAAACAGACCAAAGCACAAAAACTTATCTATAACCACTGAACCATGAAAATGAGGTCAAGGTCAGATGACACCTGCCAGTTGGACATGTACACCTTACAGTCCTTCCATACACCAAATATACTAGCCCTATTGCTTATATATAGAGATATGGACTTGACCACCAAAACTTAACCTTGTTCACTGAGCCATGAAATGAAGTCGAGGTCAAGTGAAAACTGTCTGACGGGCATGAGGACCTTGCAAGGTACGCACATACCAAATATAGTTATCCTATTACTTATAATAAGAGAGAATTCAACATTACAAAAAATCTGAACTTTTTTTTTCAAGTGGTCACTGAACCATGAAAATGAGGTCAAGGACATTGGACATGTGACTGACAGAAACTTCGTAACATGAGGCATCTTTACACAAAGTATGAAGCATCCAGGTCTTCCACCTTCTAAAATATAAAGCTTTTAAGAAGTGAGCTAACACCGCCGCCGCTGCCGGATCACTATCCCTATGTCGAGCTTTCTGCAACTAAAGTTGCAGGCTCGACTAAAATCTTTTAAAAAAACATCATATTTGCCAGATATTCAAAAGAAAAAAATTTAATAAAAGAAGTGATACAAATCCAAATTACAAATCTCAGAGAAGGTTTGTGGTGTAGAGAGTTGGTTCAGGTATTTTGGTAGGCCGATGGGAAATTTTCAATTTATTTAAACATTAATTTAACAGGTTTTAAATTGGAATTGAATATAAGAAACTGTTATGTATTTTGATACTTGTCAAAATTAGAAACTAGTGTTTGAATATTCTTTTTTATTATTCCTTTTTAGGTTACAGAAATATTTTCTGTTGCTGAATATGGGCTTCCATTAACTGGGTAAGTAGAATTATAGACAATGTACACACAAGTTTATTGTAGTTTTGATGCAGGTTTGAAAGGACTTAGCCTCCAAAAAAATCTAATGCTGATGGACATTTATCCCATTATCAATCTATTTAATTTTTTAACTAAAGACATTGAGTAGATAGAGGTTAATCAAAGGCAATAAATTTGGTCACAACAAATAATAATTAGATATAAGAAGATGATGTATGAGTGCCAATTAGACAACTCTCCATCCAAGTCCCAACCAGTAAAATTAAACCATTATAGGTCAAGGTACTGTCTTCAACACGGAGCATTTGCTCACACCAAACAACAAGCTATAAAGTGCCCTAAAGAACGACTAGTGGTAAACTCATACATTGATAGAGGTTTTGCTAAAGTATAAATCATTGCTTAAAACCTTGAACACCAGCTGAATTATGTTTTGATTACTGTTGATTCATTTATTTTTGCGGGTATCAATTTTCGAGATTGAGGAAAATTTGCATTTTTAGATATATAGAATTAGTCGTTTTGCTAAAGTCTACATACAGTCACATTGAAAATTGATAATTTGTTGCTTGGCATACAGCATTGACAGTGCTTTGATATCATTGAGTAGGTCATTGAAATATAAATATAGACTATTCTTCACATACTCTGCTAATAGTTTATATTTGAGTGAAGTTATACTGTACTGAATGATTTATTATGCTTTTATGTTTAATTGAAATGCATTCGGTGCAATCTATGATATAAAAAAGAAGATGTGGTATGATTGCCAATGAGACAACTATCTACAAAAGACCAAAATGACACAGACATTAACAACTATAGGTCACCGTACTTTGTACCGATGAGTGATGGGGACAAAGACGATCTTTATGTACTTTTAGATGATTATGTTTAAGTCTTGTTTTATTCTATGAATAATTTTACTTATTATTATTTGTAGAGATGATATAGTCCCTCAAGATTCTGTCACCCTCTGGAATGTTGTCAGAATTATAAATATACTCATTATGGCCCGAATACTTAGAATTATACCACAAATAAAGGTAATTTGGCAAATATATAAACTCTTTTTCTCTTTATATTTAGTAGCTGACTACATATAAATATGATTATTGAATTGAAATGATCAACTGAATGAAAATATGTTATTACTTATATGAGTTTGGATGTGATTGTTATAAAAAGCTTATATTTTCATAGATTTAAAAAGATGTGATATGAGTGCCAATGAGTCAACTCTCCATCCAAGTCACAGTTAGTAAAAGAAATGTACCTATTATAAGAATTAGTGATCAAAATCCTTCAGCTATGTCTCCACCTGTTTGTAATATTTCCCCAAAATGGAAATTATAACGATTTTCAATCATTTATTGCAATTTTTAAAAGCAAGTATATGAACTGTAATAACAGTGAGACAAAAAAATTTGTGTTTATATTCACAGACAAAGCTTTCTTAAAAAAATAGGGGTTTCTTTGGTTAAAAATCCATAGAATTTAAAGTCAAAACTTTATCTTTTTCTTATGCACATGACCAATATTAGTATTAGTATATGTATTGATTATTTAATAATATTTATATTTTTCTTTTTTAGTCTATGTCCATAGTGGTCAATACTTTGGTAGATTTGATAAAAAATATGAAAGCATTTGCTGGTATTTTAATTGTAAGTTTTATTTTTCATATAGATATTAATGAAATGTATTTCAATTGCTTCTGAACTGTCATCTTGGTTCAAATTGTTAGATCATCAATAGAAAAAATGAATCAGTTTCCCATAAACGGTCCGAGTACACATTTATCGTCCTATCATTTTTGTTGTCCACGAATATAATGCCTAGTGTAGACAGTGTATTACTTGCCAATTTTTGTTTAAACCTCTTCCAAATGTATTTCTTCATGTTTTATGCCTCACATAGCAAGTAGGGGGATGAAGTAACACTATAAAAAAAAATTGGGTCATGAATTTTAAAGTAAAGTAGTGATTTGGTCAAGCTGAAAAAGGTTAAAAATTAACACTTCAGAAGCCATCATAAGATTTCAAGACCCCCTGAACATGAAAAATGTCCATATTTTGAGTTAGAGCCGATGAAGTTTTCTATAATTTGTCCCAAAAGTAGTCCAACACACTGTAAAAATATAATTGAGAAAGTGCAGGTGGGATTTTTTTAATTTTCTTTATTGTCTAAAAGAAATGCACTACGAAATAACTGTGTACTTGGACCAAATTGCCTTTTACTGTTATAACTTATTGAAAAAAATGGAGGAACAAATTGTTGGTATATACAATATATGACTTCTTAAAATCCAGATCAATGACTTGGAAAGCATGCAAATCATTTTCTGAACTGATGACTTAATCAATTATGTTTAACTTTAGTACAATTTAATGCTGTAACACATCCAAACAGAGTAACATGAATAACTTGTAAATAATATCTTGCAGGTGATATATTATTCATTTGCCATAGCGGGAATAGAGATCTTCAATGGGTCCATAAAATACAACCCTCCTAATTCCACAGTTACAAGGTAAGGATGGCACCATATAAAAAAAATATAGATAAATTCTATTGGTTTCCATGAAATTTTAGAATTTTGCATTAAGGAGGCTCGAGGGTATACAAATTTCAGAAAAAATTAAACATTTGTTTTTCACTTCAAATTTTATTTATTACCTTTTGTAGTTGTTACTTTATCATATGGTACAAAAATCATTCAAAACAATCAATTCGTGTTGGCCCCAGATGACATTTAAAATGTGTACATCATTGAAAAAGTTCCAAATTATCTCCCTTTGGTGGAAAAATGCCCTTTTTGGCTTTAAAATTGAAATATCTTTTTTAACTCATCGGTGACATATATTTTTTAATATGATTTCCATATAAGCTGTACTTAAACTAAATTATTGTAAAATTTGAGCGATTTCTGTAATAAATTTCTTTTTTTATTTCGATATTACCTATATTTCTCCTATTACTTCAACCACCTTTACAAAAATGTATGCTTCTTTCGAAGGCAGATTGTGAGCCCAAATGAACGGTGACCCCACTTTTTTATTTTAATTTTCTATTAACCCTTTCAACCCTATACACGGCATATGCCGCGATGACATACGCCGTCCGCCACTGCTATTCGCGGCATATGCCGCGATGACAACAGATTTTTCATAAGGACTCTTAAACCATTCGGTTTTCATTCGGGTCCTCTCTAATTTTTCCTTGTATGAATCGAGGATATGCAAGGTCTCATTTGCGCTTGAAATCCCGGCAATTTTTATTGTAAAATCATGCAGTAGAAGGAAAATTGAAGGAAAATAAAAACAAATATTTTGACAAATGCAAATGGCGGAAATCGAAAACGAAGCTGTAAATATGGAAATATTTCAGCATTTCTATGGCGAAACTGATGACGAGGATTAGTTAAAAGGTTTCTTGTTATCTCAATGTGTTTATTACATTCAATTCGTGTGGGAAATATGATTTGATAGATCATTACGAGACGTAGAAAAAGGGGGGAAAATGGAGGTTGACTGAAAATTTTGAGGACGGAGCCACTGATTTGTGCCATGATTACATAATACGTTGTGTATGGTGCAATACGCTACGGAATCGAGCAATTGGTGTCTTCTTTATTATATGGCAGATAAAAAAACAAAATAGATGAAGACGAAAAGTAGTTTTTATTCAAAATTCAACACAAATGTAACAAATTACACCTTTTACCTGTTAATTACCTGAAAATGCAGGTAACCTGATAAACATTTTACTGAAATAACTGCCTAACATTACAGTTCATACTCTCCTGAGCATTTTTCATACAATAACTTTTTCTGTATCTCTTACAATAAAAAAGATACAGCAGTCTGAAAAGGAATATACTGTTCTAATGAATGAACACAAAAAAAAATGCAGCAGCAGCAGCCATTTTTCTATTTTTTTGTGTAGCGTTGAAAGGGTTAACTATAAGATAAAGTTCATTTATAGAAAAATATAGAGAAATCCTATATAAATGATTTAGACCCGCGAACCCCCTTAATATTAGAAGATTATGACCATTACTAAAGCATATGCTATTTTCTGTTTATTGAACAATATTTTACTGATATAATTTGCAAAAGTCATTATATGTCAAAGTGTGATCCATAACACAGAGCCTTAGCTCACACTGAACAGCAAGCTATCAAGGCCCCCAAAAAGGACAAGTGTTAAACCATTCAAATGAGAAAACCAATGGTCCAATCTATATAAGAATCCTGAAACACTTATGAACCATATTAACAAACAACAACTACTGAATATCAGGTTCATGATCCAGGACAGGTGCAACCATGCAAAAGTAAACCATTATAAGTCAAAGTACAGTCTTCAACATGGAGCCTTTGCTCACACCTAACAAAGCTATAAAGGGCCCCAAAATTGACTCGTGTATACCATATGTCAATAGATATAGGAAGATGTGGTATGAGTGCCAATGAGACAACTCTCCATCCAAATAACAATTTATAAAAGTAAACCATTATAGGTCAATGTACAGCCTTCAACACAGAGTCTTGGCTCACACCGAACAACAAGCTATAAAGGGCCCCAAAATTACTAGTGTAAAACCATTCAAATGGAAAAACCAACGGTCTAATCTATATAAATCGATTAACGCATATAAATTATATAAACAAACGACAACTACTGTACATCAAATCCAAGCATTTTTTAAATTACGTTGAGTGACATTTTATTTTAATTACAACTTTCATTGCTATCAATTTCCATTGCCCACATATAATAATACTAATCTTATACTATTTTGGTATGAATGAAAGATGTGTTAACTTTTTTTCTTTGTAGAGGCTTACTATACAAATGTGGATCATACCAACAATTAGAATACTGGGCCAACAATTTTGATGACTTTGCTGTAAGTTAATTTATTTTTATACAGCAATGGATTATAATATAAAAATAAGGCGAAGGGGTAAGGTTCGCAATGATTCATCAATCCACCAAACTTCAAATGAAGTGGATGTAAGTCTGAAAGCAATTATAGACCATCATACTGCCTTCAACAATGAGAACAACCCAATGACTATTTAAAAAATTTGGGTTTAAACTCACCTAGTGATGTTTACTATAAAAGCTGATTTAGTACCCAAAAAAATAATGTTATAACTAAATGTATATTAAACTAAATTGAGCTTCTAGTTTCAAGAATTGACTATGACAGATGTGCAATGTTTTAATAACTGCAAGCCCAAATAAAAATACTCATAGCAATTTTTTCTTCATGGATATTCATTAGAATTGATTTTTTGCTGTCAGAAAAAAATATAGTCTGTAAAAAAAAACAAAAAAAACCCTAAATAACATAATTCTTTCAATTTAAAACAGTACATTTTTGTTACAGTTATTATGAAAAACACAGTAGATTGCATCATGTCTTTAATACTTTTTTGATTTTGCAGGCAGCCATTGTGGTATTATGGGATATAATGGTAGTCAATAACTGGAGTGTGTTTCTATCTGCATACAAAAGTGCAACCTCTGGGTAAGTCCATCAGAAACGTATCTTTTATCAAATTTGACAGTGATTTGATTTCAATGACCTGGAAAGGAAGGTAAAGACATTAATTTGTAGGTTTTATCACTGGTCTATCATATTCATTATTTATTTTTTGTCTTGCTCTTAAAAACGCTGTGGAAGGCGCGACCAACTAGGTATTACAGGAACTTACAGTACATAATTACAGCAGATTCCATTGAGTGTGTAGCCAAAGGTAATATATTTGGTTAGCTTGCTTGTTAGCTGAACCGTGAGGTCATTGTTAGGTTATGTAAATTACCCTACCTATCGATCTGTCTGTTGGATTATGCTACTTCGAAAGGCGGGTAGTACACCTAACCTAATAATGACTTCACGGTTCAGCTAACAAGCAAGCTAACCAAAGATTTACCTTTCGCTACACACTCAATGGAATCCGCTGTAATTGCATATTCTATTTTATCTTCATGATTCTATCCCTTCTTTATCCAACTTCCAAGGTCAACATATCTTTTTTAAGGAAATAGCTAATAATGTTATATACATGATTAAAAAAGAGTACACGTTAAAGGGAAATTTCGCGATTTTTTACTTATCATCTAATTATGTTCATCTTAACATAAAAAACACATTTGCAAAGTTTTAAATTTATATTCCTTCTAATAACGGAGAAAATCAAGTATTTGTAACTTTTTTGGTTGAATTCTCGAGTGGGTCGTGACGTATTAGCCCGATTTATTGAATTCTGGGAAAAAATAAAATCTGTTTAACTCTTATAGCGTATCGACAATATACGTAATAAAAAGCGCACAGCTGACGAATGGTCGTAGTTATTAACCACAATATAAGAATGAACGAAAATGAATATGCATATACCGTTTTGTATTGATTGAATTAAGCTCCTAGAAAATTATCTCTAGTAAATGTTTTTGTATAAATTTAATTAATTATTGTTGAGATTTTTTTCTTAAAATATTTATTGAACATTTTTACTGATATTGAACTGAAAATATTTCAGTTCTATTTACCGTTATTGTTTTGATAATCATTTCAATGCAACCAGAGACATATATACATGTGTATATATGTCTCTGATGCAACTAATGTGTGAGCAGAGTGTGTATATTATTTTGTAAAGGTCACTGTATATTTCTCGGCTTGAGGTCAATTCGTTTACCTTGTAGCTAGCCTATTTAGCCGCAGGTGTGAGTTCAAGCGTACACAGGTATAAATGTTGTTATTTGGAAAGGATAAACAGAAAGGATTAGAAAGAGTATGCTGTCACGATGTTAATACACTAAGATTTAATACACGATGAGAATAAAGATACAATAATTAAATTGTGTAAATTAATTGAAAATAAAATTCAGATTTCGTAATTCCGAAAGTGTAAAAAAATTAAAAGGAAACAATTTTGATTACTTTCTTAGCGGCAATTGGCGTAAAGATTCAAATATGAAGTAAAAAATAGTAGTTTTAATCTTTAATAAAAACTAAATGCAATATTACCCAATTTGATATTCCATTGTACATCTGTTTGATATCATTGACTTTACCGGAATTTCTTAACTTGTATTCAAATCTGGCTGTGTTTAAATGCTAATAAAACTATTGCAATTTTAAAGTTTTTAATTAACCAAAAAATACAACATACAACATGCATGATTTTTTTTTAGTTTCTTTTTAACATTTTATTCTTACATAATTAAATTCATTTGACAATCATTCACACGAACTTTTTGTGAAAAGAATACCAATAATCTAAGCTAAGGCATTATTTTTTTTGAGGATTTTTTTAAAATTCTATGATAATATTTGTGCAATGTTGAACATGATAGCCGTCATTAATCCAAATAAGTAATACAGTAGTTGTAATAAAAGTTATATTTTAGTCATGCATAACTGATATTGACGAATTTAGAATAGTTCATCCATACATCGTTGTTTTTGAAACAATCATTATTAGTATACATGTAAGTTTCCTGACGTATAAGAGCCATTGAGGATGAGCTCCAGAGAAAGCAGACTAGTAGCGCTTCGTTCGTTTGTTTGTTGGGAAAGGAGAGGAAATGCAACCGCTTGTACAGATAAACGACAGAATTACCATACAAGCATTTATAGTCAACACAATCAGAAAGAGTTCCCATCGTTAGACGGGGAATATGAAGGCTTCCAAGAATGAACAAGTGACATGTCTAACTCTGAACAGTTAGAAAACGGACTATCGACATCGACGGCTTGATATTTGAAACTGTATGCATATATATACGTATACGTTTATGATAGTGATGAGTTCTTGCGTCTGACGAAAACTAAATTCCTTCATGGTTATATCTTGCCATACGTTTATATTGGTTTGTAAGGTGATTACTCAAAATCGTTATTTGAAAATCCTGTTTGTGAGATGTAGATTTATTTCAATACAGAAATTTCGTCTATATTTCACAAGTGTATAACACGGAGAAGCTCTGACGGTCCATTACTCCCATTTTGTTTGGGTGTGAACCATCGATGTTTACAGCAATATCAAAGAATAAGATGATGATGGTAGAAAGAACTATGGTCGTCATGTGGCAAATATTACATGCATATCGGACAGTGAGTTGTCAATCTGTATGAAAAGATTTCCAATACAACCATATTATTGAGAAGGAATGTTTACATGCTATACACTCGTACTAGTATTACAGGGTTCTTGTGGTTCTTGTGGTTCTTGAATATGAGTTAGTAATTGTATTGTTACTGCATGTATGTAAAAAATGTTTGTATCTATGTATCTATGCAAATCAATATTCTTATTTCTTATTCATGTATGCTCTGTATGCCCCTTGTGGCCTTGTGCATGGGCCCTTAATTGGACATAAAATATGTTCTGTTCTGTTCTGTTCTGTGGCGTTTACCTTAGACACACATCTTTTTAACGATGTTAAACAAAAAGACAGAACCAATTTAATGTTATATTTCCCTATTTTTTAAATATAACTAAAAGTCTTTTATCTGACAAGAATACCCCTATTTAGCGGACAAGTAATTTATTCTTTTTTCTGTTATTGAATACCAAGAAAGAAAATAAATCCCGAAATTAATTTGAAACTTTGATACTCAAAAGTTTCCCAGCCAAATATTCACATCCCTTGGGGATAATTAGTGGTCGTCCAGTGGCATATATAACAATTGTGATGACAAATTCCTTCCTTTGTTCGAGAACAATCTTATTGAAATATAAATCTGTGATTTTACTATGTCCACAACTTCAATGAACCAAAGCAAATTAAAGTTATACAAATCAAATTGATTCTCTTCTTCTTCTGGTATACAATAGTCTATCGACATTCCAATATTACATACTGTTGGCATACGTGGACTAGTCTATTTACAACACTTTTACCCCTATTTATTCAAAATATATGTTTTTTTCTTATGTTCAATGTATACATGTATATATTTGAAATTGCGCTATAGTTCCGTAACTTTCTATCCAGTCGTATAAAGGAATCGTCGGCAAGTGCGTACATTTTTTTAAATCAATATTTCTGGAATGTTCCAATCTGTCCTTCACTATATATTACATTTTCCCAAATTCACCCTTGGAAAAAATATTTAAATAGATTTTAATTTCATCAAATCTTATTTTTTGGGTATTATTTATATTTTTATGAATAATATTCTTTACACCAGAAATGTTATTTATAAACAAGCGTATGAGTTTAGTAATGACAAGTAAGACAGAGTTGTATATTATACATCTGATAGTTCAAAATGGAAAGTTATAAGTTATAACTTATCAGCCGTGTACACTGATCAATACCTGCAGAAGTGAAACGATGCATGAACTTGCAAGCCCGACAGGAAATCGCTTGAATACCTGGACGTGTCACCTCACACCCCTCACAATACCTTTGGAAGTAATACCTTTAGCCATGCTGGTGATCAGATGAGGGAAGATCAAAATTTATTTGAAAAAAGTTTATTACTTTAAAGAATTATGAACAAATTAGATTTTCGAAAACAATTTTCACGGAACACTTATTTATGATTTCAACTTTGACTTTTCACCTAATTACAATATCAACAGTTTCAAAACAACAGACCATGGTAATTTAAAAAAAAATAAGAATATTTTCCGTATCAAGTTAGTTAGTCGGATAAAATAACCGTACGATTGACAAGATATCGACACGCAATTACAACTACATCGGTTACTCTAGTTTTGTTTCTTTGTGGTTTATAGACATATCTTTTTTATTAATCGGGAAAGGAGACAAAATGGCGGAACGCAGAGAATTGATACTCTAAATTTAAAATCGATGGTGATCGCTTATCTAGCGGAATAAAACTTTAATATCTATGAATTTGAGCATTTTTATACAGAATGAACATAATATCAATTTTTGATTTTTTTGCGAAGTTTCCCTTTAAACAAACAACTAAGCATGACAACTTGATCAAAATAAACTGAAAGTTTACCATAATGTCTTCAAAAAAAAAAGGATCAAGGCATATATTGTTTGATAAGATCTACATTGCTTTTTAATTGACTCTTCTAAATGATAAATTACTTGGTACTGTAAATTCAGAAATTATTGCGTGCACTTATTATTGCGATTTTGTCATTTTACACTTGAATGCGATTTTTATTTTTACGATTTTGAGAAAAGTCATGCTTAATTCAGTTAAAATATTACAAAATGTGAGTTTTAATTATTGCGTTTACAACTCAGTCGCATTATTCGCAATAATAAAAACCTCGCAATAATTTCTGAATTTACAGTATTATATATTAATTGATTTTTGGATATTTAATGTTCAGTGGCAAATATTTCATGCATGTCCAGGACGAACTTTGTGTTAAAGATAACTTTGAATAGCCTCAGCTGAGATCACAACATTAATATTTAAACTGATTTCTGATGTTTGCTCTTAGATTTCAATTGATTTCGGCTATTACTTTTAAATTATAAATGTATTGATGATACAGACATTAATTGAGCAAGATTATTTAATTTGATTTTATTCCCAATATTATATTTTACAGATGGTCCTATCTGCTTTTTATCAAAATAGTTATTTTTTTTTTTACAGATGGTCCTATCTGTTTTTCATCATATGGTGGTTATTTTCTGTCGTTATAGTTCTACAGCTGTTTACAGCCATTATTATAGAGGTAAATATACTACAGTTAAAGGAATCAATTTTCTACTTTCTAATTTTCAGTCTTTCAACAAATCATTAAAGTACGCTGTAGTGCAAGGAATAAAAAAGCTAAGGTGGAATAATTTATATATTTTAAAGTTTACAAAAAAAGAATTTATTTAAATTCCAGGGGATTCATTTTTTTGGTGTCCAGTATGTTAAAGTAATATTTTTTGTTTTTTTGTTGAAATTTCAATCGGGTTTTAACTTCTTTATAATATGTATCAACGGAATAAAGGAAATTAAAACCCCAAAGAAAATTTTTCCATTTACAGAATTAAGAATTAAACTTCTTTTCTTTATATGCACCCACTGAGCTAAATACAAGAGTAATACTTAGTATCCACCTCAGCGGGGGCTAGAAGAGAAACTTCTCCATTTAATTTTATCAAACCATATCTTTGTATATTAAAACGTATTGCATTGTTATATTTGTAGAATTTTATAATGAAATGGGATAAAAGTCAACTGAATACAGATAGAGGAAGGAGAACATCAAGTTTTGAAGATTCACATCATTTTATGTCTGTTCATGATATGTTTAGGTAAACACAATTGTTGTTTAAGGTGGTACCTAACACTACAGGGAGATAACTCTGTAAAATCAGCTAAACGTTTTAATTACACTGTGTTGTTAAGGGAATATCAATCTTCTCAATGATCAAAATAAGTGTTTGTCAAACTGATATATAACCAGTGTAATTTTTCTGATAAAACGGTTGGTTCAAATTTTTTAAAATTTTTATATGTTTGTAAAAGGGTCAAAGTAAATACTTTGTCAAAATTTTAAAAAAATTAAACGAGCCAAATTAATTTTAGTTAAAGTGTTGGGTACCACCTTAAGATATAAGTCATTTGTCAACTTTTAACTCTGTTAAACATTGGGTAAATAACATATAGATTTCATTAAGAAAATTTAATCATTATTTTAAATACCCATATCTAAGTTATCTAAGGGAGATAATACATATATGTCAGTAAGCAACATTTGTAAATTATCTACCCTTGACAGGTTATCATAAGAGATGGTAACCCGCCTCAAATGATGCCTAATTATTTTCATTGATTGATTGTTTGTTGGTTTATAAAGTCATTTGGCAAATATTTCATGAATATTCAGGAAGCTAATAGATAATTACTTTATATGTTTACCACTAACAGGAATAAGACATCTAAGTAAAATTTGTATTTAAATTGTTTTAAAATATTTTTGGATTATTTTGTAAATTATATGTTATTTGTGTGCTGTAAAATAATAAAACTTTTGTTAATGTTTTTGAAGTGAGCATCACTGATGGAGAAACATAAGGATGTCTTTGGATAAAATAACTAATAGATATAGAACATCAAACATGATGTTCATATGATGAAATCATAATCTTTTAGTCAGTTTAATTGAAGTCTGGAGCTGGCATGTCAGTTAACTGCTAGCAGTCTGTTGCTATTTATGTATTATTGTCATTTTGTTTATTTTCTTTGGTTACATCTTCTGACATCAGACTCGGATATCTCTTGGACTGAATTTTAATGTGCGTATTGTCATGCGTTTACTTTTCTACATTGGCTAGAGGTATAGGGGGAGGGTTGAGATCTCACAAACATGTTTAACCCCGCAGCATTTTTGCGCCTGTCCCAAGTCAGGAGCCTCTGGCCTTTATTAGTCTTGTATTATTTTAATTTTAGTTTCTTGTGTACAATTTGAAAATTAGTATGGCGTTCATTATCACTGAACGAGTATATATTTGTTTAGGGGCCAGCTGAAGGACGCCTCCGGGTGCGGGAATTTCTCGCTACATTGAAGACCTGTTGGTGACCTTCTGCTGTTCTTTTTTCTATGGTCGAGTTGTTGTCTCTCTGGCACATTCCCCATTTCCATTCTCAATTTTATTTAAGTAAACAACTTTTAAACTTTTAAACTGATAAATATGCTATATGTAGATGTGAAGATTAATAATTGTAATTTTATATAATTGTAGAAGTACCCTTGAGGAGCCTTCAGAATCAGAAATACTACAGGAAATTAGTAATCACAGATATTTAAAACTTAGACAGATTCCATCAGTGACTTGATATTATATAGCAGATGACAATGTTATTATGTAGCTGACCTTGTGAGGGCTGTATATCCAGTCAAGGTCGATAAAAACTGCCCTCATCGTGTATATGATTCTCTGATTATTAATGTTATCACCTCATTTGCATATGTATACATGTATATTTTTTTACATTTCAAAAATTAAGAAACTTACTGATATATATATACTATATTTTTTTATAGCCCAAAATTTTCAGAAATTAAGATGGAAGTTCAGGAAATTTTAACATGTAGAGTACCAAATATAATACAAACAAAATCGAGAAAAAAAATAAAAACTGTAACAATATTTTGACCAAAAATCCTCAGTAGAATTATAAGTAGCAAAGAAGATAAGTTATTCAGACTTACCACTTAAATACTGATCAATATTTGGTCCAAATCTTATTTGTTTTGAAATTGCATCTGGTATTTTGCTATTTATTTTTAAATTTTAATCTGAAAACAACTGGGTTTGTTATTCTACTTTTAAAGAAATATTGCTTATTCATTTATTTTAAGCATTGGTAGTATACAGTATGTTATTTTTAATGTAATATAGAAGTGCTATTCAAGTAACTTACATTTTAAATCTCAACTTTTTACAAAATATCTCAGATGAAAGAATCACAGTGTCAAAAAATGATCCTTTTTTTTTATTTTTTCCCCCAATGTTTAATTTTTCAGTAATTTTATAATTTTGTAAATATTTTTGAGTGTGGCATTATACATTTGTTTTACAGGTGGTTTTTTTTAATTTCAAGCTTTGTGATACAAAATGGTTCTTGGATTAGATTCAATTTTCATAGTTGAGTTATTTGGTCTGTTAAGCCATATCAATTATACACTTTGTACCCAAGAGATATGCAGAATTTATTACTTTAATATATTCTAAATACATTTAGTTATGCTTTATTTTAAATATTTTAGCACTTAGTGTTATTTACTGTTTTATCATTTTATAATGTTCGTTCATTTAAGAATTCATAATTTGAAATTATATAAAAAAAAAAAAAAAATATTGAATTGAAATTATGACAAAAATATAATAATTGTTATTCAAAGTCTTGAACCTGCATGTGCAGTCCAGGTGTTTACCACTCCTTTAGTATTACTTCATATTTTTGTTTTATTTTTTTTTTAATTTTGAATTTATTTTATAGTTTTTTGTTACTATATTTTCAAATGTTGAAAATTGAATACATTCTTTATTATTATTACTTTAGTTTAGCAGTTAAGTTTTTATTTGAAATAAGGTGCTTTTATGTGAAAGATATGAATATAATTTTTATGTCTATAGGGTTATGAAATAGATACTTTCATATTAATTTCTGTTATATCTATTAACAACATTAAAGGAATGAACAAAATAAACATAGCATATTATTTGTACTATAGGTCATATATATAGGGCATTATAAACTCATATAAAAAAGCACTTATGTATAATTTTTTACCTAATTTTTACATAAGTATATCCCTTATAATCTTTATGTACTGTAATTTGTATCTCACCTGAAAATAGGTCACAGAATGTGAGACATAGAGATGCTAATCTGTTGCTGGCTTAAAACATTGTCATGACCATTGGTCAGTGTTAAGTTTTTGTAGTTTCTCAAACAATATAAGCAGTAGTTTAACCAGGAGTGGTGTATGGAATGGTTGTAAAATGTATATGTTGTGTACATGTTATAATTTTGTACACGTTATTACTTGTACAAACATTTTGTACAAGTAATTACTTGTATGATGCCATCATACAGGTTATTATTTGTACAAATACAGTTGTACAAGTAATTACTTGTCCAATTTTTATTGAGAAAAAGATAATAACTTGTACAAATCATTATTCCACCTTATCCTATTTTTTGTATACAAAAAACTTTTCCTTTAAACAAATAATCTATAATAAGCGCAATAGTATAAACTTGTAATATGTTAGTAATTTTTATTTGATAAATATGGTAGCCAATTTGTACAGTTAAGTAGGGTATTAAAGAATAAAAATTGAAAACATCAAACAAAAGAAAGTTCACGATGAAATAAATAAATAGTGAGATGACAATAAAGTCTTCTAATAATTCAGTATTCACATCTGAAAGATAAAGAGATACTTTAAGTAATGTAAAGGAAGCCAAGTTAAGTTCCAAAAAGACAGCACTTCAAAAATAATTCTTAAGATGGAATGATGTTTTGAATGAAGCAGAAATTATTTATTATTGTATAGTTGATCAACTTTACCCTCTGATTAGAACAGAACACTCTGGAGTTAATATTGGTCATGGGGGCATACAAACAATAACTATAAGAAGTTAAAAAAACACCACAATTTGCCAATATAAGCAGAGATGTTATCCCGATTTTCACTCAGATGTGCGAATGTTTTGAAAAAAGGTTTCTCCTCCTATCATTACTACAGTCTTTAATCCTAGTAGTTGAGTCAAAGTCAAAGATTTTGCTCTCTGCATGGTAGACCATGTTGATTATCAATCATTTACTATCAGGAACACTGTACAAAATTTCAGTGGTCTGCGCCCGTAAAAGGCAAAGAGAGCGGCTGAAGTGGCTTACCAACTCACTGACATTATTTTTACTTTTTGGAGCTCCACATATCCTGCATAGTTATAATGAATGGGAATTTCTTCTTTGGTCAGAGCTTTAATTTATGCATGATAGACAACTTCCCCCTCAAAATCATGTGTCTATAAGAATATAGAACGCTGACACAAAGAGTATGATGATTTCATGATCACACGAGAACAACTGACAATGGTCTGAATGATTAAGAATTGTGCAATTCTATTTAAAAAACAAGAATGTGTCCATAGTACACGAATGCCCCACTCGCACTATCATTTTCTATGTTCAGTGGACCGTGAAATTGGGGTCAAAACTTTAATTTGGAATTAAAATTAGAAAGATCATATCATGGGGAACATGTGTACTAAGTTTCAAGTTGATGTAACTTTAACTTCATCAAAAACTACCAAAGACCAAAAATTTAACCTGAACTTCGCACTATCATTTTCTATGTTCAGTGGACCATGAAATTGGGGTCAAAACTATAATTTGGCATTAAAATTAGAAAGATCATATCATGGGGAACAAGTGTACTAAGTTTCAAGTTGATTGGACTTCAACTTCTTCAAAAACTACCTTGACCAAAAACTTTAACCTGAAGCGGACGGACGAACGGAGGCACAGACCAGAAAACATAATGCCCCTCTACTATCGTAGGTGGGGCATAAAAACAAGTAAATAAATAATTATATTTAAAACCCAACTGTAAGAGAACAATTGAATAATTGTTTCCATCCATTGAAAAAATAAAAAATAAAAATAATTGGATTAAGATTTTTATTTTATTTATTCCTTTCAATGACTCTGTCACTTGGCACTAGTAGTCAGTATTTTAGTGGCACCTAGTTATTTGGAACAATATGCTCAAATTGTCATGTTTGCTGAAGTTATTACTTAAGAAGCAGATGGAAGGAAGAAACAAATAAAACTAAAAGATAGCCAGTTGTACAAGTTATTATCTTTTTCTCAACAAAAACTGTACAGGTAATTACTCGTACAATTATATTTGTACAAGTAATAACTTGTATGATGGCATCATACGAGTAATTACTCTTACAAAGTTTTTGTACAGGTAATAACCTGTACAAAATAATAAGATGTACACGACATATATACTTCTAGCAGGTTCATTTTACCTTGACCTCATTATTGGTGAACGTTAAGTTATGTCTGCTTCTAAGATTCTACAAGCAATAGATTAAACATATTTAATGTATGGATTGATTGCTATGTGAACATGTTCATCTAACCGTGACCTCATTTACATGGATCATTGATAATATTAAGTTTATGTGATACTTAACCTTCATCCTAAAGACTTTCTATATAAATTCAATCAGGATCAGTAACTTAGACAGATTCCACCAGTCACATGATATTACATGTATATAGCAGACGACATTTCAGTGTGTGCTTTCTGTCAAAAATGATATGTTGTGCTTTACTTTTTTGTTGTTAGTTTGTTTTTCTTAAAAGAAAAAATGAAAATTATGTATTTTTTGGCGAAGTTTTTTTATTGTACTGTTTTAAAAATTGCATATTTTAAAATTTAGCAAATATAACGAATAGATTATGAGATTACTCATATTTTGAACGTTGTAAATCCTGATTTAATGTTTAAACACCAATGAATTATTAATTTTATCAAAGGGAAATGACATAATTGTTTTAGTGCAAAATAGTATTAGTATTTATATTTTCAATTATTGAGATTTAATGTAATTTTATCAATTGAAAAACTCTTATGAAATAAGATGTAAAATATTATTTCATATCAGTTTTGTGATGAAATAGTATTGAAATTTTTCATAAAAAGATTCCACAAGACTTTTTCTTCTTTGTAGTTTTAGTATTTATTTTATTGTTATACTATTCCAACTGACTTGTTTTAAAGATCAAAATAGTTTTACAATATTTTTTTCTCTTAATTGTTTGTTTTTGAATAATTTGAGATTGGTTTTAGGAAGCAGTTCTAAATGTTTTAAATTTAAAATACTTTGCAAGTAGGGTAAATGTTTTGATATATTAAGGTGGTACATA
The DNA here is from genome assembly GCF_965363235.1 of Mytilus galloprovincialis. Lineage (NCBI taxonomy): Eukaryota > Metazoa > Mollusca > Bivalvia > Mytilida > Mytilidae > Mytilus > Mytilus galloprovincialis. The sequence goes on from NC_134847.1 coordinate 39,337,426, forward strand.
ACACTACAGGGAGATAACTCTTAAAATCAACTAAACGTTTTAATCAAGATCTATCGTTAAGACAATATTAAGCTTCTCAATGATCAAAATTAGCCTTCGTCAAACTCCTAAACGAAACTTTTCAGCTAAAGTGTGTAGTTCAAGTTTTTTGAAATTTTTATACTTTTGTCAAAGGCTCAAAGTAAATATTTTGTCTGTAAATTAAATGAGCCAAATTAATTTTAGACAAGGTGTTTGGTACCATCTTAACATTGTTGAAGTCATGGATTAGACTATTATCATAAAACCGACTTTTGATTTCTTAGTTTATAATTTTCAACAGGTTACCTGAGGTATGACGTTCTGGTACTTGGTCAAGTAAGAGCAACTTAAAGAAGTAAAATCAAGCTTACAACCTGGGAAAGGAGTAGGTCCAGTAAGACCCCTTTTTGGCCCTAAAATATAACAGTTTTACAAAATTGTTAAAATGTAAACTTTTAGTTATTTATCGGAAAGTAAAATGCTTCTGCTACATAAATGTGTGCTGTTTTTGACAATACAATGCACATATATCGGGTACTAGCAACATCAAGTCATGCTAAATTACTGAAATCTTCACACTTTTAGCATTTTAGTTAAATTTTAGATGATTTCCGTCTTAAATGAAAGTGGTCGCATTTGTGTTCATTCTTGATATTGAAATGTAAGTTGTATATAATGATGATACATAACATATATAAAGGTTGAGGATGAACACGGATGCGGCCACTTTCATTTTTGACAAAAACCATCTGAAAAGTGACATTTTTTGGCATATTTGATAGATTTTTCATATTTAAGCTAGAATCGGAGCGTTTTTAATGAGTAAATAAGTAAAAATCTTTCACATAACCTAATTGAATCAGCTGAAATAGACACTTAAGTGTTTAAAAAGTGTCCAAAATCTTTCGTCAGATGCACCTGTTTGAGGCTAAAATCGGCCCTTACCGGACCTACTCCTTTGGGGAAGAAAATAGTTGTTTTATGTTTAGTTAACGCCACAGAATCATCAGAAAACAGTTGGTTTTCATATTGTTACAGTTTATCCTGAAATTAATAGCAGAGGCAGATTTAGGGGATTCTGTTTTAGTTGGGGACTTTTGATTTGTTTTTAGCTCACGGTTCCCAAGGAACTGTGAACTTTAGCCATCACTTGGCGTTCGTCATCGTCCGTTGTCGTCGTTGTAGTCGTCCGTCTGGTGTAAACTATTTCAAACATCCAACCAAAGTTAAGTTGAATCATCATTAGGGTATCTAGAATAAAGTTTGTGTTTTATTTTCTGTTTAGTCAAAAAACATGGCCACCATGGCTAAAAATAGAACATATGGGGTAAAATGCAGTTTTTGGCTTATATCTGAAAAACTTAAGCAGTTACAGCAAATCTGACATGGGGATTGAAGTGTTCATAAGGTAAAGTTCTATCAGCCCTGAAATTTTCAGATGAATCTAATAACCCATTGTTTGGTTGCTGCCACTATATTGGTAATTTTAAGGAAATTTTGCAGTTTTTGGTTATTATCCTCAATAGTATTAATGACAAAGATAAACTGTAAACAGCAAATATGTTCAACAGAGTCAGACCTACAAATAAGTTTTATATGACCAAAATTGTCAATTGACCTCTTAAAGAGTTATTGCCCTTTAAGGACAATTTTACACAATTTGTTTATCATTTATTCCAACTTTATAACATCTTCTTTTCTGAAACCACTATACAAATTCAAACCAAACTTAAGCTGAATGATCCTCAGGGTATCTAGAATAAAGTTTGTGTTTAATTTTCTGCTTCTTCAAAAAAAATGGCCACCATGGCTAAAAATAGAACATAGGGATAAAATGCAGTTTTTGGCTTATATCTAAAAAACCAAAGCATTAATTTAGAGCAAATCTGACATGGATTAAAGTGTTCAGTAGGTCAAGTTCTATCAGCCCTGAAATTTTCAGCTGAATCTAACAACCCATTGTTGGGTTGCTGCCACTAAATTGGTAATTTTAAGGAAATTTTGCAGTTTTTGGATATCATCTTGAATATTATTAATGATAAAGATAAACTGGAAACAAAAAAAAATTTCAGCAAAGTAAGAGCTCAAAAATTAAAATTAAACTTTGTTTGATTTCATCAAAAATTTAATTAGTAAGGTTCTTTGATATGCTGAATCTAACAAACAAACAAAAATACGATGAAATTGGACACTTTTAAACTCTTAAACAAAAGATAAATGCCAGAAAATGAGGTGAGCGATTCAGGCTCTTGAGAGCCTCTTGTTTATATAACCCTTGGAAAAATACAGTGGAACCAATCAATGCAAGCAAACTCTTGCATGGTAAGATAATATTTCTAATAACTATATTTGTACTATCAATGCTTACTTTTTAATTGTTAAAGTTTAGAAATTTAATCATTGTTTATTGTATACCTTTTTTTTAAAAACTCAGGTAAACCACTACTAATTTTTTTCTGTTAATTCAAATACTTTATATTTACATATCTGCATGTAGTTTATTTTAAGAATATAACAACCAAAATTGTTAGAAGGTTGATGGCTGTTAATTGTTGGATATAATATTGGTTTAATTGAATTACAAACATAACTATATTTGTATATACTAGCAATAACGGATGGATTTTCCCTATTTCCAGGATAACGAAAATTCAGAAGTCAAAAAGAGCATCTACACATGCTGTTTCATGTTTACAACGTTTCATGAAGTTTGGAGCATTTTGAAATATTTTACATTTAGGCTGTTCCCATTGTAACGGAAGCCATTTTAAATTCCAAAGTCAAAAGTCAAATTGTAAATCAGCATGTGCCAGTTATCATTTCTATATCATTGGTTTAGGTGAACTACAAATATAAATATTTGCAGTTTAAATTTTCTATGGTCTTCAATGCAGTCTTTGGCCAAATTTCATAATCGATTATCCATGAAAGAACAAATTCTCCTCAATTCTAATGAACAAATAAATGAATTCTGAGTACTTTTTACAGAAAAAAAATGGTATACAAGAAATAAAGTAGACATTCCATTGTTGACATAATATTTCTGATGAAGAAAATGGTGCAAAGTGCAATAGATATTTTTGTAGATTACAAATAGTTGCTTTTATAATAAATGAATGAGTAAAATCAATGTGTTTTTTTTCTGTGATGCTTATTTGATATACAACAAGCATTCTGTGAGTATTGCATGGCAAGACATACCCCTCTACTGGTTAAAAAATCATTGCACTTGAACAAAATTCCCAGTTGATCTATGACTTGCCATGGTGATCTTTAGACATGACAAAAAATGTGTTGAAAACTGATTATTTAAGTCCAAAGCCAATAACTTCATAAAATCATCAGACCAGAACAAAATTTGAACTTTATCTGTAACTGTCCTGATAGAACAATTCACCAAATATTAAGTCATCAAATCAATATCTTCAAGCATGACAAATTAAAGTGCAGGAAACTGATTATTTAAGAGAATTTTCTAATTCCTAGGACCATAACTCTGCACAAATTCATCAGACCAGAACAAAATTTGAAGAATAAAAGTGTGAAAAACTTATTTGACAGACAGACGGTCTCAAATTGAAAGAAAGGAAATCAAGAATCTGCTTAAATTTTGGTAAATGACTTTGTAAGAGCTTTTGATGTCTTGTATGAAAAGAAAAATCGGTGTGATGGGGCATAATATTTTATCCTGTATTGAAGGAAAAAACTCGAGGAGTCTGAACATCTGTTACAAATTCTTACACCTCATCCAAGTACATCCTTAAAGCTTATAAAACTTGAGGAGTTACCGTTAGTCAACTATGTATTCATTTCACATGGTGAGTACCTTTAATCTTACATGGTGAGTACCTTTAATCTTTTGGACTCTGATGAATAGTTGACTCATTGGCAATGATACTACATATCCTTATTTTATTTTGATTAAAAAATTGCTAAAATTTTAAGTTATTGAACAACATTCTTTGACACAACCTTGAAATGCAACATGGTAACTTGATCTATGCTTTTTTTTTTCTTCGCAGAGTTAGATAAAGTGTAATCAATGGTTAGTTGTGAATTTGGCTGCATGAAAGGAAAAGCGGGTATCTCTTTCAAAATTTAAAACCTACAGTCTGTAAGCTTTCAGGAATGGTTTAGCATACTTTGAAGATAAGCACCTTACTTCAAACACCAATTTGAAGAATATTTACATCTTCCAGATGGCAGAACTGATGAAAATTTTCAGCAGCATTCTAGTTGGAAGGTACCCTTTTTGTGTATTCTTAACCACAACAATTTTAAAATCGAGTCTACAAATTTCCTATCCTGTATGTAATTATATTCAAAGGAGCACTAGCTGTCAAATTCATGTTCTACGATTTGACTCAAATTCTCATATTTGATTTATAACAATGTAAAACATTTATCCAAACTATCAAAAGTCCAAAATAAACAGTTTACAGAGCATGGGGTAGATAATATATAGGTTTGTTTCATGTGTATTTTAGTCCAGACGCCATCTAATTAACTATTGATTTGACCTCAGATGACCATATAAGCCATGTAAACATATGAATAGATTAAACCAACACGTGCAATTGGATTTTTATAGGTCTGTTTGATTTTATTTTATAGATTAAAAATACATGTATATGTTTCTCATTGTTTTTAACAGTATAAGAATGATTTTATGTACATCGAATTAGTAATCAAATGATTTACGTAGTTTCACTTTCATTGTTGACATTCTTTTTCTTTAAATAACCAGTACAAGTACCATGCATGCGTTGTCAATCTTTAGCTAGGGGTTAAATTAAAGTTCACATGAATACGGATTTAAAGAGGTTGACTCATTCACTTGCAAGTGAATAACTTATTATCAATGTTTCTTAGCGTAATTTGACAAAATTGAACCTTTTTGAACCTTTTTGGCTGCAAAAAGCAAATTGTTATTTCACTATTTCACTTTCATTATTGATTGAACAAAAAAAAATCAAACTAAAGATTTTTTATATATCTCGTAGCTAGTGCCCCTTTAAGATATGCCCATCACTTTGTGCATGTAGATAGTGAGACTCCATAAACTTTCATACACTTTTCATTTGAGTTATCCTTTTTTCAGATCAGAAATCTATAGCTTTTATCTCTCCTCAGAGTAGCATTTTGAATAGATGTTTCTCGCTAGTGTCATTACCATTATACATGACCATTCAAATTAAAAGAATTGAAACAAGCCATTTGATTTTTTTGCCAATTTTCAGTTTTTTTTTATACACTAGTTAATAAATTGTGTTCTAAGGTGTCCAACAAGAAAGATCATCATTTCTCTTTGGATGTTTTATTAGCTTAACATCGACAAAGGGCCAGTGTTAGCTTGTCTGATAAGATTGCATCTGTTGTTTCAAAGCCATCAACTAGTGTCCATTGTAAACCTTTTGAAATAGTTTCACTTCTGCACATTTGGCATTTTATCCTTAGGGCATCTACTTTAATAAACTTTAGATGCAGATAAATGGCTACCTGTATGTAGTTTCGATAGAATCATGCAAATGTGAAGATTAAAATGGCAATACTTGATATGTAATCTATACATAAGTTTCAAAGTCCATTAACCAATGACTGAGAAGACTGCCATATAATCTCCATGAAAACTAATGCAAATGCTAAACAGCTGCATACCAAATACCATTGACTTATCATAAGTCATACAGTACTCCCATCAAACTGACACAAACTTTACCAAATACCATTGACTTATCATAAGTCATACAGTACTCCCATCAAACTGACACAAACTTTACCAAATACCATTGACTTGTCATAAGTCATACAGTACTCCCATCAAACTGACACAAACTTTACCAAATACCATTGACTTATCATAAGTCATACAGTACTCCCATCAAACTGACACTAACTTTACCAAATGACATTGCCTTATCATAAGTCATACAGTACTGCCATCAAACTGACACAAACTTTACCAAATACCATTGACCTGTCATAAGTCATAAAGTACTCCCATCAAACTGACACAAACTTTACCAAATACCATTGACTTATCATAAGTCATACAGTACTCCCATCAAACTGACACAAACTTTACCAAATACCATTGACTTATCATAAGTCATACAGTACTCCCATCAAACTGACACTAACTTTACCAAATGCCATTGCCTTATCATAAGTCATACAGTACTGCCATCAAACTGACACAAACTTTACCAAATACCATTGACCTGTCATAAGTCATAAAGTACTCCCATCAAACTGACACAAACTTTACCAAATACCATTGACTTATCATAAGTCATACAGTACTGCCATCAAACTGACACAAACTTTAACAAGTACCATTGACTTGTCATAAGTCATAAAGTACTCCCATCAAACTGACACAAACTTTACCAAATACCATTGACTTATCATAAGTCATACAGTACTCCCATCAAACTGACACAAACTTTACCAAATACCATTGACTTATCATAAGTCATACAGTACTGCCATCAAACTGACACAAACTTTAACAAGTACCATTGACTTGTCATAAGTCATACAGTACTCCCATCAAACTGACACAAACTTTACCAAATACCATTGACTTATCATAAGTCATACAGTACTCCCATCAAACTGACACTAACTTTACCAAATGCCATTGCCTTATCATAAGTCATACAGTACTGCCATCAAACTGACACAAACTTTACCAAATACCATTGACCTGTCATAAGTCATAAAGTACTCCCATCAAACTGACACAAACTTTACCAAATACCATTGACTTATCATAAGTCATACAGTACTCCCATCAAACTGACACAAACTTTACCAAATACCATTGACTTATCATAAGTCATACAGTACTCCCATCAAACTGACACAAACTTTACCAAATACCATTGACTTATCATAAGTCATACAGTACTCCCATCAAACTGACACAAACTTTACCAAATACCATTGACTTATCATAAGTCATACAGTACTCCCATCAAACTGACACTAACTTTACCAAATGCCATTGTCTTATCATAAGTCATACAGTACTGCCATCAAACTGACACAAACTTTACCAAATACCATTGACCTGTCATAAGTCATAAAGTACTCCCATCAAACTGACACAAACTTTACCAAATACCATTGACTTATCATAAGTCATACAGTACTCCCATCAAACTGACACAAACTTTACCAAATACCATTGACTTATCATTAGTCATACAGTACTCCCATCAAACTGACACAAACTTTAACAAATACCATTGACTTATCATAAGTCATACAGTACTCCCATCAAACTGACACAAAAATTTGGGTCCAGAATTTCAAAGGAAAGTAGTGATTTGGTCCAGCTGAAAAGGGTTAAAAATTAGCACTTCGGAAGCTGTCAAAAGATTTCAAGACGCCCTAAACATAAAATTGTCCATATTTTGAGTTAGAGCCGATGAACTTTTTTATAATTTTGATATGGTTTGTCCCAAAAGAGGTACAACACACTGTAAAAATTTCATTGAGAAATCTCAGGTGGGATTTTTTAAAAATTTTCATTTATGTTCTAAAAGAAATGCACTACGAGTTAATTGTGGTCTCAGACCTATAATATTAATAGTAATGAGATGCGCCAATGCTATTACGACAGCATATCAAATATCATTGACCTACCATTAGTGGTTCCCCGTAAAGTGACCAAATCATGAACAAATACAATATTTAAGCCACTTAAGAAATCAACATGGCTAACGGGGAAGTCTTGACTATTACGACTCCTTTAGACACAGTTGTTAAATAGACTAATTTAAGAAATTAAGTTTAACAAGGTTTATTATAAAAATTATACACGTACAATACAAGTATATCAATAATTAATTCTCTAAATCTGACTATTTGTAAGAAATCTAATTCAGAGTAGCAAACATAAGGAACACAGAATATAACATGTGATAATATATTAACAACAAATAAAATATCTAAAAAAAAACATCTATATGACATCCCTCTATTTAGATTTAACTAAGTAAGACAATAGACCACTGTCCTTCACCGGAAAATATAGTCAATTTTGTGTGCCCTTGTGACATCATTTTTCAGATAGAAGGGGTCGCCTGTATCCCTGCTATATCAAAGTTCATCAAGCATCTTTGTGATCGTCATTAACGATAAACTTGAAATCTTATTTGTTCCATAAGTACTTAATCACAATTCCTAATGAAAGCAGAGCTGAATATCAAATATATAAATTTAATTTGTCAAATGATTTGTCCAATTAAGCATTATATTTTTTTCAATCACTCTCTTAAATAAGGTTTCAGAATTGAAAAAGCCCCTAAACGCAAGATTGATGTTCCAAGTTTTTGACGGAAATGCAACAAACTCGAAAGTTGTCTATTTCCAAAGCAGTACACAGTACTTACAAAACACCTCTTGTGTTACCCTTTGAGCTATAACTACCAATAGATATGCATATCTGTATAAGGATTAAATTAATTTTATCATCTATTTTTTATTTTTTGTGTTTCAACGACACTTTTAAGTACTGCATTTGGGCTATTTATTGGCGGCCAGTTTTTATTGGCGGAGGAAGTTGGAGTGCCTGGAGAAAACCACTGACCTCAAATATGAAAATTGACAATCCTAGTCAATTAAGATTGGAGTCAAGTGCACCTGCATGGGCAGGGTTTCAAGTCACAACCTCAGGGATGACTGACTAGTGATAACAGTGGTAACTACTTAAACCACTCGGCCACTGAGGCCCCTCATTGAGCTGGAACTACCAATAGATAAGAATATCTGTATGTAAAGATTTTAAAATGCCTAGGTATCAGAAATATATAATACATATCTAAAAAGAGTAACTTTAACATAGAGTTGTTTTTCTAGTGGGCTTGGAAGTGGGGTATACAAATTTGACAACACAGGTCCCTACTCTATAGAAATAGAAAGCTATTCAAAAGAAATTATGATTAATTTTACACAAAAAATTAACTGCATGTAAAAAGATATGAATGGTAAAACGTAAATATTACTGAAATTCAGCAAATTTGGCACAGCAAATCAATCTACTGATGTGTCTAGCCAATGCAAATACTAGGAAAAGTGTAACTGCATGATTCAGAAAAAATAGATCACATTGAAAAAGCAGGAAAAGAATATTGCACAAAGCTGCACTGAGTTTCATTGTCAAATATAAACAATGAAATTAAGCCTAAGTATGTATACAAAACAATAAACAAATGCACCAAAAACCAATTCATACCCTGTCCACAATATGTCATGAGAAAGGATCTGGAACATTTTTTCACACATTTTTGTTGAGCCTTTGACTTTTGCTGAAAAAGCCAGACAAAGCGATCCTACATTTATTGTCCACGTCAGCTATGTCCACAAATATTCACTCTGTGGTTAAGGGTTTTGAAATTTTAATAACTTTCTTAAACTTTAACATTTTCTACCAAACTTGGAAAGAAGCTTGTTTATGATCATAAGATGGTATCCAAAATAAATTTTGTAAATAAGAAAATCCTGTTTATCCATATTTTACTTATAAATGGACTTAAATTTTCTGCCAGTTAACATTACATTCACTCTGTGGTTAAAGTTTTAAAAGTTTACTGGATTTCTACCAAAATTGGACAGAATCTTGTTTATGATCATAAGATAGTATCCAGAAGTAAATTTTGTATTAAAACAAATCAAAGAGCAGAATGCTCTGAGGGATACGATTGCCATAGTTTTCATTGACACATGTATAACAGTTCTGCCAACTTTTAATTAAGCAAATGCGTGAGATTTGGCCAAAATTGAAAAGATCAAAGAGGGAAAAAAATAGATCCAAGGATACTGCCGCAAAAAAGCATGAACATGAGTGAGTCTCCCGCATTTTTGGCAGCCCTAGTACAGCTGGATAGTATTATTTTCAAAACTAATTCAACTGCACATGCAAAATGTAATAATCTGAATAGTCACTCAACTTTAAAAATAGCCAATCCCGGAAACAAGTGTATGAGCAATGTACTTATTGTGTTTTATTTTTGTACTATCAATTCCAAGTTTACTTTTCACAGCAGTCACTGAGAGTGAGAGAAGGTATTTCACTTCGTATCTTATCACCGTTAATTCTAGGAGGAACCCCATTTCTAACTCTTTAAATCTTAATTTCCTTAGGGTCCTTGGGCATGACTCCTTTCCGTACACACTCCTCTGTTTATAAATTAAGATCGTTCTTAATATTATACGACGTTTTTGACATCTAACGAGTTAATTTTTCTTGACGAGTCGTATTGTATTTCGATTTTGACGGAAAATACTTCCGGAAGGGATACAACTCGAATCGATAAAATGGAAGACTCCATTTCGGCTGAAGGGGTGTTATAGGTAAACACTACATTTATTTTAATTGAAATGATACATATGATTTGAAATTATGCAACAACAATAACCCTCAATAGCAGACAGACATAGAAAAAGTCCCATGAGTTTCAAATTAATCAATGAAGCGGGGATTCCAGAGCAACCACTCAATCTGATACCCCTTGAAATCAAGAAAACTATACGCATGCGCATTAATACATAAACAAACCAGCGACTTGCGATTTGGAACAAGAACGTTTATTAAATGATATAATGAATGGTTCTCCATTTCTTTATGAGAGTACAGTATCAAATATCAGTTTCATAACGGTAAAATATGGAAAAACTCCACTTCAGTTCTTATATGACAGAAATAGAATTATCGGAAGTCAGAGAACTCTCGCATTTATCAAAACTGGGGAATTCCCTCTGACGTGTTTCTAAATTTATAAAAACACTAAATATAAATACTGCTTAATTCTGATTTTCCGTGTTGTTAAAAACACGCATATAGGTCAAGGGAAATATCAAACATGAAGATTATGAGAAGAACATTACAGGAAAGTTGTTTATGTTCAATCCTTTTGCCTGTTTTTAACTTTTAAAGCAAGACAATCATAAGAATCGGAGATGTTGCTGAATGTTTAGAATAAAACGGTTGACGTGAGGGAATGCAGCCCTGAGTCAACGGTAAAAGTCTACAGATTGCTTGAAAGCAATCGTATCCCAAAAATCCTGTTTATCCGTATTTTACTTATAATTGGACTTATAATTTTCTGCCAGTTAACATTACATTCACTCTGTGGTTAAAAGTTTTTAAACTTTCCTGGATTATCACCAAACTAGGACAGAAGCTTGTTTATGATCATAAGATAGTATCAAGAAGTTAATTTTGTAAAAAAAAAAAAAAAAAACTTTCTTATTTTACTTATAAATCAACTTTATATATTTCCAGTTCTCAGCCAGATGGAATTTATTGACCCCATATATATCGTATTAGGTCACTAACACACCATGTAACTAATAATAAATGGACTTAGTTTTCTTCCAGTTAACATTACATACAGTGTGCAGTTAAAGTTCTTAAAACATTAATTACATTCATAAAGTAGGCGAGACACAGGGTTCAATGGAACCCTTACAAATTTTATGACTCATGAGACATATATAGCTGTAAATATAATATTGTACGAATAGAAATAAATTAACAATTCATTCTCAGATAAAACAAACTATAAACAAGAATGTGTCCCCAGTACACGGATGCCCCATCCGCACTATCATTTTCTATGTTCAGTGGACCATGAAAATGGGGTTAAATCTCTAATTTGGAATTAAAATTATAAAGATCATATCATACAGAACATATATACTAAGTTTCAAGTTGATTAGACTTCAACTTCATCAAAAACTACCTCGACCAAAAACTTTAACCTGAAGCGGGACAGACGGACGGACGGACGGACGGACGAACGAACAGACGGACGGACGGACGCACAGACCAGAAAACATAATGCCCCTAAATGGGGCATAAAAATCTATCATATACATAACTAAAGTTTCATAATACATTATCATTTTAGTGCTAACAAGAATGTGTCCAAAGTACACGGATGCCCCACTCACACTATCCTTTTCCATGTTCCATGGACCGTGAAATTGGATAATAATCTAATTTGGCATTAAAATTAGAAAGATTATACTATAGAGAACAATCAACATATGTACTAAGTTTCAAGTTGATTGGACTTCAATTTCATCAAAAACTACCTTGACCAAAAACTTTAACCTGAAACTCCCACTTTCATTTTCTATGTTCAGTGGACCATGAAATTGGGGTCAAAAGTCAAAAACTACCTGGACCGAAAATTTTAACCTGAACGGACGCACAGACGAACGAACGGACGGACGCACGAACAGAGCACAGACCAGAAAACATAATGCCCCTCTACTATCGTAGGTGGAGCATAAATAAAAATAGTCTTATTATGTACATGTATTTAATTTCAATGTTGTAAATAGAAAGCAAAATTTTAAAATTGTAATACGATAGGAAAATATACTTTTTTTTATATTAAATCATTATAATCAAACAAATCAAAATTGGTTTATTCAAACTTGCGATTACAGATAAGTCTATTATTCTTCTATCCAATTTGAAAGCAAAGCTTGCTAATTCCAACCTTATGAATTTCCGTATTTTATGTGCATCAGTATTAATCTCGTTAAAAAAAAAAAAATGAAAAAAATTAAGCAAACTAATTTAAAACAAGAATATGTGTCCACAGTGACCCATTGGCATGATTTTTTTGAGAAAGTGAAATCTGAATCTGTGTCAAAATTCTAGCTTGGTATATATCAAATGAACATTAATGAAGGAGGGGGGGGGGGGGGGTAATTTGATGTGAAAATATATTTATTGTAAACTATCATAAACCAAAACTTCAACCTGAAATGGTACAGGCATCTGGATTCACAGACAGACAAATGAAATGAAGACACACATAGGTGTACCATATACATTCAAAATTTAGGATTTATCTTTATTTGATAGGATCAGAAATACACTTAGTACAGTATAAAGTTATAGGCAGTGATATCTAAAACAATAGTCAAAAATGTCTTTGACAAACAGACGGATGGACAATGTGATTCCAATGTAGATCTACTCCCAGAGTGAGCGTAACATAAGAACATTATAGTTCCACTCCTAGAGTGGATGTAAAATATGACATAAGAATATTTGTATAGAATAACATGAGACTGCAGAATAATACTTAATTATAATCATTACATATATTGTGTGAAAATATTAGGCAAATGACACATGTGTTAAAAGTGCAGCATTTTCATCTGTCGTTTCATCTATTTGATTATCCAATGACCTAGATAAATGACGTTCTACTTTGACCTCTTTATGACTGTCTTCTTCCATTACTGGCTGAGACTTACTTCTCATCAACTGAAAAAGAAAATGGGAAATTAATAGATTAGGCTATATAAAAACTTTCTTCAAATATCTATGTTAATTAAAACCGATTTATAAGAACCCTGAAAAAGTTGATTCTTTAAAACACTGCCATTTCCAGGAAGCTGATGAAAATCATGAAAATCAAAAAAAATCAAATAAAATTATATTCTTTAAAGCCTCATCATGTGAAGAAAAGCTTGAACTTATCCATTAGCTTGTAGAATAAATGAATGATTGGTTGATTGGAGTTTAATTCCACTTTCAGCACTCTGTTTTGTTGTGGTCTTCATTGGTAGAGGAAGCTGGATTAAGTGCTTGGAGAAAACTACCAACCTTCAGCAAAGGAAAACTGAAAATTTTAGACAAGATTGAAGTCCAACACACCTGACATGTGCAGGATTTGAACTCAGAACCTCAGAGTTTACAAACTAATGATACAGTAGATTGACTACTTAAGACCACATGGGCACTGAGGATCTAAATTGTTAAATCCTGCCGGAGCACCTGAGATCACCCCTAGTTTTTGGTGGGATTCGTGTTGCTTATTCTTTAGTTTTCTATGTTGTGTCATGTGTACTATTGTTTGTCTGTTTGTCTTTTTCATTTTCAGCAATGGCGTTGTCAGTTTTTTTCTTCGATTTATGAGTTTGACTGTCACTCTGGTATCTTTTATCCCTCTTTTAAATGAAGATCAAGGAATGGCATATAAGATGGTGTTAATAAAATATTAATCTGTTATAAATGCTGTGAGAAGATATTATTTTAGATAAACATTGTATTATGCACTATTATGATGTGTCATTCTGGAATAAATTAAATATTTATAAGCTATGCAGTCTGTAGAAAATCTGTTGGTGTTAATAAGTTATAAAGCAAGTTATAACCATACATCAATTTTCAATGAAATGCTGGGGATTTTTCTTCAAAATTGCAAATTCATTTTTAACAAAATTTAATTTTTACTCCATTTTATTCATAGAGAATCAATTAGGAATAGCATATTGTACCTTTATATCAATTTTTGTTACAAACTAGCATAAAAATGTGCTTTTAAAATTTGTGATTTATTTAACAAAAGTTAGAAATAGTGACTGACATAAATACAGACAGAGTGTCACTGACTATAAGTACTGACTAGACTAGTTAATAAGGAAAAGGGTGAAACACATTTAATAATGGAGTTATACAGCAAAACAAACCAAAATATATGTACATGCTTAAAGAATTTCATAGTACAATTGAATCTACTCAATAGTTGTAAGCAGCATACAATAATAAGGACAAAGGGCACTTACATCAACTAAAGAAAAATCATCATTGTGAATCTGACTACTATCACTTCTGATTGAGATCTGACTTTCAACCTGAGAAAAAAAATTAAGGAGCCATAAACAAATGCATACCCAACTTCCCTAGCCAAGGGTTAGGATTGTGTCACGTTCTCTCCACCCTTGGCGGATTAAGATAAAATTTTATTTCCAGGAGGTAATGATGTCCTTTGGTCTTAGTTGTAACTGGCCATATCAAATCAAAAAGCGCCTTTTAAGATGATCACTTATAAATGTAGAAAATGTATATAAACAATTGCCACTTGCTGATTACACAACAAGGTTTTACCGCTAAAACATATGACCATATTTAGTGACCATTTTAAAATTCTAACTCAATTAATTATTTCTCCTGCAAAAGTTGAAATGTGAATGTATATTTTCAGTTCCTGCTTCAGGAAATATGTAAACGACACTAGACACAACTATTTTTACACCTCCAAACAGAAGAGAACTGCTGCCATAGGTCAAGAATGATGAAGTGGAAATGGATGTGACTTTTGTCTAGCAGTAGGTGCTGCGTTATGATCCCAAATGTTGGAGTAATCTGACTGAAAAATCTTGAGAGGTAATATAAGATTTGGAACAGCATTAGTGTACTTAAATATAGTTTTTCCAAGAAAACGTCAATGACATAGGTTTATGATGTTATGTACATTCCTGATTTTTCTAATTCTTCTTGTTTTTTGTGCATTTTTTGCATTTCTTTTTGTATTTAGTGTATTTCTCTAGTAAACTTTACTAGAAGTGATAATTTCTTACGTAATTATTTGTTCTCCTTGCTCTCTGTGCTCTTGCTACTTGTATTCTTTTATGAATGTCAACATAAATATCAGTTTCATCTATTATCTCCTCTTGGATGAGCTCTTCAATTACATCTTCTAAAGTTATAATGCCAATTACCTAAAATATCAATGAAAAAATAAAAATTATGAGATTAATCCAACAATAAAACATTTTTAGCTTGTAAGTTGAGAAAGATTAGACAAGGTGCTCTGTTTCTCAATAAGAAACTGAGTGTTCAGATTATATGTTCAGAGCCAACTACACGTAGAGCACTCAACTACTAGCAGAGCACTCAGTTTTGTTTTGAAATTTGGTACTTATAGTACTTACTGTAGACAATATTATTACAACATATATTTAATATGCATATGCTTTTTTGCAAGTTTGGTTTTTGCTAATGCTATTTAGTAGCAATATTTGCAATAATTAAAACATTGCAAAACTATTTCTGAATAAAAATCCAGATGTAATTTGATAACACTCATAATACTTTTTATTCCTAATTACTATGAGTAGAAAATTAATAGCTAGTCAAGGATCTGCATCCAGCCCTTTTTCAACATTTTTTATGAGAATGAAATAGAACTGACAACCTGTGCTTAAATTTTTTGTGTGCATAAAATGAATATTTATTTATACTTTGCTGTATGTGCCCTTTGAAATATCTGAATATTCATTAGTAACTTACTGTGCACTCTGGAATATATGAATATTCATTAGTAACTTACTGTGCCCTCAGGAATATCTGAATATTCATTAACCTCTGAGTTAATTTCATCAAGTATACAGGTGTCGTCACCTTCATTTAAGTGTCTATTACTTGCTCTTTTCTTCACAATTGCTAAATGACCTGAAATGAGAAAATCAAATGTAAACTGAACCAGCATTCTGAGAGTTATAATTGCATGGCAATTCAGTCCCCTACCTGTTAAAATTTCATTATACTGGAACAAAATGATATATTTGATCTATAACTTATCCTGGTGTAAACTATAAAAGTAAATAAAACAAATATAAAGTCAAAATCTTCAAGCATGACGAGAAAGTGTGGAAACTGATTATTTGAATCAAATTTTTCAAGTACAAGGACCATAACTCTGGGCAAAATTTTAATTTCAGAACAAAATTCAAAATTGATCTGTATCATGTCATGATGTCACACTATAAACTATTATTATCAAATCAATGTCTTCAAGCACAAAGAAAAAAGTGAGTAAATCTGATTTGCCGGACTGAGACAGATAGAGTGCAAACCTCAAATCCCCTTTGACGGAAGGAGACAACACACCAGAAGATTAATTCAGCTTTATTTTGTTTGTTACGTTCCCAGCTGCCAAGAATTGTTTTTTTTCCAAATTTGTTTCGTCTACTTGTTTACATAATGATTTTTTTCCTTGCCTTTAAAGGCTAGCTAGGATGTTTATTCAAGTCACATCAGAAGTGCCTTTTCATATAATGTAAATGCAAAGTAAATTAAATTTCACTGGATCTTCCCAAGTTCCCACCACTTATTATTTTAAATACACCAATTTTGAGTAACAAAAAATGTACAAGAATTTGCATCAGCCCCAAAGACATCAATTTTTTACTGGTAAATGTAATGGCATTTGGAAAACAATCATTTTTGGTCTGTGATGTAAAATGTTTTTGGTTGTGATTCTTTTAATTTTTGTGAATTCATTACATTTCATTAAAGAGGTTGACCTATGGTTAAGGGACATAACTCTTAAAAATAACTACCAGTAATAATGTTTGTAACTATTTTGATAATTATATTGTAAGATTATTAGTAACACAGATTAAAGTGGTATAACTATTTAGCTATAATTTTGACAGAAAACTGTCAAAATACATCTTCATATTTTAACTAATCATATAAGCAATTATGGACATGGTTGCCATATTTGATTTCATAGTACATGTATAACATTTATTTTAAGATTGATAAAACCATTCTTAGTTATTATAATTTCCCAAGCTTATGATGAAGTCATGATCGACAAACACCAAGTGATGGGAAAGTATCAAATAATCATAGAGTTTGAAATCTATCGAAATATACCCAACGCAAGGTATATGATTAATTCTTAACTGCATATCATATCAACTTTTCAACAAACTGCAGGCATGATTATCAAAGATGACTCTATACTTTCTGTTACAGTGACTTGACTGATAGTGTTGCTATCCAACAGTTGCAATTCATTCAAAATTTTGACCAAATTGCAATTTGTTTTATTAAACCAAATTGTTCAACTGGTCAGAAATTTGAACAAATTGTTCAGTCAAAATGTGAAAGTGCAAGGTGATAAAATAAATCATACTTACAATCCTATAAGACTTTAACTCCACTGTGTTGATGTTATTTTTAAATTAGTTTATCAATCTGTATAGTTATATATAGCTATTACCATACTAAAGGTGAACTGTTTTATTTGTAATTGCTATAAAAATGTCCAAACTAAGCTTTTATATAGTTTTTCTTTCAAAATGTATTCTATATTCATAAGAATCACACAGTATATGAATAAAAACATCATATTCAGTAAAATAATTTGTAAAATTGCAATATATTTGTAGGAAGGGGAGATAATCTTTTTTGGTTTCAAAAAGTCTTTATTCAAAAGAATAGTATTTTAGGTTATTTCCCAAAGGAAACTTATCAATAGCATATTGTTATTTCACATATAGTTTACTGAATATATGATGTATTATTTTAAATGATATATGATTCTTATAAATATAAAATCCTTTTCGAAAGAAAAACTATATAAAAGCTTAGTTTGGACATTTTTATAGCAATTCAAAATAAAATAGTTGACCTTTAGTATGGTAATGGCTATAATATAACATATATGATATAATATAATTATACCAATTGCAACTCATTCAAAATTTTGACCAAATTGCAATTTGTTTTATTAATCCAAATTGTTCAGCTGGTCAAAAATTTGAACAAATTGTTCAGTCAAAATGTGAAAGTGCAAGGTGATAAAATAAAATATACTTACAATCCTATAAGCCTTTTACTCCACTGTATTGATATATTATATCATATATGTTATATTATAGCCATTACCATACTAAAGGTCAACTATTTTATTTTGAATTGCTATAAAAATGTCCAAACTAAGCTTTTATATAGTTTTTCTTTCGAAAAGGATTTTATATTTATAAGAATCATATATCATTTAAAATAATACATCATATATTCAGTAAACTATATGTGAAATAACAATATGCTATTGATAAGTTTCCTTGGGAAAATAACCTAAAATACTATTCTTTTGAATAAAGACTTTTTGAAACGAAAAAAGATTATCTCCCCTTCCTACAAATATATTGCAATTTTACAAATTATTTTACTGAATATGATGTTTTTTTATTCATATACTGTGTGATTCTTATGAATATAGAATACATTTTGAAAGAAAAACTATATAAAAGCTTAGTTTGGACATTTTTATAGCAATTACAAATAAAACAGTTCACCTTTAGTATGGTAATAGCTATATATACCTATACAGATTGATAAACTAATTTAAAAATAACATCAACACAGTGGAGTTAAAGTCTTATAGGATTGTAAGTATGATTTATTTTATCACCTTGCACTTTCACATTTTGACTGAACAATTTGTTCAAATTTCTGACCAGTTGAACAATTTGGTTTAATAAAACAAATTGCAATTTGGTCAAAATTTTGAATGAATTGCAATTGTTGGATAGCAACACTATCAGTCAAGTCACTGTAAGTTCATATGAACCTAATTCTACTGGTGGAATTATGAAGCCTAATTTGACCAATTTCATTCCAATTTTTTCAAATCATTCCACATTTATATATACAATATACGTACATTGTCGGAAAAAATTAAATTTATTTGTATGAGCTTTAGAAACAGGACAAAAAGCAAGGTTTACCAAACTTTTCTCGTGTTTCATAACGAGTACAAATAAATTTTATATATTCCAACAATGTACATTCATTGTTATTATCCTGCAATTTACATGGGACACTTGAAAATTTAGTTGTTAAAATCCAAATCTGTGTCTTTTTTTTTTTTAGTTTAAAAAGAAACAAAGAACAAAGAGGCCCCCAAAATGAACTGTTTACACACAAAAAGAAATATTCTTATTAGCGCTTGCTCAACATAGAAGCGGGGTAACAGGAGACTTTATTTGCACAAGTACAAATAATGCAAAAATTTATTTGTGTACCTGTCATTTGTACAATAGTTGGCCGATTGCAGGATACAGTTTTATACATGTATCATTTCAGTTGGATATATATTTTCCAGCTCTATAGGTTGCATTTCTGTAAATATAGACAATGCAATTTCCCTTTGTGGCTAAAAGTGTGACACTTTTACTATGAAGTTTCATGAAAAGTTATATCCTAGAATGGAAAATTGATATGCACTACGATTCTATTCAAAGGTCAAAACATAGCGCTGTGCGGCATTTTCCAACATTTATATGTTCTGAACTTGTTAGAGTTTAAACTTATACTAAAATTATGTACTATCCCTACTTTTACTTTTTGTCTATTTCATAATTCATTTTTCACCGCAATAGTATGTCTATATAGTGGTAACAGTCCCAAGTTATATGTCTCTATGATATGAAACCATAGAGATCATATCTGGGAACCAGTATGTCAACAAATCAAATTATCTATCAATATTATGCCTTTTTCACACGAACATTTAAATCAAATTGAATTCAAATCGAATGCGAATCGAATTTGCTAATCGGGTTCACACACTCTTCTTTTCTAATTCGAATTGATTCGAATTGGCTAATTTGGATTATCCAATTCGCATTAGAAAGACGCTTTTGTTAATACAAACTAAAAGTAATCGTCGTTTGGACAGTAAGTGAATTCGACTCTTATTGTAATTTGAATTAAAATTGACGTTAGAACGTACAACGTTTCGAATGCCAATTAAACTAATTCTATTAGATAATAAGAATTGAATTCGAATTACGTGTGAACTCAGCATTATATATGATGCATCTTCTGGTACTAGGTATATCAATACATTATATTGCTTGATAATCATGTAGTTTTTGTTGTTATTTACTGTCACTTATATGTGCCAGTTTTAGTGTCCTACATTTGTGTACATGTCTTATCTACTTATACCTGCATTTGTAAACTTGCCCTATATATTAGGTTTTATCAATTTGTTCTCTTTTCTTCTCCCCTAATGTGACCTACCAAATTAGACATATCTACATATATAGGTTGTAATTACATAAGCAACACAACAAATGCCTTATATGAAGCAGGATATCATACCCGTAGCAAGGGGGGTTTTGTTCAAACTGTGACTGTTAAAGTCGAGTTCATGAGTCCAACAAACCCCCCCCCGGTCGAAATTCCTGGCTACGGGCCTGGATATGATTTCTTTTCCAGAGCAGATCACTGCTGGTTTTTGGTGGGGTTCATTGTTGCTCAGTTTTTTCGTTTTCTATGTTGCATTCTGTATGTTCAGTTATTTCTTTTCTTGCCATGGCATTGTCCGTTTGTTTTTTTACTTATGATATTAAATATTCCTTTGATATCTTTCTCCTCTCCCTTGATAAAAGATCATTACCAAATCAACTCATCTTTTTTTAGATTTTTATTTACATCCCTTTGTTGACTTTTTTTTTTAACCTATATTTTCTGATAGGAGTTTTTCTTTGATTGTGAATTATCTGTGATAAAAAAAAAAGAAGCTACAAGACCAAAACACTCTATGTAAAATCATACTAAAACTTATCTATCAATGGAATTCCTCCCATGGAATGCATAGCCAAAGAACAGGGACAGGCAATAGGACAAGACAAGACGTTCTACACTTATCATTACAGATCATCCTACCAGACATGGGGTGAATTACATTGCAATGTAATGCATTACATCACAGTTACTTTGACAAAACCATGCATTATATTACAATTACCATGATAAAATGAAATTTTTTTGCAAAGTAATGCATTGAATTACACATTACATTTTTAAATTTTATTATAAAATGAAAAGATGATCCTACCATTATATATATATATACCTTTACTATAGATAATTTAGCTGATCTGTAAAAATAACATCTCCATGCCTAATTAGATGATACTGTAGTACGACGCTAGATTAAAACTGATGTGGAAAGGTAACACCTTTTTTATGAAGCCCAGGTGGTCGTGTGGTCTAGCGGGACGGCTACAGTACAGGCAATTTAGTGTCACGATATCTCAGTACAATGGGTTCGAATCCTGGCGAGGGAAGAACAAAAAATTTGCAAAAGCAAATTTACAGATCTTACATTGTAATTTGTTGGGTTGATGTTTAGACGAGTTGTATATATATATAATTGGTCTTAAAAACAGCCCAACAATGTTAGATATGCAAATTTGCAGAAGCAAATTATTTGTTTTTCCCTGGCTCAGATTTGAACTGATGCTACTGAGATATCGTGGCACATAATCTCCTTGCAATGTGCTAGACCACACTACCACTTAGGCTCTATAATAATAAAGCTTTTAGTGGCTGGGTGTTACCTTTCCTTCTCAGTTTTAATCTAGTGTTGTAATATATATATTCTAAACAAAGGAAATTCAACCATGGATGTAACATCAATTTTATTTTCAGATATGAACAATAATTACACATAGTCTTTTAGTTTCTTCATCCTGAACATGCATGATATAATTGCCACTGGACATTAAGCATACATCAATCAATCAACCCTTTAATTGATGAAACAGCAAATTGGGATTCCTTATTCTGACAAAATAAATGAGTTCTGCATTTGTTTGCACCTGTCCTAAGTCAGGAATCTGATGTTCAGTAGTTATCGTTTGTTGATGTGGAAAATAATTGTTTCTTGTTTCTCATTTTTTGTATAGATTAGACTGTTGGTTTTCCTGTTTGAATGGTTTTACACTAGTCATTTTTGGGGTCCTTTATAGCTTGTTGTTTTGTGTAAGCCAAGGCTCCATGTTGAAGACTGTACTTTTACCTATAACGATTTACTTTTAGAAATTGTGACTTGAATGGAGAGTTGTCTCATATCACATGTTCTTGTATCTTCTCACATTGACAAAAAAAAATCTCAAAGGTTCCCAAGATTTACCTGGTGTAAGATTTTTTAGCATAAAACCAAAATGATTATCACATGCTCCATTCAGTGGCTTTAAAGATTTTAGTCCCCCCCCTTTTTTCTGGATCTGCCTCTGCCTTCTAACATCAAGTACATTGTGAGTTATTCTTTATTGATTCTACATTGACATCAATTACAAGAACAAATTAACAAATTATTAATAAGCATCTGCTTACAAACATAACAAGGACAAAAATTGACACTAAAATACTATACAACCGTATTACTATAAAACAGTATACAACCTCACTGGTATTCAAAATGTTTCATTATGCTTTTATGTGTTTCTATGAGCAATGCAACCTAGATTAACTTCAAGTACATGTACTGTGAAAAGTTATCACAAATATTTAACAAAACACGATTTCATACAGAATAAGATACGTAAGTATATATTAATACTGAATTAATATCACATTAACACAGACATTGCCATACAAACATTTTTCTACAAACTAGGTGTCAAACTAGGTGTCAAAAAAGAAATTGAAAAAAGTGGTATTATCCTATCAGAAGTACATATGCTATCATCTGGGTAAGATCATCCTGATATGTAACCTGCAAAACAGATTTATTTTTAAAGGGAGATAATTGAATAGAGTTTTGAAAAATATATAACGCTGAAATCATACCATTATATTGGCATCAATAATAATTTGTATGTTTCTCAATAACACACAATGGCAGTGGGGGGGGGGGTGTTTCTGTTAATTCAAGTGGAAGTGGGACATCATTATTCATATGCTTTCAGAAAATAAAAATAAAACATACTTCTTTTTTTGCTGCTTAAATATTTTGAGTTACCTCCCCTTATACCGCAATTTTTTTAAACTCTCAAAATGCCATTTTGTTGGTATTTGAAAAAAAAAAGTTATAACCTAAAGATGAAATCAAAAAAGTTTCACATAAAATAAAGTTTTTTTTATCTGAGTTGTGCATATCCTAATTTACATGATCATTTATATGCAACAGGAAAAAGAAAAAGATGACACTACAAAACAAACTAATAAACAACTCAGCTATATATGCCTCATTTAGGCCATAAAAAAGAATAGGTTTGTTTGCCCAAACCCTACCTACCCAGAAAAAAGCTGCCTACTCAAATTCTTTTATTGTCTTAATTTGAAGAAGTTTTTTTTTAATCAGATAGGCATGAAGACTAATGAACATCCGATACTTCAATTTCTTAAAAAAAAAAAAAAAAAAAAATGCCTACCTACCTACCCACTGTCTTAACCTTGGGTAGGGTTTGGGCAAACCAAAATATTTTTAATTGTGGCCTTACTCATATACACAGCTACTTTTGCATAGGTACTATTTCTGTACTAAAAATATGTAGTACTGGAAATTTACTTTTAATATTTAGTACTATTTCTTTACTTTAAAATTATTGTAATATTTAGGTACTTGTATTTTACAGTACTTGATTTGTACTAAATATTTTGGTACAGAAATAATACAATATTCCATGTTCAAAAATCATAATTTAAAAAAATTTGAAATACAAAAACTTTCGAAATGCTGAAAATGAAACGGTAGTAACCAAAAATCTGTAGTACTTAAATTTCAAGTAGAAATTAAGTACTGTAAAAAAAACAGGTACCTAAATATTACAATAATTTTAAAGTAACAAAATAGTACTGAATATTAAAAGTAAATTTCCAGTACTACAGATTTTTAGTACAGAAATATTACCTATGCAAAAGTAGCTGTGTATGACTTCGTTGATTGTTAAAATAAGAAGTTTTTTTGGAATGTAAACTTGTTGTTTAAAATAACTAAAGCAGCAAAATCCAGTTTGATTGTATGAAAGGCTTAAAGTTCTTTAATGTAAAACAGACAACAAAAATATTCCATGCATCTCATTTATACAATTGAAATACAAAAACAGGAAAGAAGAGTCTTAGAGAACCAACAAGGCATCATATCTTTTTTTTAAACTACTCATCACTGCTAAGCTGATGACTAAATATTAGTTATTCTCTTTCAGTAGTACAAATGTACAAGAAAATTGTGAAATGTTTTCAAAAGTTAATTCAACACATTGAAAAATTTGAAGTACCAGTAATGGTAAAAAGAAAGTAGGTGTCTCAGAGATCTGAAAAAAGCTCATATCATTTAATTGACCATGTTCAAGCAGCTGTCCAAATATGAAGGAAAAAGAGTGACTGGATGAAATTTCTGGACAAACAGATGGACAAGGTATAAATGCTGTTAAGTACCCACTCTTAGAGTGGATGTAAAATTTATGATATAAATGGTATTTTACAAGCAAAATATCATTTATGGCAATGTACATCATACTAAATTTTGTCTGTAAAAAAAAAGACTGCAAAAAATTGTTTACTTAATGGCTTATTAACAGTGAAAAAATGTATGGAATATGTTTTAAAAAAAAAGTTTTTATACATATTTAACAGATTCAGAAACACATTACAAACTTTTACAAGAGGCTCTCAAGAGCCTGAATCGCTCACCTTAATTCTTTTGGTTAAATCTCTCATCAATGATTATTTTGGCTTTTCAATTTATTTAAATGTTTTTTGGATCGTCCTATTTTCTCTAAAAGCCAAAAAAAATAATCATTTTCTCCTATGTTCTATTTTAGCCATAGGAGCTATGTTTCTTGACATACAAGGAAATAAAATATAAAATTTATACTAGATACTCTGAAACTCATTTAGCCTAAGTTTGGCTGAAATTGATACAGCAGTTTCAAAGGAGAAGATTTTTTAAAGTAAGTCAACATGATGAACAAATTGTGAAAAAAGTCTTTAAAGGGCAATAACTCCTTAAGGGGTCAATTGACAATTTTGGTCAAATTGACTTAATTGAAGATCTTACTTTGCTGAACATTATTGCTGTTTACAGTTTATTTCTATCTATAATTATATTCAAGATAATAAACAAAAACAGCAAAATTTCCTTAAAATTATCAATTCAGGGGCAGCAACCCAACAACAGGTTGTCTGATTCATCTGAAAATTTCAGGGCAGATAGATCTTGACCTGATAAACAATATTACCCCTGTCAGATTTGCTCTAAATGCTTTGGTTTTTGAGTTATAAGCCAAAAACTGCATTTGACCCCTATGTTCTATTTTTAGCAATGGCGACCATGTTTGTTGATAGATCAAAACTTCGGATACAATTTATAAATTAGATACCCTAAGGAACATTCAGTTAAAGTTTGAAAGTATTTGGCCCAGTAGTTTCAGAGGAGAAGATTCTTGAAATAGTTTACGACGACAGACGACAACAGATGACGACAGACGACGACAGACGACGGACGACAGACGACGGACGACGACGGACGCCAACGGACGCCAAGTGATGGCATAAGCTCACTTGTCCCTTCGGGACAGGTGAGCTAAAAAAAGCCATTTATTAGAATGGCTACATTTACATGATTTACAACAGTACATTAGGATGACTATTTACATAGAGTCTGGAACTGATTGTCAGAATTTTTATTCAAAATATTTATAACTCAAATAGATCTATTTTTTTGGCTAAACAAAAAGTATCACATTTTTCAAAAACTATAATTAAATCATGTCACAAAAAATAAGATGAAAGCAATCATAAGTCAGACAACATAACATATATATATATATATATACAACAAATTTCAGTTTGACTGCAATTGAAATAACTCAAACCTTTTTCACATAATATTGTTGCATCGCAACAAGAAAAATGACAGTATCTGACACTATTGATAAATTCAAAAGTGATTGGTTTGATAACATTAATTGCTCAATTGACCCATAAATACTAGGTCAGTTTTAAAATAAGTACAACACAGTTTACACTACCACAAAAAATGGAGTAAATGATTGAATCAAAAGTGTGTACAAACACCAACTTTCTTACATACAACTATATAAATATACATTATTAACAATACGTATAAATGTTACTCAAATGCCTTGGTGTACTTGAGATGTGATTGTTATCTGATTGTACTAATATGATTGAGCAGAAAGTGACTTCAACCTAAAACCTGTTTACTAATATAACTACCGTAATTTCTGAAATTATTGGGAGTATTTATTATTGTGATTTTGTCATTATTGATTAAATTGTGATATTGACTTTTTGCAATATTGAGAAAAACCCTATTTAATTCATAGAAATATTTTAAAATGTGAGTTTAAATCATTGCGAATATAACCATGTTGCATTTTTTGCAATAATAAAAACATCGCAACAATTTCTGAATTTACAGTAGTTTGATTTCTAATTGCAGTTAATGTTGATCAAAACAAAAATTAACAGTTTTGATTTTAAAAATGCATATAAAAAAAAATTATAATTTTTTATTTTTGAACAGCTGAGTTGATAAGCTTCTTTCCAAATTAGAGTTATTTCCCCTAATCCAAAATTCAGTAATGAAACAATTACTTTATATTCTAACATGACGTCCTTCAAACGCTTTGAGTACACACCCGTGGTAAAATATGAATATATTGCCAGTGCTGTTCCGATTGTACTCCCACGTCATATGCTTTTTTATGAATGAGATACCCGACGTCATAGAACAATGACGTTAGAATGTAAGCATTTTACGGGAAAATACACGCTTGTGAATCCGAAAATCATCACAAGGAAACATACACAAATGATGCTAAAATGTGGCAAAAGCCCTTTATTGTACATCATATAAGACATATAAATAAATTATCATTTAAATTCATCCAAAACTGTCTAAATACATTATTTTAAATAGTTTAAGCATGTCACTAATGCAGTTTGCTCCGTTCTTTTACGCTAGTTTATTAGTGCGTTTATTTATGGGAACGGCAAATATTTGCCTACACCTAGAGCGCTTCGATCCAAAAGAATTGCCGTATGTGTCCTATCAGAATCGAAATAATTCATGGGGGCTTGAATATATCTAGATTTTACCACGGGTTGTCCCTTTATGCCGATATTTTACCCCTCGCTATCGCTCAGGGGTAAAATATTTGTCATAAAGGGCCAACCCTTGGTAAAATCACGATATATTCAAGCCCCCATGAATTATTTCTTAATTTCTGTATCATTGTCAAAGTATTTCTATGGTTAAATTTCCACAACTTAGCTGTTGGTTTATTTCCAAATTTCCTAATTAGAGTTAATTCCCTTATTCCAACATTCACTTTTCAGTGAAACTACTACTTCATAAATTTTGTGCTTCTAAATCACTTTTCTGGTAAAAAAACAAAGAATATAACACAATCTGATTAAACAATAAATTACTACATTTTCTGTGTCAGCTTTAAAGCACTTTTAAGGTTAAATTTTAACTGTGTTATTTCCCAATTTCCAAGAGTTATCTCCCTTATTCCAACATTCAATTAATTTACAATGAAACTTCTACTTCATAAATATTTTGCTTTCAAAGCACTTTTCTGGTAAAAAGCAATTAACATTATCTGATTATGCAATAAATAAACATGTACAAAAATAAATGCTCTATTCTAATAATTATAATATACATACATGTATGGACATTAACAACAAGTAAATTCAGTAAAATTAAAAATCTGAAATAATTCTATTGCACTAAAATAACAATTTTCACACTATCTACGTACCAATATGCTTTTCTAACATCAATTTTCAAATACAAGTAAGACGAACAATGTTCTTTTTATTCTGAGAAAGAACCCATTTAGATAAAATAGTTAGCATCCATTCATAAGAAACTTGTATGTGCCATACAAAGTGATAAGCTATCAAGTTACCTTTTGAAATATCTGAAGTCTAAAACACTTAACCATGTTAACTGACTTTGAATTAAATAATGCTATCATTTTTGCCATTTCTGTAAAATTGATTTCAAATCTACTGAAAAAATAACTGACATATTTTATAAAACAATAATTAAACTTGGCATTATAGTAATGCAATGTTTCAGAATCTAATTCATTCTGGGTAATATTTGCAAATCACAAGTAATTACGCACTAAAAATAAATCCAGCTATCTTTCATACAATTTATTTTTTAAATTCTGAAATGAACTTTTCTGGGTTCGAAGAGACTTTGTCCACAAGTGATCAAAGTTTTTTTGTCTTTTATTTTTAATCATCTGTCAAAAATAGTTTTTTCTTTAAAATCATTTTTAATGCATTATCCCCCTAAATATTAGCATATGAAAATCAACATTTTCCTTCCCTATCGAACCCTCAAAATCATGGACCTTCAATTAATTGCAGTTGTCATATAGACATATTTAAAACAAGTTAATTCTAAATTTACGACCGGAAAACAAGAATAAAACTTATGAAACATTTTAAAACAGACAAAATACTATGTACATGTATTGACCTTTATCATTTCAGTAGTACATGTATTTTCATTGACACTTGATATCTGCATATAATTTATTATCGTTCTAACTCTCAAGGTCAGAAAATGATAGCTATGTGAACTTCAATTTATAAGTCATATAAAAATTCAACATGTAATTTCATGTTTTGAGTAATACTATAGATATTGTGTACCATAAACTGTTGATTTGTTATCATTGAATAAAATCTACACATTTAGAGTAAAACAATGAATGCAATTGTACTATAACATAAAAGACAATATCAATAAAGAATAGATTTTGTTTAAAAGGTTTCGATTTGTAGTTTTTTGTGACCTGGAAAAAACTATGTTTAGATCGTTAATATTATTTCTTGTTATCATAAATGCAGTTATAAAATGTATTAATTTGTAATCTCACTGCAAAAAAAACAAACAGACAAATAAAATTAAATAAATTAATTAAATAAATAAATAAATAAGCAAAATCATTAAGTTAATAAAAAATATCTTTTTTAAATCTAATTAATTAAATCTAAATTATGAGTATTGCACGCTCAAAAATGAAACAAAACAACAAAAAAAACATTGTCTTACAACAAACAAGAGTGGACACACTGAAATATGTCGCCTTCTTTATTTATCATTGATCTTATGTTTAAAGTCCTAAATATAAAGCTTTATTACAACTGTCACAAAAACCAAGAAAACTAAACATTGACCAATGAACCATGAAAATGAGGTCAAGGTCAGATGAACCATGCCAGACAGACATGTACAACTAACTAATTCTTCCATACAACAAATATAGTTGACCTTTTGTTAATAAATTAAGAAACACAGACCAAAACACAAATATTTAACACTTATCAATGAACCATGAAAATGAGGTCAAGGTCAAATAAAACCTGTGCGACTGTCATATAGATCATAAAATATTTCCATACAACAAATATAGTTGACCTATAACATATAGTATTACAAAAAAGGCCAAAACTCAAAAACTTAACTTTGACCACTGAACCATGAAAATGAGGTCAAAGTCAGATGACACCTACCAGCTAGACATATACACCTTACAATCATTCCATACACCAAATATAGTAGACCTATTGCATACAGTATAAGAAAAACAGACCAAAACACAAAAACATACTATATAACCACTCAACCATGAAAATGAGGTCAAGGTCAGATGACACCTGACATGTACACCTTACAGTCCATCCATACACCGAATATATTAGACCCATTGCTTATAGTATCTGAGATATGGACTTGACCACCAGAACTTAACCTTGTTCACTGATCCATGAAATGAGGTTGAGGTCAAGTGAAAACTGTCTGATGGGCATGAGGACCTTGCAAGGTACACACTTACCAAATATAATTATCCTATTACTTATAATAAGAGAGAATTTAACATTACAAAAAAATCTTAACTTTTTTTCAAGTAGTCACTGAACCATGAAAATCAGGTCAAGGACATTGGACATGTGACTGATGGAAATTTCATAACACGGAGGCATATATATACAAAGTATGAAGCATCCAGGTCTTCCACCTTCTAAAATATAAAGCTTTTAAGAAGTTAGCTAACGCCGCTGCTGGAACACTATCCCTATGTCGAGCTTTCTGCAACAAAAGTCGCAGTCGCGACAAAAATGAAAACTATTCTATCACAGAAAATTTGAAAAAGAATACAATATATGCACAAAAGACATGTAAATACCAAAAAAAACATACAAATGAAGACATTAAAAGTGGGAAAAAGTAAGCAGTCCCCATTTTATACAGGCAAATCATATCAGTTTTTATCACTTTTCTAAAATGCAACTTTTTTCCTTCTTTTCCATTCATAAAATTGAGATTAAATTTGAAGTACAACTTGCTTTTGGCCTGGGAAAATATCATAAAATATTTCAAAATAAACTTTAATTTTTTTACACACTTAAATGCCATATATGTTACTTAAAAATCCCTTGAATATAACCGACTAAAGAGCAACTATCAAAATCACAATTACTACTATCAAAATGATGCTACCTCCTACTGTTGCTAATATTATCCTGCGTTTTCGAAACTTTCTCTGATATTTTTTTGCCTCGATCAACTGTGCTTGCCCATACTCAACATTGTACTTTGAATTGTCCACATAATCTTCGATACGGTCCATTTGTTCTCCACCGCTGTGAACAATAGAATGGAGTTCTTTCTGAAGTTCCGTCATTCCAGATATATTTTGTTCTAAATTTTTCAATCTTTCTTCACGAAGTTCGATAGCTTTCAATTCTTCTTTAGATTTTTCAGTTTCTATATCTACTATCATGTGACCGTCTGCTAAATGCTGAATTTGAATGTCCCTTGATGTGTCATTTTCTACTTTAGCATGATCATCTTTTCTTTCCTCCATCAATCTATTCTGAGATGTATCAATTAATTTTTGCTGCGACTCATCCAGTTCAGATATTGTTTCAGATTTAGATCTTTTGGAACGAAATATGCCATTGAATCTAGATTTACCTCCCCTTCCATTACTCTCATCAATGGAGGAGACTTCAGCACTTGATTCTATTGATTTCTCAGAATCGGTGAAACTCACGTCAGATTTCCTTCGTATAATTGGACCAGTTTCAACTTCTGATTTATTTCCTTCTATATTTATAACAAAAGTCTCTCCATTTCTTAGATTGCTTGCACCATTTGAATCCATGGTCTTTTTGGGTCCTAATGTAATGATTTGTCTTGATTTAGAGTCCACATTGACTTCATTGTACTTTGCAATCAATGGTGATTCCTCTTCTTGTTCATGGTCTTCAGATGTTTCTTGCAATGGACTACTCTGTAGCCCATTTGGTTTAAATGCTGATTCTGACTTTTGTTTTTTGAAAGTAAACAATTTTCTTTTTGTTTTCTTGCCCTTTTCTGCATTTACACCATTTGAAATATCACTTGGAGTTCCGATTAATCTTTCATGCTCTAAAGGTCGTGAGCTATTTTTTTGGGTCAAATCTAATATAGTGTTGCATGATCCTGAACTTTCAGACTTGTGATTGTTTCTTGTTATCATAGGTACCATCTCTTCATCTAGCATATCTGAATTCTGAATTTTATTTTCTGATGCTATGAAACTAGTTTCACTCTCTTCTATTGATTTTTGTGGTGATCTCTCTTTTCTAAAGCTAACCTTAATTGGAAGTTTAAATTTACTTCCCTTTGAAGTTTTCTTGCCATTGGGACTCTCTTTACTTTTTAATTCAATAGTTTCTTGTGGTTCAACCTTAGAAAAACTTTCTGAATCCCTTTTGAAAGATATCTTGGTTTCATGAGAGTTATCTCCCTCTTCAGATATTTGTGACACATCTTTATCCACCAAGTCTGAATTTTCATTGGATACACTTTTATTTCCTTCCTCTGATATTTGCTGATTATCATCTGACTTAGTCTTAGATTTCAGTCTTTTGAAAATACCAGAAAATCTGTTTTTATCTCTCTTTAATGTACTTCCTTCATTTGTATTTTCAGAATCAATGCTTTGTTTATCATCTACCTGTGAATATCTTTGGAATGCTAGGTCAATGTCTTCCTCTACCTCTTCCTCTTCCTCATTAGAGTTTGTTTCAGATATTTTTCGTTTAAAAAATCTACCAGAAAATCTTGATTTATCTCTTTTCAATGTGTCAGTGTGTTCAATTTCAGAATCTGTGTTTTCTGATTTTTTTACATCTGATGTTTTATCTTGGTCAATCTTTTTGTCGGATTTCCTACCCTTTAACTTAAATCTATCAGAAAATCTTGATTTTTCCCTTTTTAAAGTACTTTCACCATCATTTTTATCCATGTCTTCCTTGTCTACTGAAACGGAAGAATTTTCAGAGTTTTCTCTATCATATATCAAGTTATTTTCACTGTCAACCCCATTTCCATTTTCTAAAATTAATGAAGGTGACTTTTCAGTTCCATTTTGGAGAGATTCTTCTTGCTCAAGTTTTGTTTTAGATTTCTTCCTTTTAAAGAATCTATCAGACCATCTTGTTTTGTCCCGTTTAAAACTATTTCCATTTAAATCATCTTCAGGTTCATCTGTTTGTTTATCCTCTGTGAAAGTTTCTGACTTTTTAGATTTCTTACATTTACCTTTCTTAGAATGATCAATCCCATTTGCAACAACTTTAACGGATTCTGTTGAACTGGGTGCCTTTTCCGTACTGGTCACCCAGTTTTCTCTATATTGTCTTTTTCTTTTATCTACATAGCCAGTTTGCATTAATCGAAAATCGTCCATCACTTTTTTCATTTGGCTTAGTAAATATTCATTCTGCATACAGCAGACTTTCCTTTGGGTTCCAAATTTTAACGAAGAATCTCTTTCAAGAGTTTTTATTTGAGCCTGTATTGTATAACACTCACTATATACGACGTCACTCAGTTGTTCTAGTTCAGCCATATCCTTTTCTATAAGAACAGGAGCGCTGAAAAATATTCCTTGTTTTTTTCTTACCTCTTCTACTTTCATTTTCAAATTTTCTATGTTCTTTTTTATATCATTAACATTATCTAAAAAAACTTCTGTTTCCTTGTTTGTTTCTCGTTTTCTCTTTTCAAGTTTGTGAAGTTTTCTTTTTTCTTTGCTTAATTTTTCCAGTGGATTTTTTCTGGTCTTTCTTTCATATTTAATGTCGCCTTGTTCCTCTGTCACTTTCTCTAAGAATTCCTTAGTTCTGTCTCTCGTGCCACGCATATTTAAATTCCTAGATGCCATTATTAAAGCAAGGAAAATAACAGGGGAAAATCTGTAACTTAATAATAATATCCTTCTCTAATAGCCAGCTGTCACAAGACAAACATATAATATATCTGAATAAATTATCCGTCTGTCGATGTAGGTTAAAAAATTCCAATGACACAACTGCTTTCTCTTTAGAAGGGAAAATCCAACATCTTATCTTCATTGCATGTCGATAGTAAATTATGTTCCCATATTACAAAAAGTTTGTTTTAGGTGAAATGGGTTATCTGTTGTATACAAGAATTAGTGAAGTGCAAAGTACCTATTTATAGAACTGGAATTGTAAGAAATCTATTTATAATTTACCTAGATAAACTGAGTTCTGGGAAACCTTGGTTTATCAATAATGTGCATTAGCACTTTCTTATGTTGCAGACACTTAAACATTTGACCTTGACAATCCTATGTCTGCACTCCTATTCTATGTTATGTTCAATTAGATAAACAGATAAGGTTTATTCAATTTAGGAATTTAAATAGGTGGTTCTATACAGATGTTTTAATTGGGAAGAATATTGATTGTGCAAACCTAAATATTACCAGACATGATTATGAAATAATCAATAATATCCACAACAGAGAAGTTACTAAATGCAAACAAAAAATATGGGCTTAACCTGTTAACTTATATAATAATCAAGTGGGTAAAGTGGTATAAGGCACTTCAAGGACATTTAATTAATTGAACTTTAAGGATGTTACATTTGGTATTTTCAACAAAGCTTCTTACGTAACTTTAGATCATTCATTTCATAAGAAATGACACTAAGGAAAAAACGTGTATTCATAAAAATGGTACCTTTCTTTTTCCTTTAAATAAAGAGAAATGTTATATCGCATCCAGGCTTGATCTGTTAATTTATTAAATATATAAATGAGATGTGGTTAAGATTGCCTGAATGAGACAACTCTCTAACAGAGACCAAAAGATGTAGAAGTTTTAACAACTATAGGTCACAATATAGCCTTAAACAATGAGTAAAACCCATTTTTAGCTACAAAATAGTTTGCCAAACAATATAAGGGAGACAATTCAATGTATTTTTTTATATTAAAATAGTGTATCCTTGTATAAATTATTGCAAATATTTATAGCTTATTATTACATGAGATTTGGTACAAAGGCATCTTATATAATAATATATAGTCCCTTTTAGCACAATTGAGAATTTATTTTGTTATAAATTCTTCGTAATATGAGTGTTGCCAGTTCAGTTTCTTGAATACAGCATTTTTTCATATGCTTATTTGTAATTCTTTAAACAAGGAATAATCATTTTAAAAACAAAAAAATTAGACATCAATCGATTTTTCCATTTTTTTTCTTCATTAAAACTGAAAAGCACATTTAAATGTGTTTTGAAAATGTACAGTACCTTTTAATTACTACCTCAATACTATATGGTCTTTTTGCTCAAGCTAAAGAATATACAGGTACCTGTAATTGGTCACATATTTCTACTCTCAAGGAATTGAGAGGGTTACTAGTATTTTAAGTGGTTCTACCTTACAAGTATTTATTGTCTGAAGTGTAAAAGTTCAATTTTGAAGTATAAATACTTACTTAAATATCTCACTGAGAACCATTCTTAAATGATTTGTACATGACCATGCTCTACTGAAAATGTTAGAGGTATGCCATAGTAATTTTAAGTGAAATTCCACAGGAATTCAATGGCAAACAAAATAATCCATATAAAGCAGTGATCTACCATAAAATGTCTTTTGAACTGATCATCAAAACAAGCTAGTTTTGCAGGACATATGTTTATCTCCAGTTGGGAGTAACAAAAGATTTTAGATATTTGCTGCTTTTCTACAAACAATTGAACAAGAACAAAAACTAGTTGGATTGATGTCATTGGCGGATCCAGGGGGTTCCAGAGGTTGGAACCCCCCTTTTTTATGCCAATCAATGCATTTGAATGGGGACATATAGTTGGACCATCCCCCCCCCCCCCCCCCCCCCCCTTTTGTCCTGGGTTGGGAACCCCCGCTTTTTAAAATGGCTGGATCCGCCCCTGGATGTCCATTGTAAGAAATAAATGTACATCCTAACTGTTTCCAGTTAGACCATTATAATTATAATTATTCATAGCCCTGGCCAATTGGTCATAAAACTTTTATACAATTTTTATACTCCTACTCCAAAAACCACCAATCAAGATGCTGGATTTCATGTTTCGAGCAAACTATTTGAGCACTGAGTCAAGTTTAATAACTTCAAAATCTGAATAGATCAACTTATAACAAAAACAAAAGAGTAAAATTGTCTGAACAAAACATGAAAACTAAAGCCAATTAAAATCAATAGTTTCCTTTTAGGCAGGCATAGTACAGCTTTAATACAATGATTTTAAAGATCAATGAAGTTTCAGTATTATGACAGAAGAACTAAATATATTCTCAAATCTTTAAGGTTAATTTATGAACCAAAACTAGAGCCTCTAAAGAATCTGATATTCTGGGGTTAGATTCCATTGAATCCAGTCAGTCAAAACATAAACAAATATCTAACAAAGATTCAATAAAACAAGTAAACATTATCTCTTACTCAAAGTAACCGAAAAGAGCACCTGATCAGTTACTAAAAAGCTATTTTAAAGGGTCAGTGAGCCATGAATTGAGGTCAGTCACAGGTATGATCATAAGGCCTCAATATGTACAAGCTACATTGTTTCAGCCATTGAACAATGACATAACATCAAGAATAGATGGGAACATAGGGCATCAGCATACAAGCTTTTATACTTTCTGCAATAAAATGCTTTAAACAACCAGATATGATGTTGCCCTATAACATTTCCTGCAGGCAGCTCTGTCAGAGTTTTGATCAATATGGTTGTAAATCTATGCAACTCTTTTCTCATATGCAACTTTTGTGTGTGGAATTTAGATATAAATAGTTAACAAACCAAAGTATTTAGTATCTCTCATTTTTGTATTGATATTGAAGTCTTGTCTGGTCTTCTGATATGTACAAATTCATACTGTGAATTCATTACCTTTTGAGGGGCCTTGGTAGCTGAGCGGTCTAAGTAGTAACTACTGTAATCACTAGCCAGTCAACACTGGGATTGTGAGTTCCAACCCCACTAGTATGGGTGCACTCGACACCAATCTTAATTGACTAGGATTGTCAGTTTCCCATTGAAGGTTGGTGGTTTTAACCAGACACTCCAGCTTCCTCCACCAATAAAAACTGGCAGCCACAAAATACCCTAAAAGCGGTACTGAAAAGTGGCATTAAAACACAAAAAATCAATCAAATCAAAACCTATTGTGGTGTAGTCATTTCATAAATACATAATGGTATCCATGTATGTCCTTATTATCTACAAAGTATCATGAAATTCTGTCATGTGATTTCAGAGGAGTTGCAATGACAAGATCAAGATTAACAGACGGACTGATGGACTGACAGAAACTCAGACAGACTGACAGGTCAAACACATTATACCCGAAGTTGCAAGGGGTATAATAATAATTTATAATAGATTCATTTCCCTGTTTAAACACAAAAAAAAAACATATATATGGTTTACATATAAAAAGACATCTATTTTTACCATTAAACATTTTTTTTACTTTTTTAATTAACAGCTAGTATGATAAAATTGAGAAAGGAAATGGGGAATATGTCAAAGAGATAATAACTCGATCAAAGAGCAGATAACAGCCGAAGACCACCAATGGATCTTCAGCGCAGAGAGAAAATCCCAAACCCAGAGGTTACAGGTCCTCAGCTGGCCCCTAAATAAAAATGTGTACTAGTTCAGTGAAAATGGACGTCATACTTAACTCTGAAACTTTAAAATGAAATCTTTTAAAATACAAAAGAGTTGAAGACTAGCAAAGGCCATAGGCTCCTGACTTAGGACAGGTTCAAAAATGGAGAGGGGGTTAAACAAGTTTTGTGAGATCTCAAACCTCCCACTATATCCTAGCCAATGTAAAATAAAAAAAACACATAGCAATACGCACAGTAAAACTCATTTAACAGATAATTTATTTATAATAAAAGAAATACTAAACCGATACACCTATGATTACACCTATGATAGCAAGACCTATTATAACCACGATCACTATGCACAACACACGCTTGTCATATTGTCGTTTGTGCTTCACAGCAACTTCAAGTTGTTTTTCGGCAGTTTGTACATAATCAACACTTTGATTTACATTTGTTTCAATTGTATCTATTTTAGTCCCTTGATCTACTACAAGAAAATGCATTGTTTTAAACAGTTCGTTCAGTTCTGAAATCTGTCCCTCAAGTTCTTTTAACTCTCTTTCCCGTACTTTGATACTCTGTAACTGTCGCCTTGCTCTTCCAAGTGTTGAAATGTAATTTCCAGTGAATACCTGCTGATTTTGTCCCAACTCTCCCACATCATCATCCTCAATATTTTCGTCTGTTGAACCAGCAACAATAGCTCTCTGTCTTGAACACATTTCTTTGGACTTATCAATCAATTTGCCTTGATTTGTTTTAAATTCAATGACAAGATCACGTAACATATTCATAAGCCTATCAATGTGGTTATTTTGTACTCTTTGCTGCATGTCTGATTCTTTTTTACACGACGTTGTATTAGGTAAATCCTCTATTTCGGCTTTTAATTTTCCGGCTCTGATCAACAAGTTTTTTCCCATTTCTTGCATTCTATGTATTTCTTTATCATCTTTAAAGGGAGAGAAATGTAAGTTTGTTTGAAGTTTATTGATGGCGTCAAGTTCCCGTCGTAAACATTTAAGGTTGTCTTCAATTGTGCGCATTTTTTCTAAAAACTCATTGACAGCCAATTTTTTAGAATATTTCTTTCCGCTCCATCTTCTTTTGAATTTACCTGTTGGTAATTCCGCCAGCTCATCTCCAGTGGATTCAGCCTCTTCTATAAGAACAGCAACATGCTTCTCTTGTAATTCAGCAAGTCGGTCTTTCACCATTTTGATATTTTTAAAGTTTCCTTTTTCTGTAGTGAAAGAGTCGTATCGCGCTAAATTGAGTCTGATCCCACTAAAATTAGTCTTATCGCACTAAAATGAGTCTTATCGCATTAAAATGAAGCTGATCACACTAAAATAAGTCTAAAATGTTTCAGAAAAGACTAAATACAATCCATGCTTCTAAAAATACATTTTGTAAACAACGAACATTCCAAGAATTATACATTATGGTTAAAATGAAAACTTCATTTGCTTGTCATAATATGTCAAAATTGTAACCACTTTCTAAAAATGAGTTATAGTTGTACATTTTTATACATCCTTTTGTGAATTAGTCAATGTTAAGTACTTCCTGATGGATTGGATGAGATAATACAAATCCTATTGTTTATAAACAGACATTGTTTGTTGTTTCATTTTTATTTCTGTGTTTATAATGTTACTTATAGTAATAACATGGGTTTGGACAAAATGAGAAGTGAAAAGATTGATCATGTTAAACACCCCATCCCTCACATCCCCCCCCCCCCCCAAAAAAAAAAAATATGGAAAAAATGATTCACTCAGCATCTGTTTGTTTCAGTTTAATTTCGGTTATATAATGTTACTTAAATAACATGGGTTTGGATAAAATGAGAAGTGAAGAAGTATTATCATGACAAAAAAAAACATCCCTCACCCCTAACCAACCTACCCCCAAAATGAAAAAAGAGACAAACTCTGCATCTTTGCAAAACAATAACTATATTTTTTTTTAAAGTACAGTTCTTAACAGTTTAAACTTTTTATCTGATTTAAACTTTTCAATAAGGTTGATTCTGACAAGTGATCTTTAATGCATTTTTTTCAAATACTGGTACATATAGAAACAAAATAAAATAATATTTATAAGTTAAAATGGTAAACAGGAAGTTGTTGAGTCAGATGAATATGAAATGCATCACATAATGCTCATGTGAAACTGAGACTGTACTAATTTTCAGGCAGCTCTAATATGTAGTTTCTGTGAAAAGTATAACAAAATTTCATGGGGAGTATTGGGGACAGAATGAGGGACAGATGTAAACCAGCATGTTACCTTGGAGCAGGGGGACAGAATGAGGGACAGATGTAAGCCAGCATACCTTGGAGCAGGGGGACAATAAAAAATGGCCTAATAATTTGTTAATAAAAGAGTTTACAAATTATATTTACTCATTTCTTTTATTCATTCATAAATTTGGAATAATAGTGTACTGTTGAATAGCCAGTGTAACCTTCCATTTATTCATTTATTTGGAGAATTTAATATACTTTACTCTTGAATAGACAAGGTTTTTATTCCTTTAATTCATAATTTTGGAAGTAGCTCACTGATGAATGTATTCCCAGTTAAATTTTCTTTTATTTATTCAAAAATTCAAGTAAAATAGTTTTACAATAGTGTTGTTAGCAACATTTATCGTATGTTCAAAGTTTTGTGTATATCCATGTATATCAACAATGAGGACTGCAAAAGAATTTGACCTACTTTTTGGTTTCTAATTGAGAACGATTGTTTTCACATAGACAGGAAAGAATCACTTGTTTCTATTTGATCAAAATAGTTTTTCAAATGCATATCATTAGTCTGTCTGTTTTAGATTGAGTACCATATTGCATGTATTTTAAGTCTAAAACTAGAGGCTCTAAAGAGCCTCTGTCGCTCACCTTGGTTTATGTAAATATTTAACAAAGGATGCAGATGGATTCATGACAAAATTGTGTTTTGGTGATGATGATGTGTTTGTACATCTTTCTTTACTAAACAGTCTTGCTGCTTACAATTATCTCTAACTATAATGAATTTGGCCCAGTAGTTTCAATGGAAAATATTAATAAAAATTTACAAATTTTATAAAAATTGTTAAAAATTGACTATACAGGACAATAACTCCTTAGGGGTCAATTGACCATTTCAGTCATGTTGACTTATTTGTAAATCTTACTTTGCTGTACATTATTGTTGATTAAAGTTTATCTCTATCTATAATAATATTCAAGATAATAACCCAAAACAGTAAAATTTCCTTAAAATTACCGATTCCGGGGCAGTTACCCAACAGCGGGTTGTCCGATTCATCTGAAAATTTCAGGGCAGATAGATCTTGACCTGATAAACAATTTTACCCAATGTCAGATTTGCTCTAAATGCTTTGGTTTTTGAGTTATAAGCCAAAAACTGCATTTTACCCCTATGTTCTATTTTTAGCCATGGTGGCCATTTTGGTTGAATGGCTGGGTCACCGGACACATTTTTTAAACTAGATACCCCAAAGATGATTGTGGCCAAGTTTGGATTAATTTGGCGCAGTAGTTTCAGAGGAGAAGATTTTTGTAAAAGATTACTCAGATTTACGAACTAGAGGCTCTTAAGAGCCTGTGTCGCTCACCTTGGTTTATGTGCATATTAAACAAAGGAAACAGATGGATTCATCACAAAATTGTGTTCTGGTGATGGTGATGTGTTTATAGATCATACTTTACTGATCATTTTTGTTACTTACAATTTTCTCTATCTGTAATGAACTTGGCCCTTTAGTTACAGAGGAAAAAACTTTGTAAAAACTTACCAAAATTTACCAAATTAATGAAAAATGTTAAAAAATGACTATAAAGGGCAATAACTCCTTAAGGGGTCAACTGACCATTTTGGTAATGTTGACTTATTTGTAGATCTTAATTTGCTGAACATTATTGCGTGTTTACAATTTATCTCTATCTATAATAGTATTCAAGATAATAACCAAAAACGGCTAAATTTCTTTAAAAATTACCAATTGGGGGGCAGCAACCCAACAACCAGTTGTCCAATTCATCTGAAAATTTCAGGACAGATAGATATCTACTAGATAAACAAGTTAACCCCTTGTAAGATTTGCTTTAAATGCTTGGGTTTCAGAGTTATAAGCCAAAATCTACATTTTACCCCTATGTTCTATTTTTAGCCATGGCGGCCATCTTTGTTGGTTGGCCATGTCACCGCACACAGTTTTTAAACTAGATACCCTAATTATGATTTTGGCTAAGTTTCGTTAAATTTGGTCCAGTAGTTTCAGAGGAGAAGATTTTTGTAAAAGATAACAAAAATTTATGAAAAAATCGATAAAAAATGACTGTTAAGGGCAATAACTCCTTAAGGGGTCAACTGACCATTTTGATCATGTTAACTTATTTGAAGATCTTACTTTGCTGAACATAATTGCTGCTTACAGTTTATCTCTATCTATAATAATTTTTTAGATAACCGAAAACGGACAAAATTTCTTTAAAATTACCAATTGAGGGGCAGCAACCCAACAACCCATTGTCTGATTCATCTGAAAATTTCAGGGCAGATAAAAGACCTAATAAACAATCTTACTAATGTCAGATTTGCTCTAAAT
The DNA here is from genome assembly GCF_965363235.1 of Mytilus galloprovincialis. Taxonomy (NCBI): domain Eukaryota; kingdom Metazoa; phylum Mollusca; class Bivalvia; order Mytilida; family Mytilidae; genus Mytilus; species Mytilus galloprovincialis. Next base: position 39,379,464 of record NC_134847.1, read on the forward strand.
GCTTTGGTTTCAGAGTTATAAGCCAAAATCTACATTTTACCCCTATGTTCTATTTTTAGCCATGGTGGCCATCTTTGTTGGTTGGCCATGTCACCGCACACAGTTTTTAAACTAGATACCCTAATTATGATTTTGGCTAAGTTTCGTTAAATTTGGTCCAGTAGTTTCAGAGGAGAAGATTTTTGTAAAAGATAACAAAAATTTATGAAAAAATTGGTAAAAAATGACTGTTAAGGGCAATAACTCCTTAAGTGGTCAACTGACCATTTTGATCATGTTAACTTATTTGTAGATCTTACTTTGCTGAACATAATTGCTGCTTACAGTTTATCTCTATCTATAATAATTTTTTAGATAACCGAAAACAGACAAAATTTCTTTAAAATTACCAATTGAGGGCAGCAACCCAACAACCCATTGCCTGATTCATCTGAAAATTTCAGGGCAGATTAAAGACCTAATAAACAATTTTACTAATGTCAGATTTGCTCTAAATGCTTTGGTTTCAGAGTTATAAGCCAAAATCTACATTTTACCCCTATGTTCTATTTTTAGCCATGGTGGCCATCTTGATTATTTTGGCGGGTCACCGGGCACAATTTATAAACTAGATACCCCAATGATGATTGTGGCCAAGTTTGGTTAAATTTGGCCCAGTAGTTTCAGAGGAGAAGATTTTTGTAAAAGTTTACGGACGACGGATGACGGACGACGGATGCAAAGTGATGAGAAAAGCTCACTTGGCCCTTTGGGCCAGGTGAGCTAAAAAGTAAAGAACAAATTTTCAATGTATCCAGTGTTGCATATATTTAAGAGATAACTGTATATGTCCGCGTCGCCAGGTAAACTAAATTTGCGACAGTAAAACTACCGATGGACGTCCGCAAAGCTTCAAATACAATACAGTTATCTCTATTCTAATGCAAAACAAGTTCATAATTAAATTTCAATCATTATTTCAGTGTAAAACCTTCATTAAAGAAAATTCCGCGAAAAGATGTTATCTTCTTTGGTCCCTACACTAGGTGACGTCATAGGTATGCTTCCGGCGTCAAACATAAACACCGTGCGTTTTCTGGCTTCTGTGCTGCTTCAGAATGTAATAAAATTTGATAAAAGGAAGATTTTTAGGCGCAACAAGTGAGTTTTGTGTTTATTATTGTAGAAATAACATGTCAATACATTGCGAAATTCAAAATGTCGGCTTCCTTAGTTACAGACAAGGAGAAAGAGAATTTTACGCTTGCTGTCATCCAATCAGAACAATTGTTGCAACATAATTGCATTAGAATTTTTTATCTACCAGAAATCTTTTTACAAGAAATGTAGATATTATTTCTATGTTCCATTTTTCTATTTCAAGTGCACAACTCCTGTTAAAATACTTTTTGAGCATTATTCCATTGCCAATGTCAGCCTTTGATATAAACTTCATGAAAATTTACAATAAATGTAAGTGTGAGAGTGCTATGATCACCATAAATATATAAAAATAGTTAATCAGAACTAATTTTTCTAAATGGTCAAAGAAGTTGCTGATAAACCATTGATATAAATTTCATAAAATCAGGAAAGAATTGTTCATGTGGAAGCTTTCATCATACTGCATCATACTGCACAAACAGATGCACACAAGGAAGCCCAGACTGACATCTGATATTAGTCAATAAACCCTAATTTGAAATATGCTATAAATATTGGTCATTTTGGGACCTTACCAAACCTACCCCTTTGGTTTAAGAACGAGGAGGGCATTGGGTCCAATTTTTTAATATATATAATATATATATATATAAGTACGTCTGAGTCAGTGACAACTCTACAACAGATGTATCCATCGATCGCCATCAATGATGGTGATACATGGCTGTGTACATAATGTATATACAACTCGTCTAAACATCAACCCAACAATGTTAGATCTGTAAATTTGCTTTCACAAATTTTTGGTTCTTCGCTCGCAGGGATTCGAACCCATGCTACTGTGATATCGTGACACCAAATCGCCTGCAATGCAGCCGTCCCGCTAGACCACACGACCACCTGGGCTCTAAAAAAAAAGAGCTTTCGCTGGCTGTGTGTTACCTTTCCTCGTCGGTTTTAGGCGTACTACAGTACATGATATATAAGGCATGATATATATATATATGTGTGAGTCTATATTACACCAGCAACTGGTAATCATTAAAATATACATCAGTCAAAATAGGTCAAAGTCATTTTACATTAAATTAAAAATAAGTTTTATATAGAAATATCAGTTATAGATACTAATGTAGTGATAGGAAATGGACTTTACCTGTTTGTTCTGATCTATTTAATGATGACATAATCAGTACTATCAATAATTAAATGCTTATACCACAAAATCTGATGAGCTGCATATTTATGTATTTTTATCAAATATTCAGTTTGTCATATATGTACTTTGATTTTATGACTTGTTACATTATAAATTCCAGTATAGTACTTTAGTACAAAATTTTCAGTTTTAAGTTTTGCATATTCAATTATGTTACAAGAGTATCACATAAAGGTGCAAAAAAAACTTCATTTGTAAAACTGTTGTCAAATACTTATAAATGACATTTTCATTTTTTTAAGGTTACAAAATCAACGCTCTTTTGGTGTTTTAGTTCAGACTACTTTACGATCAATTCAATGTGTTCAGATTTGATTAACGATGGCTCAGGTGGTGCCTTCCTCAATCTTGGATTTTGAAGTAGCAGATATTACAATTAATCAGAGACATTAATCAAGATCTTTAATGAAATGTGCAAATTTTGAGAGTTGTATGTAATTCATGTGTAAGACTTCTTACGTTAACTAAAAAACTATGTGTTTTATCATATTTACAGCTGTTTTTAAAAAAAAAGAATGATAAAAACTTCATTTTGACATATTATTACAAAATTCTGTGGATTTTAATTAAGACGCCCCAGCTACCTAAAATCGATCTAAAGTGAACTGAGCTAGTTAAAATCATTCTAAATGTCCAAGTGTGAACTGGGTCTAAAGTCAAGAAAAACTGATAATATGACATCTATAACATTGTTGATAATTATGATGATCATTAACTATTTTGATAAGATTGTGTATCAAACAGTTGTGTTGTATGTAAAATTTGCAGATATTTAAACAACAATGTACAGTTGACTTCCTGGATGAACTAAAATGTCATATTTTCAAACAGCAAAAATCTGTGGATTATGTGATAAAACTAGGAACATATGCTGGAAATGTTTTCAATGTGACAAATTTATTTGTGAAGGCTGTAAAGTCATCCATTCTAGAGTCAACCTTGGTAAAGATCATGAACTGACCAGAATAAGGGAACCAATTGAAAGAGATGAACCATTAGGACCAAAATCTGTTGTATGTAATGAGCATAGAAACAAAGTTTGTGAACTTTTTTGTACAACATGCGAGCAACTCACCTGTATCTCATGTTTATTGAAATATCATAGAAATCATATTCTGCCTTCTGTTGATGATATTCATAAAGAATTCCAGGAAAAACTGACAAAATTCGAAACATATATAGATGAAAATTTTGTAAGTGAATTAGAAAAAAAAGAGGAAACATTAAACAAATTTGATTTCATTCATTGTCTTAAATATGAAGAAGCAAAGAGAAAAATAACGGAAAGAGAACAACTCTTAATTAAAGAGGTGAAAAAAAATAGTAGAATGCTACTAAATGAATTAGATGAAAGATTGGATGTCATACGTTCTTGCATTTCTGCACAAAAATCTAAAATATCTGAAATCAAAACAGATCTTTCATATTATAAAAATAAAATCAATGAAAGCAAAGATTCTAGAGATATAGAAAAAATGCTAAGTGATATCAAAATACTAGAAAATACTTCGCTTGATTTGATTTCAGAACAAATAAATAAAATCGAGAACACACAACAATCACCTCAATTTAATGAAGGAATTTTTCAACAAGAAAGCCTTCAACAAATGATAGGTAGTTTAGACATAGTTATTATTCCTGACCCAGATTTTGAACCTCAGCTAACAATCTTAAAATCCTGTAAAGGTAATTTTGGTGACATTCAGAAAATCATACAATGTGAAAAAAATACTTTCTGGATAAGCAGTCCAAACAATGTAACTAAAATCTTGATGGAAATAACACTGAAAAAAACAAAAATATTGTGTACCACAAGTCTATCAGAAAAAGACGACATGACAATCTTAAAATCAGGAGAGCAACTTTGTACCATGAAAAACTATTGTAAAATCTTTAGCGTTAATCCAGATGGGCAGGTGAAAACTTTCAAGGACTTGTCTCCTCAGAAACCTATAGCTCTTCATACAACTTCAGATAACAGTTTACTGATAGGTGTTATTAACAAAGACTCGTGGAAGTATCTAAATAAAGATACCAAAAGCAAACAAATTATTATCAAACTAAGTGCAAATGGAGACGAATTAAATGAATTTGAATATAAGAGTTTCACTCTAAAGAAAGCAGATGGGACAAACAAATTAGACATATATGACTTTACCTGGCGAATAACTACAAATATCAATGAAGACATTTGTATAGTTGATTTGAGTACTAGTTCCGTAAAGGGAAGAATAGTGACTTTAGACAAAGATGGAAATCTGAAATGGGTTTACAACGGACATCCATCTAATATACCTACAGAACATTTCTTCCTTCCTGGAGATATAGCAACAACATACCTTGGAAATATCATTGTGTGCGATACAAGAAATAGTGCAATTCATCTTCTTAATGCTCAAGGCTCTAAAATAGCTTATAAAGAAAAATCAGACCTTGACATTTCTTATCCGTTAAGTCTTTGCTGTACAGCTGGGGGGAATCTATTGGTAGGCTGTTGTCGAAAGTCAGAAGAACAGAGCCAAGCAATAATTCATTGGGTAAAACTAAGAGGATTATGAAATGATTTGACATATTTCTTCATGTATATTTTATTATTAAAGAATATCATTTCTTGATTTAAAAATATCATTTACAGGCTTTTCAAATACTTTTTGCTCATTGTCTGATAACTATTCTCTGATTCTATACTGAACACACAGTATTGAGAGATAACTAGAGGCTCTTAAGAGCCTGTGTCGCTCACCTTGGTCTATGTGCATATTAAACAAAGGACACAGATGGATTCATGACAAAATTGTGTTTTGGTGATGGTGATGTGTTTGAAGTTCTTACTTTACTGAACGTTCTTGCTACTTACAATTATCTTTATCTATAATTAACTTTGCTCATTAGTAAGAGGAAATTATTTTGTAAAAATTTACAAAAATTGACCAAATTAATGAAAATTGTTAAAAATTGACTATAAAGGGCAATAACTCCTTAAGGGGTCAACTGACCATTTTGGTCATGTTGACTTATTTGTAGGTCTTACTTTGCTAAACATTATTGCTGTTTACAGTTTATCTCTATCTATAAAAGTAGTCAAGATAAAAACCAAAAATGGCAAAATTTCTTTAAAAATTACCAATTGGGGGGCAACAACCCAACAACCGGTTGTCCAATTCATCTGAAAATTTCGGGCAGATAGATATTGTCTTAATAAACAATTTAACTGTGTCAGATTTGCTCTAAATGCTTTGGTTTCAGAGTTATTAGCCAAAATCTACATTTTACCCCTATGTTCTATTTTTAGCCATGGCGGCCATCTTGGTTGGTTGGCAGGGTCACCGCACACATTTTTTAAACTAAATACCTTAATGATGAGTATGGCCAAGTATGGTTAAATTTGGACCAGTAGTTTCAGAGGAGAAGATTTTTGTAAAAGATTAGAAACTAGAGGCTCTAAAGAGCCTGTGTTGCTCACCTTGGTCTATGTGAATATTAAACAAAGGACGCAGATGGACGCATAAAGGGCAATAACTCCTTAAGGGGTCAACTGACCATTTTGGTCATGTTGACTTATTTGTAGGTCTTATTTTGCTGAACATTATTGCTGTTTACAGTTTATCTCTATCTATAATAGTAGTCAAGATAAAAACCAAAAATGGCAAAATTTCTTTAAAAATTACCAATTGGGGGGCAACAACCCAACAACAGGTTGTCTGATTCACCTGAAAATTTCAGGGCAGATAGATCTTGACCTAATAAACAAATTTTACCCTTTGTCAGATTTGCTCTAAATGCTTTGGTTTTTGAGTTATAAGCCAAAAACTGCATTTTACCCCTATGTTCTATTTTTAGCCATGGCGGCCATCTTGGTTGGTTGGCCGGGTCACCGGACACATTTTTTAAACTTGATACCCCAATGATGATTGTGGCCAAGTTTGGTTTAATTTGGCCCAGTAGTTTCAGAGGAGAAGGTTTTTGTAAAAGTTAACGATGACGGACGACAGACGACGACAGACGCCGGAAGCCGGACGCAAAGTGATGGGAAAAGCTCACTTGGCCCTTTGGGCCAGGTGAGCTAAAAATAGATATATCCATATCCTGCAAAGAAAACTAGCATACCAAGTTGTGTCAGTGTGTCTGATATTAACTAAAAGAGGGACGAAAGATACCAGAGGGAGAGTAAAACTTGTAGATAGAAAATAAACTGATTACACCATGGCTAAAAATTAAAAGACAAACAGACAAATAATAGTACAGAAGACACAACATAGAAAACTAAAGACTAAGCAACACGAACCCCACCAAAAACTTGGGGTGATCTCAGGTGTTCTGGATGTGTAAGCAGATGTGGCAGCAGATACACAAATGATTAGAAAGATCATCTTGCAGTCATCTTAGAAACTATTTTATTGTCACCAGCTAATAAGAATAATAAAATTGCAGAAAATGGCTGCAAGACTAATTAAAATGCTCATCCACTTTTAGCATCAGCACCTTAGTTTAAACAGCTCGAGTAGAGAACAGTAGAGAATAGAATCGCATACCACAAATCTTTTTTGCTACAGAAATTCATTAAGGCTTAAAGCCCCTATATACATTTGTATTTAACTGAAAAAAATTTAAAGAAGTGCCAGAAATAAACCAATATTGTTTGAGGAATACGTCTTGCCAAAAATTGCAAGTTCCAAGAGCCACAACAGATCTGTGTAAAAAAATCTTTTATATATTCAGGATCTATAATGTATGAAATAACCAATACCCCTGAAAAAATCAACCTCTAGTACAAGCTCATTTGTAATGATTTTAAAAATTACTAGTTGAAAATTAAGAAGCTGTGTAATTGTATAAGCAAACATTAGTTAGATTTCAGAAATGACAAATTCAAGATCTTTTTTTCATTTGTAAAGGGACATAACTCAAGAACAGTGAAAGTTACATCACCCAAACTCAATGTTAATCCGTGTTTAATGATAATAAGCAGTGGGTATATAAGTTTCAGAACATGTGGTATGTCCCTAAATTCATCTGACTAATTAACACATAACTAGTTGTGCTATTGAATGGTCCCAAAAAAAGTTTTTATTATATTTAACAATTACTACTTTTTCAACCATTTTTAGGACAAGACCTGTGGAGGTCTTATCATGACAATTATCTATACTGTGGATTCATTACTATTCATTGGATACCAATTTTCGTCGATTTCGTGGATACAGGTGAACCACCAATTCAAATGTTCAATTTTAATAACTAATTTTCAATAGGCTTTGTATACAGAGATTGGGAAAACCATGAAATCAAATTAAAAAAAAATATGAAAGTTTTCAGCAATCCATGAAAATAAATCAATCCACAGTATTTGGTTAGAGGATCTGGATCTGAACCAATTTTTTTTAAGATGTTCAATGATTAATTGTATGAGGGAACAGTACATAACCCAGCAGAGAAAAACCTTGCATGTATTCAAAAGGTTAGCCATGGCATACCTGTAGCCAGGGGGCAGGGTTCAGTGGGTTCTATTTTTGTCCATCTGATGAGTTAAGCCTTTTTCAACTGATTTTTATAGTTCGTTCATATGTTGTACTGTTATACCACTGTCCAGGTTAGGGGAGGGTTGGGATCCCGCTAGCATGTTTAACCCCTCCGCATTATTTATGCATGTGCCTGTCCCAAGTCAGGAGCATGTAATTCAGTGGTTGTCGTTTGTTTATGTGTTACATATTTGTTTTTCATTCATTTATTTACATAAATAAGGCCGTTAGTTTTCTCGTTTGAATTGTTTTACATTGTCTTATCGGGCCCTTTTTCAAATATTTTGTGCAGTATGAGATCAAACTTTTTTATTCATTCGCTCAACATGTGTTGGAAGTGACGATGCCTACATTTTACACATGGTAATGGAATTCACATGACAGATTTAACTAACTACCGTATCCTGGGACTCGTCTTTACATCTTAAACTCCAGTAGAAGCTCAACTTCTATGTAATAAACTGGTTGTGATCGGAAACCACAGTGTCAGGGGAAAAACTGACAAAAACTAATAGAAAGAGCACAAACCTTTTCCTGTCTGAAATAAGTTGAGTAGATCATAAAGAGGCATGTCATCATCAACATAAATAACACTCCCTACTGAATTAGAATGTAGGAGGGTCCTGACGGGAGTACAATCCTCTGGATCTAAACATATTAATGTTTTTACTATCAAAACTGATATGATGTTAGTTCTGTCATCTTCATAGACTGGTAGTCTGGAATGTGACATGTCTACTATCTAAAAAAATAAATTGATTGATTGATTGATTGATGGTTGCTTAAAGTCCAGTGGCAAATATTTCATGCCCGTTCAGGACGATCAAAAAAAATCATAATCCTTCTTAAAAAAATATATCAATAAAAGAAGAATGTTACTGATGACTATATAATGCCTCCATTAAGCTTTGAAAATGGGATGGATTGACAAAAAAGAGAGAATGATGGATAGTTATTAGTACACTTAAAGCCCCATTCACCTATGGCAGGGGCATAAAAATATATTTATCACAGTTTTCACACAGCAATGTCTCTGCTACTTTATTAATCATGATTGAACACAAACAAACAGGTCATTTGGGGAGGGGGTTCTTCATATATGAAGGTATATACAGATGTGCAGCTGAAATGTTCAGACACATTAATATATATCAAAAGATCATAAAGTTTCTTTTTCTAATTAGCTGTCTCTGCAAAAATCTTATTTGTATAAAAGGAATCATATCGTCATTCAAAATTAGTTCATGATACTTTTATTACATGTGCAACATTGAACACAAATACTTTAATATACATATACATACATTTTTCATTGTCTTATGATCCATGTGAGAATTAATATCAAGCATATAGACGTCATCCAGCGGCAGCATAGCATCTTTCACAGTCTTATGTTTCATATCTAAAGCACCCTGAAAAAAACCCAATCATTCTCTTAAAAAAAAATTAGGATCTTCATCTAATTAATTTTTGGAAGGATAATTGTTTAATATTGATATTCACAATCAAAGGTTCTTAATATGGACATTCAAAATGAAAGTGTGTAAATGAACCCACCTTTTTCAAGACTGACATGCTAAATTTAGATATATATAGATTTAGCCCTAGTTCCTACAGAAATATCTACAGGAGGACTGGATGCTTTTGCTTCTTAGTTAACAAGCCTTTGTCTTTAACCATAAATCTTACAGCCGATTGCATTAAGTGTGGATGTAAAGGTAATATATTTGGTTAGCTTGCTTGTTAGCTGAACCATGAAGTCATTATTAGGTAAGGTTTAATATCCTTCTTTTGAAGTAGTCCTACAGACAGATAGATTGGTTACCTGTCAGACTACTCTTCTCTTAAAGGAAGGTAGCTTACCTAACCTAATAATGACTTCATGGAACATGGTTCAGCTAACACGCAAGCTAACCAAAGACAATACCTTTAGCTACATACCGGTACTCATTGCAATTGGCTTTAAAAGTTGAGCAACTCATGCAACGACTCATTCTTTAATTAATGTTTTGTTCCTTAACTCAATGAATATTTTTTTGATAATTTTTTAGTTATTCTATAAGTATAGCAATTTTCCCAAACATTTACTTTTATACTTTGTAGTCTGATCATTGCAGGTCATGCAATATACAGAAAGAAGTATTTTCTAAACTTTTATCTATCATTGTGAAACAACTATTATGTGACTAGTGTCAAATTAATCAGAACTTCTACTGGGAATCTAATTGCAAAAATGTATTCCAAATTTTCTGATCACATAAATAATCTGTTGATTCCAATCAAAAATTCAAAATTCATAAATCACACAGAAATATGCAAAGTTACAGTAATTTTACAAACAATCTAATCAAAATATAGATCATGAGTCCAGACTTGGCTTACAAGGATCTGACAACACCCCATCCTATTTTTTTAATTTTTTTTTGTAATTATTACATCACCCAATGAAACTTTAGCTATCAGATTGTTTAAGCATAGTATATCATTATAACAAAGCCAAAGAATCCCAAAAGATCTATCAGACAGAAATGAGAAAGGAGAAATGTCAGAACCCTGTATGGGACAAGACACATGTAGTAAGAAGACTTGGTTAAAATAAATACTTTGATAATGAGGACTTCATCCACTGTTAAACTTTCTTCTCCCTCATGGTCTGAACCATTTACTAAATTTGGTGATGAACTACTATGTAAATCAACGAGAACTTTTAACTCTGCTCGTCGATAAAATGTTCCATGGTCTTTTCCAAGTAAACAATCTAACAACTTTGACAATGGCCATGATATTATGCAGAACATACCAATTAACAGGTAAACTACTCTGAAATAGTGAAAAAGGATGTTGAAATATAATAACAATACACATAATTAAATAGTATATCAAACACTTACAAAATTTATAGTTTAGAAAATAAAAATCCAAACATTTTGCCTTTTTGTTACCAATTTATTAGAACAGCTGTAAAAAATCAATGGCTTGCTTTGTTTGAAATATAAATACCGTCAAACCTTTTTTAATGGTCAGCTTGTTTCAGAGGTCAGTCACCTGCCTCTAACAGTCACTATTTGCTCCTCCAAATCCTTTTCTCTATATAATTTAACTCAAATTAGCAGTTATCTGTCTTATGTATTACCCACTTATTTCTCAACAAATTTAATATATTTAAAATGTTTGGGTTTTTTTTTAGTTTACAGTGCCAGAATGGGATATTCTTTTTATTTCACTGACGCAACAGGTGATGTTGGAATCATTTTTTTTCAGACCCTTATTTCAGAGTTTACCCTCTTCAGAAGTCACTTTTGATACTGTACATCTTGCAATTCTGACACATTTGCAATCATTATTTAAAGGTTTTACTGTACATCTAGCTAAAAACATTTGCATTCATTATTTAGAGATTTTACTGTACATCTAGCAACTCTACCCCTTAAAAATATGCATTCATAATGTAACAAAGAAATAGAACTGGCACTCTCTGCACGTCTGGCGTATAAAATCCTGGTACTTTTGATAACTATTATTGCAAGTGATCAATTATACATAATAAATATTTAAATACTATTAATGTCTCTGTAGTGGTATCTGGACTGTCTCCATTCATACTTACGGTGATAAAGCTGCTCCTATTGCCACACCATGTCTTGTGCAAACAGCTTGTGGTACAACTCTGAAATAATAAGATATATATTAGAATATGTGGTATGAGTGCCAATATATACCATCTTGCTTCTTGGATGGAAAAGATAGCTAATTGGCAAGCCTAACACATCTTCTGTCATTTAAACTAGAGGCTCTAAAGAGCCTGTGTCGCTCACCTTGGTCTATGTGAATATTAAACAATGGACACAGATGGATTCATGACAAAATTGTGTTTTGGTGATGGTGATGTGTAACAGTGTTTGTAGATCTTACTTTACGAAACATTCTTGCTGCTTACAATTATCTCTATCTATAACAGTACTTTCTGTGGAAAATGTTAAGAATTTTAAGAAAATTGTTAAAAATTGACTATGAAGAGCAATAACTCCTTAGGGGGTCAATTGACTATTTTGGTCATACTGACTTATTTTTAGTTCTTACTTTGCTGTACATTATTGCTGTTTACAGTTTATCTCTATCTATAATAATATTCAAGATAATAACAAAAAAACAGCAAAATTTCCTCAAAATTACCAATTCCGAGGCAGCAACCTAACAACTGATTATCTGATTCATCTGAAAATTCCAGGGCAGATAGATCGTGACCTGATCAACAATTTTACTACATGTCTGATTTGCTCTTAATGCTTTGGTTTTTGAGTTATAAGCCAAAAACTGCATTTTACACCCATGTTCTATTTTTAGCCATGGTGGCCATCTTGGTTTGTTGGCCGAGTTACTGGACACACTTTTTTAACTAAATACCCAAATGATGATTATGGCTTTTTTTTTTGGTTAAATTTGGCCCAGTAGTTTTAGAGAAGATATTTTCTAAAAGATTACTATGATTTATGAAAAATGGTTAAAAATTGACTATAAAGGGCAATAACTCCTAAAGTGGTCAACTGACCATTTTAGTCATGTTGACTTATTTGTAGATCTTACTTTGCTCAACATTATTGCTGTTTACAGTTTATCTCTATCTATAATAATATTCAAGATAATAACCAAAAACAGCAAAATTTCCTTAAAATTACCATTTCAGGGGCAGCAACCCAACAACAGAATGTTCGATTCATCTGAAAATTTCAGGGCAGATAGATCTTGACCTGATGAACAATTTTACTGTGTGTCAGATTTGCTCTAAATGCTTTGGTTTTTGAGTTATAAGCCAAAACTGCATTTTACCCCTATGTTCTATTTTTAGCCATGGCGGCCATCTTGTTTGGTTGGGCGGGGCACCGGACACATTTTTTAAACTAAATACCCCAATGATGATTATGGCCAAGTTTGGTTAAATTTGACCAGTAGTTTCAGAGGAGAAGATTTTTCTAAAAGATTACTAAGATTTACGAAAAATGGTTAAAAATTTACTATAAAGGGCAATAACTCCTAAAGTAGTCAACTGACCATTTTGATCGTGTTGACTTATTTGTAGATCTTACTTTGCTGAACATTATTGCTGTTTACAGTTTATCTCTATCTATAATAATATTCAAGATAATAACCAAAAACAGCAAAATTTCCTTAAAATTACCATTTCAGGGGCAGCAACCCAACAACGAAATGTCCGATTCATCTGAAAATTTCAGGGCAGATAGATCTTGACCTGTTGAACAATACTACCCCATGTCAGATTTGCTCTTAATGCTTTGGTTTTTGAGTTATAAGCCAAAAACTGCATTTTACCCCTATGTTCTATTTTTAGCCATTGCGGCCATCTTGGTTGGTTGGCCGGGTCACTGGACACATTTTTTAAACTAGATACCCCAATGATGATTGTGGCCAAGTTTGGTTAAATTTGGCCCAGTAGTTTCAGAGGAGAAGATTTTTGTAAAAGTTAACGCAGGACGACGACGGACGACGACGGACGCCGGACGCCAAGTGATGAGAAAAGCTCACTTGGCCCTTTGGGCCAGGTGAGCTAAAAATAGTTTTGAATAATTGATTTCTTATAACTATTCACTTAAAATTACTTATTCTTCACTTGAAAGAAATGTTTGGTTCCCATCCTCCTACTGTAACCCCCCCCCCCCTCCCCCCAAACCACCACCACCACCAAATGATATACAAAACAAAACAACAAATGACATGAAGCATTTGATTATGATGGGCTTTGTTTAATGATATGTTTTATAACCAAAATGAAATATATTTAGATATTATTTCATATCAACATGCTTAATTTAACAATATCCATGTATAGGTGAAATCACTTTGTTTAAACTTTTGTGCAATAAATTTTAGTCTTTCCCCTTTTAATCTTTTATTTTTTCCCTCTACTTACCTGCTTACTGTAAGTGTGGGATATTTTTTTCCAAAATGACCTATTTATTTAAAAATATGTACTCGAATTTTGAACAAAAAAAAAAGAAATAATTTGCTGCCATACATGTACTTACTCCCCAAATATCAAAACAGCTGTAACAGACACAAGGATTGCTATAACAGGGCTGGACACTCTGTCTAGAAATATTGGCATTGATTCCACGGCTGCTGCATTAGCTAACAATAAGGTCACTAATAATAAATGATGTCTTTCAACTAAAGGAAGTATTTTTTGCGCTTGTTTTTTCTCTTTTGGAGACCCACCATCTCTCATAATCTTTAATGTCATCAAATCTAAGGATAGAAGTCCCATTGTTAAGCCAGACATTAGTCCTGAAATTAAACAATGTTAAGATTACGAATTAATTATCATTTTTTAGAGCCTTACATTTACATTTATACATACAATGTACATAGTTCTATAAAAATAATAAAATTTGACCTAAATCCCAATTTGTCTTTTATATTAGGACAAATAGATTTAAAATTATGTCATGTCTGGTAAATATGACGAATTCCAGTTCCTTGGTACATGCACATGTACTTTATTTACTTTTAATTAGAAAAATTTTGTTCAATTTTGAATACTTAATTATTGACAAGGAAAACCAATCCAAAAGAGAATCATTCCTTATATGCCCAATCAGTTCATAATAACAATACTGGGAAAATATACACTATAATTAATTAATATATTATGCTGATTTAGAAATGATAAAAAAAGGAACTGTTGTTATATATGACTCTGTCTTTAAGTCACTTAATCATAAGATCAACAAACAGTGGTGTAGCAAGACCTTTTACAAGTGTACGCCTGAACCTTGGGGAGGAGTCTGAAGGTCCCAATCGGCCATAGGGCAGAGGACTTTCTGGTAGGGGGGCAGATGTCCAAAGTCGTGAAAAAGATACCATTTCTGTCGTTCAAAATTCATCAATAGCAACATACTTGGTCATTTGAGTACAAAACTTTACTACTTAAGCGAGGATTTCAGCTTCCCAGTTGTCATAGTTGTGAACTTTTCAGTTGATACAATATTTCAGAACTTGCATTTCCCTTAATATTTTCGTTGCATGAATGTTGCTTCTTACGGGGAGGCTATCAAACAGGTAAACCAAGAGTTCAAAGTTGAAAGCAACCCTTTGAAAATTCAAAGTTCACTGTCACAAGTTGATGTTTTATGTAGGGTTCATCTTGCCTGGTCTTTTATATTCTATATAGTCTTTAATTTTATGTTCTTTTGTTTGTCTTCTCATCATTTTTTGTCTTTTATATGACATTCACAGGGTTTTTTTTCAACTGATGATTGATAGCCTCTATTTTAAAGTTTGGTTTATTTTTTTCATGTTGATTTCAATGTGTTTAATTTGGAATCTAACGGTGATTTTTTTTTTTTGAAAAACACATCCAACAATATGCCAGTGTATCAAACTTGTAATCTGTCACTTCAAAATCGTAATAATGGCATTCATTTCATCAACATGATCAAAGAAGGGTACAGAATGCAAACTTGGTAATGAAAAATAGCGCCAATAACATTCCTAAATTCCCAAACCATTTTAAAACACTTCACATCAAATAATCCACACTATTTTTGTCATTTTACAATATATCTACAAGTACTTTATGATAAAACTTGTATTTAGTTAAGATTAGAATTATGTGGTTAATTTATTGAGCATGCAGTTCCGATAGTTTTGACAGTCAAACACTATCAAAATCTATAAATCTTGCATAGGCTGGTAAAGTTCACAGATATACTCATAGGTTTTTGAGTAATCAGTATATCAGTGAACGTTACAAACCTGTTGCAAGATTTATAGATTTTGGTATTGTCTGACTGAAAAACTATTGGAACTGCTGAACATGCTCAAAAAATCTTTATTAACTATGAACATACAATGAAATCGGCTACAATCCAATGTGTAGGGTGAGAACATGTAGGTTGAAAATGTGTAGGGTGCAAACTTGTAGGGAACAAACATGATGAGATGGACCCAATACCTATAACAGAAAACACACAACTATTGTTGGGAGGGGTGGGGGTATTAAATAAACATCTTTCATTTAACAGAGCTACACGAAAACAAATCGGTTTCAAGGTCTATTATTGGTGGTACTTGGGACGTTTTTACACATGCGGCACTGTCACTTTACTTTCAACCATGTAAACGCACCTGCAAACAGTACGAGGGCAACGTAAATGCCCAAATAAATCCAAAACCCTTTGTCTTCATATGTCAACATATTCTCTGCTTTAAATGTCACATTATTACAGTGAATTGTGTCCTTGTCAATGATTGTACAATTTACGAAAGACATGATAGATGAGGTTTTACGTCCTGCAAACTTTTGTTTACATCGATCCGGTAAAAAGTCAAGGGTGGGTAACTCTAAAATGGCGGGACTTCTACGGTATATCCAAGTACAGAGGAGCAATTTAACTTAATAGTATACTATAACGTAATGTCCAAAATAAACAATTACAACAGAAGTTAGCTCACCTAGTGCCAATTGATACATAAACATGCGCTGTGCATACCTACGAATAGGTTTCATATTTTGTTTATGTTCAAGAACTATTGTATAGTTGAGATTTCTCATGGTGGATCAAAAACGTGACACAATCTATGAAATTATTGTTTAAACAGTTGCAATCACATATAAATCAGAAGATGTAAATCTTGGATGTTACTAAAATCAAGGACGTATAACTATACGTCCTTGCTAAAATTCAGGTAGATGTTGGGTCTAAATCAAAACCCATAGATTTCTTTTTATAATTTGCAAAAATATAGTTTATATCAAGTTACTCAATAAAATAATCAAAAGTATGGGTCACCCTTGTTTTTCAAGCCATTGGGTTATGCAAAATTAAAAGATATTGTATAGTTTACACATGAAAATTAAAAATTTATGCGATTTAAGGCATTCCTTCAGATAGAATTAAATATAAGAAGATAGAGATAATAATTTGCTTTTTCAAAATAAAAATTACTTTGGAGTTAGGGTCACAGGACTTGTTTTCTTGGACTTGCTAAAAAAAAACAATAAATGTAAATTCCTAATCACTTATTTTTTTTAATTTACATTATCAGAGTTATCTCCCCTTATATGGCAAATTTGATAAAAAAAATCAATCAAACCAACAAAAATTATCTTTTGTAAAAAAAAGTCTTATGTATAAGATATAACACATTATTGTCATTTAGATGAATTATATTGCATCCATATTTGTGTTATAAATCATGTTTAATATTGTATCTTTACCTCATTTTACACATATATATATATATGTAATATCTGAGTGTTGCTTTACAGAGGGTGGTAAAGGGTTATTTTTGTGCAACGTGATTGCCGTTTTTTATTTCACGTTCAACATGTTTTTACTTTTTTATTTGACGTTCAGTCGTGCAAGACGGGTGTCTCGTTCAACGTGTTCTGCTTAGTTTAATTTTACGTGCATCGTGATTTTCAGTCTTATTTTGCGTGCTCGGTATTTTTCAAATAAAATTCAAACACTTGGCAGGGATCGCCAAGAATACTTTTTTAAAAGCCATAAACCAATTATATCATAAATGTGTATACTAAATCGGGAATGATCAAGTAAAACAAAGAGTTAATATACAAAAAGACAGTGACTCAGTCACAAAAGGTTCAAATAAAAGTATTTATTTTTTGTGCAACGTTCATTACAGAAATTATTTCACGTTCAACGTGAAATTATGTCTTATTTCACGTTTTTTTCGTGCAAGCACCCCCCTTTACTACCCTCTTTACAATAAAATCTTAAAATCTTAAAATCTTTGCACATTTCATTGAAGATCTATACCAATTTGAAGGGCGGTAGACATATGATCCACCTTAAGAGCTTTAAATGATGCTTATAATAAATGTTTGATTTTAAAGGTGCAGAATTTTATTGTCATAAACCTTGGATTTTTTTTATATCTCTACAGGGATCACATTAACATAACTTACCTTGACCAATGAACCTTGAAAATTAGGTCAATGTTAGATGAATCCTGCAAGATGCAGATATAAATCTTTCAATCATTCCATACACCAAATATTGATGATCTATTGCTTAGAGTATCTGAGAAACCTTATCAACCAATGAACTATGAAGCTGAGGCCAAGATTTTAAAACCCTGTCGTACAAATATGTTAACCTTGCAATTAATCCATACACCAAATATAGTAGACCTGTTTCTTTGATAAAGTACCTGAGAAAGGAACCTTACCATGAAATATTAACATTGATTTTTGAACCATGAAAATGAGGTCAAGGTCAGCTGAACCCTGACAGATGGTCATGGGATTGATTTTCATATAATGAAGACATAATCTTTCGATTAGTTTCATTGAGGTCTGAAAATGGAATGTTAGTAACTGCTAGTAGTCCTTCGTTCATTTATGTTGATGATTGTCATTTTGGTTCATTTATATGTTTCAGAGTTTAGTGTGGCATCAATTTAATTGAACTAGTAAAATTGGGAATGGAAATAGTACACAGTTTTGTTTAGGGGCTAGCCGCTTGGTGCAGGATTGTATTTTGCTGTATTCAAGACCCATTGGTGGCCGTGGGCTGTTTTCTAATCTCTGGTCAGGTTGTTGTCTCGGACACATTTCCTTTTTCTATTCTCAATTCTATGGACAACTTATTAATACCGGTAAAAAAAAAATATTTGTCCAATAACTTATATATATTCTACAGGTATCTGAGAAAAAGACCTTAATGTTGAACAATGGACCATATATATTTATGATTCTGCTGGGTTAGCTTCTCTGTGTCTTGCATTCTGTGACAATTGTCATAATAGAGAAAACAGGTTTTGCTCATTGTTGAAGGCTGTGTGGTGACCTATAGATGCTTTAAAACATCTTTTTAAGATTCTGTTGGATTTTAACGAAATAGAAGTTCCTTTATGATATCAATTCCAACTGGAAGAAATATTCTGTTATTATTACCGGTATTTCCAATGGAACAAATATTATAGTATTTGTTCATTACAGAATTAAGGGTGTAAAGTATTTGTTCCAACAGGAACATTTATTATAACATTGTTTATAACAAAGTTTCCAGTGGAACTTCTGTTAGGTGGAACAAATATATGTTGACAGTATTGTTGTCTCGTTGGCAGTCATATCACATTCCTTGATATATTTACAATAGAATAAAACTTATTTGCTAAAAAAATAACATCAGATTACTTACAACAATAAATTTTATTTTTAATAATTTTCCCGTCTTTTTCAGTAACAACATATACAGCAATATAATAAAAGTTCAACTCCATTATTATATATAAATCATAAAATCATTAGTAAATTTCCGTTAATAATAATAACATTGATAACTGTCATATGGAAATGCATAAACATAAAAAGACAAGAATTTTTTAACCAAAGAATTTTTTATATCAATATTAACACCGTCTTTGATAGAGCCATGCAAAAAGCTTATTAATGGGTTCACATGACATGTCAACCAAATCTAATGAAATTTTGCACATATGTTAAGACAGCCAAAAGAAAAAAAATCCATCTTTAAAATTTTATCTGATGCTATTTATAGACTTTGCAGCGCCATCTACTGGAAAATGCATAATTTCCAAAAAATTCCACTAAAATTTCTCATTTCTGTCGCCCTAAATATGCTAAATATGGTTAATTGCAGCTGATATTCGAATTGATTTATACAACAAGCATCATTTGTCCTTCAAAATTCCACATAATGTAATAGTTTGAATGTCCCTATATAAAAAACTAAACAATGTTTGAGAACAGATAGAACACATCTTTTACTGTCGTTATTGATTTGTGTCTGCTGGTCAGCTTTTTAACTGCTTCAGTGAGATATTTTCTAAACTAAAAAAGCAGTCATTTAAAACATTTCATAAATACAGAATAATATTTCTAAATGTTATGCCTCAATCACACGTACATTTAAATGGAATTCGCCAATCATGTTCACACACTCTTCTTTTTTAATTCAAATTGATTCGAATTGGCTGATTCTAATTATCTAATTCGCATTAGAAATTCACTTTTGTTAATACAAAGTCTTTTGGACAGTTAAGTGAATTTGACCTGCATTGCAATTCGAATTAGAATTGACGTTAGGGCTTAAAACGTTTCGAATGCGAATTAAACTAATTCGAATTAGTCAATGCGAATGGAATTCGAATTATGTGTGAACTCAGCATTAAGGAGGTAGTCAAAAGTAGTTATAAAATATTTTTATCAGATACTGGTAAACAGATAATAAGAAAGCTCATGACACATTGTAATAATTAATTTGTAAGACTTTTAAAATTTTCTTTTTAACAATTGTAAATATACTATATCATAATTAAATCTGACCATATATATTTGATAGTTTTTGGAATAAAATATTAAAAATAAACAACTATAAAAATATGAGCACTGATTGTCAGACTTAAAATAATAATACTAACTAATAGGTTCTTAACTGTCAATCAATAAATAAAAATATCTGTCAGAATAAACTTTAGTGACAGAGAAGAATGATTTCTTTTCATTGTTTCATATAAAAATACATAAACACAACACAGTTTTCCTTTAAATTTAAGCCAATCATTCATAGTTTACAACATTCACTCCCTTTACCTCTTTACCACAAATGGAACTTTATCAATCAAATGGCATAAGCTGATTTAAGGCTCAAGCATGGAAGTATTATGTCAATATAATACTTCCATGGCCAAAGTAAACTGCAATCATAAGAAAATTAAACAAGCCTAATTTTTGTTGCATCATTGATATGTGCCGTTAACCTTAGGTGATTAATAATAAAATGTAACCTTATAAACAACATCCAATAGTAATTAGTATATTTGAACAAGCCAATTATTCTCTATTCCCTTTATCGTTCTGTGCCACAAACTCAAGTCTTGCTAGCCTTATAAACAAAAACTAACAAACAAAAAATTATCCTCTTTTATCTTTTTGTCTTTCACTGCAGGAACTACAGAAATTCTGTAAACTTTTATGTCACAAAAGAAATTGTCTGATTTAAAAGCACACAATTTATTGATGTCGGACACATGTATAGCAGAATCCCAAAAAGGGATATGGTCTATTATTAAGCAAATTCCTTACACAAAACAATACCGATGACACAGGGTTATTTCAACAATTCAAGGAAGTTCTTTTCTTACAGATAAGGAGTACAATTAATAAAACAGGTATAAACAATCCACTTATGGAGGATAACTTAAATATTGTTTCACAGTGCCCATAAGACTAACAGGTAACATAACATTGTACAACATTTAAACAAATGTAAGTTCTACATCTAATCTGTGTATGCTTCTTATGTCTTCTTATACATATATGTACAAAATCAACAAAGTAAATTAAACAAGGGATGGGCTGTTAAATTAAGAGCCAACCAGTTTTTTTTTTGTATTTTGAAAGACACTTTAGGGCTTTTTATTATGAATGACAATCAATGATTCTAATGCAATTTGGATGTAACAATTTTTTTCATTGGCTAAAAGTTGCCGTCAAATCCACAGTTGACCAGGCATAACTAAGGAGGGACCCGCCATTTTGAATTGATTGAATCAACAAATGTCGATTACTACTACATAATTGAAAATTAAACAACACCAACCTCGAATTCGCCGTTTTAATGTAATTTTATCCCAATTTGAAGCGTACAGGTAACGTTATAACCTCCAGTTTGTAAGTTTTCATTTGTATGACGTCCTGTTTAGCCATGACGTCTTTGTGCCAAAATCATTCATGAAGTTTCGCAGATTTTTTTCTATTTGTCAAATTTAGACATTTTTTCAAGTTTTATCGATTTTTTTCTTTTTGTAATGCATTAGAATCAGAATAACAGTACTGTAGTTTGAAGAGTTGCCACCGTCAATTTTGATTTGACGATCGCAAATCTCCGTTTTACTGTCTCCGCTACGCATCGCCAGTAAAACTGCATTTGCGACCGTCAAATCTACAATTGATGGTGGCAACTCTTCAACTACAGTACTGTTATTCCTTAACTGTCCTACAGAAACTATAACAATTATCGTGTAAGGACTTCATGTTGACCTGTTACATTGTTACATTGTTGACAAAAGTATATATTCAGAATAAGCTTGAGATGACAATAAAGTTTGTAAAATAAAAAACAAAGTTACAGATCAGCTTTTTAAACACTTTGTGGACTGTTAGGCAAAAATCAATCTACTATTTAACATCGTAATATTTGTGTTGCTATATGTATCTACTACAGAAATAAAACTTGGTTTTCATAAATTGCAATACGGCACAAAATATTCCCCAATTAATGAAGTGACAATGAAATTTTTTTCAAAAAACTTTGATAAATTGAGATCAAATATAATAAAAAAAATATCTTTGGTCACTTGATGATGCTATAATTTATTAAAGATTCTGCCAATATCATAAATTTAATAACCAAAAGGACTAAGGCCTGTTCAGTTTTATTTGAGCAGAATATCAACAGATAAAAGGTATAATTTGTTTTGGAATGATATAAAATATTTACAAGTATGATTAAAAATATGAAACATAAAAGTATAATCACAACTTTAAATGCACTTAAAAATTGATATCTTTCCTTTCCACATACTCTCTTTAAAGCATTTCCCCTTTTCCCGAAGGCGAATTGTATTAGTCTGTGCATCATAAATTTGTTATACAAAGGAGTGACAAGAAATGATTGGTTCTATGAATGAAAAGAGGTAATATTATGATAATCTTTTTTCATAAGTACAGCAATATGATAATAAAAGTACAGAAGCAATTGATGTGCCACATCAAATTAGCTCACAAATTGTTCAGAGTTACTGAACCCAATATAAATTTTCTAGTAGAAAAATAGAGAAAACATTTCTCATTTTCAATATGATGATTTATAAGTTGAGCAACCACCTTGTTCAGTTTGATTACTTAAATAAAATCTTACAATAAACTGGTTTCAGACTATCACAAAAATAAAATCTAATCCTCAGTTTGAGTCATAAAACCAGCTGTAATTAAAACCATGATTACTAAAATCACATCTTCCCATAAACTGGTCTCAGATTATCACAAAAATAAAATCTAATTATTTATTTGAGTCCTAAAACCAGCTGTAATTAAAACAATACACAGACAGGATTATATTATATTAATTAACACATATAACACTGGCAGTGACCATGACATTACAGATTTAACACTGGCAGTGACCATGGCATTACAGATATAACAATTGCAGTAACCATGACATTACAGATAAAACACTGGCAGTAACCATGACATTACAGATATAACACTTGCAATGACCATTTCATTACAGATTTAACACTGGCAGTAACCATGGCATTACAGATATAACAATTGCAGTAACCATGACATCACAAATATAACACTGGCAGTAACCATGGCATTACAGATATAACAATTGCAGTAACCATGACATTACAGATATAACACTTGCAATGACCATGTCATTACAGATAAAACATAAGCAGTGACCATGACATTACAGATATAACATTGGCAGTGACCTTGACATAAAAAATTTCAAGAGTTCATAAAATATATGTTTTTCTATACTGACATTTCACAAAGCACCTAGAGTGTCTAAAGATTTTCAATTCCAGGACATAGCTGGTTGGCTGTACATTTACCCCCAGTAGACACAAAATCTGGTAAACAGACAAATCTTCTAACTTCAAGGTCGTCCGAAGGTGCACAATGTGGTACTTCTATAAATAGAAAATTTTAATTGTTTTTGAATATGTAATTCAACATTACCTGTATGTAAATCTACCGTTAACTGTATAAAATGTCTATAAAATTACCCTACTAATTTCATGTTCTAGTGAAAGCTTATGTTTATTTTCCTAATTGTTTTGTTATTGTATTTTGTCAATTTAGGTACATTATCATACTTAATATTTTTTTAAACAGTAATATACAGTCTCTGCGGTAAATTGAAAGTCCCAAAGCAATTGGGAAAACACATCTAACGAACAGATAACAACTGTCATATTCCTGACTTGGTACAAGCAATTTCTTATAATGTAGAAAATGATTGAATAAACCTGGTTTTATAGCTAGCTAAACCTCTCACTTGTTACAGTAATCATGGTTATTATTTAAAGCTACAGTTGAAAACTTTCAAACAATATAAATTATGGATTGCTATATTGATATTTCTAAAGAAGATGTTCATTTAAGTAAAGGTATTTTTTTGTGTATGAAAAAGTAGTCATCATGAATGTCTAGAAAATAAAATGTGTACATACAATTCCTACAATAAGTTTAAGCAAAACTACTCATTGTTAGAGATCATATACAATGACACCCTAACAATAATATGAATAACAAACATGTGTCCCCAATACACGGATGCCCCATCTTCACTATCATTTTGTATGTTCAGTTGACCGTGAAAATGGGGGGAAATCTCTACTTTGGCATTAAAATAAGAAAGATCATATCATAGGGAACATGTTTACTAAGTTTCAAGTTGATTGGACTTCAACTTCATCAAAAACTACCTCAATCAAAAACTTTGACCTGAAAACTTTAACCTGAAGTGGGACAGACGGATGAAAAGTTGGACGAACGGACAGATGAACGAACGGACGGATGCACAGACCAGAAAACATATTGTCCATAAATGGGGCATAACAAAAACATACAGATAGGCAAATGGATGAATGAACACTCAACAGATTGAAGCAGAGAAAGGAAATATATATACATTATTCATTAATTCATTGATTGATTTGCTTTTAACGCCACCGATATTGACTAATTCAATTTTTGAGTATTTATTGGTGGAAGAAACCAGGTTGCAAGGAGAGAACCGTCAACATATCAGTAGGAAAGCTGACAATCCTAGTCAATTAAGATTGGAGACAAATGAAACTGCCATGTGCCAGGTCGATTTCACCACCTCAGTATTATCAGACAAGTAACACAGTTGCAGGGACTAAATAGACCACTTCACCATATGTCTCCATGAATTATTCAATGCTGTGGATTCATTAGGGACGACATCAAAAGTTCAATGAAGGATAAAAAACTTAATTTATATAGTTTTTTTACTGACCTCCCTACCCCCTCTTAACTTAATTTGGGAAAAATTGATTGACCAATAAGGATATATGTAAAATCGATGTCAATTTATACAAAACTTGCAGGAATTTGACCCCCACCCCACCCCCAAAACTATTTGAATTAAGTTTTTTTATCCTTCATTGATTTTTTGATGTTGTCCCTTATTATTCGTTGGATACTAATTTTCATTGATTTTGTTGGTACAATTGAACCACAAAATGAAATGTTCAATGAATGAAAATTTTCTTAAGGCTTGTATGCAGACTTCAGCAAAATTACGAAATTAAACATCCACGAACATGTTAGTTTTCCTTAATCCATGAAAATTGGTAC
Organism: Mytilus galloprovincialis; assembly: GCF_965363235.1. NCBI lineage: Eukaryota > Metazoa > Mollusca > Bivalvia > Mytilida > Mytilidae > Mytilus > Mytilus galloprovincialis. Next base: position 39,404,755 of record NC_134847.1, read on the forward strand.
CCACGAAAAACAAGAGGCTCTCAAGAGCCTGAATCGCTCACCTGGTAAACAATGCCTTATTGAACATATTGAACCATGCCAGGCAAACATGTACAGCTAACAATTCTTCAATATTACAAATATATATGACTTACTGTTTATAAATAAAGAAAATGAGACCAAAACACAAATACTTAAAACTTAGCAATGGACTGTGAAAATGAGGTCCAGTTCAAATAAAACCTGCGTAACCGACATATAGATCATAAAATATTTTCATACACCAAATATAGTTGACCTAATGCATAAAGTATTAAAAAAATAGACCAAAACTAAAAAAGTTAACTTTGACCACTGAATTATGAAAATGAGGTCAAGGTTAGATGACACCTGTCAGCTAGACATGTACACCTTACAATCATTCTATACACCAATTTTAGTAGACCTATTGCATATAGTATAAGAAAAACAGACCAAAACACAAAAACTTAACTATAACCACTGAACCATGAAAATGAGGTCAAGGTGAGATGACACCTGCCAGTTGGACATTTTATCTATAATGATATTCAAGATAATGACCAAAAACTGCAAAATTTCCTTAAAATTACCAATTAAGTGGCAGCAACCCAACAATGGTTTGTTTGATTCGTCTGAAAATTTCAGGGCTGATAGATCTTGACCTAATGAACATTTTTACCCCATGTCAGATTTGCTCTAAATGCTTTCGTTTTTGAGATATAAGCCAAAAACTGCATTTGACCCCTATGTTCTATTTAAAGTAAGGGCGGCCATGTTTTTTGACGGATCAAAAATCGAAGCACACACTTTGTGCAGGATAATCTAAGGAACTATCATGCTAAGTTTCATCCAAATCCATTCAGTAGTTTCAGAGGAGAAGATTTTTTAAAGTTAGCAAATATGATGAACAAATTGTGAAAAATTGTCATTAAAGGACATTTACCCCTTAAGGGGTCAATTGACAATTTTGGTCATATTAACCTATTTGTAGATCTTACTTTGCTGATCATTTTTGCTGTTTACAGTTTATCTTCATCTATAATAATATTCAAGATAATGACCAAAAACTGCAAAATTTCCTTAAAATTACCAATTAAGTGGCAGCAACCCAACAATGGTTTGATTGATTCATCTGAAAATTTCTGGGCTGATAGATCTTGACCTAATGAACATTTTTACCCCATGTCAGATTTGCTCTAAATGCTTCCGTTTTTGAGATATAAGCCAAAAACTGCATTTGACCCCTATGTTCTATTTTAAGTAACGTCGGCCATGTTTTTTGACGGATCAAAAATCGAAGCACACACTTTGTGCAGGATAATCTAAGGAACAATCATTTTAAGTTTCATTCAAATCCATTCAGTAGTTTCAGAGGAGAAGATGTTTGAAAAATTGTTAACGACGACGACGACGACGGACGCCAAGTGATGAGAAAAGCTCACATGGCCTTTTAGGCCAGGTGAGCTAAAAATGATTCCACAGTATACAATATGAATATTTTACCTTTTCCTTTGAAACTCTCAATGACCTTGTTCATTGCACTTGCACATTCATTTGAAGCCTCTTTATGGTTTACAATGGGATGTGGATAATCTTTACCCACAATGCAATGGGCCTTCTGTTGCACTGCTAGTGGAGCCTTCCATGGTTCAAACAAATACCGCAAAGGCATATCCTTCAACACTGGCAAGTATCGTCTGTAATAAAAATATACTGGTTATCACAATTTTGCCATAAAGTGAGAGTTATAAGGTTCTAGGGATGAACCCCTTTCAACAATATTTTTTCAAATATAAAGTACTGATGACTAATAGAACTATCATTTTCTATGTTCAGTGGACCGTGCAAATGGGGGGGAAATCTCTAATTTGGAATTGAAATTAGTAAGATCACATCACAGGGAACATGTATACTAAGTTTCAAGTTGATTGGACTTCAACTTCATCAAAAACTACCTCGACCAAAAAATTTAACCTAAAATGGGACAAACAGACAAACGTTAGAACAAACAAACAAACGAACAAACGAACGAACTATCCGACGGACAGATGAAAGGACGCACAGACCAGAAAACAACTGAAGCAGGACGAACGGATGAACGATACAACGGACTATCGGACGGACAGAGGGCATACAGACCAGAAAACATAACGCCCTTTAATTGGGCATAAAAATTTTTACAAAATTTCCACCCCTACAGACAGATGTGTTAACATGTGAACGACTGGTCAAGCTTTAAACCATACTGTCAACAGATAATGACTCCATCGATTTTATGTTTATGGCATATTCAAAACTGTTAACTGTTATACTCAACCCATCCAAACTATTCTTATTTTGCTCTGTTGCAACACCCTCCCCCATTCTATTTACTGCATGGATTGCCTATTTTATTCCATATTCCATCAATTAAGGTTTCCTGATAAACCAAAGCATCCAAACTTTACTAAAGGTTGTCTGTCATACTACCATATACAATCTACTGTACATTCATTTATTGAATTGTTGTCATGGAAACCAAATTTTGCCGAATGACTAATAACCCTATTTTTGTGGATATTTAATTGATGTCTACATTGTAACATATAAGCCTATAGAAAATGAATACTCATTTGACATTTAAATTAATTATTACCAGTAAACTTAACCCACGAAATCAATGAAAATTGGTACCCACAAATAATAATAAATTCACCGTATTTTATACATTGCCTGCTAAATCCTCAATCTTTTCTAATTTAAGGTGGTACCCAACACTTTCACTAAAATTAATTTGGCTCGTTTAATTTTCATTAAATTTTGTGAAATTATTTACTTTGACCCTTTTACAAAAACATAAAAATTTTAAAAATTTTGAACCAACCGTTTTATCAGAAAAATTACACTGGTTATATAGCAGTTTGATGAACACTTATTTTGATCATTGAGAAGCTTTTCATTGAGAAGCTTGATATTCCCTTAACAACACAACGTAATCAAAAAGTTCAGCTGATTTTACAGAGTTATCTCCCTGTAGTGTTAGGTACCACCTTAAGCATTATCTGATTTTTGTCTCCTTTCCTGTCTTTTTTTAGTGTTACCTGATATACTCTCCTGTCCTATCCATTCTACGGCCATATCCGACAGGACAGAAACACTTTGGACATTGTAGGACCTTCTCAAATGCAGAACTGGACACCCACATCCAATTCCCAGAAGAAACTGACCAATCAGCATCAATTAAGTATTTCAGGAAAATCTATTAATAGAATGGAAGTAGTTAATAGCAGACAGTTCTACATATATATCTTTTCCTACTATTCTACACACAATTTGTGGATAAGCCACTGTATAAATATTAAATATTTAAATATTTTTTAGAACTGTTATATACTCATAATGTTTAAAACTGGCAAATAGAAAATTATATATATAAAGTCTTTGTTATAAATAATTTAAAAGAAACTGTAAATGTGCAATCATTTTAAAAGAGTTTAACTCAAACTATTTCAAGGGTAAAGATATAATAGTTTGTCCAGTCTTATCCTTGTCTTGTCCTTGTCCTCATTATTTAATAATTTTTTAATTTATATATTTTAATAAATAAAGAGCTGCTGAACAAGTATTGTTGTCAGTGTAGCGGTATTTGTTTTTATATGTTAGGAAAAAAATCCTTATTTCAGGAAAAACAAAACAAAACAAACCAAACGAAAATAAACATTAAACATTACTAAAACCAAAATCAAATTATTGAAAAATTCTTTTTACCTCAATTGTCTATTTTAGTAACAACAACCATTTTATATTGGGAATCTGTAAAAACAACATTAGTTTTATAACTGAAGAAAACTCAAGGACCAATAAAAAATGTTAAAAAAGAATAAAAAAGAATTAAAAGCAAAACAATTCCAAGTAATTTTTTCTAAATTTTTGTAATTCAAATTACAGTATGAAATTTTACTGTAGACTTCCTTCATCCAATCAAATACATCTTTTTAATGAAATTTCATCTCTTCAGTACCTGTTGTTAATCTAAATACTGTAAATTAAGAAATTAATGCAAGGTTTTTATTATTGATATAGATTTTGTCACACTTTGTATTTCTAATACGGAAACTGGAGTTATATGCCAAAAGTAATAGTGCTTAAAGACACATAATTATAAAAACAACTGCAGACATGGAGGACACTATCATTTATGAAGAATCCTGCATTTATCATTCCCTTATGATTGGATGCAAAGAGCAAAGAGGTTAGAGATAACAGAAATATTTCAGTATTCCAAAGATCTTCCAAACGATTCATTCCTTTATCTACAAACATTTAATAGATTCATTTAATCTATAGTAAGAGTAAGTGCCACAAACATCCAAGTTTTTTGTTTAATGCCAAGGACTGCTTATCATCATTTTCAATGACGGTCATGATTTATGTGCCTTTAATATAATCTCCATAATCATGAATGTCTGAAATTTGAATATTTATCTTGGTCATTCATATTCAAAAATTGGTTGAGCCCAGAAAATATGACATTTTCTGAACTTTTGGTCTGTACGTAATGCTGGACAAAATTTACCTTCAAACCATCTACCCAACTGATCCATAAATCTCCTCTGGTCAGAAAGCAGGCGACCGCATGTCGACCAACATGATGGATCCAACCTTCATGTCTTAACTGGTTCATTATAGCATCAATCCAGGGGTAACCAGTCTGGCCCTAATAATAGAAATGGAATAATTAAAACGCCATCTGGTGGTCTGCTGGAATTGCCCACCTAGCGAGAAATACATACCGTAAATTAATATCTAAAATTTGAATCTTCAACTACTGGTGATAATGCAAAAGTAATAAATGTGGTTCATGAACATGTCGTAGAATTTTTAAACCTGCCACATTTAAAAACAAGAATGTGTCCATAGTACATGGATGCCCCACTCGCACTATTATTTTCCATGTTTAGTGGACCGTGAAATTGGGGTCAAAACTTTAATTTAGAATTAAAATTAGAAAGATCATATCATAGGTAACATCTGTACTAAGTTTCAAGTTGATTGGACTTCAATTTCATCAAAAACTACCTTGACCAAAAACTTTAACCTGAAACTCCCACTTTCATTTTCTATGTTTAGTGAACCGTGAAATGGGGGTCAAAAGTCTAATTTGGCTTTAAAATTAGAAAGATCATATCATAAGCAACAAGTGTACTAAGTTTCAAGTTGATTAGACTTCAGCTTCATCAAAAACTACCTTGACCAAAAACTTTAACCTGAAACTCCCCCTTTCATTTTCTATGTTAAGTGGACCGTGAAATTGGGGTCAAAAGTCTAATTTGGCTTTAAAATTAGAAAGATCATATCATAAGCAACAGGTGTACAGACACCAGTGTACCAGAAAACATAATGCCCCTCTACTATCGTAGGTGGGGCATAAAAATACAATGCTTTTACATCTGAATTTTCAGTAATCTTTTATCTATCATAATTGACAATACTCTTTATTAAAACAAAACATTCTATTCATATCATTGGCATCATATTTATCATTAGAGTATTGAAAATGGACCAAAATAAAAGTATACGTATCATTTAGAAACCCTAAACTCTAAAGATCAAGCTTCTAATAATAACAAAAACTGACATACCATTTCCCATTTTTTAAGAATTTCATCATTTCTATACCATGGAATGTTTAGACATATAGGGTTCCCTTCCATCTTATCATAGTTTATATTGTTTGCTGACATCACATAGAAGTACTCTCTCCAAATAAGTTGACAGGTCAAAGCATCTGGCTTACTCTCTTTTGGTTTGACCTAGATAGAAACAGAATTAATGATAATTATAAATAAATATGAATAAAAGATGATTTATTTAAGAGCTGTTCCATTTAAACAAACATGGGACCAAGGTAAGGCAATTCAAAATCTCCACTATAGGTGGGTGTCAAACTGTCAATAATTCTTTCTGTGCAGTGATAATATATGTGAAATTCTAAAATTGCTTCTAAAGGAAGCTTCCCCTTTTTGAAAGTGCCTTCCTTGTATTTTGTTGGAACCAATATGATTAATCAAAGTGCTTGTTAGCACTGAACGGTAAAGATTGCTTCAATTTATCAGTGGGAAGTAAAATTACTTATTGCATTGGTTGTAGTTAATTTAACAGCTATTCTAGAAAAAGGAAGATAACTCCAAAATTGAGATGACTTAAACAATGACATTATTTATAATTTTAGAGCAGATATTAGATCCTGCACCTTGCAAAAGTTATGTAATTTTCTTGACAAGTGAAACATCATTTTGCGCCTTGAATATCGGAGCATATATTACATGGATAATTTTCTGGAAATGTTCATGGATAGGATGTATAGAATGATATGCACTATATTTTGTGTATCAAAAAGGTAGTGATAAGTCTTATTTATATATCAAGCCAGTCCCATAAGGTTTTGATTGCATTTTATACAATCTTTACCTAAAAAACAGATCCTGTGTTCACCCTTTGCTTACAAGGATCTGACAACATCCGTTTCTTTGCTCTGGTAATTATTACATCAGCCAATCAAATTTCAGCCTACATATTTTTGAAGGTGTGCATTATAAGGTCCGATAAAGCCCCAAAGCCCGACGATAAAAGTTCTTTACAACATAAATTTCAGATCCTTCAAAGCAAAGCTTTGACACATAATCTGTGTTTTGATCAGATTGATATGGAACAGTCCTGAGAGTTGAAATCTAAAACATATTGTACCTTATCATTTATACAAAATAAATTACTTTTATGTTAAGTACTAATAGTAAGATTGGGTCTCAGTTTTTTCAAATAAAACAAAGGATGCAAAAAAAATCTGCGGCATATATTATTTTTCAAGCTATACTGTGGATTCATTTATTTTCGTGGGTACCAATTTTCGTGGATTGATGAAAACTTGCATATTCGTGGATATGTAAATTCGTTGTTTTGTCAAATTCTGCATACATTCCTTAAGAAAATCAGTATTTCAGTGAACATTTAAATTCGTGGTTCCTCTGTACCCACGAAATCCACGAAAATTGGTATCCAATGAATATTAATGAATCCACAGTAATATATTTTTCAAATCTTTTAAATGTCCATGGTGCATTATTTATTCATAAAGAACCTATATATGATACCTTTTCAAACAAGTCATGAATGGTCCAGTGGAACCTCCTGACAGACAGACAACCAAATCTCAGATGAGCACTCATACTCATGGGTTCTCCAAGCAGATCAGGAATGTACTGGTTTGGTAAGACATATCCATCCTCATAGGCCTAAAATGACAAATATATCTGCATTAAGGAGGTAGACCTAGGTTAAGGGAGATAACTCTTTAAATCAGTCAAGCGTTTGTATAAGTCAAGTTCACCAATGTATTTTAAGCATTTACCTGAAACAGATTGAAAATAATCTATGTAACCTAGAAGCTTAGAATATGTTTTTGAAAATGGTTGAAACAAACGTACTGATGATTTTAAGAGTTATTTCCCTTAACCTAGGTCTACCACCTTAAACCATATCTTTATGTGCCCTTCTAGGATGTTCACATGTACTTATTTGAGTGTTGAAAGACAAGTTTCTCCAATCTGTGAACATTATAATAATGTTTATAGTCTACCTATTGTGTATTTCCAGTGTTATACAATTTTCTTACAATTTGCATGCATCGTTCATGTTTTTATGTATATATATATATATGGAGAAAGAGTGAGAGTGGTGATTGAATGAGCCTGAATGCAATTGTTTTTTTCTTCAAAATCTTATTTTCTGTTCAATACATGAAACACTGAGTAAATTTCAATTCAAAGCATTTATAAACAGAATTTTCATATCCATGAAAAAAGGTGATGTATCATTCTTTAATACAAGTAAAATAATGCATCATGGTCACAGAAATAATACATTTAATAAAAATTATTTTCTAACCTAAGAGATAGAAAAATATTGCATGAAATAATGTATAATGGTCACTGAATCAAAAACAAAAAAATTAAGAGATGGAAAAATATTGCATGTAATGATACCTTTTTCTCAATGGCCAATCTTTTTTCTAACAAGTCTAGAGCTTTGGATTCTCCTCCCTTCCATTCATTGATCCTGTTGTTCTGTTCCTTACAGTCAGGAAACACACCTTAAATATACATTTTATAATAATTAATTAATTTTGGATGTGACACATCTTCTAAATGGCTGAAAGTTTTTCCTCTTTCAGCTCACACACATAATTCATTCATGTGACTAACGTCATAAACGTTTTCCATGATTTACTCCTTTTAAATGGAATACAGATACTATCTGATAAATTAAAGTAATGACTGTAATCCTTTAGTACACAGATGCCCCACTGGCATTATCATTTTCTATGTTCAGTGGATTGTGACATTGGGATCAAAAATCTAATTTGGCATTTAAATTAGAAAGATCATATCATAGGGAACATGTGTGTTAAGTTTCAAGTCGATTGGACTTAATCTTCATCAAAAACTACCATGACCAAAAACTTCAACCTGAAGTGGGACAGAGGCACAGTCAGACCAGAAAACATAATGACCCTCTACTACCATAGGTAGGGCAATAAAACATTACAGTCTTTCCTCAATTTTTAAATCATCTTATATTCACAGTAATGTTATTGTAATAAAGTTAAAATAGTAGGTAAAACTATACATGCTATACAAATGAGCGTGTTATAAATATGTTTTCTTGTCTTAATTTTTTGCAATTACCCATCCAAACTTTCCAGGTTCAAAATCTGTAGACCAACAATATGACATTAAAAACCTTTGGCCTTATCATTAATGGACATATTTATACAGAAACTATTAAATCATTATTTAAAATTTGTGTGCAGAATTTTCCTTTTAAGGATTTGAGGGTCCAGAAGCTGGAGACGACATAGCCTAACCCTATGCCTAGAATTCCAATGCACATCAAACACAGCCAAACTGCATATTTGATTTCCAACAAAAATGCAGTGATTTTGTATACAAAGAATGCATTTTCATCTTTTCTCTGTCACTTCTAACACATTTTAATATATGTGTAGAGTAGATGTGTTCAATTAACTGTTTCAGAATCTAATGCATTCTGGGTGATTTTTTCAAAATGCTTCACCAAAAAGTGGTGATTGTCACAACATTAAAAACCATGGAAAATTCAACCAAAACTGTACATATTATTTGCATTTTGTGGTAAAAACAATGAAACAACCAATAGATTCTGAAACAGTGAAATTGATTGAGCATTCTCTTAAATTCGTTAGCATTGGTCTTTAATACTGATTTGTAAATATTTATCAACAATAAAAAATCAGTTATCTGATAATTTGATCCTCTCTTCTTATACACTGGCAACTCCCTGGTACAAACACACAATAATTGTAAAATAAAGTAGCAGCTTTGCCATACCTGCCAACTGTCACTATTTGCGGGGGATTTCTTCCATGGAGGCTCCCAAATGGAAAATTTAAAAGAACAATTTTGTCCACATTTTTAAACAAATCAATCAATTTAGCAATGGCTATGGGCTTGTAAAAGTATAAAGAAGCCAAAAACAACATTAAAATATACTTGAAAGCCCCCTTGAAGGTTTTGGAGGACTATAAGAGCCATCTTGCATGTAAAACCCCCATGGGCATTTTGAAAAGTTGTCAGGTATGCTATGCATTATATATACCTACCCACAGTTTGTGGTTTTGGTATGCCGAACTTCTTCTCATGGTCAGGGTAAACAGGAAGATCAATGTTATGGAACACTGGGTAAGAAACTGGTCGGGGAGGATCACCAAGGGCAGATGCCACTAAGTTAAATAGACTGTAGGTTAGAGGTGGCTGACCATCATTCTTTTCTATAATTCTGTAATATTAAAATTGGACATAAGAGTTGGCATGTTATAATGTCAATACTTATTTTTATTACCTAATAAAGAGTATTTTACTGTTTTATTAATATTTCTATATTATTTGCTATTTTTCTGCCATTTTTTGTTCCATGGTCTATTGCACTGGAAATTATCGTTCTATTGTACCTGTGTGCAGTCTATTGCACTGACCTGTTATGACCTCAAGCTCTTATTCTGAAATCTGATTAGTTGAAAGGTATTCATGTTGTCCAATCAAATTGGGTCTTTTAAACGTTCTTGGGTTTATTGTTTTGATCGTCTGCAAATTAAATAATTTCCGCGATGGAGAGGTTTGCAAATGTTGATGATGGAGACTTAAATGATTTACTCGAGAAAAGGGACGCTAGAAATACAAACTAGAGGCTCTAAAGAGCCTGTGTCGCTCACCTTGGTCTACGTGCATATCATAAACGTAGGACAAAAATGGATTCATGACAAAATTGTGTTTTGGTGATGGTGATGTGTTTGTAGATCTTACTTTACTGACCATTCTTGCTGCTTACAATTATCGCTATCTATTATGAACCTATGAATCTATCCCAGGAGTTAAAATATTTTGTAAAATTTTACAAGAAATACAAAATTTATGAAAATTGTTAAAAGCTGACTATAATGGGCAATAACTCCTTAAGGGGTCAATTGACCATTTTGATCATGTTGACTTATTTGTAGGTCTTACTTAGCTAAACATTATTGCTGTTTACAGTTTATCTCTTTCTATAATAATATTCAAGATAATAACCAAAAGCTGCAAAATTTTCTTAAAATTACCAATTCAGGGGCAGCAACCCAACAACAGGTTGACTGATTGGTCTGGCAATTTCAGGGCAGATAGACCTTGACCTAACAAACAAATTTATCTTGGTCAGATTTGCTTTAAATGTATTGGTTTCTGAGATTTTAGCCCAAAACTGCATTTTACCATATGTACTATTTCTAGCCATGTTGGCCATCTTGGTTCACCGTGCGGGGTCATTGGACACATTTTTTCAAACTAGATTCTCTAATGATAATTGTGGACAAGATTGGTTAAATTTGTCTAAGTAGTTTTAGAGGAGAAGATTTTTGTAAAAGATTACAAAAATTGACAAAAAATTGAAAAAATTTACTATAAAGGGCAATAACTCGTTTAGAGGTCAATTGACCATTTTGGTCATGTTGACTTTTTTGTAGATCTTACTTTGCTGAACATTATTGCTGTCTACAGTTTATCTCTATCTATAATAATATTCAAGATAATAACCAAAAACAGCAAAATTTTCTTAAAATTACTAATTCAGGGGCAGCAACCCAACAACGGGTTGTCTGATTCTTCTGAAAATTTCAGGGCAGATAGATCTTGACCTGATAAACAATTTAACCCCGTCAGATTTGCTCTAAATGCTTTAGTTTCAGAGATATAAGCCAAAAACTGCATTTTACCCCTATGTTCTATTTTTAGCCATGGTGGCCATCTTGGTACGTTGGTGGGGTCATTGGACACATTTTTTAAACTAGATACCCCAATGATGATTGTGGCCAAGTTTGGTTAAATTTGGCCTAGTAGTTTCAGAGGAGAAGATTTTTGTAAAAGTTTACAGACGACGGACGCCAGATGACAGACGCCGGACGACAGACGCCAAGTGATGTGATCAAAATGTCGGTGAATGTTCTCAGAGAGTATTGTTACCAAAATGTTTTGAGTTGACTTTTAATGATTTCTTGTCATTTAAATTACTCTGATTTCATGTCGGTTTTATTGAATTACTAAAGTATTGGTTGTACATGTATACGCTCCTTACACATTATAATTTTAAAATACAGTTGTTACTTTCATGTGCTTTATTTCTAAGAGTTTGTTAGAACTGACTCGGTATGTATTAGGTAATAAAACAGATAGTTGCATATTAAATATCTATATACTATGATTCTGTAAAAAAAAATGTATATTAGACCTGGCATGATATTATTCTTTTATATGATTTTTTATATACATGTAAGCAAAAAATCTCCACGGAAATGAGATGTGCCAGTGTTAGTACATCTGCAATTAGCATAAAAAATATCATTTACCTACCACTAATAGTTCCCCTAAAACTGACCTATATCACAAACTAATACATGTACATGTAAAGTAAAAAATACCTAGGCAAAAGTTTCAAAGTCAATAGACTATGACTGAGATGGCATGCATGGCCAAATCATCTACAGTGAAACCTGACTAAACCGACTCCTGTATAAACAGAAAACCTGTATAAACCAAACATGTTCATAATCACCGTCATGTCAATTTATGTGCATTGAGAACCTGATAAAACCTAACATTGGCCAAAACCAAACAAAATCTTAAGTCCCAAAGAAGTTCGGTTTAAACAGGTTTCACTGTATTATGAAATGAGTTGTGCCAATACTAATACAATTGCATACCAAATACTATTGACCTACATTGTACATGTACCACCATTCCATTGCAATTTTCACAAAAATGAAAAAATTGAAAAAATTTATTTTGAATTGTCAATGTTCTTTATACATACTTCATTGGTTCATAAAGGGTATGCGATACTCTTTCAACACATTCTATTTCCTTTCTCTCACAAAGTTCTTTTACAGCATCATCTCTTTGTTTCCAAACAGCTTCAGGGTCCTGTTCAAATGTTAGCTTTGTTACACCCCATTCCTAGTAGAAAATAAATGAGAAATGCAAAGTCACACCCCAGTCCTAGTAGAAAATAAATGAGAAATGCAAAGTCACACCCCATTCCTAGCAGATAATTAATGAGAAATTCAGAGTCACACCCCATAACTAGCAGAAAATAAATGAGAAATGCAAAGTCAAACCCCATTCCTAGCAGAACATATATGAGAAATGCAAAGTCACACCCCATTCCTAGCAGATAATAAATGAGAAATGCAAAGTCACACCCCATTCCTAGCAGAAAATAAATGAGAAATGCAAAGTCACACCCCATTCCTAGCAGAACATATATGAGAAATGCAAAGTCACACCCCATTCCTAGCAGATAATAAATGAGAAATGCAAAGTCACACCCCATTCCTAGCAGAACATAAATGAGAAATGCAAAGTCACACCCCATTCCTAGCAAAACATATATGAGAAATGCAAAGTCACACCGCATTCCTAGCAGATAATAAATGAGAAATGCAAAGTCACACCCCATTCCTAGCAGAAAATAAATGAGAAATGCAAAGTCACACCCCATTCCTAGCAGAACATATATGAGAAATGCAAAGTTACACCCAATTCCTACAGAAAATAAATGAGAAATGCGAAGTCACAACCCATTCTTAGCAGAAAATAAATGAGAAATGCAAAGTCACACCCCATTCCTAGTAGAAAATAAATGGGAAATGCAAAGATACACCCCATTCCTAGCAGAGAATATATGAGAAATGTAAAGTCAAACCCCATTCCTAGCAGATGATAAATGAGAAATGCAAAGTCACACCCCATTCCTAGTGGAAAATAAATGAGAAAGTCAAAGTTACACCCTATTCCTAGCAGAAAATATATGAGAAATGCAAAGTTACACCCCATTCGTAACAGAAAATATATGAGCAATACATCAATGAGAAATATAACAAATTTTTAGACTTTTATTATGAAATCATAAATATTTGTTGGAAATCAATTTTCGTGGATTTCATGGGTACAGTGGAATCATGAATTTCAACTTTCAAAGAATTTCAAAAATTCTAAAGGAATGTCTACAGACTTTGTAAAAACCATGAAATTAAATATTCACGAAAGGCCAGTTTTTTTTTTGTAATCCATGAAAATTGATACTCAGGAAAATAAATGAATCCACAGTGCTACTTTACCGAAACTAAGGATCTGATGATCATGAAGCAAGTGTTGCACATTGGTTTTCAAAATAACAGGGATCTCCATGGCCTGTTTAACGATGGCGCCCCGCCATCGTTCCAATGTCTTGCGCCATCGTCAAATGACTCGCGCCATCGTTAAATTATCTTGCGCCATCGTTAAATTGTCTTCCGCCATCGTTTTTTGTAGCCCGACGCCATTTTTTTATCAATTATAATCAAATGCATGTAATTGCATAACCCTTAGGCTTTTTATGTTATAATCCAATACAGTTCTAAACTTCTAACGCCTGAGGGATATCCTGAGGCCTAAATTAAAATATTGTTTGTTTGCCCTTTTCCGACCCTATGTTTTGAAACAGGGTAGGTAGGTAGGTAAAATATTTTATTTTTTCCCCATTAAAATAACTTGGCTCGGTATATTATTTGTCATGGGTAGGCAGGTAGGTATAATATTTTATTTTATAGATACAAAATCTGCAGAATGTCATTTTGGTCCGTTTTGTTTTTGCAAATAAGTTTTCTGGGACTATTAGTTTTGAAAAAAAAAAATATCACGTAGAATGTGAAGCTAATTCATATGCAATATTATTTTGTTTTCAAATATCAAAATATAGCGGTACCTCGAATGACCGAATAACACTGTTATCATCCGAATAACACTTGTAATGACCGAATAACACTTCTAATTTCAATATTAGCACATATTGGTGACTTTTAAACATTGATTATTAATTAATAATGTATTATCGATGTATTTTATAACTTAAAAATGATTTACAGAAAGCAGATAAGTTCATAAAAAACTTTTAAAATTTAGTGTGTACATCGAATATGGCGACCACAGAAATCACAATGGCCGCCATGTTCGATGTGCAAACTAAATTTAAAATCATCTTTTAGAACTTATCTGCTTTCTGTAAATCATTTTTAAGTTATAAAATACATCGATAATACATTATTATTTAATAACCAATGTTCAAAATGTTCAAAAGTCACAAATATGTGATAATATTAAAATTTCAAGTGTTATTCGGTCATTACAAGTGTTATTTGGAAAATAACAGTGTTATTCGGTCATATAGACCTGTGCCGCATATCTTCAACGTTTATATGCCTGGAACTTTGAAGAGTTTGAACTTGCGCTCACATTCTGTACTACGTACCTTCTACGCTTACCTAAAGGTTTTCTGTAAGAGATAACTTTGTACTGGTAAGATATGTCCGGGAAGTCATACATTACTAGTAGAAAAAGTCCATAGAGGGTTAAAAATTTCGTGTGTGCCTAAAAGTCGTTTCCAATAAAAATGCTACAATTAAGACTACAAACTCAATTGTCACGTATTTTACATCGCATTTAAAAACGATCTGTATGGAAAACTTGGCGATTTTACTGCCAGATATTCTCCACTTTACAGGGTTTTGTCACTTTTGGTTCATGTCAGATATAAATAATCGGCATCGTTAACATAATCATCCTGATCTGCGGATCACAAAAGGCAATCCCTACATAGAACACAACGTCCGTTTACAAATTAGTTTGTACACACGTTGATAATTTTGTATCAAACGAACTTTTTTGTAAACGAACCCTGCTCTTTAAGTATAAAGGTACAGAGTAACGTACGTCATATCATGATTTCAGGAAGCGTTCAACATCGATTTCAAACAAATGCATTGAAACTTCAAATGCAAGTGTACATGTCAAACGCTCAGGTGATACCAAACGGACCGGACCTTATACGTTAAAGATAAAACCCGAGGATTCCGGTAAAAATGTTTTGAGCGGGAAATACAAATATAAGATTTTTGGTAGGAACGAAAAAATGAAATAAAATAAAATCTTGCTGGTAAATACAAATAAAAGATTTTCAGGCGGAACGAATTTATAGGGTCAGTCGGTAAAGGGCAAACAAACAATATTTTAATTTAAGCCTGATTAAGATCGCTAATCACTTGTACCTGCGCTTGTACAGGTAGATCAACAAACCAGACAGGAGAATACTATCTGAGGATAGACGATCCATTGGTCGAATTAATCAACTAAGTTTCAGCAAATGATTATGATAATTTAGATTAAATAAATAAATTAATAATCCAGTTACAAAGAAAACAGTTTAACAAGTCGAACACATGCTTTATTTTGACTTACGCAATCAGCATCCCCCTTTTTTAATAATTACAAAATAAGACGCAAAACAGTAAATATTATTTCATCGCAAATAACTCGAGTACTGCTGTAACGATAATTTAGAATTACTTTAAAAGTTAAAAAGTAAAAACTTAAATATTTCCTGTAAAGAAATATCGTATCGTAATTCCGAATTCATTTCGTATATTACAATCAAATTGATACATCCGCGTTTTCGGTTTCTATTCAGACTCGAAAGATGCATGTTGCACAGCATCAATTTGCCAGATAAAGTCATTAAAAACCTTTTCATTTGTCAACGTTTGCTTTACAATTTTATTGATAATTAAAGAAATTCAGACATAAACGATTCATTATCTTTAGAAAAGAGGTTGAAGCATTGTCTTCGCAGTGTGTAGCAGGTTATTTGATAAAAATACAACTTTTTATCACTTCATGCATTTTCCGGTGCTTGTTACTCGAAAACGTACATCAACCTAAATTTCGGCGGCAAAATAAGTTTGTTACTTCATTTAAACGTGATAAAAGTTGCCTCCAGTAAATGTTTAATCCATTTATTGCATTAAAAACGTCATGTTCCTTTTCAAATAACTTGTCAAACATCGTTTATTTTTGTAAATTTTCTTGCATTCGTCCGCCATTGACCGATTTCTAAACCGGACCAGCTATGGCCGAAATCCGTACTTTTACAATAATTACTACGGACGCACGGACAGCTGACAGAAGAATATTGATCCCAAAGGGAAAAATTACGCATTCCACACACATTAAGAGACTTTTGGTTACATCTAATTGATTGGTGTATATAATTCCCTATATTTTGTATGGATTGTTTCAAACTATTGATTAAAGTTGCTTAACTCTGAGACTATTATACTTAATTTCAATATATTATGGCCCAGCTTAATAACTTTTATATTTTTTTATGAGAAACACTGAATTTCATACACAAGATAATTTTTAATTAAATTGTAATAATGATATATTATAATTTCTTTACATTTTTTAAAATAATTTTTTTTTTAGTGCTAGATATATTTAGTTGGAATAAGTTTCTCACAAGAACCTTAGTAAAACTTAAACAATTTTTAATTTCAAATGTTACTTTAATTGTATTTTTTTTACTCAGATATGAATTGAACAATATAAAAAGAACATTATTTACATATGGCCCTTTATACTATTGTAAAATCCAAACATTGTAGCGCACCACGCGAATGAGCACTTCTCTTTCAAATCTCACCACTTCTCCATATCAGTTTCAAAAAGAGAAGTCACTTCTCCCTATAATTCTGAAGTAGTGTGAGCTCCACATCATATGATTTTTAACCCCCATAACAATTGCCAAAAATACAAGAAATCTACATGGGGACCTTCAGGACAGCTTTTGGTCATTCTCGACTAAGGGGGGACCATGAAGACTTGGCATTTGAATGGTTAAAAACGGCAATAAATGAAAATATTGATACTTCTAATTCTATAATGAAAATTCAAATAAATATAATTTAAATAAGTAAGGAATTAGCATGTTCACCATTCCTTGTATCATTGTTGCATGGAGGGATAAAATACTTTCGATCGCGCTACACTGTACAGCGTAGACACGGTTTGTAATGGTGAAAGTTCCTCCATCGTTCAATTTTCATCCATGAAGATCCCTGAATACGATGGGTTAATTGACATGATTGATGCACATTTACAATTTAAAATTTGTGAATATGATGTGTAATGTGTTGTATACATCATTTCAAGCAGGCGACACAAAAACAAAAAAATGAAAAGCAGTGGTCACCATTACATTAATTGTTTTTTTTTAATTAAGAGGACATGTCTTTTAACACTAATATCTACTGTGGATTCATTAATCTTTGTTGGATAACACTTTTCGTGGATTTTGTGGAAACAGGATATACCCCGAATTCATGTTCAAGGAATAACAAATTTTCTTATTGAATATATGCAGACTTTGCCAAAATCATGAAATTTAATGTCCACGAAAATGCAAGTTTCCTCAATCCATTAAAATTGGTAACCATGGTAACTGTGAAAGTAAATGAATCCTCAGTATTCATTCTGTCTCCAAAATTGACAAAGATGTATCAATTTTGGGCCATAATAAATAATAGGTTTGTTTGCCCAAATGCTACCTACCCAGAAAAAAGCTGCCTATTCAAATTCTTTTATTGTCCTGATTTGAAGAAGTTTTTTTTAATCAAATAGGCATGAAGACTAATAAACATCTGATACTTCAATTTCTTTTTTTGAAAAAAAAAGAAGAAAATGCCTACTTACCTACCCACTGTCTCAACCTTTGGGCAAACCAAAATATTTTTAAGTGTGGCTTTGTTTGCTGGGAAATTTTACTTTATTAGCAGTGTGAGCAGTTGGTCATTTTCTTTATGAACTTAACAGTTATAATTTTATATTGGTTTCTAATAAATATATTTCAGATCTTTGGTTGTAGTGTAACAAAATGTAGGTGATGAAGACCATGACCTTGACCTATTGACCCCAAATTCAATAAAGATATTCTTCATCCAAATGACAAATCATCAAATCAAGAATGGTAAAGATCAAAGGTTTTTGACCTGAAACTAAAATGTTAATGTCCAGACATTGTTCATCATGTTACCATGGTTACCAACATAAGCAGTGTTTGAAATTTGTGGCAGCTTAACACATAGACAAGAGTCCATAGTTCTAGAATGATTGCACTAATATTGATAAAACATTTATTTCTGTTAAAAAAAATTGCGACCTAAATCCTAATCGACCCTTTCTTTCCTTGTACTGTACTTTCACATCAGGTCATGTTGGCAAATATGGCTGTTTGTAAAACCTTGGTCATCAGATGAAATTCAAAGAATAAGCACACAATTTAAATTACTGTTGATTCATCTATTTTTTGGGGTTCAGGAAACCTTGCATTTACATGTACATGTACCATGTTTACATTAATATTAATGTGTGTGGTTTTGGCAAAGTCTGCATAAATTCCTTTAGAAAATTTGAAATTCGAAAAGGATTCAAATTTGTGGTTCTGCTGTACTCATGCAATCCGTGAAAATTGGTAAATATTCAATGGATATCAATAAATCTAGAGTATCTAAATTACAAACTTGAAGTATTGGTTTATAGTTTGATAATTATTTTTTAAAAGTACCTTGAATAGATTGGTCAAAATGTCCACAGGCTGACCATGGAAAACATACAGTCGACCACCAAATTTTCTCAAATTCCTATCTAGATCTTCCAGGCATTCGATTAAAAACCGCATTCGATTAAATGCGACATGCTTGGTACCTTAAAAAAAGTTAAGTTGAAGATTAGTAACACATGTGAATATAGAATCAAATGAATAAACTCTAAAATAAACATGATAAAAATAAGGAGATGTGATAAGCACCGAGACAATTTTCCACCAAAGTTCAAATGCAATTATAGGCCAGATTATTTCAAAATTCCAGTCTTTTCTGCTGAAAAAATGTTCAACACTTAAATTATGAACTGATGTAATAAGTGCTTAAATACTCACATTGTAGACAATATCCAAGTCAAAAATATGTAGAACCAATGTCCCATCTATGCATATACCTTCATCATGTTCATAGTACATACGTACTTGAATTTGGTCTGTCAAAAATTGTTTTGGTTGCTTTGTTTTTTTCCCACAAATAATCATGAGCAATGGATTTATGAGTGCAGTATTGAGGCTGTTAAAATACAGGGTCCCTAAGTATGTGAGCTGGGCTACTTAGGTATTTGTATATCAGGAAATGATTGAATAAAAATATTTGTTATCATTAAAAAATAAGGAAGAGTACCAGTATTGCATAAGATTTAAATTATAATCATTCAATTTTTTTCTGAGGTGATCCCTGTACGTGCATGTTGTTTGCTTGATTTATGCTAGGAATTGAGATGTTTAATACAATGCCATATATATTTGAACATTCTGTGCTTGCTTAGAAATCCTTGTATCAAATGTTTAATGGGTTAGTAGGTGATCCATTGCACACAAAATTTTGCTAACCAACATACTGGTAATCCTTTTTTGAAGTAAAAACCAGAAACCTAGCTTTCTTTCTGGGTGACCAATTTTGCTGACCCAAGTTACATTTTTTGTACCTTCCGTTTCCTTGACCAATTTTGCAGGTCAAACCCACCTTCCATTCCCTTGACCAATTTTGCAGGTCAGACCACCCCTATTCTGGATGACCTAATTTTCCAATATTTGTAATACATTTGTACTTATATATTAGGTAATTAATTTTGTCAGATTCCTGTATCCTGCTTACACTATGTATGTCATGTATGTAAGCAATTCTCGTTTTTTTGTAATTTTCTGTGTCCTGCTAGACTTCATTTCCAGTTTTCATGGCATAATAATTTGACTTTCACATGTCACTATAAACAAAACATTGGCAATCCCGTGTCATGCTTAGACCCCAATGAGACCCACTATGTATGGTACATGTAACTTTAAGATAAATCTCAAATTATTAAGTACCTGCAACTTCTCCATCAAAAATAAATATAGGATAGAACTCTGTACAATTCTTCAGTGCTTCCAAGAGGGCTGGGTTGTCATGAAGACGTAGACCATGCCGGAACCAATGGACAGAAACATTCCCATGTCGCTTATTAAAATCTTGTGGTGGCATGTTCAGCTCCTTAGCATCTCCTAAAACATAACATGAATTTACACTTTCAGTTATTTGTTAATTAACTTGAACAATTTTTGCAACTTGAGACAATGAACTCTTTTTTTTCAAGTATCTTGTGATGGTATTTATACATGAACAGGTTTGGCTCAAGTCAGAAAAAAGTGGGGGTATTCCCTGTCTTCAGGAAACACCCTTAAAAAAATGCAATTTAACAGGGACTTCCCTTTTCTATTTCAATTCATGTAATTACTTAAAGTATTTCAGGAACAGCACAACATGAATAAGTGATTCCTTGTTTTTTCTAGAACTCAAAAACATAAAAAAAAAAATTTGTTTAGGAATCATTTGATCAAGCTGTAGCTCCAGGTGTACATGTTATTTTCACTTCTGTTGAAAATTTCTATTCATTATATTTAAATGCCCCTGTGGTTAACTTACAATGTATATTTTTGACATCTCATTATTGATGTTTAAGGTATGAATTGGTGAACAAAGGAATTGTTTTGTTGTGAGTTGATCATCAAATTGGACTTGAAATTAGCTTGATTTTTAAACTAATAGAAACACTTGCTATCATACATGTGGAACATTTTATCACAGGTACTAGTCCAAATAATTATGACGTCTTGAAAGGCTATTATAATTTTTTTCTTTAACGCCTTACTTCGAATTCATAATGCTGAAGCCGCCATTTTCAGTTGGACTTTGAGAGCATATTTAGCCATCAATTTTTCATTGAAAGCTAAAAAAAATTGCATATATAAATATTCTTACCTTTTATGTGTTTGTTTACAAGTGCAAAATTTTTCCAATTAATCCCTACAGAAATAATGATATAAGTAACAATTCCATCAGAGGCGGGAACATGTAGACTGCATTTTTTAAAACGTTTATCAGAATTCTTTTTAGGAGATTAGAATACAATTTTTACACCAAAATCAGTATAATTTGACAGACCCAAATTTCCGGTACTTTTGTTTAACATTATCCGGAAATTCAGATCCGTCAAAATGTACAGAGTTTGGTTCAAACATATATTTTATACTCCTAAAATGAAGCATCTTAAGGAGAAATCAGCTAAACCTTCTAATAAAGCAGTAAATTCCCTCTCAAAGTCCAACTGAGTATATGAGTTTGGCGTTATGACGTCGAAGAAAGACGTCAAAGAAAAAAAATATAATAGCCTTTCAAGACGTCATAATTATTTGGACTACACAGGTACATGATTCATAAAAGGTGCACTTTTGTATATTTCATACCATAAATTAGTCCAAATATTTATGTCTTGAGCCCAACCTGTATAAGGCTGGATAAAGAGATGTGTTTTACATGTACTGTACATTAATTCATGTAATTGTAGTTATAGTAAATAAAATAATATATAGTCAACCTTCCCATGGATAGAAACAAGTGCCTGTGGTACAAAATCTGTTTTTAACATTTTTGCTACTAAAAAAAACATGAGCTTGCAATACAAAAGAACATCCCATTTTGGTTGTGGTTGTGGTTTTTTTTCTTAAAAATAAAAATGTATATAAAACTAATTTAGGTGACTGTCCAAACCTTTTGACATCACGAACTTTACACTCCAAAAATACACTCAGATAATTATAACATTAGTTGACGTGTTGTTGTCTGATAATAACAACCGATCATGTCAAATATACGATTTGTAATCAGAAAATCAGTACAAAAACAAAAGCCAAAGAAAAATAAACAGGAAGTGTTTGATGGCTTAAAATATCAAACAGGACTCCGGAGATAGATATGCATATACAGAACCGGAATTTCCAATATCGCTGAGAGAAGTACATCGCATCTTATAGGAGACTTATGAGGGCCCTCATGGGGTTTTTGATTATGTGATTACTTAGCCGTTTTTTTAATGATTATTTGATTATTAAGCCAAATATTTCATGATTATTTGATTACCTAGGACTGTATTTTTAGTTTATGATTATTTGATTACTAAAGATAAGCAAATATTTAATGATTATGTGATTATATTGGCAAAAAAATGGTGATTATTTGATTACTAGGACCCCCCCCCCATGAGGGGCCTCACTTATCATGATTTACTTGGGAAAGGTTGGTCAAAATGTAGAGGGATTAAGTTATTTCTTTAAGTTGAAAAGAAGGTTAATTTTTTCTTGATAGATGTAAATAATTTATTGAAAGTAGGGGGTTGAATTTTATCTCTAAGTCGGCAACATTTGTCGGAACCAGAGACATACATATAATTATATGTCTCTGTCGGAACTTATGAATCTTCAAGTACATCATACATGTACTTATCATGTGCGTCAAAGTTAAGTGTTTTGAATTTGCATGTTTATGAGGGGAATTAATTAAAAAGAAAAGTTTTCCTTCAGCGCCGATTGAAAACAACCGAGCTTGTTCCAAAATGTCTTTGGCCTCTAGCGGAATACGGGATTAAAAACGTTCGTCGTTAGTTACGCAAGTTATCTCCCTTACTCCAAGAAAGGACACACGAAAGAGAAACTACTTGCTGCGGTCTATAATGAATCCAACAACTTGAGCACGCCGGTGCTGTCTTAAACCTCATAGAAATTATCTAAATAACTCCAATTAGAAAGCACAGCATTCTGTACGTTGTTCTGTGTGCAGCCTCACAACAAAATTATAAACAAATAATTCTTATATCATTTGCATATCTATAAATACTTGAATTGGATTGGTCAATTCGAATTTTTCTCTTGGTTTACACTTCGATAAACCATGTTTCCGAAACTACTTTCGTAATCTATTCATACGCGATACACATTCTTGCGGGGATACTGGGATTTTCAGCAAATTGCGATTATAAAACAATTGCATAACAACGTTGTTTCTATTCTATTGCATATATAACCAAAAAAAAAAAAAACAAATAAAACAAATGCACTAAAGCTTCGAAAGTGTATAAAAATAAAATTCAGCGATATTTCATGAAGGATTTGCCGAATTTACGTCTTGGCATAACACTACGTCATACGGGTGGAAATTTTCAAGGGAAAAATTATTTCGTTACGTGTACGCTTCAAATTCGGATAATGTTTAATTAAGATGAAGTTTTTGAGGTAGGTGCTATATTTCATTTTAGATTCTGATACATTTATCGGACATTTATGGTTTTAGAAAGTTATGATGGCGGCGTACTCCTTAGTTACGACATGCCATTGTGCTTTTGATGGCAAATATAGCAGCCATCAAACAAATAATGTAAATTAATAATCGCGTATGTTTGGCTGAAAAATTATAAGGATTAAACACATTTTTCTAGAGGTTATTGATGTGTAAACCGGGGGCCGTGTCAATGAAAGTATCCTAAGACATGTCCTAAGACATGTCTTAGGACATTGTTTAGGATGGTCTTAGGAC
This sequence comes from Mytilus galloprovincialis, assembly GCF_965363235.1. Taxonomy (NCBI): domain Eukaryota; kingdom Metazoa; phylum Mollusca; class Bivalvia; order Mytilida; family Mytilidae; genus Mytilus; species Mytilus galloprovincialis. Next base: position 39,428,678 of record NC_134847.1, read on the forward strand.
GTGTCTGAGACATGTCTTAGGATGTAAAACAAAGCTATCTTAGGACAGTCCTAACTACGATGATCCTAAGACCATCCTAACTTATTTATTTATTCAAAAAAATATGTAGTGAATGAAATCAAATAGATTTTGAACCATTTCTTTATATATTTTTAAAGGGGGGGTCTTATTTGTTAAAAAAAGTACACAAAATAAAGGTTTTAATATATATTTATAAAACCATAATATAAACTGTTAAAATGAGAGAATAAAATTCTTTCAACAATTAATATAAATTGGTTGTCTCAAAACTTTTTAGAGGCTATTGTCGTGCTGCAATTTTACTATATAAACTAGTTTTGTACTTGGGTCCACTCGATTTCGATTCGTATACTGAATCAACATGAGCAGGAAAAGGTCTCCAAATTACACCGAACTTGAAATACAAATTATGCTGGCTGAAGTCGAAAAACATAAGGGAATACTCTTCAGCAAGCTGTTAAATGTTGCTACAAATAACATTAAGAAGAAGACATGGGATGGTATCTGTACCAAGATGAATTCTTCGAATACCCACCACAAAATATCAGTTGAAGAAATTAGAAAGAAATGGACCACATACATGAGCAGCGCAAAACAGAAAGTGTCACACAATAGACGTGAGGCAAGAAAGACAGGCGGAGGTCCTCCCCCAGAAGAAATTTCCTCTATGGAAGATCAGGTGGTAGAAATTATTGGAGACACGCCTATAGATGGAATAGACGGAGGAATAGATACAGCCTCTTTCACAGAAACGTCGATGGATTTGTCGATGCCGTCATGTTCATCTTCAAGAAGAAGCTCCTACTCTTCAGCAGACGAATCAGGTATTTTGTTTTTTTTTTCTTATAGTTCTTGGGTTAAATCGAGCGAAAAAAGGGGGAGGAGGTGGCGACATGATTGGTTGAACACGCATGTCTTTCCACTCGTGATATGCCTGTAATATTTGCCACTGATTGTGATCATCAATTGTGATCTTTTCTATATTTGAAGTATATCTTATAACCATCTGTTTTGGATTCAACTATTTGATAATCCACCGAAAAAAAAGAGATATGGGTGTATATAGACCACAACGTTACACACACACGAGCGCACCAACTCACTCACCAGCACACACACAGTAATCGCCAAAATATGTTCATCAACGTTTGATTTATTCTTTTCGTGCATTTTGTCGAATCAAAAGAGTGTCATTATGAATTAACTTAATGTTTGACTTTCTATTTTAGAACAATCAATCAGCGGTGCTACTAATAGAGCCAATCTAATTAAAATATTGATCTCTGATTACGTTATATGTAATATAACGTAATCAGAGATCAATATTTTAATTAGATTGTAATAGAGCTACCCCTACCAGAAATATTATCACCACTGCATCAACCATGGAAGATATTAGTACTAAGCAGCTTGTTCAAATAGAGAAAGGAAGGTTGAATATTGATAAGGTAAGACTTCAGGTAGAAAAGGATTCACTGAGACTGAAAGAAGAAAAGATGGGACTCCTGAAAGAGAGACTTGAAGTTGAAAAGGAAAGACTTCGTGTAGAAAAAGATAAGCTATCTGTTGACCGCCAACGCCTTCAGCTGGAACAAGCCAAAGAACAGTTGCGTTTGGCGCAACTTGGTATCAGTTTGCAAATTCCCGAAAACTCAGATCGAGCCAGTGATCACGAGTGATAAATAGCTTTATCAATTCTCATTCTCAATTTTATTATCTATCATATTGAATAAATGTACTTTTTGTCATAGTTCAATATTCAATACTCATATAGTTATCATTTCAGTAAATAATTTACCTTATTTCCTTTAACAACTAGAAGTATACAATGATAATCGCTATACTGGTTTGTGTCGCTCAATCGTTGCTTTTCTATTTTTTTGTGTTTTGTATACTGTTATTTGTCTTGGGATATTTTCTTTTTTTCTCGTTTTTGCCATGTCTTTTGCAGTTTGTTTTCGACTTGTGAGTTTAAGTTTCCCTAAAGAATTTTTTTTCTTTCTTTTAAAACTACAATGTGTTAATTTCTTTGTACCACCAAATGAAATGTTATTAATTGGTTATATGTCTGCGAGATAGTCATCCATGTTTCAGAATACAAGAATAAATGCAATGAACAACCCATAAAAAAGGATAAGATTTGTTTTTATTAATTGTTGAATCTGTTATTTATCAATCTAGTACGAATAACTGCACCGTCGTTTTGATTACCAACATATTGCTGCCCGCCAATGTTTCCTTGATCTCTTGGGTTATCGTTTCCTGGAGGCAACGGAATTCTATTGTTAATACACATGTTGTGTAAAACAACAACAGCTACAATAATGTCACAACATCTGACTGGGCTGTACAACAATGTTCCCGCAGTGGTATCGATGCATCGGAACCGAGATTTCAACACACCAAAACTTCTTTCAACAGCACATCTTGTTCTCATATGACAAGCGTTGTAACGTTGGTCCTGTCTAGTTGTTGGGTTTATGACTGGTGTCAGAAGCCATGGCCGAAGTGGATATCCACTGTCCCCAAGAAGCCATCCATCGCTTATGTCCCCGTCTTCAAACATTTCACAAAGCCTTGAATTGCGCAATGCAAATGCGTCAGGTGTACTACCAGGCCACTTTGCTACAATGTTTAAAAACTTCAAGTTTGAGTCACAAACTCCCATCGCATTAAGTGAGTGGTAGTTTTTTCGGTTTACGTACCAATGTTTATCAACAGGTGGACTTTTGATTCTCACATAAGTTCCATCAACAGCACCAATAACATTGGGAAAATTCGAAATGTCATAAAAACCTTGCTTTAACGCTTGTAGAGATGCTGGATCTGTGGGCATCGAAATGTACCGATTGCATACATTTTTTAAGCATTGGGTGACGTCACGTGTAATAGTAGAAACACTAGCTCTAGAAATACGATGAACATCAGCATTTACCATTTGAAAGCTCCCAGTCGCATAAAATCTTAGGGCTACCATTAATTGTAATGACACGGGAAATGCATGGGACCTTTTAGTCGGCCTAGCGAGCTGATTCTGGAACATTCCACAAAGTTCTAGAATCATTGGTCTTGAAAGTCTATATTTACGTACAATATCAGCATCGTCTAAATAGTCTAATGGATTGTCCCTGTCCCTAAACACTCTGTTTCGGCGAATATTATTCTCTCGTCGTCTTACATGCACATACGCAGCGGCCATATTTGTTGTTTTTATTTCAACTTAGGACATCATAACTCTTAGGACTATCCTAAGACCATCCTAAGACACCTATTCGTATATCCTAACTTAAGGACCAAATTTAGGACATATCTTAACTTAGGAGACTTTCGTTAACCTGACTTAGGACTAAGACGTGTCCTAAGACCATCCTAAGACCGCTTCGTTGACACGGCCCCGGGTCTCATACTCACAAACTTAACATAAAAGTCCTTCGGACTTTTATTCAGTTTGTGAGTTAATCGCCCCGGTTTACACATCAATAACCTCTAGAAAAAATGTGTTTAATCCTATAATAAACAAATAAATATGTAACAATTTTTCTTCTATTGATATCAAATTAATTAAAATGAAACCTGAATTGACCCAACAATATCGTTTTAAAAAGCCGTAGTCTTGAACGAAAAACACAGTACTCAACGTAAAGTTTTATAATAGGTTACAAATAATTAATGAAAGACGTGTGAATTTAATTGTTTATTTAAAAAGACGTTGAAATGTTCGTATTTTGTGCAATTCAGGCGCGTACCTGCCTTTACGCAAAAAATCATTTGCTTGCACATGTTTTTCACAAAAAAAAAAAAAAAAAAAAATCTCGGATAGTCTTTAGTCTTTCCGGATTATCGTGTCTGGCGGTGTCTGTACTTGCAACTACAATCACGACACAAAGTTTAACCCCGGTAGAAATCAAAATAAAAATGAAGAAGCTAGATTTTTATTTTAGCAAAAACTTCTTAGATTTATTTCCCTTACTTATAAGTCAAGACTTAAAAGTAGCCGTTCGATTTCGTATTCCCATTGTCATTTCGTCCAAAAGACTATTGATTCACCTAGGGTATCTGTGTTACAAATGACCTTCTACCGTTGTCGTAGAAACCTCTCATTTGATTTTAAAATGACCCTCGTGAGAAACACCACGGGTGTCTTGCAAGAAGCAGGACCTGCTTACCTTCGGAGCACCGGAGGTCGCCACATTTTTTCGGGGTCCGTGTTTTTCATCTGTAGTTAGTTTTCAATGTTGAAAGTTTTTGCTTGTCATTTTGTCTTATCTGTTCCCGGGTTTCCAAATTACGAAACCCACTAGGATGTTACTATTGTTTCTTGAAATATGGTATAGTAAGAAACAGATAGGGTATTTATCATTTTCATCATAAAATGGTCCAAAAAAATTTTCATATATGCTTGCACTTTATTTCAACTCAGCTACGCCCCTGCAATTGAAAATTTAAGGACATGTCATATTCATATAAAAAATCAGACGATACCAAGAAAATAATTTGACCACTAGTGCAAAACTTACCAGTCGGAAGAACAAAGACGGAAAACAAACTAAAATAAACAAATTATGCCCCAAAAATTACTCAGTAACTTAAAAATTGTCTCACTCTAACATTTATCTTAAAATAAGTAAAAATTATGTCATTCAACTCCCAGTTTTCAACTTTTTCTACATGTGCAGAAAATAAACAGGTGTCTTCTATTCCGTCCGCAATTTATGGGAAAACTAAATCTAAATTTAGAACCACATTGAAATTGAAAGTACACATGTAAGATAAAATATAACATGTCATTTCTTCTTTCACAAATTCCAATTTCGAAGAGATATATGGGTCGTTTTCAAAAAATGTCGAATTTTCAGTACACCCATGCTAACTTTTTTATTTCTAATGGAAATTTCAGTTGTAATGGTTTAAATGAAAGCTTGTCGGATTTGTGATTCAGAACATTAATAATAAACACACCTTACATCTATTTTGATAAGATTAAACTTCATTTAAGACCCATTTTGGGGGTATTTGTCTGCGTACACTGTCAGAAAAACACATTTCAAATGATTTTTTTGCGATTTTCTGATCGCCTTGATATCTGCAAAAGGGACTTTTTAAGAACGTTTAATATTACTCTAACGAAAAATCGTAGCTTCTATATCATTGTATGTAACATATTGTCTACAAACTAAATTGAATCTGCGTACAGGAGGTTCATGTCTTTCCTGTTACCGCTACTTAAATCAGCCGTGAAATTATTCTCCCTATGAATATTGAATCAGTCAGTGTTGATCTCAAAAGTGCAAAGTAATCTTTACACTTAAAACGCCTCGTTTCTTGTACGACAGTGTAGAGAAAAGAAATTTCAAGACATTTAGTGAAAAAAAATATAGCGTACTTTTTTTCATGTCTATGCTGTTACCACCAATTTTGATTAAATACACCAACAGTATACTTGTAAAAAGTGCAATAACGTGTTGGAAACCAAATTCACAATAGAAAATCATAATCACTTCACCAAAGGGAGTAGTTATTTCACAACAGCAATCAAAAACGAAGAAATTTGTCTATCCTGTTATGTCTATCCTGTTACTATGGTTGCTATGGTTACAGTAACAGGATAGACAATTGTAGACAAAAACGTCGTTAATTTTTTTATCTTAACATATAGGTGCAAAACGAATGAAATATTTCGTTGTTTGAAGTCATCTTAAGGTTATAACGTATTAATCTTCCCAATTAAGCATTCGCAGGTGCAATACTGATATCGGTAACAGGATAGACAAAAAGGTAACAGGATAGACTTTTATATAGTAATATATCAGAAACGTACGTTCCTGTTACCAATGAAATATAGAGAAAAGTAAACTAACTTATGAGGGATTTACTTGATGTTGGGTTTATTTGAAAGGGTGAAAAAATGCCGAACAATATAAATTGCTATCTTAGACTTGCATTACTGGTGGTAATTTTTACAACCTTTGAAAACCAATTTTTAGAGGCATTTTTCAGTACAACCTGTTAAATTGACAAATAATCTATTATATTACAGAATAAATATATATAGAAGTTTATTCTCTTGAAAACCATCTAATTGTCTACGTAAAACAAGCTTAACATTTTATCTAAACCTTTTCTTAATAACCCAAAATTTCTTTTGAAAAAGGTAACAGGATAGACAAAATAATGTACCACCGATCAAAAAATGTTTCAACATATTTTTGTATGACATCATTAAGATTGCATCTTTTAATATGTTGTTCTTAAAGTATTGTTTGTTTTGATTTGCCTATGTAGAGGGTTGTTTGAACAAGTAACTTTTAATAATTTTTTCAATTTCAAAATTCGACATTTTTTGAAAATGACCCATATAGCGAAATCTGTTTTCTTTTATTGTGCCTGTGTGCATCATTCAAAATTAGAGAATGCAATTTTGAAGTACCAAGTCTCAATTCAAGATTATGAATGAATAGAATATAGAATTACGGGGGGGGGGGGGGTGGGGGAGGGGGTAGGACCTTTATCGGAACTCCGGTATCGGGTGTTTTTAAGCCCGGGATTTCGGGATCTGGATCCCTCCTGCCCTCCTCCCTCTATTATGGTTAAAGAAAAGAGGTCACGGAAGTTTTGTGATACTTGTAACTGCAATTTATTATTTAGTGGAATGAGAGGTGAAATGTGTTCAGACTTACATTTCGATTTTTTTTTAAATTTAACCAAAGTTTACTGCAAGAGGTGTTTAACGACCTCGATGATTATCCATGAGGATCTCGCACTCGGTCAGCTCTAGGTTTTCACATAGTTCATGATCATACAAGAATTGAGAAGCCTGTGGTTTACTTGTCTAATAATATGAGACTTTGGAGTTCATATAATTTACATTCAACGTTTTTTATCGAATATTTCAAGGCTTTTTGACTATCAATGTTGACCCCCCTTTTTTCCAATTGATTGGATAAAATAAATGGATTGCCGCCCCTATTTCAAACTGAAGTCCTATAAACTGACTGGTATTCGAATTTGTTAAAAGAAATAATTGGTATCTCTATTGATTCAATACCGTAATGCCGAAAAACAATCATTTGTTTCCGCGAATTCCGAACAGCTAGAAATATATTTCCGAGTGTCAATTTGAGTAACTCGAATTATTCAAGCCTTTTCCATGTCCGATTTTCTCTCACACGGGAAATGTAGCATTCGTACATCAACTGAATAATACGACTGAATTATTCGGGTTACAATTTGTGTAAATCCCGAATGCACATAAAAGTAAAGGTCCAGCCCGACTTTCGGAAATGGACTGTTGTAGATTTCAGATTGATTTCCAGAAATAAAAATCATACAAAAATGTTTCACGCAAATATTCGTCTTCAGACGTGTAAAGTTATATAACGGTTACTAGCTGGTCTTGATTGTGATAAAAAGAAGCGCATGCAATGCATAAAATATATAATGTCGTGGCTCAGGGATGTGTTGAATTATAGAGATGCTTATGCGGCACAAAGATAAGATTAATTTACCCAACTGTACTAAGAATTACCACACAACTTAAATTTACTTAAATATTGATTTGTTATCCTGTGCCAGACAGATGGTTGATATTCTGAGAAGAGACCTTGATGAAATGAATGTAACACGTCGCAGTGTTTAGATTTTAACAAAAAATAAGGCACCAAGTTGGAAAATAGTTCTAGTTCATAACGAAGAAAATGTCAACGTTTTCTAGCTTGGCGATCTCCGCACGCACCCGAATATAACAGACAAATACAATACAATAGTACACAAAACGTAGCATAAAGAACTAAAGACCGAGCAACACGAACTCCAACAAAACGGTATATAATTCATACAAGTATAGGACTACATGTATATGAAGCGTCGTAACTGTTGCGGCGACGTCAATAACGTTGTCGTTGTTTTTTAGGTTTTTTTTACACTCAAGATTCAACTTTAACAGGGTATAGCTTGAAAAGTAGCACGGTTGCTAAGGACTTTCTTTGCACCAATCGATTCCTCAGACATTTTAGAATCGTCTCATAAATTTAAAAAAAAATCGATTGTCTAATATAATAGAAAATCTTGGAAATGTAACAATTCCTGCCGAATTTCACGATTTTCCCTATATATCCTTTGTAATTTTGGTGTATGATGCTGTTAACTTCAACAGCTCGTATCTCAAAAACGAAAACGGTTACCCCCTTTTTTATTTTATTTTCCGATTTACTTTTACAAGCAGAATCTACATGTAAACTTTCAAAAAAATCCATTGTGCAGTTTAATTACGTACACTTCGCCTTAACTAATACTCTTTGGACTTATAATATGATACCAGTTTTAAATTCTAGATTTGTTTCTCAGTCCACCTCAGAGTACAACCTAAAGTACAAAACAATTTCAAAAATGATTTATACACGATATTTTTGTAATCAGTCTAAATAATTGGATATTATTTCTAAACTTGACACCAAGTGTATGCTTAAAAACAAAAAACTTGAATATTTTTGTAATAAAGAAATAGAAATTATAAAAGACTACAAGTATCTTGGTGTATTTTTTGCTAAAAGTGGATCTTTTTTAACCACAAAAAATATTTAAGAGACCAGGGAACAAAAGCAATGTATAGTTTATTAAAAAAATGTCGAAGACATAATTTATCAATCGAATGTCAATTAGATATGTTCGATAAAGCCATTTTACCAGTATTACTTTACAGTTCAGAGATCTGGGTTTTTTTGAAAATTTAGATGTCAGTTTATAAAAAGTACATAGCTTGCGTTTTAGCAAGATCATATTAAACCTAAAGCAGACAACGCCAAATAGCATTATTAATGGAGAACTCGGACGATTTTCGATCTCGCTTACAGTTAAAATGCGAATGATAAAATTTTGGTGTAGATTAGTAAATGGTGAAGAGGAAAAATCTCCTCAATTCTTTACAAATTACTGTTTGTATATTTTGAGAATTATGGCTTTGAAATTAGCAATTATTGTTTGAAATTTGTTAAAAGCATTTTTGATAATTGTGGTTTATCAAATGTATGGAGATCCCAGGTCTCATTTTTCTACAGATTGGATAGAAAACTGTGTAGAACTTAGATTAAAAGACCAATTTGAGCAAGAATGGTCGTCTGACATTTTTAATTCAAGTAAAACAATTTGTTATAGAATATTTAAGAATGAATTCTGTTTTGAATGTTATTTGCCATTATTCACTCATATCTTATGTATTATTTATGTAAATTCAGATGTGGCTGTCATCGTTTGCCCATTGAATCGGGCAGATGGCATAAAATTCAAAGAGACAAAAGAACCTGCATTGTATGTAACTCAAATGAAATAGGTAATGAGTACCATTATATTTTAGTTTGTAACTTTTTTAGCTCAGAAAGGAAAAAATTGTTATCGAAATATCGTCAAAAAAATGCAAATGCTGCAAAATTTATTCTGTTATTCTCATCAACTGATATTATTGTATTAGAAAAAAAAACTTTTTTTTTTTTTTTTTATCTTTATTCAATTCTTCAACATATATATACAACAGATATATTACATATTACACAAAAATATCACAAAGCAATGTTTTAAGTATAATCACATATATATAATCAGCACAATAATTAGAAATTAAATGTTATGACACCTTCGGTTTCTTGTACCAGAATAAAAAACTAGCAAGGTTCATTAAAGATGTATTATCAATTGTAGTCCCTCCTGGTTAGTTAAATTGTGTTTAACATACACAATTAAATGGACTGTCTTTTTACATATTTACGCATGCACTATTATTGTATTATATAATTGTATACTAATTTCTCTGTAACTATGTATGTTTATGAGAATAAAATATTCGCTAACAGCAAATGATTAGTAGAGTACTGTACTCATTTTTCTTGATTAATTATTGATTTTCGTTTTATGTTAGCGGCAATAATGCATTTGCAGTAAGTTTCACTGGTGTTAAACTGATCATCGTAATTCCAGTTACCACGATCCCAACAGGGCGGAGCCAAAAACAAGCCGAGTAAAATCGTCTTCCAATTTCTCCGTGTACACGCGTTGTTTTCAAGATTTACTCATCAGCTAGGTTGATAAATACGGTATTGTTGTGTGTGTGTATTCTTAGAATACTGAATACATGTATGTGACCTTGTTACCGAAATAATAGCCATAGAAAGCGTTTACGGAAGATCATCGTAACTACAAAAGAAGATAATCGTATAATGCCCAAACCTGTCTCAAGTTGTGAGAGAATAAAGTATCTATCTAAATTATCTACATTAAATAAGCTGGACATTAGTCTTGGGTCCTGGTCTAGGCTTAAGCTTAAATTTCGCAAACATGTCCTGTCAGTAATCACAGCGCCTGATATAAAAATCAGAGTAAATAAAGAGACATTTACAAAAAAAGGTCAAATACTTTGGTACAAACCATTATAGGTCAAAGTACGGTCAGTAATTTCAATGCCTAATATGAAAAGCAAGGGTAAATAAATGATCATTTGTTTAGGGGCCAACTGAAGCAAGCATACTTTAATATTGTATCTGTTGTATCCTTTATCTTCTCTGACGGATTCTCTCAACAAAGTCACAAACTAAGGATTATTTACTGAGAGGGCATCATCTATATAGCAAAACGTTCAGTTACAGGATATTTACATAAGTATTAACTTTGAAATACATATATAAAGTTTGAAATGCACATTTCTTGGAATAAAATCGTTGAAAAAAATGAAGCGCAACTGATATTGTGAAAACATTAATTCAATTAAAAGCCTACTCGGTTGATCGTTTTGTCGCATAACCGATTTATCTATTACGTCCTTTCGTGTGTGCTTTTTCTTCCTGTAACAATATTCACAAATTTAAAGAAATAGGTCAGTGGAATCACGAGAAAGTTTGCACATACATTTTTTCAGTTAGACAGTGTCGTTGATTCAAATTTAAACGGCGAAAATTCAAGAAATTTGCCCATAGTAGACGTTTTGTCACTTAAATTGGTAATCTATAGGGGCCTATTTATCGAAAAGTTCCTATGACCTGTCTTATGATATCGTTAGAATAACTTTGGCAAATGTGAGGACCGAATTACAAAATGTCTGACATCGAACCTATCTTAGAATAAAACATTCTTTTTCGCCTGTCCCAAGTCAGGAGCCTTCTGGCCTTTGTTAGTCTTGTATGATTTTTAATTTTAGTTTCTAGTGTATATTTCAGAGTTTAGAATGACGTCCATTATCACTGAACTAGTAAACATTTGTGTGTAGGTGTCAGCTGAAGCACACCTCCGCGTGAGGGAGTTTCTCGCTGCATTGAAGACCCATTGATGGCCTTCGGCTTTGTCTGCTCTTTCGTCTGGTTGTTGTCTGTTTGGCATATTCCCCCATTTCCATTCTCAATTTTAACAAAGAACATTTTCATAGGCATAATCAGCGGAAAGATGATATGAGTAAATCATCATATTTACATTGGTTTACTTAGCTAAAAATAATCGTAAAACGGCAATAAGACAAACAACAGTACACAAACTCGGCCACAACAAATAAAACTAAAGATCGAGAACCAAGAGCCCATCCAAAAACCAAAGGTGAGCCCATGTGCGCCCGACATGTGGCATCCGTTGTTTTGCTCATGTAAACACAAAACCTGTGATAAAACCTAATTAATTCGGTCACATTTGAGGCATTATAGAAGACGAGTTTGTGGTTCGACAGTTGGAAAATATCCGTCGTCATCATCCACAATGGCCAAAAACTAATCATAGCGTCCTTCACATTCGAAAGATGTTTTCAACTTCACCAGTTCAATCGCAACAACGTTCTATCACGGAAATCATGATAGAAATTACATGCTCTGGACTATCGTATTAACTGGGAGACATATTCTCTATTTGCACTGGGGCTTGGCTAGAATGATGCTACATAGAAATGTAAAGTTCACATTCGGGAAGCTGAAATAATTTCTTTTGTTGCGGAGTTTTGTTTCTCGCCCGACCTTAATTGTCAATTTCTAGATGTAGGCCAAGATATGAGGTAGACTTTAAAACTGAATCTGCTATAACCTTTATCTTCTATAAGATGCATTTAACCTAGCCACCAACTATGAATTATTTAATGAGAAGGCATAAGCTATATCGGAACATAAAGCTAAAGGATATCTTCAGAACTATTAAAAATTCCATACATATATTTAAAAAAAAAATAAAAAAAATTACAAAATATTTTACTTGACGTGTATTTGTTAATTCTCAATTCTTTTTATTTATTTAATTTTTTATCTGTTTAAAAAAATGATATTCTACTTACAGTTTAACTTGATAGAAAATTCGGTCCTTCTTACCTGATGAGTTGAATAATTATTAATAATGATATGATAGCGTTTTGCATTAGAAATCAATAGGATCACGTTGTATGCAATGTGACTTTAGTTGTCGTCAAGGAATACTTCTTCTTTTGTTATAGCGAGTGCAATTACTGTTTTTTCCCTTCTTTTCAGATAAAATGACATGGTGACATTTACCTATGCCTATCACGAATCATATTGCTGATTTTCAAAGACTGTTATTCCAATAAGTCAAAAGATGATTTATTGATAGATATATGTCATAAAATTGAGAATGGAAATGGGGAATGTCAAAGAGCCAACAACCCGACCAAGAGCAGACATATATTTTCTGTGTATCGAGCTATTATCAGAGGCGGATTTAGAGGGGGGCCCGGCCCCCCCTTTTTGGGAAAAAAATTGGTTGCTTATAAATGGAATCATTGAAGCGTGACTGGAGCGGGCCCCCTCTTAGGTCAGTCAGTGGGCCCCCACTTATGAAAATTTCTGGATCCGCCACTGATTATAATAGTCTCAGGATCAAGAACATATTTTATGCTACACCTAATTTATCTCTTTTTGGTTTTCGGAAAAGTCATACATTTAATAAATGCTTTTTTTTTTTTTTTTATCTATTCATTATTCATTTAACGTGACGGATATACGTACAACAGTTAAAAAAAAATAAGGCGAAAGATCCTGATTGTCCGGACCAGGGACTTTCTATACTTACCAGTATAGACTGTCCCCTGTCCGGACATTCAACATCATATGTCGAAAACAAACTGAAAATGCCATTTCATAAACAACGATACACAAAACACAAGAGTGAACAATATAAAATCACTGAGGTTGGGTTTAAAGGGGGGGCAGTGGCGTAGTTGGGTCATTTTTACGTGTACGCCCGAACCTTTGCGAGGGATATGAGGGGTGCCAACCGTTCAATGCTAAAGCATCTGCTGGTAGTGGGTTCGAAAGGGACGAAGCCCCGAAAGCTATCGAGAATGAGATACCATAATGTTTCCTGTCGGTAAAAAATCATTGATAGCAACATACATTTGAATCTGAATGGTTATTTGTTTTGGTTAAATTTTGTAATATGTTAACTTATTCATCGTGTTAAACTTGAAGCGAATACGGGATTAAAAACGTTCGTCGTTAGTTACGCAATGTTATCTCCCTTACTCCAAGAAAGGACACACAAAAGAGAAACTACTTTCTGCGGTCTATAATGAATCCAACAAGCACGCCTGTCCTGTCTTAAACCTCATAGAAATTATCTAAATAACTCCAATTAGAAATCACAGCATTCTGTACGTTGTTCTGTGTGCAGCTTGACTTAAAAACACTGTTTTTTTTTTTTGTTTTAGACGCGTAGGAGAAGGCATTTCGTGTTTTATATGATATCAACAGAAAGAATAAACGCCTTACAACAAAATTATAAACAAAAAAAACAAATAAACATGTAACAATTTTTCTTCTATTGATATCAAATTAATTAAAATGAAACCTGAATTGACCCTACAATATCGTTTTAAAAAGCCGTAGTCTTGAACGAAAAACACAGTACTCAACGTAAAGTTTTATAATAGGTTACAAATAATAAATGAAAGACGTGTGAATTTAATTGTTTAAAATCAAAAAGACGTTGAAATGTTCGTATTTTGTGCAATTGAAAATTTAAGGACATGATTTATATTCATATAAGAAATCAGACGATAACAAGAGACTAATTTGACCACTAGTGCAAAACTTACCAGTCGGAAGAACAAAGACGGAAAACAAACAAAAAATAAACAAATTATGCCCCAAAGATTACTCGGTAACTAAAAAATTGTCTCACTCTAACTTTTATCTTAAAATAAGTAAAAATTATGTCATTCAACTCCCAGTTTTCAACTTTTTCTACATGTGCAGAAAATAAACAGGTGTCTTCTATTCCGTCCGCAATTTATGGGAAAACTAAATCTAAATTTAGAACCATATTGAAATTGAAAGTACACATGTAAGATAAAATATAACATGTCATTTCTTCTTTCACAAATTCCAATTTCGAAGATATATATAGCGAAATCTGTTTTCTTTTATTGTGCCTGTGTGCATCATTCAAAATTAGAGAATGTAATTTTGAAGTATCAAGTCTCAATTCAAGATTATGAATGACTTGTATATAGAATTATGGGGGGGGGGGGAGAGAGGGGGTAGGACCTTTATCGGAACTCCGGGATCGGGTGTTTTTAAGCTCGAGCTTTCGGGATTGACCCTTTCGGGATCCGGGATTCTATTTCCGAATTTCGGGTAGTCGGGATTTAAATTTTTTTTTAATTTGGGACCTCGCCGGAATTCGTGTTTTTAAGCCCGGGATTACGGGATCTAGATCCCTCCTTCCCTCCTCCCTCTATTATGGTTAAAGAAAAGAGGTCAGGGAAGTTTTGTGATACTTGTAACTGCAATTTAATATTTAGTGGAATGAGAGGTGAAATGTGTTCAGACTATTACATTTCGATTTTTTTTTTAATTTAACCAAAGTTTACTGTAAGGGGTGTTTAACGACCTCGATGATTATCCATGAGGATCTCGCACTCGGTCAGCTCTAGGTTTTCACCTAGTTCATGATCATACAAGAATTGAGAAGCCTGTGGTTTACTAGTCTTATAATATGAGACTTTGGAGTTCATATAATTTACATTCAACGTTTTTTATCGAATATTTCAAGGCTTTTTGACTATCAATGTTGACCCCCCCCCCCCTTTTCCAATTGATTGGATAAAATTAATGGATTGCCGCCCCTATTTCAAACTGAAGTCCTATAAACTGACTGGTATTCGAATTTGCTAAAAGAAATAATTGTTATCTCTATTGATTCAGGACCGTAATGCCGAAAAACAATCATTTGTTTCCGCGAATTCCGAACAGCTAGAAATATATTCCCGAGTTTCAATTTGAGTATCTCGAATAATTCAAGCCCTTTCCATGTCCGATTTTCTCCCACACGAGAAATTTAGCATTCGTACATCAGCTGAATAATACGACTGAATTATTCGGGTTACAATTTGTGTAAATCCCGAATCTATACTATTAAACGAGAAGACCTCATTTTTGGTGTCGCTTCTCCTCCTTCCACAATAAATTGATCATTGTGACTGTATGTCCTGTAGGTACCATGAATAGTCGCATTTGTCATCCATTCTTATGATTCCGTTATTTTGGGAGAAAAACGGAAAAAAAGAAGTCCAGATATGTGTCCGTCATCACCCCGGCTTTTATTCTTAGACAACTTCCTCTTCCGTTTATATTTCCAGAAGTTTGGCAAATTTATATTACATACCCTATATTATCATGTTTTATTTAAGATTCATTGCCTGAATCGTTATATAAGAATGTTGTCCCAAGTGTAAGCAACGACCCAGGCCGTGTGAAAATAAACACAATCATTTTTGTCATTCACTTATCGTCACGTAAATAACGACACATGCATAGCCTATATTATCATGTTTTATTTAAGATTCATGCAATCGTTATATGTTGTCCCAAGTGTAAGCAACGACCCAGGCTGTGTGAAAATAAACACAATTATTTTTGTCATTCACTTATCGTCACGTAAATAACGACACAGGCATAGCCTAAATTATCATGTTTTATTTGTCACGTAAATAACGACACAGGCATAGCCTATATTATCATGTTTTATTTAAGATGCATCCAAGCCATTTTCACATTGACTGAATCGTTATATGTTGTCCCAAGTCAGTGGCGTAGCTTGGTCATTTTTATGTGTACGCTCGAACCTTGGCGAGGGATATGAGGGGTGCCAACCGCTCAATGTTAAAGCACCTGCTGGTAGTGGGTTCAAAAGGGACGAAGCCCCCGAAAGCTATCGAGAATGAGATACCGTAATGATTCCTGTCAGTAAAAAATAATTGATAGCAACATACTTTTGAATCTAAATGGTTTATTTGTTTTAGTTAAATTTTGTAATATGTTAACTTATTTATCGTGTTAAACTGGAAGGTAGCCTAATGGTCATTGGTTTGAGAGAAAAACGTCCAAACCAATATTACTTTTAAATAAGTTTAAAGGGTGCCGTGAGTGAGCATACAATCGACAAAAGCACCTTTTAATGAACATGAAAAAATATATTTCTAAGAGATGCAATATAAAAAAAATTTGGAACACCTAGGAATTCTTCCCACAAAAAGTGAATCAATTTATTATTCATTTAAAGGGATTTAAAAAAAAAGTCTAAAACTTTCTTTTGATATTTTTTTCTTGATCTGGAATATTTCACAACAATCTATGAAGGTTTATAAATTGAGCATGTAAAACAATTAATTGCGTAAAGAAGAGTCCGGCTATCTGTCTATCAGAAAAGAACATAAAAATGAACGAAAACAAATGCTTTCAAAATTTTAACTTTAGACATTCGTCATAGAAAAAAGCTTCTTCGGCATTTTCATATAATTGCATTATTATATTGCTCTGAATATACTCTTTTGATTATAAACAGATTCTGTCCAACCTTCGTAAAATTTCACGGAGAGTCATTCAAAAGACTTTATCCACATTCGGAACCTAAATATTGACGCCGCTTTGTCTCGCTTTTGGGACATTAATCACAGGCTCGACAAAAATACAAACAGCATATCGAACCTGAGCTGATAGTGAATTGCTTTAAATATAAGAAAAGTACGTAGAATTCATAGTAGATTCAGACTTTTACAAAAATTCGAACAAATATATTAAATGATCTATTTGAGTAAATTTAGTCCCTTTTTATTCAAAATTACAATCCATTGAAAAAAGAAGCACAAGGTTGATGTGTGTTTGACCAGTTTTTCTTATTCTATGTCGATTTTTTGTTTTATTTTCAAAATTCAAGTGTACGCCCGGGCGTTTTGACGTAAACGTAGCTACGCGCTCAAAACGTTATATTGATACCAGTTCATGTTTAAGATACTTTTGTTACCTTTCCTTCTTTTACAAAAAATCATCCTACAACATATTACATACTTTTAAGCAGGTTCCAAATTCCCGCGATTTCGCGGGTATGTTCTAGTGCACATAAAAGTAAAGGTCCAGCCTGTCGACTTTCGGAAAAGGACTTTTGTAGATTTCAGATTGATTTCCAGAAATAAAAATCATACAAAATGTTACACGCAAATATTCGTCTTCAGACGTGTAAAGTTATACAACGGTTACTAGCCGGTCTGGATTGTGATAAAAAGAAGCGCATGCAATGCATAAAATATATAATGTCGTGGCTCAGGGATGTGTTGAATTATAAGGATGCTGATGCGGCACAAAGATAAGATTAATTTACCCAAATGTACTAAGAATTACCACACAACTTAAATGTACTTAAATATTGATTTGTTATCCTGTGCCAGACAGATGGCTGATATTCTGAGAAGAGACCTTGATGAAATGAAGTTTTATGGGAACAAAGATTTTGAAAACACGTCGCAGTGTTTAGATTTTAACAAAAAATAAGGCACCAAGGTCGAAAATAGTTCTAGTTCATAATGAAGAAAATATCAACCGTTTTCTAGTTTGGCGTATATAATAGACAAATATAATACAATAGTACACAAAACGTAACATAAAAAACTTAAGACCGAGCAACACGAACTCCAACAAAACGGTATATATTTCATACAAGTATAGTCACTAAACTTTCGAGCACGATTTTTGTACTCAGACTCGAGAATCAACCAATCAAAATGCTTGATTTCATGTTTCGAGCATGATTTTTGTGCTCCGAGCACTGAGCAAAGTTTTATGACTTCAACCCCAGGCATGAAGCGTCGTAACTGTTGTGGCGACGTCAATAACGTTGTCGTTGTTTTTTTGTTTTTTTACACTCAAGATTCAACTTTAACAGGGTATAGCTTGAAAAGTAGTGCGGTTGCTAAGGACTTTCTTTGCACCAATCGATTCCTCAGACATTTTAGAATCGTCTGATAAATTTAAAAAAAAATCGATTGTCTAATATAATAGAAAATCTTGGAAATGTAACAATCCTGCCGATTTTCCCTATATATCCTTTGTAATTTTGGTGTATGATGCTGTTAACTTCAACAGCTCGTATCTCAAAAACGAAAACGGTTACCCCCTTTTTTTATTTTATTTTACGATTTATTTTTACAAGCAGAATCTACATGTAAATTTTAAAAAAAAATCCATTGTGTAGTTTAATTACGTACACTTCGCCTTAAATAAGTTTAAAGGGTGCCGTGAGTGAGCATACAATCGACAAAATTACCTTTTAATGAACACGCAAAAAAATATTTCTAAGAGGTGCAATATAAAAAAAGTTCTGGAACACCTAGGATTTCTTCCCACAAAAAGTGAATCAATGTATCATTCCTTTAAAGGGATTTTTAAAAAAATCTGAAATTTTCTTTTGATATTTTTTTCTTGATCTGGAATATTTCACGACAATCTATGAAGGTTTGTAAATTGAGCATGTAAAAAAATAATTGCTTAAAGAAGAGTCCGACTATCTGTTTATCACAAAAGAACAGAAAAATGAATGAAAACAAATGCTTTCAAAATTTTAATTTTAGACATTATTCATAGAAAAAGCTTCTTCGGCATTTTCCTAAAATTCGATGAAGGTTCGACAAGTACTGTAGTTAATGTAATTGAGAAATAACAAAATGTACGCCCAAACTGCGACCACTTATTAATTGCAGAAAGAAGTACATTTTGTCCTTAAAATGCGGGAAAATTAAAGATATAATTGCATTATTATTATTGCTCTGAATACTCTTTTGATCATAAACAGTTTCTGTCCAACTTTCGTAAAATTTCACGGAGATTCATTCAAAACACTTTATCCGCATTCGAAACCTTAATATTGACGCCGCTTTGTCTCGCTTTTGGGACCTAAATCACAGGCTTGACAAAAATACAAACAGCATATCGAATCTGAGCAGATAGTGAATTGCTTTAAATATAAGAAAAGTACGTAGAATTCATAGTAGATTCAGACTTTTACAAAAGATTCGAACAAATATATTAAATAATCTATTTAAGTAAATGAAGTCCCTTTTTATTCAAAATTACAATCCATTGAAAAAAGAAGCACAAGGATGATGTGCTTTTGACCATTTTTTCTTATTCTATGTCGATTATTTGTTTTATTTTTAAAATTCAAGTGTACGCCCGGGCGTTTTGACTTAAACGTAGCTACGCGCAGAAGAGGGGGGGGGGGCTTTACATATTATAGTTTATATCCTCAAATAAGTCCGCCTATCCTTATCATTGTCAGTTATATATCATTTTTACCCATTTTAATGGGTTTTTTTTGTGTGTTTTTATTTGTTATATAGATGGACTAAATCTTTGAACTGTAAAATTAATAAAATTAATATCGTAAACAATGAAAGTAGGTTAAAGACTAACAGTATTGAAGACTAAATGACTTTGGTTGGCCACTAGTCTAAATACCTCATTTTTAGATTGTCGGTAAGATAAATTTGTTAACAGTGTGCTAGTGACCTAATACGATATGTATGAGGTCAGTAAATTCAATATGGGGATTCAAGCTTCGTATATATCGTATAAGGACGGTCACTAGTCACTAGCACACTAAACTCGAAAACACGAATATAGTCCCTACTGTAAATAGTGTATAACTGGCTTGCAACTTATTTTCATATTCAGTAAGTGGATGAAATTACATATTTAAAAAAATGGGTGCTGAATCTTTATGTTAAGTAGTGATTTGGTCCAGTTAAAAAAGGTAAAAATATCTGTAGTACAGTACGTCTGATACTGTAAATTGAATTTTAGACGCCCTTACCATAGAATTGTTTATATTTTGAGAAAGAACTGATAGACTTCTCGATAATATTTGTCCCACTAGCAGTACACTACACTGTTAAATCTTTTTTGAGATAAAGCAGGTGCAATTTTTTAAAATTTTAATTTATTGTCTCGAAAGAAATACACTATGAAATAATTGATTATAACTCATCAAGGTTACAGAAAACAACAGTTACTATAGAAGAAATGACTGATCAATTTAATACAGGTGTATCCCAATTAAAGGCGCAAATGTCCCTATTAGTGTTTGAAGCGCAAATATTCTATCGTGTATTACAGGTAAAAAAAAAAAGCACAAACGTCCTGTGCCCCAAAGTAAACTTGATCTAAGTTTTCTTTGGCAAGGAAAACTTGGTCCAAGTCGCGTGTTGTCACTATCAAAGATTTTCATGTCAAACATCTACCAGGTTAACTTGGTCCATGTAATCATTTGTCACTATCAAAGATCATCAAAGTTTTTCATCAAAAGCTTAGCCAAAGAAAAAGCTGTACTGTGATTGGTAAATTTTAGTCCTAGTCCATCTAAGATTCTCGAAAATTTAGGATCAGTTTATTGTATTCTATCCAAGTCCTTCAACGTTTAAGCCCAAGAAAACTTTGCCGGTCGTCACTATAATTTTTTTTTACCAAAAACTTTTATTGAACAACAAAACTTGTACAAGAAAAACTTTGATAGTGAAAAGGGTGTTTATATAAACATTTTAAATATATTATTCATATGCAATTAATGTTCTCTTGATAATTTAAAAATGATGAACTAAATATATATAATTATCTATCTGTTAATAGTCTTATCATTGAAACCATTCATTAAAATAGAGTCAGTCATTTACTAAGCTACGATTTGAGGTTTGACTGTACCCAATTTTTCCTTATACAGCATTCTACTAATGAAGATGTTAAACATGCAACCAATGTGCTAGTATCTTTAAGGAATATGCAAATACGTGTACATGATTTTGTGCATGGATTATATTATTTCTCACAAAAATTCAATGTATACATTTAGGAAGTTAGTAATTTGTTTAAGTTGTCAATATCTTGTAATAAGTTGTTAATTTCCACCCGTAGGCTTCTTGGTGAATCAAAGAACATGTTCCGATCGATTGATTTCACCAAGAGGTGCTGGCTCGCCGCTTGAGAATTATATCCGGCCGAGTAGCATAATTCTTGGATTTACGAATTCCAAAACAATCCACAAAGGATTTAAAAACTATTTTCCAACGGTGAGTTAATTTTAATTTTTATCAAATTTGGTTCCGTATGGATTTCAAACTTTAAACTACATGGAAATATGTTCTTACTGTAAGAAATATTATAGAACATTACGTTTGAAGGGTGTCATTTTGTTATACTGTGTATCTTTTTTTGAAAGACCTTATTCCCAATATCTAAAAATAAAAGAAGTGGATGTATTACAATTTATATCTAATAATCAGATAGTGATCTGTTCATGTATAGCAAAGTATGTGAAAACTCATATCATTTATTGTAACCTTTACATGATAATGTAAAAACAATTCAAGCTAAAAGGCAACAGTAGCTTATCTAAAATACTGAGGGAATTGCATGAGCTTCAAACACAACAAGGTCGGATACGACAAACGTGTAGTTGTCTCCTGTTTTGCATGTATCACCCGTCATACGACTCCAGACTCATTCAGATTGTCACGACTGAGAACAGGACACCCTCGACTGTTCATACTATTAGACCTAAGACCAATAACTCATCTCACTAGTGAGTTCCTGGAGTTGAGACACAACAATAGTGACAGTAATTCTTGCGTAGTATCAAATATTCAGTCGTCCTTCTAAGTAGTCCTCTAGGAGCAGATTATACATTAGGAGCACAAGCTTGTTTTAGAATGCAAACAATCGATAACATGTGGGTTATTGAGTGAAAATACATCATACCGGTAGATACATACAGAGGCAGAATTAGGGGGCAGCCCCCCTCCTTTTCTGGGAAAATTTTATTGATTATATAGGGAATCACCGAAGCATGACAAAGGTACCCCCCCTTCTAAGTCAGTCAGTTGTCCCTTACTTATGATATATGAACGTGAATCTTAAGGAACTTGGCTATATGCATTTTTCTATAAGGTTTAGAGAAGGATTTCTATCAATTCAGCAACATATGAATACCAACATAACTCGGAAAGAAGGATGAACACTAAACCAGATGATAATGAGACCCTCCACAACCATGACAACAATGAATGTATTTTAACAAACAATTTTTTTCTCTTTGGACTGTTGTCTCTTTTACACAGACTCCGATATAAATGAAAAGAAAAAAAATCCAATTTATATAAAACTCATTTCCTTTATACCAAACACAGAGTATACTGAGCTTCAAGTTCTGATATTTAAATAAGTAGATATGGTATGACTGCAAAATGAGACAACTATCCACCAGAAAACAGATACCGAGGATTTACACATGCAACCATGTAGGGCACTATACAGACGTTAACAATGAACAAACTCATTCCATAGAGTAAGTTATTAAAGGCACCAGCATGTCAAAATTTGAAACAATTCAAAAAAGAAAAACAAGTGCCCAATTTGTCACTTTTAAGCTGAATCAAATGTAAATTAAGATACAAGAAAGTCTTTTAACTGTCTTTATATATAATACAGTATGTATTTAAGCATATTTGGCTTATAAAACTTATTTCAGCTACTAGTGTTTAAAGAATTAAATCACACAAAAAAGCCGAGGAAAACTCAAAACGGAAAATCCCTAATCAAATGGCAAAATCAAAAGCCAAAAACACATCAAACGAATGGACAACAACTGTCATATTTCTGACTTGGCACAAGCATTTTCTAATGTAGACAATGGTGGATTAAACCTGGTTTTATAGCTAGCGTAACCTCTCTTTTTAAAAGATGTAATTAAATGTATATAAAATGTTTAACTTGACTCACCATAATTGATGAAAGGTCGAACACAAACCACAAAACACACAGATCAATATACTCTTTACTATTTTTATTTGGTTTAACACGAATAGCTGTGTCATATCTGACCACGGAAATGGCAAATGTGTCGTAGTTACAATCAGATCCTCTATCCTAAGTTCTGACATCACAGAATAAGACTTGTCACTGAACTTTTACTTTCTATGATCACCACGAACGATCAGGAAATACTTGCCCGTTTGTGAAACACCTAGTTCACCTACGTGTTTGGTAGGGTTCTTTTTGCTCTCATGCCTCTGTGTAATGTATTGTGTACTGTTGTTTATCTTTGTAGTTGTGTTTGCTATTGTGTTACCAGTTTTCTTCGACTTATGGCTGACTTCCTTCATATTGTTATCTCGTTTTATCTGTCCAAACTCATTTTGAACATAAAATATTTTCGATTGGACGTCAAGCAACACAACACTTCAGCTGTTCGCTTATTTTTAGTTTATGGGTTTATTTGACAGATTCGTGAGGGACTTCACAAAATGAATAAAAACGCTCTACCAATATCCTTGGACCACACATTACATGGAATAGAATAATGACTTCCTTTCTCTAAATACATGAAATTCAAAGTTAAGTGTCCAGCGTATTTGTTTCCACACAGACACCAGACGACCTGTGCTTGATCCAGTCAGTCATCCTTACGGAACGATCAATAATTTTCAAACGGAGCTGGGGTGGGGGGGGGGAGGTAGTTTTTTTATTTCTCTGAAAATTACTTATAATCCCCAATTTGATGGAAAAACGTATTGCGGTCAAGCATATGACAAAACAAATCAAAACAAATTTTAGAAACATACCCCACCCCTCTGCCTCCTTTGAAGGTATATTGTTGCTCGCTTATAAAGGGTTTGTTGTGTAATTTTGGGGCATCTCATTATATTCATTAACATGAAGCCTTCCTTGTAATGCTGTATTTTGCAAAGACCGTTTTTTTTAAGTTGTTGTCAGTTTGACTGTGTTCGACTTGTGAGTTTGACACATGATATCCCTTCTGTAAATTCAAACTCTCTTTAATTCAAAAAATAAGAGTCATGTGCACTACAATCTTTGTAAAAGTTAAAGCTATATAAACTATTGTCTCAAGCTTTCCTTCGTAAAAAATAATCATAGACATTGCTTCTTATGCAGTAAAATGGATATCCATTTACAATGAACTAGTACACATTTTTGTTTAGAGGCAAACTGAAGGCCGCCTCAGGTTGCGGGATTTTCTCGATGTATTGCAATTCCATTGGTGGCCTTCTGCTGTTTTTAGCTCTTTAGTCGGGTATCCGTCTCTTTGACACATTCCCCATTTCCATTCTCAATTGAATGCATGGTTTGAATTTATCATCAACTTTTCTTTCAGGACTAACCATGACAAGAAAATATTTTAAAAATAGGGGAAAGTCTTGCGATGGAAATCTTTTCAAATGATAAAAAAAGCTTGACCATATTGAATGTAGATATATTTTTGAAATTAAAAGAAATAACAATATCAGTTTCCAATGTCAAATTACACTTTGAACCAGTACACTATCAATATGATATCAATAGTGATCCTATGTCATAAATATTCTTCCCGTCCATAGAATATTAATGTCAGATGTTGTGTGACTTGGAAGACGTAGAAACTTTGCCTTAGGTTTGTTTTCCTGACAGATAACTGATTGGAGTCCCAAAACACGTGACGTACTTCACCACATGCACAAATAATTCTGTCTAGACATTAATTTATTACAATTGAAAAAAGAAAAACTATCAACAAAGTCACGAGACTGAACAAGGCATACAAAGATCTATTATTTGTTTAGTAAATAGAAATATATGGTTTAGGGATATTGGATTGAAACAGCTTTTGGATTACTTTATAATTTACGATTTATGAGAGAGAGTGGGAGATAGGGGTTAGACCTGGTGCACGAAAAAAGGGAGGGTTCCAACCCCCGGAACCCCTGGACCCGCCACTGACGTCAAAGGGGAATACCTCTAATGATGTACTGGCAATGGCATGTCATGTCAAAAGAATATATTGATTTTGAGTTGAGGTTTAAATGTTTAAAAGACGTTATGATGACATGAAGACATGACCCCTCCAGGGACCGTGACCCATATGAAAATCTGTGCTCTTTATTGGGGAAGCTCGTGTCATCATGCATGTTACATTTTATTTGGAAATGAAGGTTGATTTGAGAATGACGCTAGCTTGTTGTTAGTCAATTAGAATAGGTCAAAGAATAAAAGTCACATTTCAACTTTAGATGTCTTATCTGGTGATGCCGTGACACTTAGACAAAGAGATGCCCCAAAAATCAGATTCAATTGAAGGTCGAGGATAGTAAAGCCTCTTATAAAAAACTGTTCCTTATTGTAAGGTTGAAATGTAAAACTCTGATGAAAAAATAGTTTTAATCTACATTGGATAGATGTGTAGGAGGAGAGTTGAGATCTCATAAAACATGCTTAAACCCGTCCCATTTTTTTGCGCCTGTGCCAAGTCAGGAGTTTCTGGCCTTTGTTAGTCATGTTTTTTTTTTTAATTTGAGTTAATATATAGGTTTCGGAGTTTAGTATGACGTCCATTTTCACTGAAGTAGTTCATGTGCACATTTTTATCAAGAAGCCTGCTTATGCCTGGTTGCAAATGGTTGCATTTGGCTGTTTCTGGGTTTTTTGTGGTGTTTTTTTTTTTTTGTTGCTCTTTGGTCGAAGCGGGTTGCAGTGTCGGATCCAAGGGGGGGTTGCGGGGGTTGGACCCCCCTTTTTTGGACGATCAATGCATTTGAATGGGGACATATAGCTGGAACCCCCTTCTTCGTCCTGGGTTGGAAACCCCGTTTTTAAAATGGCTGAATCCGCCCCTGGGTTGTTGTCTCTTTGACACATTCCCTATTTCCATTCTCAATTTTATCTCTCTCCATAAAACCAAATAAAAAAGAGTCAAAAGGCGAAGTAACGTAATTGATATGTAATTTATAAATCTCCGAACATGTGATTTAAAACTCGTTGAATCGGAATATCTGAAATATAAACTGTGGCATTTTAATCTTCAGAGATTAATTAATTAAATCAAGTAAAAGATCAAAAATATCTTGTCGTTTTTTATGATTTGAAAATACCTGATTGTGTTAATTCTTACATTTATTATATATGTAACTTTTTTTTATATCTAAAGGGCTGACTAAATCCAATTTAAATAGAAATAGTAAATAATTGTTTTATCTTTTTCAATAAATCAGGAATAGTGTCACTATCGCAAATCTTCCAGAATGGATTACCACATTCATGCAGAAGATGTTTCAAAGTTATGTATTTGGAATGAAATCTTAAAAACGTCTATTTTTCTGTCATACTTTATCACTGGTTTTGTATGGAAATATGAATCGCTGTACCATCTTGCCTGTTTTTCTGGTTTATTGTAAAATGACGAACTTTTTACTGGTACATTATAAAACTTCTATGTGGATATGTTTAGTACGTTTATTCCCGATCATGTCAAACGTTCAATTAAAACAATTGTCTATTTAGGAATTTTGTGTCAATTGCATTTTTTTTTTTCAATAATTTCTGTCCCATGTATTCGTCCGGGAACACTTAAAGAGCAATTGTTATATTATAATATAAAAAAGGGATATAGATAAAACCATAAGTCATTCAGACGGATGAACTCGACTCCAATCTTAATTGACTAGGATTGTCAGTTTTCCTATCGAAGGTCTGTGGTTTCCCCCGGGCACTTCGGCTTCCACCACCAATAAAAACTGGCCGCCACGAAATAGCCCAAAAGCGGAGCTAAAAAGTGGCGTTAAAACACCAAAAATCAAATCAATCTCATTTCACATGACCAGCCTGCTATTGTCAGTTACAGCCGATTTCATTGAGTGTGAAGCCAAAGGTAATATCTTTGGTTAGCTTGCTTGTAAGCTGAACCGTGAAGTCATTGTTAGGTCGGTAAACTATCCTCCTTTAAGAGAAGACTAGTCCAGCAGATAACCAATCTATCAGTCTGTTGGACTAGGAGAGTAGTTTACCTGACCTAACAATGACTTTACGGTTCAGCTAATAAGCAAGCTAACCAAAGATATTACCTTTGGCTTCACACTCAACGAAATCCGCTGTAAAATAAAATCTTAAACATATGTCGATAATAGTAACGCAAATCAAGATTGGACAAATGTTGTTAGTTATAGTCAATCTTAATTTGTTTGTTTCCTTTCTTAAAAAAAATGGAAGATGCGAGAAAAAATAGCTTCATTGAAAATTGTTTATGAAAAGAGAAAGACACATTTTTATTAAAAAAATCAATGTCAAAATACATCAGAGATTTTAAGGATATAGTAATGTTTTACCTGTAATGTAAGCACAAAGCACACATTTTTGTTGAGAAAAAAAATAATAAAACACGTTTCCGACTGAACTATCTGATTATCGATGGTTATCGATGATTCCCAGTTTATCGATGATAACTACACTTCCTTTTCGTAGTTCAAACTAACTAACGTATGGAAGACACTTTTTGTGTTGGGCAACACATTCATTAAACATTTGAAAAATAAAGCCCATGTAAAATAAGGAAATGTGGTATGATTTTCAAGGAGACAACTATCAAACAGAGTCCAAATAAAACTAAATTAGATAAGTTTAAGCATAATTTGACCTGTAGAAGTCATCTGAGACAGCTATCAAACAGAGTCCAAATAAAACTAAATTAGATAATTTGACCTGTAGAAGTCATCTGGTGTTTTTACCTAAAACAGTCATAATTTTTTACCTTCCGTAGTCATTTGTTTTTTATTGTTTTTTTTTTTACTTTAAGAAGTCATTTTGGGTTTTTTTAATTTCTTGGAAAAAATGCTGTCTCATTAACATGTATCTTACAACTCATATAATACTGTGCTTCATCAAGGACTTGTACAATATGACTATACAAACTAGGGAGCTACCATAACACTACAAAAGGGAGGGTTTGTTCGAGTCAGAAAGCCCCAATATTTGTTTTTAGATTTTTGACGGTGTCATTGGTTTTTCTTTTACACTATATATTTATATAATACATGGCGATGAATGGAACTTGCACTTTTTGTAATCAAAATCTGTATACACAAAATTCAATTCTGTTTTACAAAACTATGGGATACAGACTAGTTTTATGAAAACAAAAATTTTCTTTTGTAGACAAAATTCTCTTTTGCAGACAAAATTCATTTTTGGAAATATAAACTTATTTGCATACAAAATTGACTTTTGTTACCAGATATGGAAATTAAAACACAAACGTAAATTTAGTGAGATAAATTTAATTTTGTAAGATAAAATTCGATTTTGTAAGATAAAATTCAATTTTGTAAGATAAAATTCAATTTTGTAAGATAAAATTCAATTTTGTAAGATAAAATTCAATTTTGTGAGACAAAAAGACAAAATTCAATTTTGTGAAACAAACTTCAATTTTGTGTTTATTTTTGTGTAGACAATTTTATGTTTTGTTAAACAGAAGTGAAAATTTAACAAAAGTTAAATTTGTGTCAAAAGTAATTTTTGTAACATAAAGTATTTTTTGTCAAAACAAGTAATTTTTGTCACAAAATTCAATTTTGTATGCAAATTAGTTCGCCCTTTTTTGAATTAGGTAAGATATATACTTTATTTGGAAACACTCAGACACATATTTACATGTGTAAAAAGAGGCAAAATACAGTCATAACTATTGGTACTACAAAACAATGTTAATATATAATCACTATTTTAAAATTACAATATTTTAACTAATTTCTTAATAAACAGTGATAAGTTCCTAAGAACTTTGATATTTCAAAATGAAATCAGTCTAAAAAGTATACGTTTTCTCTACAAATTGAAAAATGCGGAAATAATCTGAACTATGTATTTTTCTGATATTTTTAACCTATTCATTTTGTCCGTACGCAATTGAATTTCGAGTACAAAAGCACCGGAGGCCTGTTCGCGCCTCGTATATAATGTATGGTGAATATCTGGATTCAGGTATTTTTTTCATCTGCTTGATCACAATATTTATCAAATTGGGGATCAGAATATATTTTTTAGGGAAAAATACATAACCATCCCTCTGTTTTTTTTAAGTTAAATGGTCGTTCCTTTATTTTGTTTATTTATAAACATATTCGCACCTATTTTATAGTATTTGCCATATTAGCATCACTTTGACTATTTTGACCAGAAGGTAAAGAGGTCAAATTAATAACCATTTCCTAATATTACAACATTTTGTGTATTAGGAGATTATTTTTAGGAAATGGCAGGAATTTGCCCTTATTTGATATTATGCTAATACTCAGAACGAGGCTTGTCTTGTTTCAGGGTATGTTCATGACGTTGCAAATATTTCGTTAGATTTTTATGAATTATAATTTATATTTTTTTTTATATCTTGAAGGATTATGTTTTATATTGTGGAATTCGGAAAAGAAGAACACTAAAGTACACTAAAAGGTAAGAGAAACTGCAGCTTTCTGATTTTGTGTCCGGCAATAATTCATTTAAGGTTCATCATAAGGAATTGAAAAATATGGCCGTGTTTACACCTCCAAAATTACTATGAGTACAGACAAACTGGTACATCCAGGAAAATTTTAAGGCATGGCAGGAACTAGATATATAAAAGTTATATGAAGTCTACGTTTCAGAAAATTATAAACTTACCTGGATTTTGATGTTCATTTTTTTCCAGTCTGCAGAAGATAGCAAAATAAACAAACACCCGAGTTTCGTTTGATACGGTCCACTCAGTTACACAGTTTAAACCTGTTAAATCACCTATTGTTTACAGGTGTCTATTGTCCATCTATTGTCCATTTAAATCAATACTACTCACAACATTGATTATATGAGGGGAGCTTCTCAATCGTTTTCACTACTTAGTTAATTTTTGCACCTTCTGCAGGAACGAAAAAAAATGGATAGCAAAATCTAGAAAAGTTTATAATTTTCTGAAACATAAAATGCATTTAAAATTTATATATCTAGTTCCTGCCATCCCTTAAAACTGTTGCAGGTGTATAGGTTAGTCTGTACTCAGAGTAAAATTTGGGGTATAAATACGGCCATTTTAGCCAAAAGGTTATGATGAACCTTAAGAATTGATGCTTCATTTTGTAAATTTATTGGGGGTGTAAAAGCGTTGACCGAAATACATTTTCGAAAAAGTTACGCACGCGCACGTTCAACGTTTTTACGACCCTATAAAATTACGATAAGAAACATTCAACAGTGGCGGATCCAGAAATTTTCATAAGTGGGGCCCACTGACTGACCTAAAAGGGGGCCGCTCCAGTCACGCTTCAGTGATTCCCAATATAAACAACCAAATTTTTCCCAAAAAGGGGGGGGGGGGGGCGGGCCCCTGCCCCCCCCCCCCCTAAATCCGCCTCTGTTCAATACTTATAATTTCTTTTTTGTTGTTGATATGATCTTGAAGACAAGTTTTTCTTTTATTTATCTGTGCTCTTTATTGTGGAAGCTCGTGTCATCATGAATTGGAAATGAAAGTTGATTTCTAAATGACGCGAGCTTACTGTTAGCCAATCAAAATAACGTAATAATGAAACATACATGTATAAGTTAATTATTCGAATGAAAGAAATTAATAGATCATGATTAATAGAATGTACAACAGATGCTGGAGTTATTTCCTTTTTCGGAATTTTCACTATAATACATTTCGTTTATTTTAATTCATATCTCGCAAGACCTTGTGCAAAAGTGTGTTATGGAAAGTTTTCAATACAACATTGGATTATGAACTGATCTTAAAGATGAAATGCGCAGCCTGTCCACATAAGTGTGATTCTTAGGTGGAGTAGTAGTTTAAAAACAGAAAAAAAATAATTAAAAACGGTGAAAGCTATCCAATCTCTTTTTGTCACAGTGACTAATATTCTACACCTCTTACATGTTAGTAAGATATAGGGAAAGATTTGTACATAAACATCTGACAAACGGAAGTCGTAAATCAAAGAAGTTCAAACCAACCATAGGCAAGAGACAAACAGGTATATCGAAAAGAAACGGTTTATTAGAAGTGAAATATTTTATAACTCGAACTAAAATATTCAACAATAAAATTATTAGAAAGGCATACATTAGATAGCTGAAACTGTTAAGCAGCTACTGAAAGACAATTATTTTAATATGAAAGAATTCCTGAACATTTAAATGCTCTTTTTATTATTATTATTCACCACACACGCTGAGTTCTGCTGTTTGTGATGTTGCAAAGTCATACAACGAAAATAAACTTTGACAAAACAAATATGGATCCATCATAAAAATATATGTACATGATTAAATGACAACAACCAATGATTTTTTTAACCTGTAAAGTTCAAGAACTTTTTAATTACTATTTTCAACATTTCTTATACACACCCTTTACCGTTAAAAATTAAAAGTGTGTAAAAACATATGTTTTTACGCTTTAGAAATGAGTAATGATGATATAGACATATTTTTTTTTCTAACAATATATTTGTTTTTGTTTTGTTTTACTTGTTTTTCAAAAATACATTCGCCCGAGAAAAATAAATCTAAAGAAAACATATATAAATATATAAATATTGATATCCTCTCAATTAGGCGACAACAACCTAACAAAAATAACCAAAATTTAAAAAATGAAAATATTAGTCTTTAACTATATACATGTATATAAAAAAATTATAATTAAAGATCTACATAGCCCCGAATGAAAAGGTTGAAATAAAAGTATCGACAACCGTACGGCCTACAACAATTTGAAACTGAAAATCATACTGTAAAGTCGGTATGGGTATAGGTTCATTATTGGCTTCAGTTAAAAAAAACCAATGATCCTGGAATTATAGACACTTGTGTTCCTCGTAGAAGATGTGCTGTGGTTTTCATCCTATATCAACTAACATTCCTGGTTGATATGTTCATAAATGACATACTAGTATTTCCTTTATTTACTAAATGAGAATGAACATACATTTTTATATCTGTATACATCTTATTTGAATTTGTTTTTTTTTTTCAGTTTCTGAAGTTCTGTTACACTTTCTTCCATCAAAATGTGTGCTTGTCCATACCTTATTAATACATTGGCTAGAGGTACAGGGGAGGGTTGATATCTCACAAAATATGTTTAACCCCGCCGCATTTTTCGCCTGTCCCAAGTCAGGAACCTCTGGCCTTTGTTAGTCTTGTATGTTAGTTTTATTTAATATATTTATATGTTTAGGAGTTTATAGTGCGACGTCCATTTTCATTGAACTAGTACACATTTTGATTAGGGCCTTTTGGTTCAGGATTTTCTCGCTGTGTTGACCTATTTCAACTTTACTGTACAAGACCTATTTGTACATGGCCTTTAGATGTTTTCTGCTTTGGTCGGATTTTTGTATCTTTGACACATTCCTCAAACCCATTCTCAATTTTATTGTACCAAGACAATATCGGAAGCGGATTCAGGCAGGGGAGTGGCGAGCGTTCACCCCCATAAAATTTGCAATATTTCGATAATTTTGCCTCAAATTTTTTTTTTCGCCTCGCTCCGCTTTGTCTTATACTTTAAATGACATTTGCGCCCCTTAACCTTATATCCTGGAATCGCCCTATACTCCTTTCCGTACCTATAAATTACGATTAATAAGCCCACATTAATTTGTTAAAATAATTTGGTGTTCAAGTGCGTTTTGAAAATTAGTGTAAACAATATAAAAGTAGAAAAAAAGTATAAATATCACGGAAGACTATCAATCAGTCAAAATATTATCAATTTTAATATTAACACAGTTTTAAGTAATAATGATATAATCACAGTTAACCACTTAAATTTTAATAAATCCACAACAATATTTATGTAAATGAATTTGGTTAAAGTTTAGGATTTTCATTTTTATTCTAAAGAGATGATAAAGGTAAGTCATGCGCATTAATTTCAATTATGTTTTAGGCTTAAATGAAGAATACCATTCAAATGGAATTTTGAATTTTAAAAACAAATATCAAAGCTTAGACGAGTACCGATAAGACAGTATTACAAAGAAAATCACTTTTTAACATGTTGTTTTATAGTAAAAGATCAGAATAACCATATTAGGTTGCATTGGTGTCTTCTGTCATCTTGGATTGTAAAATGGCAGATCACGATAGGTCTATTTTTATATTTACGTGCAATTTGATTAGAGGAATTTTCATTTAAATGTACAAATTTATGTGCTTTTAAGTTGTATGTATGTTATTTTTAATAAATATAATTAACCAATAATTTATCTTAATTTTGATTTTTCTTAAATTTTTGTATAAAGGGGAGGTAACTAAGAAAAAGTACAGTTTATAAAAGGAATCTACAGGACATTTTTCTATTATATTTTATAGCAGGAAATAGTTGTTATTTAATATTCTGAAAAAAATATTATAAGAGCTATCTTTTCTTAATTTATTTCCAATATCTATCATTCAATTTTCCTTCTATTCACAGCATGATGCTTTTCTCAGTGTAATCCATACAAAATGTTTCATTTTTACACCATCTGTATCTTAAAAACAATCTCGGTTATCTCACATTTTTATAATATTTTTGAACGTAACTATACATTTTGAGAGTATGAAAAAAATCAATTTTTGTTTATACTCTTATACCAGACTTGAACATTAAAAAATAGCAGACATAGACTTATACAATAAAAATCGCAGACATGCGCAGATGTTGACACGGGAAAATTATGCTTCTACATTAAAAACTAAAATGATAGCAATGAATATGAAATGAGTTGCACATCCTGCTCCAAAATTAAAGCACAATTGCCCTTAGACCTCTTTGATAACTATAGTGACATTGGGTTTCCGTTGCATTTGGTCCATATGTCAGCTGTACTATGATACTTTATCCCATTTTGGGGTAAATCTTTGCATTTTCAGTACTACCGGACCATGAAATGATGACTGGGGTTATTAACGACATTGACTGCCTAAGAAGCCATCGCACGGTCGGCTCATTATATCAGACTATGAAATGTTTATCTTTCTTTGGCATACAAAAATAACAGTTAATCTTCTGTTTTTAAGTAAGTTTTAAATTCAAATTTTGTTATGTTTGTCGCTTTGCCTATTTTCAACTCCATATAAACACTGCTTTTATTAAATAAAAATATGAGAAGATATGGCATGAATGGCAATGAAACAACTCCCTACAAGAGTCTAAATGAAATTGGAGGTAGCTATTACAGGTCTCCGTATGGCTTTCCTGGGAAAATGATCAAAATTATGCTCTTATTGAATTACAAAATCAATAATTTCTCGATATCATATTATGCGATTTTTACAAACATATGCAAAACAATTGCCTCGAACGTTACCTACAGAAGAACTCTGATTGGTTTTATTGTATTTTCAAATTTACATGTAACTTGTTATGAAAGTTCATAGAAGACGATGCATAAGATGCATCTATTTTTAGTCCCAAATGTAGTTTATGTCTTCTTATCAACGGTGTGAAATTTATTAATTTGCACCTACTGCAACAGTTTATCGAGACATACAGTCGCCTGAGATAAAAATGACATATCTAATATCAAGGAAGTCGACTACTGATGACAACTCTTTTAAGATAATTTCTGCATTCAGTATGCAGGTTTTGAAACATGCATTTGGGAAGAAATAGAAATGGCTATATGTACTTTAAAGAGAAATATTGAAAGAAAAAGAAACACAACAAAAATAAAATAAAAAATAAAAATTAGGAATTATTACAATAAATCACAAAACACCATAGTTTCTAACAATTTTACTAGGTGAAAATTCAGTCTAGTTCTTGTTGTTGTAATCTTGAACTTTGACGTTAACTACAGTGATCTATGGATAATTGCGTTTTTCACCCCAAAGCTATGACCCACTAAAGATATTGTCCTGGGGGGGGGGGGGGGAATCATCTCCTAAAATGTTTCGTTTTCATTTGACTTACTGGCCCACGTACGTTTATCTTCATACTAGGTTTGGTTAGCTGATTTTGGCGAGAGTTGGACATAGGCTTTAAGATATATTATCCAGATTCAAATCTTTTGACTCACTTTAGTCTTTAAATGCCTCCTGTAATTTCGACCTTTGATGTAGTGACCTCGTTCTCAGTTATTCGAAATAGTTCTAATCTCCTGGAGCATTAAGTAAAACAATTTAGACGTATAGTTAATAAGATAACAGCCTGAAACAAAAATGTTGTCAAAATTCTAGTATTTCAATAGATAATGTGACCTTCATCTATTAACCCAACATTCTATGGTATTTTGCAAAATCTTTCTCATTAAATCAGGTTGAGCAAAATAATTTGAACACAGTTTAAAGATAAAATTCAGGAACAAAATGTATGCCCAAATTTCAGTTTATCAATCGCTGCTGCGACCTTGACCTTTAACCTATTTCCCCCAAAATCATAGGGACTTACTCTTTCTGTTGGGCGAAACAAAGCAACTAGTTTGGTCAAATGTAGACATATGTTTAAAGAAAACAACAATCCTGAAACCAAATTTTCCCCAAATTTCAGCAGGCTGTTAATTTATCCTATGGCCATGACTTTTGACCCTAAACTTACTTCGTCAAAATTTGGCTAATGAGATACTGAGAAAACACGTACAAAAAAGGATATAAAAATCTTCCTTTTCTCGATTGGAAACATAATGTATAATGGTATCCAGCAAAACACCTGTTGAACTATAGGTGAAAGGTAAAGGTAAACTAAACTATTGCCGTAGGTATTTTGTGGTAGAGCGTTTTCTTTCATGCGTTTAAAAAAATAAGATGTTGTAGGGTTGCAAATGAGACAACTCTTCACCAGAGGCCTGATCAGACGAAGAAGTAGGCAACTGTGTTTAGTCTTTCTAGTTGTTCAATTAAATACCCCTTCCCTGACGATTCGTAAACATGTACGTAGTTTTTGTTAGGGAGGTACCAATTGAATTTTAGGGGGAGGGGTAAGATGAAATTTGAAAAAAAGGCAGGACTGGAATTTTGAGTGAAGAAAGGCAGGACGGAATAGAGTGAACAATAAAAAGGCAGGATATAGATTACAACTAAGAATAAATCCATCCTTGACCCCTTTCGCCATAAAAATCAAATGGTAGCTCCATTACATTGAAAATAATTGCAACAATTCCCAAGATCCGATTTTATTTCAAATGGGATTTATTATATAATTTTGTAAATACAGAATCATTTGAAAGATTGTTCGTGATATAAATCACATATTCTTGAGGGTATTTTTTACTTCCAATAATTAGCTGACTAACTTCCTATGGGTTTTCCAGGATTACACGCAAAAAAAACCGCTAAAAACTGGCAACGGCAACCAATGGGTCCACAACACAGCGAGAAAATCCCGCACCCGGAGGCGAGCTTCAATTGGCTCCTAAACAAAAATGTGTATTTGTTCAGTGATTATGGGCGTCTTACTAAACTCCGAAATGTATGAAGACTGAAAATATCATTTTATTCATTTCTAGCTAGATAGCCTATGGAAAGTTGTAAATGATTTAAAAGCGTAATTGTAACATTAATTTGTAAATGATATTAAGTTATTCAAGACGTCTACACCAAAACAGGAAGTCTCACATAAGGTGTCAGATAAGTTGCCATAGGTATCAAAAATCCTATCAAACGTATTTTGGAGATGTAAGACCTTGTCACGTTAAAAGCTGAGTTGCAACAAAAATTACCGTATTACGGAGTTGTATGTTAAGAAGTACTTTTGGTATATATATATGATTAGACTATTATTACATTAAAACGGAAGGTATTTACTGATATTTATACCACAATATATCGTATTTAAATCCACTAACAGAACATGTCTCCATGTCAATTCAAAATGTATAAATTCATTGAATGAAGAGATGCTTCATTATTTCATCGCTGATCTGATAAAAATCTAGTAAGTGTGAGCCATTGTCCACACAACTCAACTTGACATTCGAGTCTTTAACTCAGTGATATTGTTCGCTTTTTTCAAAACTACCTGTACCCTTTTTAATTGGGAAAATATGCGCAATTTTCATCAAATTTGGGAATTTTAGAATAAACCATGAATTTGACTGAAACTTCAATTTACAGACCCCATTTCAAGAGTCAAACCCTGCTTTATAAATAAGACCCTTTTTTGTCAGTGATGATACATAAATAGACCCTCAAATCTGCACATACATGTATAGTAATTTTCAGCATGAAAAAAGTACAAATGAGTGTTTTTTCAGTTTGAATTCATGCACAATTACTACTGAAACCACTGTTTGGGAAAAAAGATGTCTTTTTGGGAATAATTTTAAGCCATTTTTTTTTCTTCAAATTGGGATTCTTCTCCAGGGGAAAAAGCCTATATTCTCAATTAATTTAAGGCAAACAATATCACTGTACATGTAGCTTTACACAAAAAGACTTCTGATCTAGAAACATGTAACTGAAATACATACTTTCCAAAAATTATTCCAGTATGTAAAGTTTTGAAGAATAGAAAAACAATAAAATATCCGATAATAATATAGCAATTATCTCTCTGGCGATAACGAATAATGGCTGACAGCACCGTTGCTTTCACTAATTAGAGGCTAAAAGAGCCAGTGTCGCTAACCTAGATCTATGTTCATCTTTATCAATTCGCCTTTTCAGAAACTAGAGGACTATGGGTAATCTCATTGTACGTACAAAAATGAAAATAACGTGACGTCATTTTCAACATTGTAGACTTCAATATGTTTCATGACCAAAAGGAATTGTTCAACTTATATTTGCTTATCATTTTGATTCAATTAGAATTTTTCTCTATGATTTTTTTTTTTCGATACAAAAAAGGGCAATAACTCCAATAAGAAGACAACTGACAAATTCGTCTACAAAAATGCTGACCTATTTGCAGTTCTCGTCTTGGTGATGTTTTTTGTTTCCGAAATTTTATATATATCTTTTATAATTTTAAGATAATAGACAAAAAACGCAAAACAAACTTGTTTTTTTTTTTGTTTGTTTTGCTAAATATAATGGCGTCAAAACTAATGGTTTTTGCAAAACGGTTTTTTTTTTACAACAGTGGAAGATGTCAATATATAATGTTATTTCATATAGATAGAATTTTAGTAGGTTTTTCTGTATGAATGGGATTTTAAATAATTAAGGAATGACTGTAATATTTTTTCTGTCTATGAAGAAATAACATAAAAAATTTGGTGCACACTGAATAACCAGTGATATTGTTGGCTTTTTTCAAAACTACCTCTACCCTTTTTTATTGGGAAAATATGCGTCATTTTTATCAAATTGGGAAATTTAGAATATACCATGAATTTGACTGAAACTTCAATTTGAAGGCCCACTTTTAAGAGTCAAACCCTGCTTTGAAATAAGACCCCTTATTGTCAGTGATGATAACATAAATAGACCCTCAAATCTGCACATATAGTCATTTTAGACATGAAAAATGTATAAATGAGTGTTTTTCAGTTTTTATCAATTACAATTACTACTGAGACTGCACTGTTTGGGAAAAAAGTCGTCTTTTTGGAAATAATTTTAAGCCATTTTCTTTTCAAATTGGGATTCTTCTCTGGGGGAAAAGCCTTTTTTTCTCCGGTAATTTAAGGCAAACAATATCAATGATAACGCGCGCATAGCGGGTTATTTAACAGTGTGCACCACATTTTTTATGTTATTTCGAATAGACAGAAAATATATTACAGTCATTTCTTATAATTTCTTATAATTTAAAGTCATATGAAACGAGTGAGTGGTGAAAAATAATGTTTATCCAATTCTTGAACCTATGCATGTATATATCATAAACTTAGTCCTCTGTGCACGATTTTATCATTTTTTACGCATATATATCGTATAATCACCGGATTTTTACGAGGTGGGTTACACTCAGGTCACTATGCATACGGAGAATATGTCGCCGAATTGCTTGCTGAAATTAAAATAAGTAAACTTCTTCTAAATGTGGACAAATTAAAGAATTTTCCTCAGAAAAAAGTATGTGTACATAAGTTGTATAATGAAAACTTTCCATTTAGTTATAAAAAACGTATGCATATTTTTTTTTTAATTTGAGGTTTCTTATGACAACCGTAGAAAACCATGAAAAAACATTGATGACGTCACGGTCACATGACCAAATTATGTCTATGGGCTGATAACAAAAGAACGTCAGCCAATCAGAAGACGCGTTACACCCAAAATTAAATTATATAAGCTTATTATCTCCGGAAGAAGTATATTCACCGCGCAAAACGTCGAGTGCTTTAACGTGTATGTTAAAAACGTTTGATGTACAATTGGTTTTGGTAAATGCTTGCCATTACATACATTTCTGTCGATACTCTTAGTATAAATTATACTTCAAGTCCAAAATAACTCTATATTTAATTATATTTCAAGGTTCTTTTCAGTGACGTGACGATACCCATGAAACTTATACCATATTTCAATCTATTTTATATTATTTTTCAGATGATAAAAGGAATTCTGGTCATTGGATACATTTTATCATTATTCAGTCTTTGTTGTGCTCTGGTAGAAGAAATCAAGCCACCCGATGAATTTTCAGCATGTCTAAAAGAAAGATTGGCAAAAAATGATCCAACACACACAACTTATGAATCACTTAATAATTTCTGTATAAGTAGCAATCGAAATAAGCAAACAGCTAAAATAGAAGGTCAGCATTTAAATATATCAGTAGAGACTGTTAACTGGATTAATGAACTTCTTCGCATGTCGGAAGTAGATATAAATATACACGAACGAGCAAAACGTCAAGCTACGAATGATACTAATATTCCTATCCCGCCATATTTACAGTTTGTCTTTCCAAGCCAATTTGGTACTCCATTATATCCTAGTTTTACTAGTAACACAGCAAACCAAGCTCAGCAACAAAATACTGCGCAGCAATCCCAGAGTAACGCGCAAGGTCAGCAGACGATAGTACAACCAGCCTCTGTTCAGCAGAATCCACAATTACCTGTACAAAACAATGTTCAAAACAATGTTCAAAACCCTCAAATACAAGCACAGGTACCACAAAACACACAGAACCAGTTTCAAAACGTACAAGTTTCAGCTCAAGGACCACAGGTTCCCTTCCAACGACCGCAGATTCCAGTTCAAAATATACAATCGGGCCAGGGTCCTGCAGTTCAAAATCTACAGCCAGGCCAAAGTCCAGCAATTCAAAATCTACAGCCAGGCCAAAGTCCAGCAATTCAAAATCTACAAGCGGTTCAAAATCTACAACCGGTCCAAAATCCTGCAATTCAAAATCTACAACAGGGACAAAATCCTGCAATTCAAAATTTTCAGTCAGCCCAAGCTCCTAATCAATTCGCTGCTGGAACCCAGTTCCGACAACCACAGGTAGTAAGACCACCAGTCCAACAAGTAAGACAGCCGCCTAGAAGACAGCTACGAGTTCGAAAAGAGTATAGACGTCTCACAGACCAAGAGCGTGCTAGATACCACAGGGCGATTCTTATGATGAAAGCCGATACGGTATGACATCCATTTAATTTAATAAATAATTAAAATCATATTGCATGCTATTTTTCTGGTTAGCCAGAATTTATTTCAATCCAAATCATACATATTGAATAGTTATATGACTGTGACATATTTCTGTATAATTAATCGAATGTCCTTTCACATACAATTAATTAATGGCTGATATTGGTATTAATAGTTTTCGGCATTTTTTGGAATTATACACTATCGAGTTGAGATGACCAATGATAATATGTTTATCGCTATTTTACCTATGACGACGTTGTTAGTTTTATTGACAACGGCACGTGCACTCTTCGTGTGTTTCTAGCGATAATTTTTCATACCACTCTACGGTTCTTAGAAAGGAGTCAATAAGATCAAATGACAAATTCTAAAACAGCGATAATTTCCAATATCAAGCACTATTGATGAGAAATACATTTTTAAAACTCTCATTTGTGTAACAATTTAACACCAATATCTAGTAATTTTGTTTGCAATCACTAGGTAGATGTCACTGCTAATTACCTCTGTAATCAGCACTACACTATTACTATTGTACATGCATAATGACATCTTAATATTGATAAATTTGGCAGTTAAGATTAAGAGAGATGACATTTGTCAGATTTTACAGAGATAGAATTTTATTGAGATTTATTTTGTCTAAATAAAAACATTTATGGATTAATAAAAAAAAATATTTTTTACATAAAGACATTGTTTCAGCACTAATAGTCTCGGTAGTTTTCTCATGTTTATAATATGCGTATCTTTCGATGCAACTTCCGAGCAAGGACTGGTGCTCATAAACGCAGGACTTCGGTAAAGTCCGGATAGCCGACAACCTTGCTTCGGAAGTTGCTTTCAATTGAGCTTGATATCTAATGTATCGTTATCTTTACAGAGTGTTCCACCTAACAGATACGATGCCTTAGGTCTTATTCATTTCCGAATGGTTGACAACATACATCATGGCGGTGCCTTTTTAGCATGGCATAGAATTTTCATTACAATGTAAGTACCAAAATTCAGAAGTTCATATACCAATTAAGCAGTGTATGTACTAGTCTGATAACAAAAGAAACGATACACAAGTTTGAACACCCAAATATCATAAAATATAATGAAAAAAATTATCCAATAATTACCAAGCAAATGCATATGATAAAAAGAATCTGATCAAATTGGAACGCTAGAAAACACCGAGTTATTGAACACAGACGAAAAATGATTACGAAAATCGGCATTTAATTTCCAAGATGAGAATTAAGTATTCAAATATCTGCAAAAGTTTTAATATCGTTTTTTTTTATTTTTGGTAAAAAATACAGTTTTTGAAATAACTAAAATTGAAAAATAATTGCATTTTAGCCTTAAAATAATGGTTCTGAAAAGAAAATAACACTCTGTAAAAATTATTCCAATTGGGCAATTATTTACCTTGGTACAGTGTATTCAATTTCTTTATATATGGAAAATACATTGTCTTGTGTCGATTCTTTTGTTGACAAGTATAGTCTTAGTCCTAAGTCAAAGCAAAAAAGAAAAGAAAATAGTATTTCAAGACGTCATAATTATTTTGACTAATAAATACCTAGTTTCAAATCCAAATTTGTGTTTTGATTAATAAATCATATTTTTTTGAAATTATCTTTAATGTGTGTGTTTTTTTTTAAAATATATACATGCAATTGCAAGTGTTTTTATATCGTGAATCAAAATATATTTAAAAATAATAAAGCTTGTTTAACAGATATCCACAGAAGATGTTAATATTGCCTGCATATTAATAAATAATAAAACAAAAAAAATGGTTAAAACATAAACACTATCGCATCTAAAGCTCAATCCTTGTACTAATATTAAAATGACTGGGAGATGTGGTATGACTGCCAATAAGACAGCTGTCCACCAAAGTTAAAATTAATTGTACTGTTATTGTATCCGATATTCTTAGCCGTTTTCACGAAATTTACCAGTTAGCTACAACTAATGTTTTTAACACACCAGTCCAAACTCATAAATCGAAAATAAAGTGACAGCGTCATGGCTAAAAAAGAAAAAAGAGAACCAGACAAACATTAGTACACAAAACACAGAAAATCAAAGACTTAATCAACACGAACCCCACCCCCTTGAAGAAGATCTGCTGGTCATCAGTAAACTCCTATTGCGAAATACAAAAATTGTGTAGGTCATTTGCAAAATAACAAAATTGTGTTGGTCATTTGCAAAATAACAAAATTGTGTTGGTCATTTGCAAAATTTTGGAGGTCAAAATCGTACAATACCCTATCTTCAAGAGCTCTGGCTTACAAGGTAAGAAAAGCGTGGAAACGGGATAAGTATTTAAATCAGATTGAATTTATGCAGTAAAATCATTGTAGCTACAAGTGAAAAAATATCCGTGGACACTGGTTATCTGTATAATACGTCTTCTAAATAACGGTTTGAAGAGTTCAAATATTATGGTAAAGTACAAAATACATTTATTTTTCAGATTTGAAAATGCCCTTCGACAGAAAGTGCCAGGTGTAACACTCCCTTATTTCGATTCGACAATGGATGAAGCTATGGTAGACGAGACTCGATCGATTATGTTTTCACCCTCTTTTCTTGGCAATGGAAATGGTTTGGTGACAAGTGGTCCTTTTGCTTACTGGCAGACACCATCGGGTCCATTGATAAGAAATACTGGCAACCCTGGTGGGAGTCTATTCTCGAAAGACGAAATTCGGAGTATTTTGACAAGAACTAGAATTTCAGAAATTTTGGAACCCGGTGCTTCGAACCAATTCAATCTTGAGAATATACATGGTGATGTCCATACCTGGATTGGTGGTCAAATGGAACCAATGGAAACATCAGCTTTTGACCCTATTTTCTATATGCATCATGCATTCGTTGATTATGTGTGGGAAATATTCAGAGGTAATCAAAGACGGAATGGTATCAACCCTACTCAAGATTATCCACAGAATTATGGCCCTGAATCGCATGGACCAATGACTTCAACTGGATTCGGCAACTTAGTCAATTCTTTTGGTTTAAGCGATATGTTTACGTCAGAGGTTTACACTTACGAGCCTAATCCCTCATGTTCTTTTAATAATGCAAATTGTGGATCTAACTATTTGACCTGTGACATATCCAGTGGCACTCCAACATGTATTCCAATAACATCTGGTGGAGGACCGCCGAATGGACCCCCAGGTCCTCCGATGGCACCAGGCGGCTTTGGAGGGGTTAATGGACCAATGCTTCCTGGTTTTATGCCAAATGCCTTCGGGGGTAGAAAGAAACGAGCTGTGGAAAAGATTGCAAAAATGAAAGCCAAGCGTCAATTGAAAGTAAATCAGACGTCACCACTGAAAAGTCCATTTAGTAGTGATAATGAATGTTATGCTCCTTCAGATTCAAGCCAGAACACATTTGCAATTGACGAAAAATCCGATACCAGGAAATGGGTCTTCATTCCAATCAAGATAGTTAGTAAACGATCACCTGAAAGTAAAAATTTC
The DNA here is from genome assembly GCF_965363235.1 of Mytilus galloprovincialis. Lineage (NCBI taxonomy): Eukaryota > Metazoa > Mollusca > Bivalvia > Mytilida > Mytilidae > Mytilus > Mytilus galloprovincialis. The sequence goes on from NC_134847.1 coordinate 39,472,830, forward strand.
CGTGCCTTTCCGATTTATGATGGTGTTCCTGCGAGGGATTTTGATATATATAGTCCAGAGTCGTATCCAGAGATCAGTTCTTACTTTGAAGATGAGGTTATGCCGCAATCAAAAAGATGTATACAGTCAATAGGAAAAGGCAAATCTGTAGGTCGTATTCATATCCGTTCGGATGGTCTTAACTACCGTGGTACCTACGACGAATACGTCATCGTTGACCTTCGACAAGCTTTCATGGAATCAATGACTTATATTGCATTGCGAAATCCAGAGAAAGAATATTCAGAGGTTCTAATTTCAGCATACGATTCTTGTGGAAGAAAGTGTAAAGCTTTCTGTCGAAATGAGGAAGGGGATACATTCGGATTCCATGAATGTGCGGGCTCCATCCGGGTCACAAATCGAGCACCGTATGGTTTCGGGAAGAATTACGGATCAGCTGTTGACATGTCATGGAATATAAAAAGCAAAGAATCCATTCCAGAATTTAAGAACGAATCTGTTCATGTTCAATTTTTCTGTGATCATCATGAATACTAATATATTTATGTGTTGGGGTACAACTTAAAAATTAGAAGAAACAATAAAATTAGGTACATATTAACCCGATTCGGCCGCTTCTTGTCCTTTAAGTTACTTACTTGTAAAACTAGACAAATTCAATTACAGTACTGCTCAATACACTTTGTTGTTAGTTAAATGGTGCTTTTAAAGCTATATCCTTTCAAATAGATCTTATTTTAATTTTATTGCCGAAGTCCATTCTTGAACACAACAAATCTTGGGCTACATTTGTTTTTTCTTTCTCTTTTATATGCATAAAAAAGAGGGATACATTAACAATGAGGTATGAACTAGACGATACAAATATTTATATAAATAAAAAGAGTCTACCACTGGCACGGTTGCTGAATGCATGATGTGGCGACGTAAAACTAGCTGTATTATTAGATCTCTATCTCTCAATCTCGATCAGTGAAATTCAGTAAACAATCAACAATATCAACCAATAAAACCTGAACACTGTTTCACAGATGATATCGGATATGTTCTTTATGTCGTAACTACAATCCTGTCCCATTTCACGAATGTGACCCACCGAATTGGACTATTTGCCGGGTTAATAATAACACGAGCAACACGACGGGTGCCACATGTGGAACAGGATCTACTTACCCTTAAGGATCAATTGATATGACCCCCAGTTTTTGGTGAGGTTCGTGTTGCTTAGTCTTTAGTTTTCTATGTTGTGTCATGTGTACTATTTTTGTCGGGCCTTCGACTTTTGTTGAAAAAGCGAGACATAGCTATCCTACATTCCGTCGTCGTCGGCGCCGTCCACAAATATTCACTCTGAAGTTAAAGTTTTTGAAATTTTAATAACTTTCTTAAACTATCCTGAATTTCTACCAAACTTTAACAGAATATAAAAAAAGAAGATGTGGTATGATTGCCAATGAGACAACTGTCCACAAGAGACAAAAATGACACAGACATTAACAACTATAGGTCACCTTAAGACCTTCAACAATGAGCAAGGCCCATACCGCATAGAAGCTTGCTAAATATGATCATAAGATTTTCTGCCAGGAAACATTACATTCACTTTGTGGTTTAAGTTTTTGAAATTTAATAATTTTTAAACTATCCTGGATTTGTACCAAACTTGGTCAGAAGCTTGTTTATGATGAAAAGCTAGTATCAAGAAGAAATTTTGTTAACTTTTTTTCCCTGTTTTCCATATTTTACTTATAAATGGACTTAGTTTTTCTTCTAGTTAACATTACTACAGTCTGCAGTTAAAGTTTTTAAAACATTTATTAGATTCATAAACAATCCTAGATTTTTACTAAACTTGAACAGAAGCTTCTTACAATCAAAAGATAGTATCGAGAGGAATATCTTCATAATTTTTTTCCTCATTTTTGTTGAGCCTGCGATTAACAGCTAAAGTAGGCGAGACACTGGGTTCCACGGAACCCTTACGATTTTTTTGTCTGTTTGTCTTTTGTTTTATTTCAGCCATGGTGTTGTCAGTTTATTTTCTATCTATGAGTTTGAATGTCCCTCTGATATCTTTCACTCCGTTTAAAAGACATATATATATATAGTGATATTCGTCACCAATTCATCGATTTTTACATAGATGGCAAACACGGTTTTCTCTCAATACGTTTTGCCAACTTCCTGTTTCAATCGGCAATTTGTTATTGGTCGTTCGAAATCGACAAGTGTTCAAGTGCAATCTGTCGAATACTTATAGGTATTGATGGACGTAGTTAGAAAATATTAAATACACATACAGGAAAACAACCTTTCTCTAATAAAATTTGACAGTACAACAGAACACACTTACCACCGACACTCAGATCCCTACCAAGACAAACAACAACGAACAACACGTGGTCAAATTGTCTGCCATGGAACAATTTTTATTGTGGTTGGTATTAATCGGATATATTTCGGAAGCACAACCACATCTTTACTTATCTAGACAATTTATCGAAAAGATGACAAAATTTCTGTATATATAAAGACGATGTGGTATGATTGGCAATGAGACAACTATAGGTCACTGTACGGCCTTCAACAATGAGCAAAACCCATAGTTCAGCCACTAACATGAAGACCACTTGCCTAAACAAGTAAATGAAAGACGGTTCATTAATTAACAAAATGAATACGTCACCAATGGAAGCTAGTTGGTGAACGTTTCGTTTCGTCCCCGAGGGTATCACCAGCCAGGTAGTCAGCACGTCTGTGTTGACATGAATATCAATTGTATGGTCATTTTTATAAATTTACTATTTGCAAAAGTATAAATTATTCGAAATACTAAGGATTTTCTCATCCGAGGTATAGATAACCTTAGCCGTATTTTGCACAACTTTTTGGAATTTTGGGTCCTCTTCAATTTTATACTTGTTTTGGCTTTCTAACTTTTTTTATTCGAGCGCGTCACTGATGGGTCTTATGTAGACGAAACACGGGTTTGGCGTAACAAAATATAAGCCTGGTACCTTTGATAACTATTGACAATGGACATGTTCCAATTACAATGATCACAACGCCGTCCTTTTCCATCGAACCTGACCTACCGAATTTGACTTGTTACCAGTTTTGTAATTACTTGAGTAACACCACATGTGTAAAATGTGAAGCAGGATCTGCTTACCCTTTCGGAGCCCTTAAGATTTTATGAGTGAATATCCTGTTGGTATCTTTCGATTCATTGTGAATTATAATGAACCAAAAAAATGATGTACATAAAATTCGTGAAATGTCTGCACTACATTTACTTGAAACTGGCAGCATTTGTGACAGGCAAAATTAAAAAAAATCGTCAGATTAAAAACCTATTTTAATTGAATTGATGAAAACTTCACTCATGTAGCCCTTGCTATTCAAAGATGTAACTCGAAGTATCCCGTAATTTGTCTGTTTGTTTTTTTATTATTTTTTTTATATTTCTATATACATTACAATAGAAGGTATGATAAAATGAATATCGTCCAATATCTTTTTTACGAGAAAATTACTTACAGAAAAGGGGCGGATATAATCTTAATATTTTTTGGGGGTATTTTCGGAATGTGTGAAACAAAGGACACTAAGTAAGGAGGCCCTCAGAAACCACAAGTCTAATAAAACAAGCAACAACTTGCTCAAAAGAAAAAAAATCGAAAAGACCAACAACATAAACAAAACAATACAAAAAACTCAAGATAGAGCAACACAAACCCAACCAAAAAACGATGTGAATTGAGGTGAAAAGTGACTGTGTAATTGTAAGGCTACAGTAATTAATATCAGCTTACTAAGGACACAAACTAGCAAACCGTACAACGATTTAAACAAAGTATTACTAAACTTATACACAATGCTTATTACCGCAAAATACAGATCAAGTTTGAATTTTGGTAGCGTCACTCTAATCGTTCTAAAGATATGCCCCTTTAAAAATGGAAAAATTGCAAAAATGTTTAGTTTCCGTTCTCTTACTCTTACTTAAGTTTGTCTCAACAAAATATTATGGCACAAAACGTAAAATGACGAAAATATAAACACGAGTCTACAAAACACAAAAAGACTGAGCAAAAAAATCTGAAAAACAAACATTTTGACATGAAATGCAGTTAAATAGAAATGTATATAAGAGTGTGTTTACGTTTGTATATTTTTGAAAGTAACCTGGTTTATGACCCTTTTCTGTAGCCATTTTTGTACGAACTTTTCAAACTTCAATTGTATCAAAACTACAGATATAATGAATAATATAGATAGTCCATTTTAAAACATCGATTACTCACTTGCTTTTCTATGATGTGCTAGTGTTATTTGTTTAAAAAAAGTTCTAAGAAACCTGTAAATTCCAAAACATCTCGTGCTGAGTCAATAAAGTCGAGCGCATCTTAAAAGGTGCTAGTTGGTTTGGTCCATATTTATGTTTGTTTTAACCAATAACTACATTAATAAACTTGTTATAAGGAAATCAATGCTAGCACTGCATCCAATAATCCTATATCTTATTCTATCAGTCATTAAATTGCCAAATATGAGATAACAAGGATAAATGCTGTGGATTTTCTATAAAATTTCCATATGTTTAACATTGAATCAACACAAGGGTACATAATCCTAGATCGGACAAACACGTGTTAGTTCATATGTACTTGTCTATATTATAAAACAAAGGCAGTTACCGTCCTTTAATATGTTCATTTCTAAAATTTTAAAATATTCGAAAAATTAAACATTATAATTCAATCAAACTCATAAATTCAATAAAGTGGTTAACTTTTTAAATGCGAACAAAAGAAAAACATCTAGGGTGCCTTCATTGAAGTCAAAATGCAGAAATTAAAAATTAAAAATACCTGAACTTGCATTATATTAAATAATATGAAAAGTTTTTCCCCACTTGTATAGTAAACATACATCACCTTCACACAGTCACATCTCAGTCACTAAACACTTTTTAAAAAATAATATTCTGGTACAAGAAACCGAAGGTGTCATAACATTTAATTTCTAATCATTGTGCTGATTATATATATGTGATTATACTTAAAACATTGCTTTGTGATATTTTTGTGTAATATGTAATATATCTGTTGTATATATATGTTGAAGAATTGAATAAAGATAAAAAAAAAAAAATCTCAGTCACTAAAGATAAAAAAAAAAAAAAAAAACGTCTCAGTTATTACAGTTGAACGGACGTGCTGGGCCACTCTCCTTTACCCGCTATCTTCGATGAGGGTTTACAGTCAGATAATCAACGACTTACTACTTAAGATGACAGAAACCAATCCATGCCGTACAGAGAGACGTAGTAGTTGGCGTACCCGCGTTAACATGCACTCCAAAACCATTGTATCATGGGCAGTGTTATGCCGATTATTTAAGGCAGCAACCATTTGATTTTCTGGGGGGGCTATGGTTTTTTTTTCTGTACAAACTTTTTTTTTCGCCTGTGGCGAAAAACAATCTATTTTTTTCGCGACAAGTCGAAAACAATTTTTTTCTTTCAATTTTAGCATTAAATATAGTGGCAGCTGAGGGTGAAACAAACAATTTTTTTTTCTCAGAATCAAAAACAAATTATTTTTTTCTCCAAAAACTGGAAACAAACTTTTTTTTCCAAAAAAAAACCATAGCCCCCCCCCCCCCCCAGAAAATCAAATGGTTGCTGCCTAATGTCCGAGGGCTGTATCCTAGGCGTTGGGTTATACGACCTTCATTTAACTGCCTCACGGCTTTGGTCCTGATAACGCTTCCTGTCATCTTTAGAACTACGTCCACGATTCATCTACCAGTACTCCATCATCGAGGTTAGCGGGCTGCCAAGCTGACCAAACTGGCCCTGAAAGCAGCCGTTGTGAAGAATAAAGATCCAAATAGTAAACAAACCAAAATCTACTCACCAAAACCAAGATGGCGGCCTCCATTTGGCGTCCTTTGCTACCTGTTCCTGACCCACGGCACAAAATATCATAAAGCTCAACAAACGCCTTCCGGCACCGAGCCGACCGTGCGAGGGCTGAAAAGCCAGTCAAGGTCGTTAAACACTTCCATATATATATGTATAGTAATCGCACCCTAACCTAATGAAGGAAACTGAAGGTGAAGGTGTCGTCCTTTCCAATATAATGGTAGGCAGTGGTGCTGTCCCCAATGGACTGTTGTAAATAACAGCTCTGAGGGAGTAGAATACTATACTGCCATAGCCATACATCACTATACGGTGGATATTCTTGTTGGTATGAGATAACCTAGAAGAATATACTTTGGAAAGGTACTTCTCTCTTCATGTTTCTTTAACAATTTATTTTCTGTCTTTCTTATAGGCACTCTCTTTCCCTTTCTTCTATTTTTTCTATATCTCTTTTCCTGTCTCTTCTCTTGTTGGGTAAGTTGCTCAGAGAGAAAAGTGGCGAAGGAGTGCGTCAACGAGAGAGAGAATGTGCACGAGAGAGTGGGCGAGGGAGAGAATGAGAGAGTGCACGTGAACGAGAGAGAGTGTGAGTGAATGAACGAGAGACAATGAGAGTGAGTGAGTGAACGAGAGAGAATGAGAGTGAATGAGTGAACGAGAGTGAATGAGTGAACGAGAGTGAATGAGTGAATGAGTGAACGAGAGTGAATGAGTGAACGAGAGAGAATGCGTGTGAATGAGTGAATAAGAGTGAGTGAACGAAAGACAATGAGAGAGAGAATGATAGTGAGTGAGAGTGAATGAGTGAATAAGAGTGAGTGAACGAAAGAGAATGCGAGTGAGTGAGTGAGTGAACGAGAGAGAATGAGAATGAGTGAGTGAACGAGAGCGAATGAGACTAAGTGAGTGAACGAGAGTGAATGAGAGTGAGTGTGAGTGAGTGAACGAGAGAGAATGAGGGCGAGTGAGTGGAAGAGAGAATGAGTGCGATAGTGGACGAGATGGACAATGAGATTGAGCGAGCGAACGAGAGAGAGTGGGTGAACGAACCAGAGTGAGAGAGTGGGCGAACGAGAGAGAGAACGAGACTGAGTGAGAGAATGAGAGAGTAGGTGAATAAAAAGAGTGCGTTTAATAAAGAGTGGTTAATTGTAGTAGTAATATCTTTACTCATTTGGATTACACCAATTTTCAATAAGGCTCTCTTAATACAATAATAATTACATTAAAAATAAACAATACATATTCAATTATAATGATAAATAATGATTAAAAACAATTTAGAAATACAATAAACAATTATGATATGGCAATACAGTACAAATATCACGGTAATGTTAAAAGGACACAGATTTGAAGTTACGTTTAAATTCTAATCTATTTTTTTAATTGAATTAGGAAGAGCATTCAATACTATTGATCCAGTGTACGAGAAACTAAACTTATTCAACTCTGTATTTGGTTTTGGAGTTATAAAATTATCTGAGGATGAAAATCTCGTATTGTATTTTTGTGGTATTGTGGTTTGCAGAAGCTGATATGATAAGACTGGACATATATTCTGGAGCTAAGCCATGTTTTGCCTTATACATTCGTCATGATTTATGATAAAGTATTCTTTTTATAGTTCTTTCTTATGTTGTTCTGTTATACCACTGTCCCAGGTTAGGGGAGGGTTGGGATCCCGCTAACATGTTTAACCCCGCCACATTATTAAGGTATGTGCCTGTCCCAAGGAGCCTGTAACTCAGTTGTTGTCGTTTGTTTATGTGTTACATATTTGTTTTTCGTTAATTTTTTTACATAAATAAGGCCGTTAGTTTTCTCGTTTGAATTGTTTAACATTGTCTTATCGGGCCCTTTTATAGCTCACTATGCGGTATGGGCTTTGCTCATTGTTGAAGGCCGTACGGTGACCTATAGTTGTTAATGTCTGTGTCATTTTGGTCTTTTGTGGATAGTTGTATCATTGGCAATCATACCACATCTTCTTTTTTTATATTTGTGTGATTGGCTCAATGTTATATTCGTGAAATAATTCGCATAAATGTTTGGTGAAATCATGTTCGTCTAAAATTATTCTTGCTGCTCTTTTTTGCAGTTTTAGTAAACTATCTAATAGAAAGTTATAAAAGTTTCACCATATTGAACAAAGATAATCTAAGTGAGGTAAAACGTAAGCGTTGTAGTACATTTGTTTATCCTTTAAAGTAAATCTAAAGAAGAGTTTACTTTTTTGATTATATAATCGAGATGTGAAAACTAAGATATAGATGTATCAATAAAAATACCTATCGATTTGTGAAGACCAAGCAAGATAGAGATGCATCAATAAAAATACCTATCGATATGTGAAGACCAAGATAGAGATGCATCAATAAAAATACCTATCGATATGTGAAGACCAAGATAGAGATGCATCAATAAAAATACCTATCGATATATGAAGACCAAGATAGAGATGCATCAATAAAATACCTAGAACCTTTTCACATGTACTTTCTTTAATTTGTTGTCCATTTTTTACAAGATTAATGTTTTCATTTGATGTAACGGAAAGCTTCTGATTAGAGCAAATACATAATATATAGCTTTTCGTTACAGCCATTGTATTTTCATCACACCAGCGAAAAATATCTTGTAAAACTGTATTAAGTTGTTGATTTGTCCAATGACTGATATGGTGCTATCATCAGCAAATAAATCGGTGTTATGTTTAAAATTAGACAAAGGAAGATCATTGATAAAAATTAAAAAAAAAACAACACCGGTCCTGATACGGATCCTTGAGGTGTCACACCACCAATTACTCCCTCAAATGAAAGTAGGCCTACTCGGACAAAAAATAGTGCATTTGATGTCATTGTTTACTTAAACTACCCAACAAATTTGCAGAAATGAAACTTTTGGTGAAAGAGAAATATATTAAGACTATTTTGAGCCCAAATTTACTTGTCTATATGTTGACATTAAAAATTGAGGATTAATGCGCTCCATAGTATACTAATTTAAGATTTCAAGAAAACCAGGGGTTATTTTTAGTGGTACATCCATTCGGAAGGTCTCTTCTTTCTTATATGGCTTTAAAGGTATGCTGAAAATTGGCATGAAGAAAGGTGATACCTGTACGATTCAGGACATACCTGGTTTGTAAGAGGTTAAACTTAAGATAAAAAATTTAGAAAGCTATGAAAATTGCAAAATTTGGTTGAACAGATAGGGACTTTTAATTGGTGGTCTGACACCTTGAGGTACACCCGTTTTTTGTTTTTGTAAGTCTGAAAATGAATTTGAAATAGATACCATATGATATCCGTCAGCCAAATATGATGTAAACAAACGTAATGAAGTATAAGCAAATTTGTATTTGTTTAATTTTTTGAATAAGCAGTTCAAGATTGAGAAGATCACAGGCTTTTGTTAGATCTAGAAACACTGACCAACAAGACCGCCATCACCAATGGGTTTAGGCCATTTATCTAATAAAGATGTTAACGCAGTTTGACAGTGGAGAGCATGTGGAGCAGGATCTGCTTACCCTTCCGGAGCACCTGAGACCACCCCTAGTTTTTTGGTGGGGTTCGTGTTGATTATTCTTTAGTTTTCTATGTTGTGTCGTGTGTGCTGTTGTTTGTTTGTCTTTTTCATTTTTAGCCATGGCGTTGTCAGTTTGTTTTAGATTTATGAGTTTGACTGTCCCTTTGGTATCTTTCGTTCCTCTTTTTTTGACAAGAGTGGTTTGCGCGAAAGTTGTATTTATTAAGATAATTTCCTAAGTGTTTTTCAAGATTTTAGAAATGAGTGGTAAAATTACAATTCGTCTGTAATTAAAAACATCTTGTTTTGAGCCTTTGTTCTTATAAAACTGGTACATGTATGACTTTTGCCAGTTTAAATGGAGATAGGAAAAAACATTTTTTAATGCTTAAAAATTAAAAATATGACAAAGTGGTAGTAATATAGCATGATGAGAAGAAATCTTTAAAAACTTTGCACTTATGGTATCAAGACCTGTTGCTTTTGATTCATCTAGTGCTTTTAGTTGTAAACACACAAACTCATAATGCATACGTGGTATAAAAAATACACGTTATCTGGTACATGACCCAATATGAAATCATCAAGTTTGTTAAAACTACTAGTATTGTTGATGTTTTGATCTATATTAAGATTATCTGTGATATTTGTGAAATAAGCATTTAAATAAATTTAATATTTTAATCAACATTTTTTTTTAATTATCTGTATCATATACCCAAGCGCCTGTGGTTGTACCTCTAGAGCAGGGATTGTCATATTTTCGTGCAATGTTTCTTTACTCCAGTCTCCAGTCAATTATCCTATGAGTTATAATTATCCTTGAAATGAGGTCAAGGGTAGCTGACTAATATATTATATAAAAGTTAAAGAGAATATGATAGAATTACAAAAGCTGCACATTAGTCAATTAAATATGCAATCAGGTCAAGCTACGGTGGACTCGGACAAACATAACAGCCAAACCAGTATAATTACCTTACCATCATTCTAATTCCAGCTTGAATGGTTTAACACTTGTCATTTTGGGGGCCCTTTATAGCTTACTGTTCGGTTTCAGCTCCGTGTTGAAGACCGTACTTTGACCTATGATGTTTTTTTTTTGTTTTTTTTTTTTTTTATCAAATTGTGATTTGGATGGAGAGTTGTCTCATTGGCACTCATATCACTTCTTATATATATATATACACCAAATATGGTTGACATAATGGCTTATGGTATATAAAAGAGGTCCAACTCATGATAACCTAACAGTGACCAATGAACCTTGAAGATGAGGCCAAGGCCAGATGATATCTGTCAGACAGTTTTCTTAAAGTATAAGAAAACCTAAAATTGAGTAATAAACAATGAAAATGAGGTCACGGTAGGATGAGATCTGCCAGACAGTTATGTACCCTTACAATCATTCTATACACAAATATACATGTATTTATCCTATTGCATATAGTATTGAACAAAAACCATATAAAAAAACAAAGAACTTAACATTGCCAACACTCAACATTTTTAAGTAGTCCCAAAACCATGAAAATGGAGTCAAGGACAATGGACATATGTCAGATGAAAACTTAGTAACATATATGTAAGCATGATAAGGGATCTGAATACAAGGTATGCAGCATCCAGGTCTTTTACCCTTGAAAATATATAGCTGTTATAAATAATTTATGTCGCTTCAAATTCAAGACAAATAATGAAGAATAGAAACAAAGTGATTGTATTTAGTACTGTAATGATAGTGCATAGTGCATATCTTCTAAACAAGGTTAACATGTTTAACCCCAAACTGAAACACATTATGTATGTATGTGCCTGTCCCATGTCAGGAGCCTGTAATTCAGTGGTTGTTTGTTTATTTGTTACATATTTGTTTTTTGTTCATTTTTTTTTAATAAATAAGGCTGTTAGTTTTCTTGTTTGAATTTTTTTACATTGTCATTTTGGGGCCTTTTATACCTGACTATGCGGTATGGGCTTTGATGAAGGCTGTATGGTGACCTATAGTTGTTTATTTCTGTGTCATTTTGGTCTCTTGTGGAGAGTTGTCTCATTGGCAATCATACCACATCTTCTTTTTTATTTATTTGTAAAGTGTCTCTGTCATCATGGTCATTGCTGGATTTTTTTTTTTATTGGTACATAATATTGAGATTTGTTCTTACATTGAGCCAGCTGTGTACACAAATAACCATCACATATTTACACATAGTATATAAAAGACTAATTTAGCAATTAACAGCATATTTAATATATTTCTAACAAATAATTTTTGAGCAATGTAGGCAAAGGCAATTGAGGTACTTTTTCCACTAGATTTCTGTCAATAGATTTGTATATAGCAACTCTAGCATTCTGCTTTAAACTTCTTGGATTTTCAGCCAGACTGTTTAGAATTTGTAGGAAAGATTTCCTTGTTGCACCAAGGGGATGGAAATGGGTGATAACTCTGGCAGTATTTAGACAGTTATACAGAATATCATGTGACATAGTGTTGTAGAATAACATCAGAAGTTCCTGAGCATTTCCATCCTGGAATATATTAATACCCATGTCTTTAACTTCATGGATATAATGACTCATAGCTTGTGTGTCTTGCTTTTTCAGAAATATTGAGCTTTGGGAATGACAAATGATTGGTTCTGAAGGATAAGGTTCAAGATCCGGGTCTGCACCCCATGCAAACAATGTTTTCAGCCATCTGTGGATTGCAATAAAGTCTTCCGGTACCGCAGCCATTTCAGTTAAACGGACAAAATCAATTAACGAATTCCCACTGCCACCTTGCAAATGCTGACTTTTTATATCTGTAACATAATTTGGGTTAAGACCATTCTTCAGAAAAGTCTCTAGTAAACTGTTTACAAGTGATGAAAATTTTTGCCTTGTATCGGCAAAAATTGAAAAATTATTGTCAGAAATGGTTAAGAAACGAGCTGCGATTTTTGCTAATATGGTAGAGCCACCATGACAAAATTTCATAGTTTTAGCACCATTTTCTAGTAACAAGTGTACAATGTTTATTACTCCCATACTTTGTTCACACAAATTTTCAATGTTGTCTTTCAATAAACACTGCATTACGAGAAATAAAGGAGTATGACCTTCAAGACATGATTTATTCAAATCTGATCCTTGGTGAAGCAAAACTTTTAAGGCACTATATAAATGACCATAATCATTCTTATAACTATATGTTGAACTAATAGACAATCTTACACATTCACATTGCTCAGACTCTGGTAAGCAAGACTTAAGAGCTATATGCATTAATTTTCCCAAGGGCTGAAGTCCATGATAATTCTGGCTCCCAGGGTCTGCGTTAAATTTCAGCAATAATTCAAGGGTCTTGACAACTTGATTTTGGTAATCTGGCTGTAACTGAGGCCGAGAACATTTTAGCGAGACCTCCTCTGGGTGTGTCAGGCTCCCTCCTATGTAAGATACATGTGACACTAAGACATGAAGAGGGGTTTCTCCATTATTGTTCTTACAGTTTATCAATTGTTCAACCCCAGTAGTCAATAAATATTTTGTAGTGTCAAATATTGTGAATAAACCATCAACATCATTGCAATAAAGTCTATGAAGAGCTGTCTCTCCAATACTAGACACAATTTTTACATCGGCACCAAAATCAATCAAAGTCTTTGAGCACACTCTTCCCCAAACTACTGCAAGTAAAAGGGGTGTGTCTTTGTTTACATCCATTGAGTTGACAATTGATGGATTTTTAGAAAGAATTTTACCTATACATTTGATTGTCCCTCTACGACATGCGAAATGAAGAAGATCAACCATTTCAGGGGTTATCTCCCCTTTATTGATCATGTGATTAAGAAGTAATGTGAAGCAAGATACCCTGTCGTTAACTATTGCCCAATAAATGGGTAACAACTGATTCTTATTGCACTTGTAGACTGGTTGATCTATTAGCCAAAGCCATTTTGTATGGCCAACTGGTTGATGAGGATCAGGATAACAGATCCCTGCTGAGAAGTTACTGTCCATACCATTATTTAGAAGGTGTTGTAGAATTGTCAATTCTCCCCAAGATGCTGCCAGATGAACAGGAGGACTGCAATGTTTGTAACCATGATGACAGTGCCATTTCAACAAACTTAAAGCCAAATCTTTATCTCCATTTATTATTGCAAACTGTAGAAGATTGCAACCAGTTGTTGTGTCACAAACACTAAGCACATCTTCATTCAGCGGAAAGGAAGATACAAGTTCCTTAACATCAAGTTTTGACTGACAAATATCATTTTTACGCTTCTGAAGATAAAATATTCTCAGCACTTTCAGTTCTGTATCTTTAGATATTGGTTGCAGCGATTGTTTTCCTATGATAACTTTTATCGGCCATACTGTTCCAAGATACTGATTAAGCAGTTGTAAACAATTGTATGTCAAATGAACAATTGTTGCCATGATGGTGAAAGTTTCATCAAAGAATTCTTCATTGCTTATAAATCCAAAGCCCTGAAATAAAATAAAATGAAAGAATAAGAATGCTATTTTCACAACGACTACATTTATATAAATATAAGTGTTGATTGATGTAAGGTATACAGTAATGGAAATTACTGAAATATTTTTTACAAAAAGAAATAATTTTGCTGTACATATGTAGTATGAGAGTAGAAGTGAAAATTTATAGTAATACCAACATGACCAAACACTTTTAAGACATTGAGTGAAAAAATTCCGAATTTTCCTAAAAGAATTGATATAATTCTTATATGTCCAAGGTCAAACTTCTTTTTAGCAGGTTTGACCTTTCCCCTAAAAAGGGCACTTCATTCCAAAATTTAAGATAATTGTCCATTTTTAATGTTACTTATTTTAATTCATACTTAATAAATAATGTACTTGAAATTGTACATGTCATGCATGTATATCAATAATTAATATAAATAACACCATCTTTTCCAAAAGATGAATAGTCCTAAACCATGTCAACTGATTATGACTATAGCCAGCCAAGAAGATACAGATACATGTATAACAAGCCTATATGAAAACTTGTATAAACCAGATGCTCCGCAGGGTGCAGCTTGATACAACCACAGAGGTCGAACCCTGAACAGTTGGGGCAAGTATGTACACAACATTCAAGCTTGATACAGCTCTGAATTTGGATTGTGATTAAATATTTGACACAGAATAGGTTTCTGACACAGAATGAATGTGGTCTAAGAACTTAAAAAACCAATAGGACATTTACCTATTATGGTCCAATATCCAAAATCTAAATACATGGTTAGATTCAGCATATCAAAGAACCCCAAGAATTCAATTTTTGATGAAATCAAATAAAGTTCAATCTTGGACCCTTTATACATTGTCTTTTTAAAAAAAAAATTTAGATTAAGCATATCAAAGAACCCCATATATTCAATTTTGTTGAAATCAAACAAAGTTTAAATTGGACCCCGATTTGGACCAACTTGAAAACTGAGCCCATAACCAAAAATCTAAATACATGTTTAGATTCAGCATATCAAAGAACCTCAAGAATTCATTTTTTGTTAAAATCAAACTAAGTTTAATTTTGGACGCTTGGGACCTTAATGTAGACCAATTTGAAAACGGGACCAAAAATTAAGAATCTAAATACACGGTTAGATTCGGCATATCAAAGAACCCAAATAATTCAATTTTTGATGAAATCAAACAAAGTTTAATTTTTAACCCTTTTGGCCCCGAATTCCTAAACTGTTGGGACCAAAACTCCCAAAATCAATACCAACCTTCCTTTTGTGGTCATCAACCTTGTGTTATATTTCATAGATTTCTATTTACTTATACTAAAGTTATTGTGGGAAAATCAAGAAAAATGCTTATTTGTGTCCCTTTTAGGACCCTTATTCCTAAACTGTTGGGACCAGTAACCCCAAAATCAATCCCAACCTTCCTTTAGTGGTTCTAAACCTTGTGTTAAAATTTTAGTGATTACTTAAGTTATTAACCGCAAATCATCCATCTTGGGACGATGCTGACTACCTAATACCAATATACAATTTTTTTTTTAAATTCTTGCAGTCGTATAAAAAGAAGATGTGGTATGATTGCCAATGAGACAACACTCCACAAGAGATTAAATGACACAAAAAAAAACAATTATAGGTCACTGTACGGCCTTCAACAAGGAGCAAAGCCGATATTGTAATTTACTTAACGTATCCTTTAAATTGTCAATTCTCTATATCAATTTGTACCATTTAAAATAAAAAAGACTTAGCTTAAAGCTTGAAAGATACTACCAAATATAATGCCTACCAATGAAAATTTTTTTTAAAAAGATGTACTATATATGCCAATGAGAAAACACTCCACCAAAAACCAAATGACATAGAAGTAATTAACTGTAAGTGACCATATGTATGGCATTCAACCATGAACAAAACTGATGATGCATGTACAGTTTTAAAAGGCCCAGAAATAGCAAATATAATACAATTCAAACAAGAAAAGTAATGGCCTGATTTATTTACAAAATAATGAACAACCAGATGCTCTGCAGGGCGCAGCTTTATACAACCACAGAGGTTGAACCTTGAACGGTTGGGGCAAGTATGGACACAACATTCAAGTTGGATTCAGCTCTAAATTTGGATTGTGATTAAATAGTTGACACAGCATAGGTTTCTGACACAGAATGAATGTGGTCTAATGAACTTAAAATTTTTTTTTTGCCTTTGAGCAATTCACTATGCTGTTGAATATTAATCCTCTCAAAAAAAAGTTTGAAGAAATTTTCTTTTTATTTATGAAATCTGAAATGAGAAAAATTGAACACCCCCACCCCCCTCCCCGCCCTGCCCCACTCACCCAATTTTTTTATCACATGCCCCTTTCCCTTATTCCAAAACTGATCTCAATTTAAATTTCTAATGGAGTTTGCAACAATAACTATTCATTTAAATACATCATAAAATATTAAAATGTAACCAGATGCTCCGCAGGGCGCAGCTTTATACGACCGCAGAGGTTGAACCCTGAACGGTTGGGGCAAGTATGGATACAACATTCAAGCTGGATTCAGCTCTAAATTTGGATTGTGGTTAAATAGTTGACACAGCATAGGTTTCTGACACAGAATGAATGTGGTCTAATGAACTTAAAATTTTTTTTTTGCCTTTGAGCAATTCACTATGCTGTTGAATATTAATCCTCTCAAAAAAAAGTTTGAAGAAATTTTCTTTTTATTTATGAAATCTGAAATGAGAAAAATTGAACACCCCCACCCCCCTCCCCGCCCTGCCCCACTCACCCAATTTTTTTATCACATGCCCCTTTCCCTTATTCCAAAATTGATCTCAATTTAAATTTCTAATGGAGTTTGCAACAATAACTATTCATTTAAATACATCATAAAATATTAAAATGTAACAAGATGCTCCGCAGGGCGCAGCTTTATACGACCGCAGAGGTTGAACCCTGAACGGTTGGGGCAAGTATGGACACAACATTCAAGCTGGATTCAGCTCTAAATTTGGATTGTGGTTAAATAGTTGACACAGCATAGGTTTCTGACACAGAATGAATGTGGTCTAATGAACTTAAAAATTTTTTTTTGCCTTTGAGCAATTCACTATGCCGTTGAATATTAATCCTCTCAAAAAAATGTTTGAAGAAATTTTCTTTTTATTTATGAAATCTGAAATGAAAAAAATTGACCCCCCAATTTTTTTTTCACATCCCCCTTTCCCTTATTTCAAAACTGATCTCAATTCAAATTTCTAATGAAGTTTGCAACAATAACTACTCATTTAAATACATCATAAAATATTAAAATGTAAAAAAAGTGCTTGTTATCACTGAATGGTAAAGATTGTTTTAATCTATCAGTTGGTAGTAAAAGTGAATATACATTGTATATTGTATAAAACAATGATTTAAGTTGATTCAACTACTATTCTGGACAGAGAAAGATAACTCTAATTGAAATCCAATTGGAATTTCTTGCTATTGCACAATATTGTGCAATTAGATATTTCTTGCTATTGTGCAATACTGTGCAATTGAAAATATTTGCTATTACACAATACTGTGCAATTGAAGATTTCTTGCTATTGCACAATACTGTGTAATTGAAGATTTCTTGCTATTGCTGAATACTGTGCAATTGAAAATTTCTTGCTATTGCACAATACTTAATATAATAATTTTGGATCCTGATTTGGACCAACTTGAAAACTGGGCCCATAATCAAAAATCTAAGTACATGTTTAGATTCAGCATATCAAAGAGGCCCAAGAATTCAATTTTTGTTAAAATCAAACTTAGTTTAATTTTGGACCCTTTGGACTTTAATGTAGACCAATTTTAAAATGGGACCAAAAATTAAGAATCTACATACACAGTTAGATTTGACACATCAAAGAACCTCAATTATTAAATTTTTGATGAAATCAAACAAAGATTAATTTTGGACCCCGATTTGGACCAACTTGAAAACTGGGCCCATAATAAAAAATCTAAGTACATTTTTAGATTCAGCATATCAAAGAACCCCAAGGATTCAATTTTTGTTAAAATCAAACTAAGTTTAATTTTGGACCCTTTGGACCTTAATGTAGACCAATTTGAAAACGGGACCAAAAATTAAGAATCTACATACACAGTTAGATTCAGCATATCAAAGAACCCCAATTATTCAATTTTTGATGAAATCAAACAAAGTTTAATTTTGGACCCTTTGGACCTTAATGTAGACCAATTGGAAAACGGGACCAAAAATTAAGAATCTACATACACAGTTAGATTCAGCATATCAAAGAACCCCAATTATTCAATTTTTGATGAAATCAAACAAAGTTTAATTTTGGGACCCTTTGGGCCCTTTATTCCTAAACTGTTGGCACCAAAACTCCCAAAATCAATACCAACCTTCCTTTTATGGTCATAAACCTTGTGTTTAAATTTCATAGATTTCTATTTACTTATACTAAAGTTATGGTGCGAAAACCAAGAAAAATGCTTATTTGGGTCCCTTTTTGGCCCCTAATTCCTAAACTGTTAGGACCTTAACTCCCAAAATCAATACCAACCTTCCTTTTGTGGTCATAAACATTGTGTTTAAATTTCATTGATTTCTATTTTCTTAAACTAAAGTAATTGTGCGAAAACCAAGAATAATGCTTATTTGGGCCCTTTTTTGGCCCCTAATTCCTAAACTGTTGAAACCAAAACTCCCAAAATCAATCCCAACCTTTCTTTTGTGGTCATAAACCTTGTGTTTAAATTTCATAGATTTCTATTAACTTAAACTAAAGTTATAGTGCAAAAACCAAGAAAATGCTTATTTGGGCCCTTTTTGGCCCCTAATTCCTAAAATGTTGGAACCAAAACTCCCAAAATCAATCCCAACCTTCCTTTTGTGGTCATAAACCTTGTGTTTAAATTTCATAGATTTCTATTCACTTTTACTAAAGTTAGAGTGCGAAAACTAAAAGTATTCGGACGACGACGACGACGCAGACGACGATGCCAACGTGATAGCAATATACGACGAAAAATTTTTCAAATTTTGCGGTCGTATAAAAAAAGTGCTTGCTATCACCAAATGGTAAAGATTATTTTCATTTATCAGTTGGTAGTAAAAGTGAACATACATTGTATATTGTATAAAACAATGATTTAAGTTGATTCAACTACTATTCTGGACGAAGAAAGATAACTCCAATTGAAAATTTCTTGCTATTGAGCAATATTGTGCAATTAGATATTTCTTGCTATTGCGCAATATGTGCAATTGAAAATACTTGCTATTGCACAATACTGTGCAATTGAAGATTTCTTGCTATTGCACAATACTGTGCAATTGAAGATTTTTTTTCTGTTGCTGAATACTGTGCAATTGAAAATTTCTTGCTATTGAATCTAAGTACATGTTTAGATTCAGCATATCAAAGAACCCCAAGGATTCAATTTTTGTTAAAATCAAACTAAGTTTAATTTTGGACCCTTTGGACCTTAATGTAGACCAATTGGAAAACGGGACCAAAAATTAAGAATCTACATACACAGTTAGATCCGGCATATCAAAGAACCCCAATTATTCAATTTTTGATGAAATCAAACAAAGTTCAATTTTGGACCCTTTGGGCCCCTTATTCCTTTACTGTTGGGACCAAAACTCCCAAAATCAAACCCAACCTTCCTTTTATGGTCATAAACCTTGTGTTTAAATTTCAAAGATTTCTATTTACTTATACTAAAGTTATGGTGCGAAAACCAAGAATAATGCTTACTTGGGCCTCTTTTTGGCCCCTAATTCCTAAACTGTTCCGACCTCAACTCCCAAAATCAATCCCAACCTTCCTTTTGTGGTCATAAACCTTGTGTTTAAATTTCATTGATTTCTATTTACTTATACTAAAGTTATTGTGCGAAAACCAAGAATAATGCTTATTTGGGCCCTTTTCTGGCCCCTAATTCCTAAACTGTTTGAACTAAAACTCCCAAAATCAATCCCAACCTTCCTTTTGTGGTCATAAACCTTGTGTCAAAATTTCATAGATTTATATTTACTTAAACTAAAGTTATAGTGCGAAAACCAAGAAAATGCTTATTTGGGCCCTTTTTGGCCCCTAATTCCTAAAATGTTGGGACCAAAACTCCCAAAATCAATCCCAACCTTCCTTTTGTGGTTATAAACCTTGTGTTAAAATTTCATAGATTTCTATTCACTTTTACTAAAGTTAGAGTGAGAAAACTAAAAGTATTCGGACGACGACGACGACGCCAACTTGATAGCAATATACGACGAAAAATTAAAATTTTTGCGGTCGTATAAAAACCAAGAATAATGCTTATTTGGGCCCTTTTTTGGCCCCTAACAGTTGGAACCAAAACACTCAAAATTAATCCCAACCTTCTTTTTGTGGTCATAAACTTTTGTTTAAATTTCATACATTTCTATTTACTTAAACTAAAGTTACAGTGCGAAAACCAAAAGTATTCGGACGACAACGACGATGCTGACGCTGACGCCAACGTGATACCAATATACGACCAAAAAAAATTTTTGCGGTCGTATAAAAACTACCTTTGGATATGAAACGCAAATACGAAATATTTCATAAAAGAAAACTTAATAAATTGCTTTGCCGAGCACAGCTGGATACGACTGCAGAGGTCCAAGTGTGAAAGTTCGGGCAAAAATGGACACAATATTCATGCTTGATACAGGTCTGAATTTGGATTGTAATTAAATATTTGACACATAATAGGTTTCTGACACAGAAAAACTGTCAACTTAGAATTGGTTATATGATTTGAATTTATAATCAATGTTTTGCTTTTGTGCAATAGGAAGTACACCACTAATTCATGGTCCCATTACTTTCTATGTTAAATTCCTCCATTTCAAGCAGGCACACCTCTTTCATTTTAAGTTCAAATAAAGTGGCAATCATTGCATGTCAAAGCAACACTTAATGGTGTCTTGTACTGAAAAAAATCAGCATACCTTTAATGGCATATAAGAAAGAACTGGTTCCCGGAACTCCGGATGTACCAAAACAGGTACTTCAGAACTGACAAACAGACAAAATTTACCCTCTTTTTAAAATTTGGTGCAGTTTTTTTAATATTTAAAATGAAAAGTCCAAAAGTGTTCTACAATGATCACCAGTCCTTCAGTTTTAAATTGAATCCCAAAATACCTAAATATCCTACATATTTTGAATGTTACACTCATGCGTAGGAACTATTTTGTGTTAAATATGTAGTACTTTCTGGTATGTGCTTTCTGGCCGGGCCCGAATTAGTGGTGTTACACCTATAACAGAACCAAACTTGCTATATAGACTTGAGCATTACTTTATTTCATTCCATGACCTATTTCAAGCAATAAAAAACATATAAAGCTTTAGTCCAAACACAATTTTACTAATTTTAAGCTCATATTGGACTGGTAGTAATATATGGGTTATTCAAAGAAAACTGCATATGGATATTATATTTTGGCAAATATACTTTTTTATTCTCAATATTATTGTTTTATTTATTAATATCTTTTAGGAAAGCTATGTCCTTACCAATAGTCATATTTTTATCAGAGGTTCTTCATTAAATAAAAAAATATTAGTCCAAACTTAAGACATAATTGAGAATATTGTCCCCCCTTTTTTCTTCAAATTTGAAAAGGGCCTTTTTTTGTATAAACCATACTTCTGTGGTAAAACATAGAATATTAAGAGCAATCTATATATCCCTCAGCTAGATAACTTGCTAAACTGGTTCAAAATTGCATGTACAGTGAGATTTTGGAATTCTTATATGAGTATATACTATTTCAGGTATTGGCCTAGATTGTAAAAGGCTACCATAAGAAAAACAATAAAACTTGAAAAATCATAGGATTAATTGACCAAAAGACTATTTGTACCATACACAAGTCATAATATACATGTTTTATTGATTTCAATCACAAATAATGCAAAAAAAAGAACTTTGAGTCAAGTCTTAACTGCATGCATGTTGTATGACCATAAAAGGCTAAACTACATGTACCTTAGTATACCAATTTAAGAGCTGATATTTCCCTTAAACAAAATTGTTCACCAAAAAAGATGACTGAACATGATTACTAACATCAAATTTGACTTATTTTCATTGGATTAGGTGCAACTTCTAAAAATTGGATTTCTGATGATTCTCTAGATCTGTAATAGGAACTACACCACTAATTCATGGTCCCATTACTTTCTATGTTAAATTCCTCCATTTCAAGCAGGCACACCTCTTTCATTTTAAGTTCAAATAAAGTGGCAATCATTGCATGTCAAAGCAACACTTAATGGTGTCTTGTACTGAAAAAATCAGCATACCTTTAATGGCATATAAGAAAGAACTGGTTCCCGGAACTCCGGATGTACCAAAACAGGTACTTCAGAACTGACAAACAGACAAAATTTACTTTCTTTTTAAAATTTGGTGCAGTTTTTTTAATATTTAAAATTAAAAGTCCAAAAGTGTTCTACAATGATCACCAGTCCTTCAGCTTTAAATTGAATCCCAAAATACCTAAATATCCTACATATTTTGAATGTTACACTCATGCGTAGGAACTATTTTGTGTTAAATATGTAGTACTTTCTGGTATGTGCTTTCTGGCCGGGGCCCGAATTAGTGGTGTTACACATATAACAGAACCAAACTTGCTATATAGACTTGAGCATTACTTTATTTCATTCCATGACCTATTTCAAGCAATAACCAGGTGCTCCGCAGGGCGCAGCTTTATACGACTGCAGAGGTCGAACCCTGAACAGTTGGGGCAAGTATGGACAAAACATTCAAGCGTGATACAGCTCTGAATTTGGATTGTGATCAAATTTTTGACATTACATGGTTTTTTTTACACAAAACAAATGTCAAGATTTTACAAATCAATTAAAGATTTCTTCTTATTTAAATCTAAAATTAAATAGTTGACACAGCATATGTTTCTGACACAGAATGAATGTGGTCTAATGAACTTAAAAGTTTTTTTTTTGCCTTTGAGCAATTCACTATGCTGTTGAATATTAATCCTCTCAAAAAAATGTTTGAAGAAATTTTCTTTTTATTTATGAAATCTGAAATGAGAAAAATTTAACCCCCCCCCCCTTTTTTCACATCCCCGTTTCCCTTTTTCCAAAACTGATATCAATTCAAATTTCTTATGGAGTTTGCAACAATAACTACTCTTTTAAATACATCATAAAATATTAAAATGTAAAATAAAGTGCTTGTTATCACTGAATGGTAAAGATTGGTTGGTAGTAAAAGTGAATATACATTGTTTATTGTATAAAACAATAAAAAAAACTTCATCAGTAACATTTTATATTGGCAAATTTCCAATGAAGTTATTTACACAAAGTTATTGGCAAATAAAAATAGAAAATGACATCATAGTCATGTCTGGCAAATTTCCAACATACATTATCTAAAACATTTTAGATAAGATAAGGAAAAAAGCTTCATCAGCAACATTTTATATTGGCAAATTTCCAATGAAGTTATTTACATAAAGTTATTGGCAAATAAAAATAGAAAATGACATCATAGTCATGTCTGGCAAATTTCCAACATATATTATCAACTACTATTCTATACAAAGAAAGATAACTCCAATTGAAAATTAATTGCTATTGCACAATATTGTGCAATTAGATATTTCTTGCTATTGTGCAATACTGTGCAATTGAAAATTTCTTGCTATTGCACAATACTTGATATGGAATCCTGATTTGGACCAACTTGAAAGCATATCAAATAAGCCCAAGAATTTAATTTTTGTTAAAATCAAACTTAATTTAATTTTGGACCCTTTGGACCTTAATGTAGACCAATTTGAAAACTGGACCAAAAATTAAGAATCTACATACACAGTTAGATTTGGCATATCAAAGAACCCATTTATTCAATTTTTGATGAAATCAAACAAAGTTTAATTTTGGACCCCCATTTGGACCAACTTGAAAACTAGGCCAATAATTAAAAATCTAAGTACATTTTTAAATTCAGCATATCAAAGAACCCCAAGGATTCAATTTTTGTTAAAATCAAACTAAGTTTAATTTTGGACCCTTTGGACCTTAATGTAGACCAATTTGAAAACGGGACCAAAAATTAAGAATCTACATACATAGTTAGATTCGGCATATCAAAGAATACCAATTATTCAATTTTTGATGAAATCACACAAAGTTCAATTTTGGACCCTTTGGGCCCCTTATTCCTAAACTGTTAGGACCAAAACTCCCAAAATCAAACCCGACCTTCCTTTTATGGTCATAAACCTTGTGTTTAAATTTCATAGATTTCTATTTACTTATACTAAAGTTATTGTGCGAAAACCAAGAATAATGCTTATTTGGGCCCTTTTTTGGCCCTTAATTCCTAAACTGTTGGAACCAAAACCCCCAAAATCAATCCCAACCTTCCTTTTGTGGTCATAAACCTTGTGTCAAAATTTCATAGATTTCTATTTACTTATACTAAAGTTATTGTGCGAAAACCAAGAATAATGCTTATTTGGGCCCTTTTTTGGCCCTTAATTCCTAAACTGTTAGGACCAAAACCCCCAAAATCAATCCCAACCTTCCTTTTGTGGTCATAAACCTTGTGTCAAAATTTCATAGATTTCTATTCACTTAAACTAAAGTTATAGTGCGAAAACCAAGAAAATGCTTATTTGGGCCCTTTTTGGCCCCTAATTCCTAAAAGGTTGGGACCAAAACTTCCAAAATCAATACCAACCTTCCTTTTGTGGTCATAAACCTTGTGTTAAAATTTCATAGATTTCCATTTACTTTTACTAAAGTTAGAGTGCGAAAACTAAAAGTATTCGGACGACGGACGACGACGCCGACGCCAACGTGATAGCAATATACGACGAAAAATTTTTCAAATTTTGCGGTCGTATAAAAAACATATAAAGCTGTAGTCCAAACACTATTTTACTAATTTTAAGCTCATATTGGACTGGTAGTAATATATGGGTTATTCAAAGAAAACTGCATATGGATATTATATTTTGGCAAATATACTTTTTTATTCTCAATATTATTGTTTTATTTATTAATATCTTTTAGGAAAGCTATGTGCTTACCAATAGTCATATTTTTATCAGAGGTTCTTCATTAAATAAAAATATATTAGTCCAAACTTAAGACATAATTGAGAATATTGTCCCCCCTTTTTTCTTCAAATTGGAAAAGGGCCTTTTTTTGTATAAACCATACTTCTGTGGTAAAACATAGAATATTAAGAGCAATCTATATATCCCTCAGCTAGATAACTTGCTAAACTGGTTCAAAATTGCATGTACAGTGAGATTTTGGAATTCTTATATGAGTATATTATTAACTATTTCAGGTATTGGCCTAGATTGTAAAAGGCTACCATAAGAAAAATCAGGTGCTCCGCAGGGCGCAGCTTTATATGACCGCAGAGGTCAATCCGGGCAGTATGGAAAAAACATTTAAGCGTGATACAGCTCTGAATTTGGATTGTGATCAAGTTTTTGACATTATATGGTTTTTTTACACAAAACAAATGTCAAGATTTTACAAATCAATTAAAGATTTCTTCTTCAAACTTATTTAAATCTAAAATTAAATAGTTGACACAGCATAGGTTTCTGACACAGAATGAATGTGGTCTAATGAACTTAAAAATTTTTTTGCCTTTGAGCAATTCACTATGCTGTTGAATATTAATCCTGTCAAAAAAATGTCAGAAGAAATTTTCTTTTTATTTATGAAATCTGAAATGAGAACAAGTATGGACACAACTTTTAAGCTAAAAATTTTTTGATAAGATAAGGAAAAAAAACCTTCATCAACAACATTTTATATTGGCAAATTTCCAATGAAGTTATTTACATAAAGTTATTGGCAAATAAAAATAGAAAATGACATCATAGTCATGTCTGGCAAATGTCCAACATACATTATCTAAAAACATTTTAGATAAGATAAGGAAAAAAAGCTTCATCAGCAACATTTTATATTGGCAAATTTCCAATGAAGTTATTTACATAAAGTTATTGGCAAATAAAAATAGAAAATGACATCATAGTCATGTCTGGCAAATTTCCAACATATATTATCAACTACTATTCTATACAAAGAAAGATAACTCCAATTGAAAATTAATTGCTATTGCACAATATTGTGCAATTAAATATTTCTTGCTATTGTGCAATACTGTGCAATTGAAAATTTCTTGCTATTGCACAATACTTGATATGGAATCCTGATTTGGACCAACTTGAAAACTGGGCCCATAATTAAAAATCAAAGTACATGTTTAGATAAAGCATATCAAATAAGCCCAATAATTTAATTTTTGTTAAAATCAAACTTAGTTTAATTTTGGACCCTTTGGACCTTAATGTAGACCAATTTGAAAACTGGACCAAAAATTAAGAATCTTATAAATTCATAAACTGTTGTGACCTCAACTCCAAAAATCAATCCAAACCTTCCTTTTGTGGTCATAAACCTTGTGTTTAAATTTCATTGATTTCTATTTACTTATACTAAAGTTATTGTGTGAAAACCAAGAATAATGCTTATTTGGGGCCTTTTTTGGCCCTTAATTCCTAAACTCTTGGAACCAAAACTCCCAAAATCAATCCCAACCGTCCTTTTGTGGTCATAAACCTTGTGTCAAAATTTCATAGATTTCTATTCACTTAAACTAAAGTTATAGTGGGAAAACCAAGAAAATGCTTATTTGGGCCCTTTTTGGCCCCTGATTCCTAAAATGTTGGGACCAAAACTCCCAAAATCAATCCCAACCTTCCTTTTGTGGTCATAAACCTTGTGTTAAAATTTCATTGATTTCTATTCACTTTTACTAAAGTTAGAGTGCGAAAACTAAAAGTATTCGGACGACGACGCAGGACGACGAGGACGAGGCCAATGTGATAGCAATATACGACCAAAAAATTAAAATTTTTGCGGTCGTATAACAATTAAACTTAAAAAATCATAGACTTAATTGACCAAGAGACTATTTGTACCATACACAAGTCATAATATACATGTTTTATTGATTTCAATCACAAATAATGCAAAAATAAGAATTTGGAGTCAAGTCTTAACTGCATGCATGTTGTATGACCATAAAAGGCTAAACTACCTTAGTATACCAATTTAAGAGCTGATATTTCCCTTAAACAAAATTGTTCACCAAAAAAGATGACTGAACATGATTACTAACATCAAATTTGACTTATTTTCATTGGATTAGGTGCAACTTCTAAAAAATTGGATTTCTGATGATTCTCTGTAATAGGAAGTACACCACTAAGGCAGTAACCATTTGATTTTCTGGGGGGGGGGGGGGGGGGGGGGCTATGGTTTTTTTTGGAAAAAAAAGTTTGTTTCCAGTTTTTGGAGAAAAAATTAATTTGTGTTTGATTCTGAGAAAAAAAATTTGTTTGTTTCACCCTCAGCTGCCAATATATGTAATGCTAAAATTGAAAGAAAAAAATTGTTTTCGACTTGTCGCGAAAAAAATAGATTGTTTTTCGCCACAGGCGAAAAAAAAAAATTGTCCAGAAAAAAAAAACCATAGCCCCCCCCAGAAAATCAAATGGTTGCTGCCTAATTCATGGTCCCATTACTTTCTATGTTAAATTCCTCCATTTCAAGCAGGCACACCTCTTTCATTTTAAGTTCAAATAAAGTGGCAATCATTGCATGTCAAAGCAACACTTAATGGTGTCTTGTACTGAAAAAATCAGCATACCTTTAATGGCATATAAGAAAGAACTGGTTCCCGGAACTCCGGATGTACCAAAACAGGTACTACAGAACTGACAAACAGACAAAATTTACTTTCTTTTTAAAATTTGGTGCAGTTTTTTTAATATTTAAAATTAAAAGTCCAAAAGTGTTCTACAATGATCACCAATCCTTCAGCTTTAAATTGAATCCCAAAATACATTGTACCTCAATATCCTACATATTTTGAATGCTACACTCATGCATAGGAACTATTTTGTGTTAAATATGTAGTACTTTCTGGTATGTATTTTTTTTTTTTGATTAATGTCCTTCATACATAAAGATGTAATATTTTCCAGCAATTTTAAATTTGTGAAGCTTTTTGGTTATAAAAAATCCCTACATATGTATTTAATGTATTTAAAATGGAAAGAAAAGTGACAAATAACATATTATATTAGTTTAAAAGGGTCTATAATATGTTATTTGTCACTTTTCTTTCCATTTTAAATTGATTGCATGCAAGTTAAGTCTCAACAGGCTTATATTTGGACCACTTGCTATCCTACAGAAGAGAAGAAAGATATTATGTGAAATGAAACAGGTACAAAAGAGATTGTAAAGCGCTTTTTATACAAATTTAGTGAGGTCTTTATTATGTACTTCAACTTTAATTTATATACCAAGCTCCTCACATTTAACTTGATCCAAAAAGGGAATTAGAGGAGGGTCATTTATACAACACATTTTGCACATTGAATCTTCTTTCTTGTGGATTCAAGTTCAAAAATATGTAATACAACTGGATTAAAGCATAAAAACACAAATATTGACACATGAAAACCTGTCAGATATAAAGTCAGAATGCCACTTATGCATCAAAATTGAAAAAGCTATGAAATGCCTATTTTGACCATATAATGCCAAAATTGGTTATTTTTGCAGAAATTCTATCAAATAAAAGTTTAAATCCTTTAGTTTCATGCAATTTGACAAATTGACACCATCAAATCATTCAGGGAAGTTGCCAAAGTACAGATTCTATATTTGCTGATTTCACCTCTTACATGTAGGTCCGAGACCACAATTATTTCGTAGTGCATTTCTTTTAGACAATAAATGCAAATTAAAAAAATCCCAAACTGTGCTTTCTCAATAAAATGTTTACAGTGTGTTGTACTACTTTTGGGACAAATTATATCAAAATTATAGAAAACTTCATCGGCTCTAACTCAAAATATGGACAATTTTATGTTAAGGGGGTTTTGAAATCTTTTGACGGCTTCCGAAGTGCTAATTTTTAACCTTTTTCAACTGGACCAAATCACTACTTTACTTTAAAATTCATGACCCAAATTATTTGACAGTGTCATTTCATCCCTTGACTTACTATTTGAGCATAAAACATGGAGATATATACATTTGGAAGGGGTATACAAAAAAAAAGGTAACACACTGTCCACACTAGGGACAACGAAAATCAAGATATGACAATTGTGGTCTCGGACCATAACCCCCAACTCAGTCCGAACCTTCCTCTTGTGGTTATAAACCTTGTGTTTAAATTTTATAGATTTCTATTTACTTATTTTTAACTAAAAGTTATTATCCACAAACTAACTGTCTTCGGACGACAACCTGATACCAATATATACGACCACAAATTTTTTTTGTGGTTGTATAAAAATGAACACAAGGCAATAGCATACTAGTAGATACAACGAAGAAACACATTTAAACAATCTCACTACAGTTATTAAGGTGGCAGGTACCAGTTTTGGTGTACCAGAACATGTGTCCCACGCAGAAATTTTGTTATAGTGAAGTATTGAGGTATATAATTGCATCATGTGGACTGAAAAAATAAATGAATGTAAATTCTAGGCTATTGTACTACACAAGTAAGTAGTTGCATACACAGGTTGGGGATTTCCTTCACATATAGGTCCAATCAAATGTCAAAATTGTGGTCTCCTCACTTGACGGCATCCAATCAAAGTGGGGAAAAAATTCAGTTTTATGTAAACAAAAATATCTTGAGATTTTGATGGTAAGGATAGGTTCGGACAAGGCTCTATTTCACTGAATATCCTTTCTCTCTTGAATTTTGGCTAAAATTCTTGTTGGCTTTTAGCAGGATTTTGCAGGTGAGGATTAGATTGGTACCATAGCATCACATTCTTTGCCTTATTTGCAATGCATTTATAAATTTTAAAATCTCCATGCTGGACAGACACCCAAATTTAAAGGTTTTCTATATATTTACATAAGCACGCACACATCTTAGTTCCTTGAAACCATACATTTTATTTGTATATAAGCTTGAATGAATTTTCAAGAAAATAAAATCATAAATCCATGAAATTCTAAAGATTTATTGTAAAATAACTGGTTTCTGCCACCTTAAGCCTAAAAATGATTTTAACATATCACAAAATGTGCCTTTTTAAGAGTTCTACAGGTGTGTGGTATTATATTTCTTTTATTCACAGTCAATGTATAGGTCTGTGTGTAAGCAAATAGTTTTTACATGGATTTTAAGAATTATCAAATATCAAGACAGATAACTCTGTATCCCAATACAAACAATGACATTCAATTGATTGGTTTTAAAATGATTATGTTCACCAAACAATGATTTTATATCATAAATTATATAAAAATAGCAATTAAAAAGAGAGAAAAAAGTAAAATAAGCCTCAGCATAGTACAAGAAAAAGCTGATTATACTGTATATTACCTGTTATAATGATTTATTTCATATGATATGGACATTTTCTTATTTATTTGCATTTTAACTATGAATATATGAATTCTTCTTTTTTTATAGGTCTACTACATAGTTGATACTTTAGGACAGGCGACGGAAATAAGAAAATTGGTCTCTCTCATCAGCAATAGTGTGGCAATTCTAAAATTTCAACATGCGGCCTAAACAGCTAGCTCATGTGGAGAAGAGATATGAGACTGATTACGATTAAATGTACACTTAGTTTAGTGCATCATGGATCTACAAAGTGAAACATATGTACCAAAAATATTAGTTTATTCATAACTAAGCCTTTTTCAGCACTGCAGTCAACAGAACAATGATAGTGACAAGAATTGAGACTATTTAATACCTCAAACAATGGGAAAATACTTCTTGAGATCAGTTGTAAGTGGTTTTATATCATGCATGAAACAATAAACTTAAGTAGTTTTATAAACTGTTGGATAGTTCATACACTGTACCAGAAAACTCACACAATAAAATTTATTAAATATGAACACAATCATTTTTTTCAAATTTTTTTGCATTCAAAGCAGTTTGACGGCAAAAGACGCAAATAATGCTTTAATAAATTTGGTCTTACAAAGCCTGTTCATGTTTTCTTTTGTGCTGTAACCATATAAAATGCATGTATTTTTAATGGTAAATGACTATAGAACTCAATCAGACTAAAAAAATGGAAATATATTGTTTTCAATGAGTGGTTAAAGGTGGCAGGTACCAGTTTTGGTGTACCAGAACATGTGTCCCACGCAGAAATTTTGTTATAGTTAAGTATTGAGGTATATAATTGCATCATGTGGACTGAAAAAATAAATGAATGTAAATTCTAGGCTATTGTACTACACAAGTAAGTAGTTGCATACACAGGTTGGGGATTTCCTTCACATATAGGTCCAATCAGATGTCAAAATTGTGGTCTCCTCACTTGACGGCATCCAATCAAAGTGGGGAAAAAATTCAGTTTTATGTAAACAAAAATATCTTGAGATTTTGATGGTAAGGATAGGTTCGGACAAGGCTCTATTTCACTAAATATCCTTTCTCTCTTGAATTTTTTTGGCTAAAATTCTTGTTGGCTTTTAGCAGGATTTTGCAGGTGAGGATTAGACTGGTATCATAGCATCACATTTTTTGCCTTATTTGCAATGCATTTATAAATTTTAAAATCTCCATGCTGGACAGACACCCAAATTTAAAGGTTTTCTATATATTTACATAAGCACGCACACATCTTAGTTCCTTGAAACCATACATTTTATTTGTATATAAGCTTGAATGAATTTTCAAGAAAATAAAATCATAAATCCATGAAATTCTAAAGATTTATTGTAAAATAACTGGTTTCTGCCACCTAAGAACTTATTTCAAAATATTGTGTTCTAAGGGGAGTAACTCAGTATATTCAGAAATAAAAATCAGTTAATCTTGAGTGCTGTGGACATGGTAGACAAAAAAGGTGATACATGTACATTATAAACAGCCAACAAACAAACAAAATTCACACTTTTGATATACAACAAATGACAACTACTGAATTACATGATTCTGACTTGGGAAAGAGCAGGACATAAAAGAAGTCTTTCTTGAATAGCCCTTCAAAGCTTTATAGTTATTATGATTGCATTACCAACCACTGTATCAGTACACCTGGCATTTATTTTAAATATTATCCTGCTGAGTGACTAACCTAAGAGGGAAACTGCTGAGTGACTAACCTAAGAGGGGGCCTGCTGAGTGACTAACCTAAGAGGGGCCCACTCAAGTCATGCTTCAGTGATTCCCTATATAATCAAACAAATTTTTCCCATAAAAAGGGGGAGGACTAGCCCCCCACCCCAACCCCCTGGATCAGACTATGCTCTGTTCAATTATTTCAGAAATGTGTGACTTATTTTTGAAGCTCAAGCAACATATTGAAAAATCAAAAGTATCAGCATAAAGGAAGGAAGTACATGTATCTGACACTTCCTGAAATTTGTTTAAAACTACAATAATTGCTCACATGTTATATCACTGCCAAGCTGCTGACCAAATATGCATTTTGTGTTCTTGTAATTAGTTTCTAAATGTGTAATGAAAATATGTGTTGGATGAATACAGGGACATGGTTATTTGTAACAGTAAATTTGGTGCTGTAGTAAAATTTGTCTGCCAGACTTTTTTCCTAGTACATCTGTACAATGAATAAAAAATCAACACTGCAAGGTTTTAATGACGGGGACAGTCACAGATCCAGCCATTTTTAAAATGTTAATTTCTGTGTCATTTTGGTCTCTTGTGGAAAATTGTTTCATTGGCAATCATACCACATCTTCTTTTTTAAAGATCCAGCCATTTTTAAATGTCCAACCCAGAAGAAAGGAGGGGTTAAAACCATATCCCCTCAAAAATATATTAATCCAAATAGGAGGAGTAAATTAAACACTTTATTATTACATGTATTAGTGGTCATGGGATATGTTGGTAAACCAGTGTGAAGCAATATATATAGACAACTTTCGAGTTCGATGCATTTCCGTCAAAAACTCTGGTTTTAGTGCGTTTAGGGGTGTCGTCACTTCCATTCCAATGTTGAGCGAGTGGTTGGAAAACTATAATTCTTGTAGTACAAATTATTCAGCAAATTGAATTCTCAAAATTGACAATCAGCACTGCTGTCATTAGGGAATTGTCATTAAGTACCTACATAACAACCATTATTTCTAGTTTATCCTGCACAATGACGATCACTTAGACGCTTGATGAATGTTAATAGTGCAGGGATACAGGCGACCCCTCTATCTGGTAAATGACGCCATAAAGGCGCGCATAATTGACAAGTTTTTTTCTGTTGATGGATGAACTCGAAAGTGAACTAGTAACTACTCGCTATGCAGTACAATAACTCATTATTTCTTCGTGCAACCAGAAAGGCAGAGTAGTTCTGATTGATCGAAAGTGGTTTATTATTTTGAAAGGAGGGCGAGTTGTTTAACAAGCCTCAATCATGTGAGCAACAAGAGTGGGACGAGTTGGTGCGGGTCGATTTTTCATTGGGGCGAGTTGTCTGACTTCCCGACCTACATGTACAAAATTAGATATATTTCATCGCACTGAACCCTTGCATTTACAGTTAATTTACCTGTAATTGCACTGCAAACGTGGTCATTCTCGTCGCTTTGCAATGCCACTTACATTCAAATAAAAAAGAGACTTTTTACTCACCTGAACATGTTGAAGAGAGTGACAAGCTTTTATGACCTTCCCCTTGTTTACCCTCGTACGATTTCCTGGTTTTTATTAGTAGAGAGCCTGAAGTCATCCCTGACATAGATAATATTTTTCGATTTCACACAAATATCACGCGTGGTGTAACTTTAATCCTCGTTACAAGGCTACATGAGTAACATGTATATGTGTTTTCTTCGAACGAGGACAAGTAGTCTATATCATTCTGCAGTACAGATATAAATAGATAAAAAGAAGAAATACTACGGAACGACCATTTTACTTTAAAGGAAAAAAACTGGAAAAGGGGGGGGGGGGGGGGGGGGGGCCATGTTTTTTTCCTTAATGATAAAAAAAAATCTGAATCAAGATTTTCTTAAGATATCGTAGTCCTAATACCTTAAAGTGTTAAATATCGAAGAAGAAGAAAAAATAATTTAAAGCGGCGAAAAAAATCATGTCGCAAAGCGCAAAAAATAAATCCGGCGAAATCAGAAAAAAACACACCCCTATTTTGAAGTTTAATCTTGGACCATTATATTATATAAGTTTAATAGTCCCAGGTTAAATGGATGTCCTAAAGCAAAACAGGTTCTTGCAATCTGATTTGTTTTTAAAATTACCGTCAGGTAAAAATAACACCCCATCTCCAAGTTCAAACGGGAATAACTGGACTTTTGTCTTTTTTCACCCGAATGATTACTTTGCCAGTTTACTTTCTACTTATGAATATGCATGTCCTTTTGGTAGCCTTCGCCTCTTGTTAATTTTGCTTTTAAAAATTTGATATATTCTTTTGACAATTTTCAACGGTTGTCTTTGCCTCTCCTTTAATTATTTACCAACTCTTCTGTATTTATAAAGGAAACTAATGCATAAATAATGATCTGCTTGAATGTTATCTCAGTAACCCGGACACATTTTTGTTAGCTAGTTGTGTCTTCTTTGTTGACTTATTTTTCTTGAACATGTTGAAAAAATGTTCTTTTATATAAAACAAGTGCCACATGTTGTTTACCCTTCCGACAAACCTGAAGTTATGGGTTCGTTTTGCTCATTCTTGAGTTTTCTCTATTGTATTTTCTATAGACCTACTGTTGTTTTTGTTTTGTTTCGGTTTTTTTGCCAATGGCATTGTCAGTTTGTATTTGACTTATCAGTTTGAATCCATTTGTTGTTTTTTTTTGCCTCTCTCCTTAAAAACAGATACTTTTTTGGATAATATTCTCAGACCAGTACTATACATTCTATTCAATACTGTATTCGATATTGAATCAACGTTTTGCAAAATCAATAATATCATCGATAAACAAAATGTAACTTTTTTCATTGTCAAACATTCCTTAGCCTTTCAAAACTTCTTTGCATAAGCCAAATGCATAATTTTCAATTAAAAATAATCTATAACTATTAAACCAATTTTCACTTTGTCGACAAAGTAATGCCCAGGTAATAACATTTATTTCTTATGCAGCAAAAATACTGCAATCTGATTGGTTAATTACCCCGGTGTAAATAACACCCTACCCTGGTTCACCCCGGGATAAATAAAAGTTTGCCAAAAATTTCAGAATTTTTTATTTTTTTTTGCCAAGATAAAAAAAAAAAAAAAAAAAAAATTCAAAAAAAGAAATTATCAAAATAAAATGTTTATATTTAAAAAAAAAATAAATTTCAAAAATTTTAAAAAATATTTAAAAAAATTTTTTTCCAGAAAACTCAAGAAAAAATTTTTTTCTGACTTTTTCCAAAAATTAAGTAAAAAGTATTTTACAATGCGCAGCAACATGGACATTGAAAAAATGTTACACTGTAAATTTTTCATTACCATTTTTTCAATTTTACATCCTGGTTTCAAAATGAGTAAAGGAAATGTTCATAAGAAATAAATTCGTTATCTTGGTGTAATCAGGGGTGTACGAAATTTTACACCGTTGTTGAAAATTCATACACCCATTCGGCAATTCATACACCCATTCGGCTACGCCTCAGGGTGTATGAATTTTCAACAACGGTGTAAAATTCTGTACACCCCTGATTACACCAAGATAACTAATAATACTGTCCAATTAACCTGCGTAAGAGAACCGACCCGCATTAAGCAAAATCACCGGTACCAAGCCAGGAATAAGACAGTTATTATCAATTCGTTCGATGTGTTTGTGCTTTTAATTTTGTCATTTGATAAGGGACTTTCCGTTTTGAATTTTCCTCGGAGTTCAGTATTTTTGTGATTTTATTTTTATCATAACGTAAATGTAACTATTTATAAGTATTGAATGCTTCTTTTAGTAATGTCATAGAGTTGTAAAATCGTTGACCGTGCATACATTTTAAGAATGAAGCGCGGAAATACAAAATGTACTTCGGTGAACGCTTTTTACACCCCGATGAATTTACAAAAAGGAGCATTGAATTCTTAAATAAACACAAGTAGCATGTTTAACCCCACCACATTCTGTATGTAAATGCCTGTCCCAAGTCAGGAGCCGATAAATCAGTGGTTGTTGTTTGTATTTATGTGTTACATATTTGTTTTTTGTTGATAAATTAGGCCGTTAGTTTTCTCGTTTGATTTGTTTTACATTTGTCTTTTCGGGGCATTTTATAGCGGACTAGGCGGTATTGGCTTTGATCATTGTTGAAGGGCAAACGGTGAGTGACCTATTATAGTTGTTAATTTCTGTGTAATTTGGTCTCTTGTGGAGGGCTGTCTCATTGGCATCCATTCCACATCTTCTTTTTTATATAACAAGTAATATAAATATACAACTTAGTCGCCTGATTTCCTTTATTTTAAAAACTAGAAGTTTGGTTTCATTCCATTCAGTGGTTCTCTAAAAGAAGACGTTTGTATGTATTTCCCATTGGGTCCTATGTTAAACTAAGTCCCCCGCTGGCGGCCATCTTGGATGATGGATCGGCTACAAAGTAACAACACTTGGTCAGCACGTCATGAAGAACATGCATGCCATGTTTGGTTTCATACCATTCAGTGGTTCTCTAAAAGAAGTCATTTGTATGCATTTCACATAGAGTCCAATGTTAAACTAAGTCCCCCGCTGGCGGCCATCTTGGATGATGGATCGGCTACACAGTAACAACACTTGGTCAGCACCTCATAAGAAACATTCATGCCATGTTTGGTTTCATTTCATTCAGTGGTTCTCTAGAAGAAGTACAAAATGTAAAAAGTTAACGCCGACGCCGACGACGACGGACGCCAAGTGATAAGAAAAGCTTACTTGGCCCTTCGGGACATGTGACCTAAAAAGCAAAGGGGTTTTATTATCTGGTCCTCTTCGTTTGAGTGTTGATACATTATTGTGATAGTCGTTTACTGTTGTTTTTTGAATTAATTGTGCGTTCCCATATCCATATTTGTCCACTGTGTCCAGTGCATTCTACGAGTTTTAATTTGTTTTCTTCATCCGCAGTCAGACACAGTCCTGTATCTATGTTTTGTATCAAGTTATCCTGCAATAAAAACAATATTATATTTTTACATCTGTTTTAGTAATTTCATTTGTTTATTTGCCGTACATTAAACAATTGTCGGAAGTATATGATAAAGAGATTAATACATGGCCTTTTCCATATCGGCCCGGGTAACATCCCTCGACCCACTACGTCTCGGGATGATACCCGGGCCGATATGGAAAAGGCCATGTATTAATCTCTATATATATCATACTTTTGTTATACTTTTGTTATATATTTAAAATTGAAAAACGTGATTGTGTATTAATAAAATTACCCTCCGGGACACCTGAGATCACCCCCAGTTTTTGGTTGGGTACGTGTTGCTTTGTCTTTAGTTTACTATCTTATGTCTTGTGTACTATTATTTGACTGTTTGTCTTTTTCATTTTTTAAGCTATGGTGTTGTCAGTTTACTTTTGATCTTTGAGTTTGACTGTCCCTCTGGTATCTTTCGACCCTCTTTTGGGAATTCACTACACGCACGAACATCCAAAGTGAAGGAATAGTGCTTTCGAATACATTTTTCAACTTAAAAACTGACTGATGACTGAATGATGACTTCACCATGACGCAACTATCACAAATCTTTAAGTTTAAGACGGATTAGAACTTTGCTTGGCATTATAATTAATTTAATTATAAAACTTCGGTATCTACTAATTAAAAGCTTTATTTTATTGAGCATATTTTTTCAAATGTCGTTTGCCCTTTGCAACAAAGTTACTTAACAACTATAAAACCAGGTTTAAGGTGGTACCTAACACTACAGGGAGATAACTCTGTAAAGTCAGCTTAACGTTTTAATTACGTTGTGTTGTAAAGGAAACATTAAGCTTCTCAATGATCAAAATTGGTGTTTGTCAAACTGCTATATAACCAGTGTAATATTTTTGTTAAAGGATCAAAGTAAATACTTGGACAAAATTTTATTAAAATTAAACGAGCCAAATTAATTTTAGTGAAAGTGTTGGGTACCACCTTAATCCACATTTTTTCTACATACGAAAATGCCTGTATCAAGTCTGGAATATTTTCCCATTTGATTTGGGACTTTCCTTTCTGACTTTTTCTCTAGTTTTAGTATATTTGTGATTTTCCTTTTAACTGATATTCTGATTTTGTATTCACTGACCTTTCGGTAATCCCATTGGACAAGTTTGTTGAATTTGCATTCTTTGATTTTAACTTGATTATTTTTCTTTGGTACTAAACAGAAAATTCCTTGTCGTATTTCGTTGTCAGAAGACAACTCCCAAAACTTAAGCAAAAAAGATACATTAATTATCAATATTTCACAATAAGTATAAATACATGATCAGATTCATATTAGTATTTGGACCATACGCGTATAATTTAATTTTGGATGTAACGCGTCTTCTGATTGGCTGACGTTATTTTGTTATGAGCCCATAGACATAATTAGTCATGTGACCGTGACGTCATCAACGTTTTTATGGTTTTTCTACGGTTTAAAATGGAATTTAGAATTAAATTATAAGAAATGACTGTAATATTTTTTCTGTCTATTCGAAATAACATTAAAAATGTGGTGCACACTGTTAAATAACCCGCTACGCGCGTTATTCAGTGTGCACCAAAATTTTTATGTTATTTCTTCATAGACAGAAAAAATATTACAGTCATTCCTTAAATGACCATGACTTCATATGGTCCAACCAATATATCAGTATTGTCTTGGTAAGGGAACGACCATTTAACTTCATAAAAAGTGTATGTGTTGGGGGGGGGGGGGGGGGGTCGGCTAAAGGTTTCTTCGAAAAAAATCAT
Source organism: Mytilus galloprovincialis (assembly GCF_965363235.1). Classification (NCBI taxonomy): domain Eukaryota; kingdom Metazoa; phylum Mollusca; class Bivalvia; order Mytilida; family Mytilidae; genus Mytilus; species Mytilus galloprovincialis. The sequence goes on from NC_134847.1 coordinate 39,511,804, forward strand.
TTGATTGATAGCATTGGAAATGTGAAAATAAATTCTAACTCAGACAAAAAAATATAACACCTCCTTGCAGATAATGGATTGTCATTAATAAACCAAATACCAACTTTTTACACTGTAAATGACATATTGTCATAACCCTTCAAGTTGTCGAAAAAAGGAGTGGATAAAAATAAACTCCTCAAATTAAGACATCAGAATTTAAATTTTAAGCAAAATGATAATTTTAGTTTATTAATCAAATGGCGACTGGTGTACCCCTTATTTTGACATTTTGACCTATTTAGTTGCTTTGTTTTGAAAAAAAGTCTACACATCGTTGTCAATATAATGGAATTTTATTCGACTGTTATACGAATGAGAGGTTAGGCTAGATTTAAAACACGTATAAATCCACCATTTTCTATTAAGAAAATGCCTGAACCAAGTCAGGAATATGACAGTTAAATTTTTATCCATGAATTTGATGTGTTTTAGCTTTTGATATTGCCATTTTTAGGGACTTTCTGTTTTGAATTTTCCTCGAAGTTGGATATTTTTGTAATTCTACTTTTTTGTATCATTGATACATGATCAATTAATTCAGTGAATTTCACTTACAAATTTAAATAAAGTGAATAAAATATGTGGTCATTGTCGACGTCTCCCGAACTCTATACTTGCTGAACAAATTACCACTGATTCAGAGATTATTCTGTGTATTTATTATTGCGATTTCGAATTCTGAAGAATGGACACAAATGCTAATTAAGTTATGCCGATTCGAGGAAAGATCAGGAAAAGCTACATACAGATATATGTGTCAGATATCGCAACGCAAATTTTTATCATTGCGATATTCACCATTTCGCATTATTCGCATTCTTAAAAACCTCGAAAAATTTCTGTTTATTAAAACAGTGTAAACACAAGTAGAACAAATTAGCATAGAACATTTCAAAATGTTGTCCATACATTAATAACGTTAAGTGTATTTATAATCAGGGTATGTAATACTCGTATAATCGGAGCATATTATTATACGCATATAATCTTGACCATACTTGTATGTTCCTCATATTCTCTTGAAGAGGTACATAATTAAAAATTAACGAATAACCTTCAAAACAATAGGTATCGGATTCTATTTTCTATGTTAGACACATTTTTAACACATGAGTCACATGACCATGATGACACAACATAAACGTTTCATTTACTTGGTGCACCGAGTAAATGAACCGTTTGTGTTATGTCATTTAGTTTTCAGGGTACATTGTTATTAAGAAAGACTTTCATGACGCAATAACAAAATGTCATTTCTGGTATTCATAATGAGTTGGGAGCCTCGGTGGCCGAGTGATCTAAGTAGTTACTCCTGTAATCACTAGCCAGTCAACACGAAAGTTGTGATTTCGAACCCCTCTCGTGCAGGTGCACTCGACTCTAATCTTAATTGACTAGGATTGTCATTTTCCCTATCGAAGGTCGGTGGTTTTCTCTTGGCACTCCGGCTTCCTCCAACATAAAAACTGGCAGCCACGAAATAGTATAAAAGCGGTGCTTAAAAGTGGCGGTAAAACACATCAAAACAAATAAAGGATGAGTCTATTTAATCATTACGCAATAACAAGTAGTTTACCTGCCAGTAACCTTTCCAATAACACTTGGCGAGACATAATCTTTGAGAGTTGCAGTTACCTAAACATGTCTTCCCATCAGGTTTGGTGATCTACAAAATACAATCTATCTTTTCACTAAATTTTATAGTATCGAATGCACTGTATGCAATTTTATTTTTATGAAGAATGTTATCGTATTGTGTTTCATTAACAGTGTGTAACTCGTAATAACTAAATACAAAAGTTCCTGGTTAATGTGTGATGAACATGGTTCGCCGGTTTTATTTTACTAGGGTTCACCTTATTATTACTTTTATCAGGTTAAAATATTGTTGTACAAACTCGTTTAGTTTGAAAATTGATCGGTTGTCCACTTTAGGTGGCACGATAGTATTTCCTGGCCCATAACAGGGGATAATGATAGCCTTTTTAGAATTTTCACCACTTTCTAACACTGCAAAAAATTCTACATTCACAGTTAACTGAAGTACTTTTATTTTACTATTCAGAAATTAATTTGAATATGTATCATGACCGTTTACTTTTTTTTGCTATTTTTAAAAACCTAAGGCCACTACACTAGTACTTTTAGGGATTTTATGGTACAGTGAATACAAAATTAAAAAAAATTCTCAAAAATTCATTTTCATCTGTATGTAAAATTATTTCATATTTTTCTACACCTGATTCATCCATCAGTTTGGTTAAGTATGTTCAGTTGATACTGTATTTTATGTCCAATCACACTGTTTAGATACATTTGCCTAAGTAGGGTACACAAAAGAGCAACCTAAATTCAGAAATGCAAATACTACCGTCCCACCTTTAGGTTTTGTATTGTTTACATTGCTATGGAAATTTATAATATTTGGAATCAGTAATGGTTAGGTTGTTGTTAGCAAACCCGGAAATATTCCGATTGGTAGTCGTAAACATAAGGGCCGTCATTCAAACGTTTTAGAATTGAGGGTTATGTATTCGATAAACACTCATATGAATAAGACATATGGTATCGTCCAAATTAAGGTAGCACAATACAAAGATTTTTTCACTCCCAATCAGACAACTTTAAACTGATGTAATTCATTTCATCCTTCTTTATATTTTATAAATGAGGTACCAAAAGAAAGAAGAAAGATTAATCTTTCAAATTGTGATAATTTCATTATGACTTAATAATTACATAATTAATTATTATGTAATTAGTCGCTATATTGTGATGTCCACACATGAATGAATTTAACGTCTTTGTTTTTCATAGCATCCCAAAATATTTTATAGATTCTTGTACAACACAGCTTGACCTCCAAAACTGTGTCTCAGATTTCCAAAAACATCAATAGAACAAATTTTATAGCCAATTGAACTTAGTGGTCTCTAATGAATTGATGTTGCAAACTTCATTGAAGATTTATGAGAGAATGAAATACAATAGGGAAAATCTGAGACACAGTTTTGGAGGTCAAACTGTGTTGTGCAAGAATCTATAAATTTTTTTTTAGGATGCTATGAAGAACAAAGAAGCTAAATTCATTCAAGTATGGACATCTCAGAATGGCAACTAATTACATAACAATTAATTATGTAATAATTATGTCATAATGAAATTATCACAATTTGAAAGATTAATCCTTCTTCTTTCTTTTGGTACCTCATTTATAAAATTTAAAGAAAGATGAGTGGAATTACATCAGTTTAAAGATGTCTGATTGGGGATGAAAAATCTTTGTATTGTGCTACCTTAAATGGTATGGTCATAAACCTTAGTATATAAGCTGATGCGCTGTCAGAATAAGGGTCGCTTAATAAATAGTCAAGACGTCTAGAAGAAGCAAGAAGGTATTTATTTCATTTATAAAAGATTAAATAGATGCTGAATACGAATCTATCTGCGTGCCTGAATAAGGTTGCAGGGGAATATTATAAGTGAAACATACGCACCGGGTAACAGGTGCATAGGCGACTGTGCGGTTATAGTGCACAGGTAAACAAGTGCAAAGTAGTGCACAGACGGAACAGGCAGATAGTGCACAGGATAGCGGTGCACACGGATAGCAGCACATAGCTAGAATACAGCAAAGTTTGGGATTGTGCACAGGTTAGCACTGGTTGTTGCTGGACAGATAAAGTCTGTGAAAAAACAGCAACACGTCCCACATATAACTAGTGGTTGAAAGAGGCCAAATTAAGAAGTTAAAGATAAATACTAGTATATAAGAAACGGTGCATCTTCCAATATCCAGGGGTAATCTTTGGTACGATACCCATAAGTCACTACACCGAGTACGTGACAAATGCACGGAAATCGTATTTTTGTTTTTTACATAACTGAACATTAGTACAATTGTTATAACACATCTCCAACAATAATGACAATTTATAGATGTTAGAATTATATAAACAAAATTCATTCATAATATGCAATATTAAGTATATTTGTGAGGGCCCTCATGGGGTTTTTGATTATGTGATTACTTGGCCGTTTTTTTTAATGATTATTTGATTATTAAGCCAAATATTTCATGATTATTTGATTACCTAGGACTGTATTTTTAGTTTATGATTATTTGATTACTAAAGATAAGCAAATATTTAATGATTATGTGATTATATTGGCAAAAAAATGGTGATTATGTGATTACTAGGACCCCCCATGAGGGGCCTCATTTGTTTTTGGTATCTTGAAATACGTTCATAAAAAATTGACTTTTGATTCAAGTATAAGTTCACTTGTTCACTTAATTAAACGAATTATAAGACAATCAAAAACACATCAACGTTAACAAGTGAGTGAGTAAAGAAAGGTATACGTTCGGTAAATGCCAAATTTCCAAACAATGTGGAGGAAGACTCGTGTAGTGTTTGTAACCTTTATTTTTTAATGAACCTTTTCCAATTGCTATAAGAGGAATTCGAAAATAACCGTTATCCCGCTTTCTGCACTTTTTTTCGAATCGTGCGGCCGGAGATAATATTAAGGTGTATTTTGGATTCATTGTCCGCAAAGCAATAATTTTTCCTGTTTATAGTTGCATTATATAGTGAACAGTGTTTTGAATTTTGTAAACTAGTTGAGGCAACACCGATTTAAAAAGGTGTGAATAAACACATTAAAGATACCAGGACTAAAATTTTGTATTTGCACCAGACGAGTGTTTCTCCTACCAAAGACCTATAATTGACGCTTGAATCTAAAAAGGAGTTAAAAAGGCCAAATAAAGAACGAAGTCTTGTCAAATACAGCTAAGGTAATCCATTCATGAGTTATAAAAGCCTTAGCATATAAAAAATTCTAAGTTTTGTTAATACTCAATTTATAATTATGACCATATCAATGAATTGATCATTCTCCCATTTATTTGTATTGTAGTCATGTCATGTAATGTTGTCATTTTAATGTTATATTTAACATTGCCAGTAAAGCGGAAGGTTTGGGACGCCACAAAACCCGGTTCAACCCACAATTTTTACCTTAAAATGTGCTGTAAAAAGTCAGGAAAATGGCCATTGTTATATTATAGTTCATTTCTGATTACATTTTAATGTTGTGTTTCTGTTGTGTCGTAGTTCTCTTATATTTGATGCCATTCTCTCAATTTTAGTTTGTAACCCGGATTTGTTTATAGATTTCGAACAGGTGTATACTACTGTTGCCTTTATTCATGACAACACAGATGTCCAGACTAATGGGTTGGTGATACCCCTGGGGAACTAAAACTCAACCAGCAGTGACGCTCAAATAAAGAAAGAAAGGTAAAAAAGGCCAAATAAAGTACGAAGTTGAGGAGCATTGAGTACAAAAAATTCATTAAAGTTTTGACAATTGAAGCTACGGTGATGTATTCCTGGGTTAGAAAAGCCTTAGTATATCAAAAGTTTTATGTTTTGTAAGCAGTTAATTCATAACTATGACCATATCAATGATCATTCATGACAACACAGAAGTCCAGACTAATGGGCTTGTGATACCCTTGGGGAATTCAAACTCCGCAAGCAGTGGCATCGACCCCGTGATTGTAAATAAAATAGATTCAAGGATTTAAATCTTGTATTTGCACCGGACGCGCGTTTCAGCTACAAAAGACTCGACAGTGACGCTGGAATACAAAAAGATTGAATATAATGGTTGTCAAATTTAGATGTTAAAAATTGTATGCAGAAGACGCTTGACTCTTCCATAACTTGTTGAATTTAAACTACATAGTCGGTGTGCTCTTTGTTTCATGAGAAACAGTAGAAACAAAATATGAAACATGAATGCCTCTTTGATATTCAATAGTGCTTAATTTTGAGAGAAAAGTACAGTTTGAATAGTTATTTGATATTAGTGAATCATATGTAAAAAAAAAAAAAAACAAAAAAAAAACAGAAAATAGAAAGACACAATCTATATTTTGTTAGTGTTAGCATTTCAGTATTCTTTAATTTTTGATTGCAGAAATTGTATTACACGTTACGTACAGACAGCGATTAACAAAATGAAGTTAATTAAGTGCTGTTCATTTTTAAATAATTAATCAACATGTGTATCAATAATTCACTGCCAAAGTTTATAAGCTTTTATAATTTGTTCTCAATTACTGATAAATATTTTCAAGAGAGGAAAAATACTTACCGCTCCTTTGGCTATTAAATTCACGGGTATATAAAGATGAACGATTTCTGTTACATATTCCAGAAAATATTTAAATGGTTTACAGTTGTTTTCTTTTTTAAATTTCTTCACTTTTGATACATCTCCGGTTTTTAACTGTAAAGGAGGCAAAATCAAACCAATTACATATATTTACACAATCATGTTTTTCAAGTTAGCATGATATATTAATACTTAGGGTCATCTTGCATGCCTTCCACGTTATGTAATCAACTTTCAAATTATAGTCTTTATTTTGAATTGATTAAAACTTCCTAACTGTGACTTTGCGATAAGGAACAGCAATGCAAGCGCTGTTTCTTTGCTATTCAGCAGTATGTGTTTTTTTTTCTATTTGATTACAATTTTAGTCGTTTTTTGCAAACGGACTTAATTCTAGGCTTCAACAAAATGTACCCCTTTTTAATCATGGCGAAGAGAACAAGCATGGTGTATCATGGCGGATCTAATACATATATAGTATCGGCAGCTTACCACACATGTGTTGAAGAATAAAGATTGCAAAATAGTTGGTTAGGAATTTAAATTTCTTAATATGTTCACTGTCCTGTACTAAGTCAGGCAGTTGTTATCTAATAGTTCGTTTATATGTATGTTGCATTGTCGTTTGTCATTTGTTGCACTTCTGTGTTCTGTTCGTACGCTGTTTTCCTCTTATAGTTGAAGTGTTTCCCTCGGTTTTAGAAAATAACCCGGATTTGTTTTCTCTCTATCGATTTATGACTTTTGGACAGCGGTATACAACTGTTGCCTTTATTTATCGATATTCAAACACAATAACGCAGTTGAAATATACCTATCAGTCTAAAACATCATTGCCAGTCCATCTTACCACAGCCGTACAGGAAAAAGGTGGAAACCATACACTTATTAAATAATGTCTTTTGTACTTTAAATCTAAAATCTGAATCATTTGTAGATAAATATGATAATGATTACACTCTAAAATCTAACTTAAAATTGATTGTCTTTAAAATGATGTTTTCAACAGACAAGCTTGTATAAGGACTATTTCCATATTTTTTAATTCCAAATGTTTGCGATATTGTGGAAGATTAGGACTAGTAGAAGTTGTCAAATATATTACTCACAGTATAATTTCCAATTCTTTCAAACACTAAGTCTTTGTATTCGTCCATCCACACTTCTGCTACTCTGTATAAATTAGACACTGTTTTTTGCGCTTCTCTTAGTTCATTTTCCCATATAATAGAACTTCTATACGCATGTCCAACATGAGAACATGGCAGCATTTCTATTCCGTCACCACACATAACAGCCTTTCAAAAAATTTAAACGGTCATATAAACCTATAATGGTTTACTTTTATAATTAGTTATCAAAGGTACCAGGATTATAATTTAATACGCCGACGCGCGTTTCGTCAACATAAGACTCACCAGGGACGCTCAGATCAAAATAGTTAAAAAAAGTTTAAGAGCAGTATAAATTGTTACTTGGATGGAGGGTTGTCCATTGGTACTCATACCACATATTCCTATATCTATACAATATTTTTACCTTTTACAACATTTCATAACCCTACCATGATACGGATATGTAACCGCACACTTTATCTTAAGGGGAATACAAATATAAATGCAGCCATGCTAATAATCGAATGAGACGAAGCGAATAAAGTGTAACCGTTGAAATACAGACTCAACAAAACATGAATAGTCAACCTTCCCTCTTTCCAGTTCAATGAATGAGCAGAGTTATACAATACTGGTTAGAAAATACCAATTAACTTCTAGTATATGATGTTCAAGAGGTGGAAGATACAATAGTGGTATAGATATACGAAGATGTGGTATGAGTGACAATGAGTGACTCTCCATTCAAATCACAATTTATAAAAGTTAAATTGAGAATGGAAATGGGGAATGTGCCAAAGAGACAACAACCCGACCATAGAAAAGACAACAGCAAAATATCACCAATAGGTCTTCAATGCAGCGAGAAATTCCCGCACCCGGAGGAGTCCTTCAGCTGGCCCCTAAATAAATATATATACTAGTTCAGTGATAATGAACGCCATACTAAATTCCAAATTATACCCAAGAAACTAAAATCAAAAATAATACAAGACTAACAAAGGCCAGAGGCTCCCAACTTGGAACAGGCGCAAACATGCTGCGAGGTTAAACATGTTTATGATATCTCAACCCTTCCCCTATACCTCTAGCCAATGTAGAAAAGTAAATGCATAACAATACGCACATTACAATTCAGTTCAAAAGAAGTCCTAGTCTGATGCCAGAAGATGTAACAAAAGAAGAAGTCAAAGTACGGTCTTCAACAGGGAGCCTTGTCGCACACCGAAAAGCAAGCAATAAAAGGCCCAAAAATGACTAGTGTAAAACAATTCAAACGGGTTAAACAATGGTCTTATCTGAGTATATAAAAAACAAAAAACGAGACACACTTATGAACCACATCAACAAACGACAACTACTGAACATCAGATTCCTGACTTAGGACAGATGCAAACAATTGCAGCGGGTTTAAACGTTTTGATGGTACCAAACCTTCAACCTTATCTGAAACAATAGTGTAACATCACACCATAGAAAGACACACTATAAAATATCAATTGAAATGGCTTTACTCAATCTATATAAAAGTAACAATTTAAAATAAGAAAAACTAACTTCACGATTAGTCGAATGTAGCGCCACAATAGTATGCACAAATATGCAAACATTTCGAAAAGTAATTAAATATCATTGACTTGAAGACTGTTTAAAAAAGTCTCAACGAAACCGAAAAATAAGTTTAAATATAGTCAAGATATGAATGGCATTCAAGTAATCATTTACTTTCTCAATTCTAATAACCAAAAATGAGAAATCGTTCTAAACTATTCCATATCCAATAAATGAGAATTGACACTTGATTTACTAACAACATTTACATTACACACGCTGCTGCACAGGATGCAAAATGAAATGTTGCTTTAGTTTTGTTTGAGACCAAAGTATTTAAAAATCCAAACCGAATTTGAAAGATAAAAGATTTATAAACAATACAAAAAGTTAATTCAGAGACGGCCGAGCTAGACATCGCGCTTTGCATATGATATATTTCTGATTTTGAAATGATTTACATGCAAGGCCTTACTAAGAGTATAGGGAGAACACATGTTGCACATAGCTGGTGTCATTTATTCCTTCACTAGCAATTTCATGTTACCTGTTTTTATACTAAGTCCTAAAGTAAGAATTTAAACCTGCTTTTAAAAAAATGCAGTATGACGAAACACAAATTACACCGATCTGGTGATTTTAATTCTTTATGTCAAATCGCTAATTTGACTGTTAAATATTGTCATTAAATAGTGATGGTTAAAATGGTAAGATAGATGTTTAAAATCTGAATATTAAAAAGTAGAATTTAAAAATTGAATAATACATGATAAAAAATGAATGTTGAATATTGTAATGAATGTTTAATCTTGAAAAGTAAATGAAAATCGATTGTTGTTTATCGGAAAACTGAACATTGTTAGCATATACTATAGTTATCAAAGGTACCAAGCTTATATTTGATACGCCAGACGCACGTTTCATCTACAATCAGTAACGCTCAGATCAAAATAGGTAGAAGCCAAACACGTACAAAGTTGAAGAGAATTGATGACCAAAAAATCTAAAAAGTTGTGCCAAATACGGCTAAGGTATTTATGACTGTGACAAAAAAAAATCCTTAGTATTTCGAATAACTAAAAAATATATTTAGAAAAAAAAAAAAGCAAAATTGCCATGCTTAATGTCGAAATCGATGTTTGAATTTAAAAAAAATAATATATTGCACATTGAATTTTGAATATTACAATCTAATATTGAATGTTTTTGATCAAATGTTGAAAATAAGAATATCAAATGTTGAAAGTTGAATATTGCATTTAAAATGTTTAAAATCTTGATAAAAACAAAAACAAATTAACCAAATGTTGTTCGATTCAATGTAATGTTAAATATTTAGCAACAAATGTTATTATTAAGCAACAAATATTATTATTAAGCAACAAATGTTATTATCAAGCAACACATGTTACTATTAAGCAACACATGTTGAACATTGAAATGGAATATAAATACTAAATATTTTGATTCGAAAGTTGTAAATTTAACTCTAATGTTGGCAGAAAATATTTCAATTTTGATTATTGAATATTATACATTTATTTCCCGTGCATGAGGGAGATATGAAGATTTGGTCACTCAAGAATATTTATATTTCACAAGGGCTTTGCCCGAGGGAAATATGATTTTCGAGGGTGAGTAAATCTTCATATCTCTCGAACACAAAGGGAAATGAATGTTTTATTCCACTGTCCATATGCTGAACATAACATATTAGTTTACATACATTTTTTCTTAATTCGCTTGTCTTTGTTACTAAATACGACATACACATTAATAAACAGTACGGATCTTTTTTGTTTTAAATTCTAAATTGGTATAAGAATGATTGTTTGCTATCGCTTTTAAAAAAATAAGAATTTCAAAACGTTATGTACATTAACCGCGCGTAACGTTGCGCGATGTATTCCCGACACTTCAGAGGGGAATATGAAGATTTGTTCAATGACACATGGTATAGTCTCAACCAATCAAATAGTGTTTAAACTATCAATATGTATAAACAGTGGAATAATAAACAAAGTTGATATTCATTTTGCTTAAATAATTTGATTTTGCATAAATGCATAGAAAAATTGCTAGCATTCTATCAAATATTTATCCACTATTTGCAAAAGTATCTGCATCTATTTTTCGTCCACAAATTTTGGTCGTCATGGATGTAATCGGACAAGATGAACTAAAAAATACATTTTTTTGAAATGTCAATTTTGATAAAAATTGAACAGTTTTTTAAGTCTTTATATGTTTTGAATTATGTAGACATTAATTAAATACAATGTTCTATTTCTAATATCTTAAAGGTATACAGTTATACCAGATGCAGATATTTCAACATTCAGTTCGCACTACTATCTACTCCGCCTTTGGATAAACGTTTAGGAAATTTGTTTAAATGCTCAACTTTTTTAACTATATACAATCATTGCCTTCCAATTTTCCACTCGAGCGTTCATGATACGTTAATACAGACGGACTCCAGGTTTGGTTGATTAAATTGTTTGAGCCTGGTATTGCCTGTAACTTAACCATGGAAACAATTTTTGAAACCACGAAGCTTTAGCATGCCCCAAACATAAATCACCTTCAGTTTGGTAAAACCTTTTGATGGTTCTTGTTATAGTAATTTTCAGTTTCAAACTGTCATCTTTGATCATCAGTTTATGGCATTTTGTTTATTCAGTTCAAATTCTAAGTTATAAGTAAAACACTATGTTTATTTACCTTAAACATTGTGTCCCAGAAATCGCCTCCCCATACTTGCATTCCTGTGTCGAAACCTCCAAGTTGTCGAAAAAAAGCTGTGTTTAACACAAAAGCGTTTGCCTGATGACCTGCTATCCTGTACAAAAAAAAAAAAAAAAACCGGTATGATAAGTTTCACTGAAAGACTTTTATATATTCATTTGCGTGTAAGTAAGAATCAACTACATATGCATAGCCTGATTGTTTTTTTATACGTCAGTGTTATTTTGCTTTGGTTAAGTTATATTCATTAAGCTTTTTCAGATCCATGGAATTTGTTATAATATCGGGTTCTAGGCATAAATTTGCATTAAATCTAATCAGGATACTATAATAATTATGTATGTTCGAAATGCATTATCATCATCATCATCATCATCGTTATCATCATCATCATCATCATCATCATCATCATCATCATCATCATCATCATCATCATCATCATCATCATCATCATCATCATCATCATCATCATCATCATCATCATCATCATCATCATCATCATCATCATCATCATCATCATCATCATCATCATCATCATCATCATCATCATCATCATCATCATCATCATCATCATCATCATCATCATCATCATATTATTATTATTATTATTATTATTATTATTATTATTATTATTATTATTATTATTATTATTATTATTATTATTATTACCTCATTGGTTTTGTCCGCTGCAAGGATTTAATATACTCCTTCTTGTATGGTGAGTATCTTTGATTCAAATAGAAGTCGAAAGACATCGATAATACCCCCTTTTTGGGGTTATAGAAGTAGTCAGGCGAATGTATAAAGTAAAAAAAATTGTTAGGATATATGTTTCCAATCACTGGTATAACCAGCATTTTTGGTTTTTCTTTCAGTCTTTGAAGTAAAGGTTGTAGCCATCCTTAAATGAAATAAAAAAGACATGACTATTTAAATACAATACAAAAGGAATGTCATTAAATCACAAAGAAATTGTGACATCTTATAAAAAGACATTTTATCAAACATTTTCCTAATAAAAACTTTACTTAAAATTTATTTTCAAAACTGAAAACAAGAGTGCATACAAAAAATAACAGGTAATTGAAGACATTCCTTGACGACACCTACAATACAGGAGATATACATATACATGTCTTTACTTATAAAAGAGACCTTTCTCCACTAGAGATCAAATGATGTCAAAGTTAACAAGGCAATGGTTATTATTTTAGTAGTAATAAAAATCTGAAAAGTAGGGATTGCCGGCAATATTTTTTTAGGCATTCTAAAATCAAAAGATTCAGAAGATCTGACAAAAATTCCAAAACATGACAAGCGAACATCTTTAAGTTACTGTGTACCCGATGATCATGCATTCTTTTCCACTTGTTAATCAATATCAAGTTCCCATTTCCTCGATTGTGGTATCCCACGATGCAACTTTCACTGAAGTCAACTTTACATTTGTCATTTCAGGACCTTTATAGCTGACTATGCGGTATGGGATTTGCTCATTGATGAAGGCCGCCGTACGGTGAGCTAACGTTGTTAATTTCATTGTCATTTGTTCTCTTGTGGAGAATTGTCTCATTGGCAATCATACCAAATTCTCTTTTTTATATTTCCATGAGAAACATAACAAGTGCTACTAGTGGTAACTGATTAGCCTTCCAGGACACAAAAGTTCTCTCCCTTTTTCACTAAGTAAAGTATTGCTCAATCGTTAGTTATTCTATTAAATCTTTTTGTTTAATGTTTTTCTTTTTGATGGGTATTTGATTTACCTTAATGTTTTTAAAATTTTGTCGATTGGCCAACGATATGTCAATAAAGCGCAATTACCATTGCAATTAATAGTTGGGTTCTCGTTCATGACGCATAGCACACAAAAATTGATGCTAGAGCTTCCTTGTATATTCATTATTTAAAACGTCAAAGACATAAAAAGTTTGTTTTGCCCAGTTTGTGAACACCTATTATGTCTGAAAATGTATAATGCAAACTTTCGTAGTTCGAAGTACAGAAACTTAAAACTATACCACAACTTAGTTTGATAGAAAAAATATTCCAACATCGAATATTTCTTATATAGTAGAATGGCACTGAAATAGACTAATGTGTTTCATATCTACTATACTTGCCTTCTGAAACTTCACTGTGCGAATCAAGACATGCAAAATGCTTGGATTTAACCTGGTCCAATGCCGTCTGTTTTGCAACAAAAAGACCCATACTGGTTGGAAGCCTAATTATCCGCACTTTAGAAAGGTACGAAATATAAACGTCCAGTTTGTACTTCAAATAATCTAAAAGCAGATATTGATTCAAGTTATTGTCGGTTTTGGTGAAGAAATAAATATTTATTAAAAAAAACAAAACGACGAATAGATTAGACAGGATTACTGCTAGTTACAATCTTAAAAACGTTTAAGAACCTGCGATCATCTCCAGTTTTTGACTAAAAAAGAAAAAGACAAACAGACACAAATAGCACACAATACACAACATAGAAAACTGAAGACTAAGCAACACGAACCCCATCAATAACTGGGGCTGAGCCCAGGTGCTCCGAAACGGTTAGCAGATCCTGCTACATATGTTGTACCCGTCATGTTGCTCATGTTATTACAAACCCGGTAAAGTGTTACGAATCTTTCATAGTTTATTTGATGTAACAATCACTGAAGTTAGCATTGACCTTGAACCATTTGCCAGAAACTGCAGGTACTCTCAGATATGTACTTGTTTTTGCTGTTGTTGTTGTAACGGATGTATAAACACTTATTTACGTCAACTCTGTTTTTGACCGACCGTACAAGGGCTGTATAGCCGTTCAATGTCGTTAAAAACTTCCATCGACGACTTTTTTTGTCAAATGATTATCTGCTTTGTATCAATCTGATGACTTTTGCCCTTTTCACTGAATTTTAGGATGTTTTCAGATGTTGCGCTGTTATATGCCTGTTGAAGTTTAGAGGAGGGCTAGCACATTCAAACATCTAATGATGTTTACCGTTAGTTTTTTCAATTTAAATTGTGTCACATATTTCATATTGGGACCGTCTCATACCACACCTCCCTATGTGTTCTATCAGATTACGTACCTTCGGTAGATCCATCATCGACTAATATCAACTCATCTATCAAAGATTCTGGAGTATGGTCTAGGACACTGTGTACTGTTCGTAACAATGTACTCCATGCCTCGTTCCGGAAGGCTATTATTACTGTACAAGAATCAAGGTCCGAATATTTGATAGTTTTACACCTAAAATAAAACAGTGTTGATATTACTATTATATTTTGACAATCAGTGTCAAGCAAATTTGTCATTCGTCGCCTAGTAAGTATGTCAGAATTAATTGAACCCATCTTCGCCAAAGTGCATCATTTACCTATTGTGTTTTTCCTATTGGCCTATCTTTATTGTTTTTTGCAAACACTTGGTACAGTTCAAATACAGATATAATTAAAAACTGTAGTTCAATGCAAACATAGACTCATCAGTGACGTTTGAATCTAAAAATGTTTAAATGGCCAAATAAAGGACGAAGTTGAAGAGCAAGATACCAAACTTCGCATAAAACCTTAGAAAGACCGATATATAACTGGTTGTCATAATGCTCGTATTATCATCTTTCTAAAGATCTTATCGCCATTATTTCTATAGTTAAAGATGTTCTTCCAAGATGTTGCAATCAGATGTGGATTCTTTACACTTCTAAAATCTAATGAGTATCTGTATCTGTCATTGTATTCTTACAATTTGAATTAATATTAGAACTCTTCTGGTAGAACTATCAGAACCCGGGTATCATTAGCTGTGTTTTTAATACTGGTTTATAACATACTTTTCTTGAATTAACAATTTACTAGTAAATACATTATAACGAAACTACGATTCCAATTACATTCTCTTAAGCAAAGTAGGAATTAGATAAATGATGCTATAATCTTTATGTCTGTTTTTTTGTAAAATAGCTTTTCAACAATTTCACTTCTAATCGTGCATCTCCTCTGACCGACATGTTTTTTGTATTTATATGAAACAGTAATAATACAAAAAGCACGGAAACACAAAAAGTAAAAAACAAATTGCAAAGTTCTTTATTTTTATTTTATGTTAAAATAATGATGACACGTGACTTGATAACCCACATGTCAGTTCAAGCTTGTATGTCATAAATCCCAGTGAACAAAGTGAAAATAAGGATACGATCGGAAAAGATCTGCATCATATTTTATCTTCTGCCCGACACAAATACACGACTCCAAACTAGAATATAAACAGACGTGATGATTTCAACTTTCCAATTCGCTTTTTCAGAATCTAATGCATCCTGGGTTATATTTTCAAAAGTGTGCACCAAAACGTCCTGATTGGTTACAAATGTCATAAACAATGGAAATTTAACCAATGACGTGACATTATTTTCATTTTGGGGTACGAACAATGAAATTACCCATGATGCTTTAGATTCTGAAACGGTCAATTATCAACTACCTTTTTTTCGACAGTATGACGGTTACATATTCTAATGATACGTTACCATCGGGAATGTTCACAGTATACGCACTAAATCAGGTAACGATCATCTAACGAATTGGTTGACCGATTTGATATCTCTGTGTATCAACTCACTTCTTGTTAGTTGACTTAGGTCTTTAAAAACCAAACCAGTCGCCGAATCCTTCATATTACTAATAGGTTTGATTTCACGACTGTGATATTTTGATTGAGTGCAGATTCACATGAAGAATGGTGTATGCATAGCAGAAAAAAGTAAAATATTAAAAGTACCAACTCCGAGGAAAATTCCAAATCGAAAGTCCGTAAGCAAATTGCAAAATCAAAAACTCAAACACATCAAACGAATGCTTAACAACTGTCGTATTGCTGACTTGTTACACACATTTTTCTTTTGTAGAAAATGGCGGATTAAACTTGGTTTTACGGCTAGACAAACCTCTAACATTAGACGATTAATTTGTCAAAGCTTCCAGTCTCAAAACTTTTAGGAATTCATGCAATTTCACTTGATTTTTGCTTTTTACCTTGTACTAGTATTGTCTTCTCAATCGATTAATGAAATTTGTAGATCGGTAAACTACTGTATTCTGAATTTAACGAATCAAAGAAATTTGAACATCGTTTGCCAATAGTTTCCTCTAAGTAAAAATCATTTCATACACCAAATAAAGTTGACACACCGTTTTTAGTAAATGAGCAAGTGATTTTATCATGGAAATTTAACGGTTCAACAGACATGTAGACATAAAAAGATCAAACGCCTTATATATGTAATTCTATCATATATAATGTATAAATGTTTACAATCAGTCCTTCCATTGGGTTTATAGTTTACTATGTTAGTGTGTTACATACCAACATTCTTAAAGATTTTCTGTGCTTATGTAATAAACATATACTAACCATGGGTCTATGATATCCGGATTAAGAGTTCGATGAACAGATATCAGGTCTGATGCATATATATTCAAATGATGTTTCTTGTAATATTCATCGTACTTCAACTTGTCTTCTGGTGATAAAAGTGTTCTGTTGATATCAACCCCTGTACCAAGCTCACCTTAAAACATATTATAATAGCTTTTCAATATTCTGCCTCTAGAATTTCTTGACACTGCACACATTTGAAAACGAATATAAGATATAATTACAACACAAGGTATTACGTCAGTTTTCACAAGCATTCATCATTTGAACAAAAAGTTGATAGGATGATGTAGATGTAAGGGCTTAATAAGCTTATCTTTAATACTAAAATAACGAGGTCCAATTTGTCAGTCGTCATGGAGCCAATATAGGACAATGGTGTTGATTAAAAATTACACCTCTCCAGACCCTTTTGTTTTCCACATAATTAATATTGCCAATAATTAACAAGTTCCGGGTCGAATACGATACCGATGCCAATAGTATATTCATCTGTTACCTATTACCTTATCTGTACGTCCGCATCGGACAGGCGCACCACCAAACGGTGTATTTCGGAATTTGCTATATACACGGGTCAATTCCGTATTGTAGTATTTTAATGCATAAGACTTTGTAAGATGACAAATATTAAAATTCTGGACTTAAAATAAGGCGTATATGTACAGTTTTCAATTTGTTAGCGGGCATGACGTAAAACAGCGAATCAAAGATTTCAACTTTATTTTTAACTTATTTAGGACAATGCTGTTGAATAAAAAATACTCCATTCCAGGACCTTTTGTTTTCCAAATAATTAATATTACCAATAATTGATAAGTTCCAGGTCGACGGGTTCAAACAGTAAGATTTTGAAAGCAGAAAAAACTGTGCGTCTTATAATCGGCATGACTTTATCAGATGACAATCCCAATACTACAAGGCTAAGGCATATTTATATACGGACCCGCGATATCACGGGTGTGTTCCAGTTATGTTTAATAGTACAGGTACAAACGATATTGATTGTAAAAAAAGGATTGAGATAAGATTTTGACTCCACATTTCATTCTTGTTTAATTTCGTGAAATAACATACTGATGATTCATTTATTTTCATGGGTACCAATTTTCGTGGATTGAGGAAAACATGTGTATTCGTGGATATATAACTTTGTGGTTTCGGCAAGTCTGAATACATTCCTTTCGAAAATTTGTATTTCGTTGAACATTCGTGGTTCCCCTGTACCCACGGAATCCAAGACAATTGGTATCCAACGAATATTAATGAATCCACAGTAAACCAAACCAATATGTGCGCTGTAGAGGCGCATTTCCACAGAAATTCCACAGGAATAACTTACCTTATCTTTATTTGAACTAAAATTCCGGAATTTTGGATCTTAAACGCCGACGAACTACGTACTTTATTTGGACCTTATATCTTTTTTGAGCGCGAATTGTGCGTCTGGCGGACAAAATTTTAATCTTGTTCTCTATGACAGTTCATCCTTTTTTTGGACCTGATATCTTTTATTTCGACCGCAAATAGTGTGTCTGCGGCACTAAATTTTAATATTGTTCTTTATGATAGTTTATTCAACAATTTCTCGTCAGTGATACTCCCAGCAAAAATATTTGAATATCCTAATCTTAAGAAAGACGGCACAACATCAGACCTTTGAATGAAGGAGATATATTCCTTAATGTAAAATCATTTCTAAAATTTTGTAACAGAAAATTTTGATAACATAATACACGTATTTTATGCCCGTATTAAATGAACATATTAGTAAAATAACAATCCAAACTTTCCGAAAGCACGTATATAATTAACATTTGATATACGGAACATATTGTCACGCGTTCTAATGGAATGGTGCGAAAATCAAATATTTGAATCAATGAATGAATGAATTTATTTATTTGCAAAAAGCATTTACATGCTATGGCAATCAAACCATATATAACATATATTTAATCAAGTACACATAATATAATAAAAGATGAAAATATTTTATAAGTAGCAGCATTGACTTCTGTAACGCAATACGAAAATAAAGCAAATATACTAGATATTAATAAACTTTGTTCAAGTAGTAAGATCAAAATCTATATTCAGTACAATAGAACAAAACGTATTTAATTCTATTTTTATTCTTGAAGTCATTATGGTTCAGTTTAAAAGATGGTCGAAAGATACCAGAGGTACATCTAAACTCATAGATCGAAAATAAACTGACAACGCTGTGTCAAAAAAAAGACAAAAAGACATATAATAGTATACCAGACACAACATAGACAGCTAAAGAATAAGCAACACGAAACCCACCAAAATATGGAGGTGATTCAAGGTGCCTCAGAAGGAAAAGGACTTCCTGCTTCACATGTGACACCCGTCATGCTGCTCATATAATTTAAAGATGATGTCTTACCTGGTCCTTGTTGTTTTTGAGGCTGAAGTAGATAACTCCTCGATTTTATTTTTTGATCTTCATTTGGATACAACATTTTCTCATTTCCTATTGTTTTTATGTTTGCTTCAAGTCGTGTATGAGCAATATGATCTGGATTGGTAATTTTCAATCCTTCTTCACTTTTAGTAGAAAATGAAGATGTGAAATCATCAAATAGTAGATAGTGAATTACACTTAATGTTATTAATACACACAGAAATAAAAGACATTTTCGCGTTAGATATGTATGTCGCAAAGTCATTTTCCAGAAAAATTATAAATAAAGGCAACAGTAGTATACCACTCTTCGAAGTCATAAATTTATGGAGAGAAAACAAACCCGTGATTATAAACTAAAACTCTAATAGCTCTTTTTTTGTTTGAAGTTTTTAAAATTATAGGTTAATATGAGACAGCTGCTATACGTATGTTTTTATTTGATATTTCTTAAACTACATATTTAAATTATAGCGTCAAGGTTACGACCTAAATATATGACATATAAAAACAAATTAAGCATTTGATAAATTATAATTTCAAGTTGAACGAGCTTTTAAACTTGAAAAAAAAGAAAATAAAAGAAATACAGAAATTTCTGAACTGTAAGGAGTCAAATAAAAAAATTCTTTATTAACTCCTAGGAAATTGTAAACGGAAAGTCCGTATTTAAAAGGGAAAATTAGAAGCTCATACACATCAACTGAATGGACGACTGTCATACTTCTGACTTAGAATATACATAAGCAAAACGAGTGTCACGTTGCTTTCAATCAACATGGTTCAATGAATTTATCCATATCAACAACAGATCAATAAAGAATAAATTGTATTTCCACATGTTAACAAATTGAAGTCTGTCAGAGGTTAAAAGAATTATACTTTCTTAACAAAACTTCCCGTTTCAAGAGAGTACTGCATTCTCACGTAAAAAATGAGACTGAAGTTAATGATAAACCATGATATATACATTGAAAAATATAATGACAGTACCTCAGAAAAAAGGACAATATACAGCATTTAACAATATAATTATAGTGATGATTATAAAAACATTATCAAGTTAAGTCTTTAACACTGTAATGACAGCTACCTATACACAATGTTACCTAAGGGTAAATATCAGCTTTTGACAACATTTTTTTTAATTTATTTTACCGGATTTTTACTCGGTATGATACAATTTTTTGACATGTTACCTTTTCTGTTATGGACATCCTGGATCTCGGACAAGTAAGAGCAACCAAATTAAGTAAAATCAAACTTATTATCGGTGCTTTTTGAGGGGAAGGTTAATTGTTTACCAATGATTTTGTCGTGTAAAGAAAATATAAATCAGTTAATTTCTTAGTTTTCCCCCAAAAATGGAACCAATTGAAAACGTGGTATTGTTTCTTTACGTTGCTCTCACTAGACTTGGTACCAGGATGTCCGACCATAAAGAACCTGTCGAAAAAATGTAAACTTGTAAAATGTAAAATGTATGGATATCGGTCTCAAGTTTAAACAAAACGAATGTATACATATTAAACGAGACTATCAAAGAGCAAACTTTATATAAGTCATATGCAGTTACTGACCCGATATCCCTTTTTCTCAAGAATATTTGAATAGCAGTTGCCGAAACTATATTTAATTATGCATATGACCTCTTCAACATGTTCTTGTTTCCAATGTATACAATGAAGCGTGAAACGACACAAACTTATTTCTTTAACAATTTTTGGAAAAAAATATTTCACTTGTTAATATTTTTTGTTTGAAACCTACAAATCATTATGTTTTATGCTTATTGTTGATATTTTAGTCAATACTCTAACAAATTCTTTCACCATCGATGCAGCAGGTAATGTGCATTTCATTGCGTTGTATATTTTTCCGCCTGATACCTTTATGAGGCCTTTTTAAAGGGTGATTTTTTTCCAATATTTAAATCAATTAAATAACATTGACACATTTAACATCAATTGAAAATGTTTTTTTCTAGAATGCAGTATAAAGACAATAATAGTGCACCGACACGAAACGGGGAAAAAGCTCGGCAGAGGCTAAATGGATGTTTATCCATGTTAATGTATATGCAACCAGCACAAATATAATATTTTGCAATAATGTATCTTTCAATGTCATTTTCCAATTGTAAACCGCCTTTGTTTTAAAAACTGCTTGCAAATTATAGATTATGTGAGGCAGCTGCATCAACGTATGCTATAAAATTGAATTCCTTGAACTTTTTTGAAAAGTATATCGTCAAGGTTACTACTTAACAGTTAAAGCACAAATGTTTGATAAATTCTAATTTCGAGATTAATAAGTTCGTTTACAAACAATCTATTATCTATCAAATTGGAATAATAGAATATCTCAATCTGCGTAATACAAGAGGATGGTAATAGGGGTACCTTCATGACGGACAACGGTAACAATTCTTGCCAAATGACTTTAACGGTAATTTTTGGTAAAATATGCTCTTTTTTCAGACGATTTTCGAATGATGTTGACGAATCACGTTATATATTTTCCCCAAAAATCACGGTAAAATTTTAATCAATTTGACGCTTACGGTAGACGAAAATGGCCGTTTGACGACTGACGGTAAGGGGCATAACAACCCTCATACAAGGATTGCATGCGAATGACAAAATGTTCTATCATATCGTGTCTACACCTTGGAGGACAAAGGGAAAGGTTTGCGTGTTCCAAATGTGGCCCTGAATTTCAATTTTATCACAAAATATTAAAAAGATCGTACTTAGTAGCGTTAATTGAACTATTTCAAAAATTTTTACTCTTGGTAAAACCCATTTCCATAAGAGTTTATTGTAGACTCGTAAGTCAGTTCATTTTGAATATATTGTCTGCACTTTGAGGCTGTAAAAGATTTAGACAAAAACTTTGGACGCAACCTACGATTCAAAATGATCCTTAACCAAATTGAATGGTTATCAACAGATTTGTTGCATCAAATGTAGTTATATTGACAACGATTTGTGAACAAAGCAAACCGACATAATTGGTAAAAATGTCAAAAATAGGGGTATAATCTTAATCACTATAAAAACTAGTTGAAGGTTGTTGTCTCACCTGGTCCTTGTTGTTTTCGAGGCGGAAGTAGAACACTCCTCGATTGTATTTTTTGGTCTGCATTAGAATACAAAAATGTCCCGTTTTCTATTGTTTTTATGTTTAATTCAAGTTTTACAGGAGCATTATGAACCGGATTATTCATTTGCAACCTTTTGTCACTTTGAACACTAAATGAAGATGTAAAATCATGAAATTGAAGAAAGTTAATTGCAGTTAATTTTATTAATACACCCCACAAAATAAGAAACTGTAACACAAAATATCTATACTTCGTAGTCATTGTTCAGTGACGACTTAAGACTGCTTTTGGTTTAAGGTTTTTGCAAAATTACATCTCCATTTCAGACAGCTTGAGTATACATGTACGTGTTTTTAAGTATTATTTGATTAATTTTGAACGATACATTTAAATTCTATGGTTGCAGTTTCTTTTTAAGTTTTCTTAATTATTTGATATATTATAAAAAAAAAAAACCACTGTAAATCAGCTGTTTCACAATCTGAAATTTTATTATCACTGAATTCGACATGTTAGATGAATACTTTTTTTACGAGCAAAGATGACCAAATTTGAATCATGTTATATCAACACTTCCAAAATCTGTAATGCTATGTTCTGCATGCTGATTTTTATGAAGAAGCGACAAAAATGATCATGCCAAAGTCTTTGTCTGGAATATTGTGTCATGCCAAAGTGGTAATAAAGAAAATATATTTTAAATAGAAATACATTCAAGACAGTAAGATAGAAGCTCTGATATAAAATTGAAGTCATTATCGTTAAAAGGGCACTTGCTGTCGAAATCCTGGTCTCCAAGTTGACTCGAATTCTCGCATTTCATTAATAACTTACTTAACCACAAAAAGTATAAAATGAACAGTTTACAATGTATATACTAGATAATATATATCAGAACTTCGTGTGTATTTTAGTCTAGGCGCCATCTTATCAACTATCGAGATGATCTCCGAAAACTGACACAATAACAAACACAAATTAAAATAGATGGCGACTTCGTGCAATATCATTTTTCAATGTCTGTTTGATTTCATGTTAAAGGTTAAACTAACAAGTTAATTATCGGTTTTACCTGTTTAGAAAAGAGTTTTTGTGGATCGATTCAGTTAATCGAATGATTAACCCTTTCACCTTCAATGTTGATATTCTTTTCTTTTTAATAACCGAACATGCACAATTCATGTGTAATCCATTTTTAGCAAAGGGGTTAAATTGACGGTCTCAAGAATACGGATTCAATGAGGTTAGACTATTATTATTACTTGCAAATGAATAATTCATCATCGATGTTTCTTACCTTTTTTTGAAAAAAATTGAACCATGCTGGTTGGTAAAAGCGAATTATCATTTCGCATTTTACTTTCGGTAATGACCAAAGAAATCCTATTTTGATTTATATATATATATATATAACTCGTAGCCCTTTTACTATAAAGGTTGCTTCTGATCTGGTCAATATTGTTTTTCGAAGCTTAAATAGAAATATTCTGTATTCTATCATCTGAATACACATGTTTCTTGTCTGCTTTTGTTCATATATCAAAGGAGGGTGGAAGATGACAAAGGGACATTCAAAGTATAGTTGAAAATAAAATGGCAACCCCCTGTAAAAAATAGACAATCAAAGACAAACATTAATCATTGGTTTTTTTTCTACTTTATTTTCAACCTTTCATTACTTTAAACACAAAATAAGAAAGATAAAATTGTAGTACTGTAATAAAAAAAAAAAAAAAGAAGACAAAAAATGTTTTTAATTGTGTCAATAATTATTTTTTTCTCAGAAAATATCTAAATTGTCTATCTCGACGGCACTTGTTAAGTTTAATTGGTAACTGTTATTGTTTTAGATTTTAAATATTATAGATAAATGTTAGACTGCTGCTCCAAAGTATACTCTTCTTTGAGTTGAATAAACATTACATGTAATTTGAATCATTAAAGCTGCAAAACACGTTAAAACATATAAAACAAAGCTATCGCTGTTTAATTATAGAATAGGTTCAACCATCTGTTTCACAAGAAATTCGATAACCTGTTAAAATTGCAAAAACAAAATGATAAACCAAAAAACAAAAAAAAAAAACAAAAAAAAAAACAAACCAACAAAGTTCAAATGTAGTTTTATAAATAAAAAATAAAATCACAAAAATACTCAACTCCGTGGAAAATTCAAATTTGAAAATACCTGGTCAAATGGTAAAACATATAGCTCAAACTCATCAAACAAATGAATAACAACTGTAATAGCTTGACTTGGTACAGACATTTTCTTATAAAGAGCCATGTGGATTATACCTCTCACTTGTATGACAGTCGCATACAATCCATTATATTGACATCGATGTGTGAACAAATCAGAGATAATAGGTTAAAATATTGAAAAAGGAGTACAGCAGTCAACGTTGTGTTATTATCTTAATCACTATACAATAAACAAACATTTACCATGACACAATAAAACAAATGACGGGATGTATAAGTACAGAGCCACGTCAAATGAAAACAGAAATACAAAAAGGCTACACACTATTCTGATTGGCTATGGCTTGTCAGTTTGATTTTAGACTAATGTGTTTGAATGACTGTTGGAAACTCTCTCCTCCCATTTACTTGATTTTCGAGACAATGGCAGCCCAATGATTGATCAGGGAAACTATTAGTGGGCCAAACAATTTACTCTTAGGAGCAGCACCCTCCGTATTGGTGAGAGACGTATTGTTTTATATGTTTTTCATGTCATGGCTTTGACAATTTGGTAATTTAAAAGAGTAAAATTTAAGAATGTTAAACAACTAATATGAAGAGAGCACAAAATTGTACATGTAGCAGAGAAAAAACGGACATCCATGATCACCAATTCGATGTGAATCAAAACGTTTTTATTGTAAAGTAAAATCTGATTTTATACATCATTTCGGATGATGAAAATTTAAAGTTATGAATTTGGCTTTTGCAACGCAGTTTCGAATGCTTAAGAAGGTTTGGCTTTATATAAAAAAGTTAAATCTTGTATACTGATAATATTATTATCTAATATTAAATGTATTTGAAAAACGCTAATTCCAATATCAAATATAGCGATGATAGAACATCCTAGGATACCTATAAAATAATTTTGTGTTGTTCAGACGTGTGGCCATGACAAAAAAAGACATACACCAGTATATCAGCACAATAAAGAAAAACTAAACACTGAGCAACACGAACACAACCAAAAACCGGGTGTTATCTTAGGTCATCCATAAGGATGAACCGGTCCAGCTCCACAGGTGACGCATATACAGAAGTACATATTTTTTATTTGAAAAATAATGATGTTTTATGGACTTGTAATCTTCATTTTTTTGTACTTAACACGAAGTAAAAGACGACAATCAAATATTTCCGTGGATCAGATGGTGTTTACTTTAAATTTTATATGAAACAGTCAGTTAATAAACATTTACAATATACTTAAACAAATTAGTTTTCGCTACAAATACAAGAAATAATTTTTTTTCTCAAAATCTTGATAATATAAAAAAAAGTTACATAAAATAGATCATTTCTGTTCTAATAGAATGAGAAAAGAATAGATAAATTGACGAATTTTAAAATGAAAATATGAAAAAAAATTGTTTTAGCATCATGAATAAGTTTTATGAAATATATTATTGCTTCATTCAATCATCATGAACATTATAAACAGTTAATTGCTATGCTATTCCTGGATCAAGTGGGTCCGTTATGTTGCCCGTTCGTTTGATGTGTTTGAGCTTTTGATTTTGCCATTTGATTAAAAACTTTCCGTTTTGAATTTTCCTCGGAGTTCAGTATTTTTATGATTTTACTTTTTATCAGTTTGTTTTTTTTACTACTGAGTTCAATTATCCCTAAGATATCATTTCTGTGCCTTAGATTTTAAAACTCTACAGAGGAAAAATCAAATATCTTTCCTATGTCATCAAATAACATAACAATCACGATCTAAGCATCTTCATGCTGGAATAAGAAAACATATCAACACATTATTCACGGAATCATTTGTTTATTACATACATCCTGATGATATACATATCTCTTATTAATTGAAATTATGTCGGTTTTATTCATTTCTTAATACTGATATATAATCAAACACTGTAGGAGACTGATAAACTGCTAAATTTTTTTGTTGAAATATTTTATTTTATGTTCTGGTACCTAACAGAAATCCCTAGTCGTTTATGGCACAACTTTTTGGAACTTTTGGTCCTCGATGCTGTTCAACTTGTACTTGTTTTGGCATTCAAACTTTTGTATCTGGGAGTCACTAGTAAGTCTTGTGTGGACAAAATGCACTTCTTCCGTGTTAAAAAATTTAAACTTACTGCCTTTTGTTAGCTATTATTCGTGTGTTTCTTTTTCAATTGTGATCTCCTATTTATTTATATTGTTGTCCTGTAATGTTGTGTTGTCATTTTAATGTTATATTTCACATGGCCATAAATGGGGGAGGTTTTGCATGCCACAAAACCAGGTTCAACCCACCATTTTTTCCATTAAAAATGTCCTGTACCAAGTCAGGAATATGGCCATTGTTATATTATAGTTCGTTTCTTTGTGTGTTACATTTTAACGTTGTGTCTCCGTTGTGTCGTTTGTTTCTCTTATTTTAGAGTGTGAATTCACATTACTATAAGACGTGTCACGGTACTTATCTATCCCAAGTTCATGTATTTGGTTTTGATGTTATATTTGTTATTCTCATAGGATTTTGTCTAATGCTTAGTCCGTTTCAGTGTGTGTGTGTGTGTGTCTGTGTGTCTGTGTGTGTAACATTTTAATGTTGTGTCGTTGTTCTCTTATATTTAATGCGTTTCCCTCAGTTTTAGTTTTTTACCCCGATTTAGTTTTTTGTCCATGGGTTTATGAGTTTTGAACAGCGGTATACTACTGTTGCCTTTATTTATTTGTCTTTTATTAGATGGTTGAATTACAAGATTTCGGATGGCGACCTATATTGTTTTTTACTAATACCATAGGAGGTGGACACTGTGGATGCAAAACTATATAGCACAACTGAACTATCCATCTCGTTATGAACTCCTCCTTATACTTATTTGAGCACATAGACACTTACCATATTAAACATACAGAAACATTTTAAATTTTTGTGGTAAGACAACTTTAAAAGGTTTTATGGCCCTACACATTAACCCATTTTAAAATTTATGTCTTTATATCTTTTTATGATAAGACACTAAGTCTTATAAAGAAACCCTACAAAGATACCAGGTTTGTGATGTTGTATGACAGATTGGCATTTCAAATAAAAATAAAGGCCCATTAAACTCACGAGTTGCTTGACCGGGATGGAATATCCGTTTCACAGATGATAGCGGATATGTTCCTTATGTCTTAACTACAATCCTGTTCCTTTTTCACGAATATGACCTACCGAATATAACTTATGACTGGGTTTTTACAAACATGAGTTACACGACTGGTGCCTCATGTGGAGCAGGATCTACTTACCCTTCCGGAGCACCTGAGATGACACCAAGTTTTTTGTGGGGTTCGTGTTGCTAAGTCTTTATGTTTCTATGTTGTGTTTTTTTGTACTGTTATTTGCCTGTTTGTATTTTTTTTGTACAAAGTTTTAGTCATGGCAGTGTCAGATTATTTTCATACTATAAATTAGAATGGCCATCTGGTATATTTGCCCCTCTATTAGAAAAGCTTGAATTAAATGAAATATAATGACAAAATAAAGTACGAAGTTGAAGAGCATTTGAAGACAGCAAATTAAGGTATTTGATGTCCCGTTGAATTTTAAAACCGAAAAGTATTATCTAGCAGACATCATTATTTATTTTTTTTTGAATTTTGCATTCTATGCTCTTAAATGCCAAAATTGTACTAGACTTCTCAAAAATTTATCAAACTAAAAAACACAATATCTTTAGATGTCAGAACACTACTTACTCCCTCCAATTTAGAACGTTTCTATAAGTAGCCCTATTCTAACACAACATAGTGCTTTTGGTGTCATTATTCTTTTTTGACTTAAACTAACCATCAAATTTGAAAAAAATGAAACGTTAGGTGAAAGAGAAAAATATTTTGACCATTTTGAGTTAAACTTTACTTGTCTATGATTTTGCTTTGAAAATTCAGCAACATTACGCTCCATAGTATACTAATTTAAGATTTCCAGAAAACCCGGAGTTATTTTGGTAATATCTGTGTTCCAAAGGTCATATTTTTCTTAAAAGTAAGGTAGGTTGAAAATTGGCATGTAGAAAGGTGAAACATGTACATGTCAATGTAGGATATACTTGGTTTCTATGAAGTTGAAGTTGAATATTTAGAAAGTTGTGAAAATTGCAAAATTTGGTTTAAAAGATAGGGATTTTTAATTGGTGGTCTGACATCGGCCTTAATAATTTCCGATTTTTGCTCGTTTCTCACTTCGTCCTTTCAATCAGATCTTTTTCAAGCATTTGCACCAAACAAAAAATAGGAAAATATGCCAAAGCAGAAACAAGAGCTATAAATTTGAGAAACGATAAAGAGACATTGAACATCATAGGTCGAAAATAAACGTAACCGCTTGGGCCACTTGTTTTAATAGCTTTATAATAAATTGATCAATCAAAAAGATAGAAATATATATTGCAGTAGTCAAATAATGAAAATATATCATGTAGACCCCTTTGTAATATCACCGCACCTTGTGGAATTTTCAATTTTAATGGAAATTGGAAGATTGTCTTTTTTATTACCATACATAGCTTTTCTAAGTGTAGAACCGATCTTAATTTTGACGTAAAAAGTGCAAAGCTTCAAACAAGTTCCAATGAAAACGAACTTTGAGAAACGGAAGTTTAGGTTGAAAAAGTATACGGCTAACAGCTAGCGTAAAATGCTTGTGTTTTGTTTTCACTTATTACTGATTAAAACAATGGAATGAATGATGTTAAAACTATAAATGTTTTGTATTACTATTTCAGTCGTATATATAAAAAAAATGTTTTTTTTTCTTTTTATTTTTTATCGAAAATGAACCTATTAATATTGATAACTTTTAGAGCTGTAACAATATAAAATAAAAGTTATGTGATAAAAAGAATAAAACCTTAAGTGGTATTATTAACGTTATCCAATGAAACCAGAAGTTGATGAATATGTTAAGTGACACATTTTCTATATAATTCAAACACCAGACCAGAATAATAAGGAAGACCATTATTGTAACAAACTTAAATATGAAAGTAGTGCTAATCTTATTCATTAGTTTACTTTTTAGGACTGCAATTCATTCCAAATTCAATTTGAATGTAGGAACAGTTTCAGAACCACAGTATTCTCTTACTGAAGAGTTCAAATCAACAATTAATACAGCAAAGTATGAGTCTACGTCGACGCTTTCTACAGATTTAAAGAGAATCACCAGAGATAGGGAACCATTTACACTTATTTCAAAAAGGCCTATCTCACGTGAGAATGATTACACAACTATATTAGACAAAAGACGACAGACATCAGAAATCTTTCAAGTTACAAAACTTCAGACGTCAACTGATTTATCTACCCAATCTTCTTTAATGGATCCATGTTTTCACGTAGGCTCATGTAGTTTTACGTCAAACATGATCCATCAATTTTGCAAGTGTGACAAGGAATGTCAAATATATAACGATTGTTGTCAAGATTATAATAAAGAAACTCATTTATTAAGTTCTAGATATTTCGAGCACCTTTCCTGCATTAGAGGACATAATGATATGCAGGCATTTGAAGGATACTTTGCAGTAACAACCTGTCCATCAGATTATGAGAACCAGACTGTCATTACAAGATGTTATGAAGATGATATAATAAACAATGGACCAAGTGTAGCTAATGAATCTATTGTTTTTAAAAACAAATTCTGTGCTCTATGTCACCAAGTAATTGATTACGTATTTTTTCGATTGAAATTCTCCGTAACAGATAAAAATAGAAAATATTTATTTAATGTCTCAAGAGCTGATAAACTACAATATTTGATTAATTTAAAAAATATGCTATATACAACTGTTCCTCCCCAAAATGTTTCTATTCGTCCGTGTATAGTACATTCAAGCTCTACTAACACATTCTCTTGTCCAAGTTATATTAATCCTGTATATCATCTTGCATTCCGTGGTACTGTCATGATGTACAGAAATCACTTTTGTGTTCCTGTAGGACCAAGAGTGGATTGCTTGGGTCTTTTATACGATAGAATTGCTGAGATTGGAAGAATTACTATTTATCCATTGACTGTAATGTTTTCGTTTACAGCTATGTCGAAAACAGAATCTGAATGCAGTATCTGGAATGAACAGGTAATTAATTTTAAATGTTAAGTTTGAAAAACAATACACACACACACACACACACACGAAAACAACATTCTTAAAAAAATAACATAACGAAAACATTTTTCCGAGAAAGATTGTTTTTGTTGGTACAAAATATTGATTACGTATTATTGGTACTCATAATTCCATATCTGATTATGACATCATTTTATTATAGTAAAGGTAAACTAGGTGAAATAGGTGAACGTTTCTGGTTCGTTTAAAGAGTAGGAGATCACAACCTGTCAACTCGGAGGTTATACATTCGAATCCCGTACGTGGTTAGTTGTGTT
The DNA here is from genome assembly GCF_965363235.1 of Mytilus galloprovincialis. Classification (NCBI taxonomy): domain Eukaryota; kingdom Metazoa; phylum Mollusca; class Bivalvia; order Mytilida; family Mytilidae; genus Mytilus; species Mytilus galloprovincialis. Next base: position 39,543,073 of record NC_134847.1, read on the forward strand.
CGATTCCCGTACGTGATTAGGTGTGTTCGATTTCAAACGTAGTTGACAAGGCTTTTCACCTTTCTGTCGAAGGTATGTTGTTCTCTTTTCGTTACTATATCGGCCGTCATGATATTTCCAAGATTACTAATTGTTGCGTCTAACACCTAAAAAAGAACTAACAATAAATAAATTACAACAAACAATACTGGGGATTTTATGATTATCATGCTTGATGTTTTGTTTTAAATTCAAAGATTTTTTCAAATCCATTTAACTAAAGTTATTCTTTTGTTAAAAATGAAAGCTAAATACGATTATATTTACCACGGCAAAAATGACTCATATGATCAGGAATATATCAGTTTAAATCAATCAAAATCGACAAAACTGTAGCACATCTTATAGACAACTTTCGAGTTCGATGCATTTCCGTCAAAAAGATAATGAACATCACTCGTGCGTTAAGGGGTATTGTCATTTCTGTCTCCATGTTGATCGAGTGAATAGAAAAATATGATTCTATATTGCACGAATTCGGCAAATTAAATTCTGCTAGCTGACATCCAGCACTGTTTTGTCATTAGGGAATTGTGATAACGTAGTTACGGAACAAATATTGTTTTTAGTATATCCTGCACAATGACGATAACTAAGAAACTTGATGACGTCAATATGGCAGGGATACTGGCGATTCCCTCTACCTTGTAACTGACGCCATAAAGGTGCGCAAAATTGACGATGACGGGGATCTATTGAAATATGCATAGATTAGATCAAAATTTGTCTCAAATAATTTCATAATGTCTCACTGTAGTTTTCAGATTAAGAACATGCAACTCACTGTTTCGTTGATTAAATATATAGAGAGATTTCGTGTTATAAAACACTTTATCCATCTTTTCCATTGAATTAGCTTTACATCATATAGTTTGTATTGTTATTCACATATGGTAAAATAATAATAAAAAGGAAAAAAAATATTCAAATTTCTACGTAGCAAACATCTTTAAAAAGTGTTGCTTTATATATATTCAGATTGAAGAAAAGGACACCTGCTCTTTCAAAGAAACGTATACAAACTTGAGCTTCGATGTTAATTTGAAATTGGTATCCAACAAACAGTTACAAGCTATAGACATTTTACATATTAGCTTAATGTATGCCTTGACATTTGATATTGGGAATTTAACATCATGGAAGGATTATAACATGGTCATCAATGAAGAAAATCCGACAGACGTATCGCTATATACGCTGACGATCAAAGTATACAAAACTATGTTTGAAGAAGAAGGAAATAATTTTATCCAAATGGTCAACGACTTGAAATGGCAGTTAAAACTTTATGATGAAATAACAGGTGACACGTTTACAGTAGATAAACATTCGGGAAAATCAAGTGACACACGGAAAAAATCTGTTCTAAATTATGATAAATTATTTTTAGAGGCTAATTACACCTATCCTGTAAATCATATGTGTCCCATCCTAAAAAGTTTTCATGAAATACCAAAACGAGATAGTTTATGTCCAGATATAGCAATAACTGCCATGCGTAAAAATATTTCACACTTGGCTATAACTTCTTTTGTGTGTCAGCTGAAAATAGAAAAACCAACGAACCGGCTGAAAGCAGTTGTAACCTACACATGTATGAGTGTTTCTATCTTTTCTTTAATTTTGTTAATCATTATCTACAGAAAACTTAACCTTTCATCTTCTATTCCAGGTTCTAATCTAGAAAATGTTGCAGTTTCGCTTATATTCTCGAATCTTTTGTTTATGTTAGGAATTGGTGCTTCTGATAATGGTTTAGTATGTTATGTTATTGGTGTTGGTCTTCATTATATTTGGCTTGCTGTATTCAGCTTTATGTCAGTGTCTGTTTGTTGTATAACGCTAACTCTTATTAAAATAAGGTCAAACGGTTTAGATAGGAAAGATAACCTGACACAAAAAAGACGTTGTTTAACTTTTGTAGGCATGATCATTCCATTGTTTTTTGTCTGTCCTGCTGTGCTCTTAGATCTATATGGAAGTTCGTACTTATCGTCCGGCTATAGCACACAACCCTGTTTCCCCAACAAATATCCGGCGAATGTAATATTCTTTAGTGGCCCATCTTTATTATCTATTATAATTAATTTTATATGCCTCCTTCGAATTGTTATCAACATTTGCAAGCTTCAGTCTGAAATACGTCACGTGTCCAAAACTAATCCATACAGGTATGCTAAGGTATATCTTCGTATTTTGGTTATATCCGGGTTCTTTTGGTTCATTGGTTTTGTGTCATCCGTGTTCAAAAATGAATGGCTTGAATACTCATTCATCATAATATGTGGTCTTCATGGTTTGTTTGTTTCCCTTGCAAGCCTGTCTACAAGAAGAATTGTTCGATCGTTTGTAGAGGTTAGAGAAAGTAAGACATTCATGGTTTCGTAAAAGACGAAAAGTTTCCAATCGGCAATTCTCAAGTGAATCGGTTACTCTCTTGATGAAGGTACATAATCGGCCGATCTGTGACGAATGGAATAGTTTCTTTTCCGTCTTTTGTTATCTCTTATTGTTGACAGTTGGTGTTGTATACATACTGGATCGAGTTCAAAACAAATTCTCATTTTGATATTGAAATAAATATACCTTCGTAATTCTAAAAGTCTGGTTGTTTCCGGTAAATATTATACTTGTACAACAGTTATCCTTCTCTTTTCCCAAACGTTAAGAGGCATTTTTGACACTATATCAGCTTCGCTTGACTGAAATAAAATGTTTACTGGTATTTAATTATTTTATAATTACAACATAGAAACACTCAAAGCAACGAATTAATAGTTTGGACATCGAAACCTGAAAATGTTAATATATTTGTTAATTTAAACAAAACAATAAAGTCTGTAAAATAGACGAATATGTCTCACCCTGTTCACTGGTGTCCGCCATATTGAATTTGTCTTTGTTTTCTTCTACGTTTTCTATTGAATTATATTCAGTATTCAACATAACTGACTTCGTCAACTTTTCTACACTCTTCAAGATTCATATACAATTTCTTCTCAGCAAAATCTAATTGTCTTACGACATTCTACACAAAATAAATCAACTTTTTGTAGGAGCTGTAACAAAACCGCCGTAGCTCTTGGGCCCCTTACAACTCTCCCAAAACAATAAAGTCATAGGAGGATAAACATTTCACTAACGAATATAAGAAAAAAATCTAAAATATCAAAAACACTTGATTAATTTCGGTGCATCCTAAGCGGTTTCTAGTCTCACTTTCATCTGGAAAACTTAACCCAAAGAATTGAAAACCTTGAATATAACTATTTGAAAAAGCGAAGAACTATTTGACCATAAGAACATAAAATGAATACCCGTCAAAATTAAGTTTACTCTTATTTTCTTTTAAGTGGTCGATACCGCTGCTAGAGATCTATTTTATTTTCTATGTAGCTCTAACCCAGAAGTAAGATCCTAAGTACTAATACGATTGTTAACATACGTTTATTTAGCTTTACGTTGATAAATTTGCAAAATTTTAAGAAACTTAAGTTCCAATTAATTCAGGTAGTTTGGTTTTACTTTGTATGTGCCTTTTGTCATAAAGGTCTTCACATTTATAGTTACTCGGCACTAAAAGGTTTTGCTTTCAACGTTCCTGACGAAGGTAAATCCATACAAAAAACTCATTAGGGCGCACAAAATGTTTAAAGCGATATTATCTTTTACAAATGAGTTAAACATAAGACAGATTATGAGATCTTCAAAAAAGAAATGTAAAATTATCAAGACTGCCACGCAACGTCTCCTCTGTAATACAAAATATTCGAAGCAAAATCATTTTCATCCTTTCACAAAAAATATATCGAGTTCGAATTCGAAAATATAAATTTATTTAGAACAAAACGTCTTTCTTCTCTCCAATTAAAAAAATACCGAAATGAGAGTAATTTTTTTGTCGATAACTGATTAAATAAATGTGAAAATTAAAATCCCAAAAATACTTAACTCAGAGGAAAATTCAAAACGGAAAATTCCTAATCAAATGTCAAGATCAAAACACTGATCATTGATTTTGCTAACGTCAGGGTTTTTTTCTTCATTGTGCCTATATTTCCATTCGACCCGCAGAACAAATACTTATAAATATTACAACATACTTTCGATTCTTTATTGTTCGGTGGATACCACTTTTGTGAGTTTCGTGGGTAAAGGTCAACTACGAATTCAAATATTCAACAAATTACAAATTTAAAAATATAAAAATTTAAAGAAATTCAAACCACACAATTTACAGGACTAACTTCTTTGGATGAATATGACAAGCAATAATTTTGATCATTGATAGACTTGATTCTCTTTGATGATATATATTCACAACGTGTAGCTTGTTAATAAAGTGTTAACTCCTCTAGGTGTTCTGTGTCCCCTTAAAGTCTATGTGCAGGTGAATGCAAGATAGGAAAAACCACCCACAACTGTCTCCTTCAATGAACAAAAGTTAGTCACATTAGTATATAATTTAATTTTGGATTTAACGCGTCTTCTGATTAGCTGACTGTGTTTTGTTTATCAGCTCATAGACAACATTCTTTTATGTAACCTCGACGTCATCAACGTTTCTATAATTATAAACTACCTTTTAGAATTAAATCATAACGAATAACTTTTATATTTTTTTCTGTCTATTCGGAAGAGCATAAAACATATAATGCAAATTTTAAAATATACAGCTACGCAGGTTATTTACACCACTTTTTGATGTTATTTATTAATTGACAGAAAAATATTATAGTCTTTCCTTAAATACAAACGACATTCCAACGAGTATCATAACTGAGTGTTATCTTCTTTTAATTATAATTAAAAAGAAAAATTTGATTTTCATCTTAAGTCTGTTTTCATATTGTAACAGTATATGCAGTAAACACCTCCAACATCAGAAACTGGAGAAAAATCAAGGATTCCCATTTTACTAAAACATTTTAAGGCTAGTCAGTGTGCCTTCATCTGTATTCATAAAAAGGATGTCTGTCTCATTTTACTAACAGATTAATGTATATATGTGCTTAAAATAAAGATTTTGCATGCCTCAATGTGTATTCATGTTATTGTTCTGTATGCCAACCGACTGGGTAAAATGTAACTAAATTATATCAGTTGTTATTAATTAATGTTTTGTTAAGCTACATATCGGAACATGTGCCGTAAAGGAAGCAGTTCACAAACTTAATAGTAAATGAAGATAATGATTTACAACAAATTTCATATTTCTGGATAACATTCGAACTAAATTTTTGAAAACCAATTGTGTTTTGATATGAAGACGTCCAACAGAACCTAAAACGAACAGCCAAATTTATTAAAAACAAATTTGAACGATGAATATAAAAATAAGAAGATGTGGTATGATTGCCAATGAATAAACTCATCTTAGATACCAGTATTTTTTTTTATTTCAAACAACTCTCTACCAGCGACCAAATGATGTAGAACCATTTACTACTGAGCTGATGATATCATCGAGTTCTAACGGTACACAATCAATATAATCGACCCAGTGATAGTAAACAAAAATCATACTTGGTTAACTTCGTCATAAGTGCGCTTTGCCTTCATGACAAGTTGTGAAATGAAGAATCTCATAGCTAATTTAGATGTTAATCTATTTTAATTAATAAGAGATGCAGGTATTCAGCAATGGTAAATAAAGGCAACAGTAGTATACCGCTGTTCAAACTCATAAATCCACGGACAAAAAACAAAATCGGGGTAACAAACTAAAACTGAGGGAAACGAGAGAGGTTTTCCTTTTAGGTTCAGTTTGTAATGGATGATGGTTTACTATTTTATGCAACTGTCGTATAATTGACAGGTTTAGCTAGCTGTAAACCCATATTGTATCCATCATATTCTACTTAAGAAAATGCCTGTACAAAGTCAGGAATATGATGTGTTTCAGCTTTCAGTTTTGCCATTTGATTAGGAACTTTCCGTTTTGAATTTCCCTCGGAGTTCAAATATTTTTGTTATTTTATTTTTCGAAAACATTGCTTATGCGTTTTCATTCATATACATCTCACCCTTACTGGTCACCTGAGATCAAATACGATTTTGATGAAATTCGTGTTGCTCAGCCTTTAGTTTTCAGTCTTGAGTATATTCTTTTTATCTTTCGGTCATTATTTTCGTTTTTGGTCTTCGAATTGTCAATGAGATTAATTGCATAGGTCTAGTTAGGTATTAATAAACTCCGTTAACATTTATGGTGATTAAATATGAAACAATAACACCTGGCACCAAATCATTAAATTGTCACAAACGATTATAATAGAAAAAGCAATTATTTTGATAGATTTTTTATTTCTTTTGTCTCCAATTCGATGAATAAATAATCAATTCGTGATATTTTCTATGGATTAATTTCTACTTAACCAATTGTAACTCTTAGTTTAAAAGATCCCTTGTAAGCAGCAACCCTCTATCACGGAAACCAAGATAGGAAAATGTAAGTTTTGGTAAATGGTATCAACTGGGAGATATATACTTCATATGCAGACGTTGTAATAATTTTGATACATATAAATGGAAATTTAAAATAGGAAAAGTAAAATTCTCTCTTGTTTTGTTTGTTCTCAGCTGACCCTCATTGTCAATCTATAAGAGAGCTATTAAAACAAGAGTTTCTATTGGTTAACTTGAATTTATCCAATCGAAAATACCACGAGTTGGTTTTTCCGATATGGCATAAACATTTTGCATTTTTGTCTTTCATTTTTACTTACTTGCTTCGTCTATTTGCCTTTTTATTATTCTTTAATTTGTTGACATCTTTGTTTCTTTCATAATGATTAAGATTATAACACAATGTTGACTGCTGCATCCCTATTTTTGACATTTTTACCTACCATGCCTGTTTGTTTTGTGCTCACATTGTTATCACCATACTACTGGCATACAACGAGTGGCGAATGATACAAGAAGGACATTCTAAATATCATGCATGAGAGCTGTACGTGTAGGTTTGATCCACCATTTTCTTTATAAGAAAATAATTGTACTAAGTCAGGAATATGACAGTTGTTAACCATTCGTTTGATGAGTTCAAGCTCTTGATTTTGTCCTTTGATAAGGGACTCTCCGTTTTGAATCTCTTTCGTTTTTTGTTGTTTGTTTTTTTTTTTTTGTTATTTTACTTTTTATTCCAAGTTCGATCGGGATAAATTCCTTGAACAACGTCACCAAACTTATTTATTGAGATTACGATCATATAGCATGAATTTAATGATAATGTTAGCCTTTTTATTTTCCATACAAAATTCCCGAAAGAAATCTTTGCAATGTATGACATAGGGAGGAAACTAATTGAATGAAACTAAAAATACAAAGCTAGTAAATTGTTATGTTTTTTAAAATAAAACACAAAAAACAAAACAAAAAAAAAATAACGGATAAATAAAAGAAAATCATCAAGACAATATATCTATGAAATAAGAAGCTGTTTTTACCTCAAAGTATTGTTTTTGTTTTCTTGTTTTCGATTCATTTTTTTACGTTAGTTATTGTATTACTTTTACTTTGGATAGTATGTTAATAAAATATATATAAATATACATAATTAAATTTAGGGACAACTTTTTTTGAGTGCACATACACATGTTATAGCATGTGTCAATTTTGTTGTTGATGTGTTTCACCGTTTTGTATGTATATGCCCATGAAGGTCATTATTCTAGAAGTATCTCTGTTAGTTCTTGTTTAGATTACGATGCTGCGATATGGGTCCATTCTCTCGTTTTAAGACATTAATAATTACATTAATGAAAATTGCATCTCCCTCGTTCACAGCTTTGATTGTTTCCGTAAGTTGGTTATCACTTTGTGTGTCTTCGTCAATTATTTATTTGTCGAAATGAACATCGGATGTAAAAAAAATTAGACCTTTTGGTTATGAATACAGCTGTGTATATGCTGATGCGTTTTGGAATGTTCTATTTCGTTATATTGATAGCGATAGAAAATTATGAAATTCATTTTGATTATGATGAGTATCTATAATGTTAAGAACCATATGTGCGCTATCGGTCATGAACCTGTTTAAGCTTTCATTTTGAACAGTTTTATTGGTTTTGCTCCTAAGTAAGTTTTTTTTTATGGTTAGCAAAATATTTTGATCTAGAAATCAATGACGGAAATTCTAATTCGTAGATCATGTGACGATCGTACCGATCGTTTTTGCATAAGGATTGTCTTTCGTTTAACGTAAAACAACATTATGCTTAGGATTGTCGTTTTAACTTTTAAAACATCTTAATTCCTCTCTCCCTTTACTAGTCTCATATAATAGATTAACATTGTGTGTCTGCATAACAAATAAAACAAGACAGTCTTAATTGTGATAATGTTGTGTATCTTTAATTTACGTCATAGTTTTCCCTTCATTTGTCTCCAGGCTATTGTGTGTCTTTCGGTCGTATGACTTTTGACCTGACTCGTATTTATGCATATCGCTTTCGACTTTTCGATTTTGGTCGTTCCTAGTGTAGGTTTGTCCTGATATGCTAATCGGATGAAAGAAGCTTTAACAGTGTTGCTTCTATTTTGTTTACCCTTATACTTAAATTCTTCTTAATGTGTGTACATGGTATGTTCTATCTACTCCAAAAACTCGGCGTCTTTGTAAATTTACTACCAACAACAATGAATAACTATTGTTGGCGCATGTTTTAGATTTATTATCATGTTTGTTTGAATTTTTAAGTCAGTTGTGTTTTGTGCCAGTGAAGTATGTTTTGACTGCTGGATCACCATTATAGTTACATTAACATATTATAAATGTCTGTCCGACTTGTTGATATAACAGACCAGGTTTTACTAAAAACAAATCTCCTGAAAATGTCTGTACCAAGTTAGATATACGACATTTATTTCAAACATATTCATTTATGGTGAAGTGGGAAACCAGTTATTGCAACATATATTAATTCCTTTCCACTTTTCGGTGCGAGTACTGCCTTGCAGCGGCAATAGCCTGCTCTTTTTCGAAATCTACAAGGGTGTTTATTCCGTGCAAGAGATATGTCTGTCTCTTAACACGTGTCAGCCACTTATCGTGTAATAAGTCGAATGATAAACGTTACAAAAAGTAAAATAACAAAATACCGAACTTCAAGAAAATATTCAAAAAAGAAAGTCCCTTATCAAATGACTAATCAAAAGATCAAACACATCAAACGCCTGGAAAACAACTGTCATATTCCTGACTTAGTGCAGGTATTCCTTTATGTAGAAAATATTGGATTTTCCCCATACTAAAATCCATTTCATAAGTTTGTGTTGAATTAAAATCATGTTTTTTTTTATATTAATAAAATGTATAAAAAAAATGAAAGGACAGAAAAGAAAAGAAAACGATTAGTTTATTGCTTCAAAAGGTTCCTACAAAGAGTAGAAATGAAAACTAAAAAATCATAAATAAACCATCTATCAGTTTATCTAATAACTTCATTTTCAAAAATGATAACTGAATGCAGCTAAGACCAAAAAAAGTAAAAAAAAAAAAAAAAAAAAAAAAAAAAAAAAATACTGAACAAGGAAAATTAAAAACAGAATGTCATTTATCAAATGTCAAAATGAAAAGCCAAAACAAGGAAAATTCAAAATAGAAAGTCCTTTATTAAATATCAAAATGAAAAGCCCAAACACATCAACCGAATGGGAAACAACTTCCTTATAGGTGACTTAGCACAGTTATCAAAGGTACCAGGATTATAATTTATTACGCCAGACGCGTGTTTCGTCTACATAAGACTCACCAGTGACGCTCAGATCAAAATAGTTGTAAAGCCAAACAAGTACAAAGTTGAAGAGCATTGAGGACCCAAAATTCCAAAAAGTTGTGCCAAACACGGCTAAGGTAATCTATTCCTGGGATAAGAAAATCCTTAGTTTTTCACAAAATTCAAAGTTTTGCAACAGAAAATTTATAAAAATGATTACATAATTGATATTCATGTCAACACCGAAGTGCTGACTACTAAGCTAGTGATACCCTCGGGGACGAAACGTCTACCAGCAGTGGCATCGACCCAGTGGTGTAAATAGTTATCAAAGGTACCAGGATTATAATTTATTACGCCAGACGCGCGTTTCGTCTACATAAGACTCATCAGTGACGCTCAGATCAAAATAGTTGTAAAGCCAAACAAGTACAAAGTTGAAGAGCATTGAGGACCTAAAATTCCAAAAAGTTGTGACAAACACGGCTAAGGTAATTTATTCCTGGGATAAGAAAATACAGGTTTTTCCTTAAGTGGAAAATAGTGATGAATACAATTGAAGGGATTGGATACCTTTCTCATGATGAGACATATACTTAAATATTTCTGAACATGTAAATATGTTACTAATTTTGCGAACAATACATCGATTAAAACCTTTTCGGCTATAAAACCACGGTTTTAAGAATAACAACAACTCCCTTATAAACCCTAGCTTCTGGTCCTGGCACCATCACAGAGTATTAAAACAAAATGTTGAAATATGTACAGACATTCTCACTTTCATATTTACTAGATCATTAAAAGAGATAAAATACCATCCGACTGGAACCATGTACACGTCACACCTGTATTTAAAAAGAGGGATAAACACAACCCTGGCAACTATAGGCCTAAATCCTTAACATGCATAGCTTGCAAATTACTCGAACATATTTTTGCAAACATCATGAGAAATTATCTAGAAACGAAAATTATACTTTATGAATTACAACATGGTTTTATGGCAAAACGAACATGTGGGTCCCAAGTCTTTTCACTGATAAATGAATAATCACAAAACAAGGACAAGAACATTAACACGGATCTCATAATCATGGATTTTACTTTTGACATGGTACCACTGAAAAGATACTTATCAAAATGAAATACTTTGGCATATCGGATCATATATTAAACTTGGTTGAATCCTTTCTTTCAAACAGAACTGAAACATTACTGTTAGAAAACATATCATCTTCAAAAATATCAGTTACATCATGTGTCCCACAGGGTACAGTGCTTATACTGATACATAAATGACCTCCTAAAATACAACGAACTTAGCCAAATCAGACTCTTGCGAAATAAGAGTATTATCTACCTACAAGTTAAATCGTAAACGCCTGCCCCAAGATTCAAAAAGACATAGAAGCTGCCATACAATTAAAACAAGTGTTACGCCATGAACATTACAACAAAGAGAAATTCCACCCACTACAATATGTATGAACACATTTCAAATTCAGTAAAACGCAAACTTCAGACCTAAAATAGAACAATTGCATTCAACAAAAACCGCTAAAGCAAATAAATCCTTATTTCATCAGAAGAAATCTTCACTGCATGGGACCCATTTGCAAGAAAAAGTACACGGTATGTGTGCAACAACAGTGTGTCCGAGATATTAGATACCATGAATTGGCAAACATTACAAGAAAGCGGACTAAGCGAGGATAATAATTCTGCACAAAATTGAAAACAAAAAATATAGCAAAATTTTCAACAGTTGAGTCAGTCTATTACAAGCTCCAACCATAAAGACTGCAATGGAGAAATTCAGTGTAATAAAGGCAGCCACAAATTGTCTTTTGTTTGTTAAACCATTGAATATATAAAAAAAGAAGATGTGGTATGATTGCCAATGAGACAACTGTCCACAAGAGACCAACATGACATAGACATTAACAACTATAGGTCACCGTACGGCCTTCAACAATGAGCAAAGCCCGTACCGCATAGTCAGCTATAAAAGGCCCCGATAAGACAATGTAAAACAATTCAAACGAGAAAACTAAAGGCCTTATTTATATAAAAAAAAAAATGAAAAAGCAAATATGTAACACACAAAACAAACGACAACCACTGAATTACAGGCTCCTGACTTGGGACAGGCACATACTTAAATAAAGTGGCGGGGTTAAACATGTTAACGGGATCCCAACCCTCCCCTAACCTGTGACAGTGGTATAACAGTACAACATAAGAACGAACTATAAAAATCAGTTGAAAAAGGCTAAACTCATCAGATGGACAAAAATACAAGTTAACGTGGCCGGGTACTTATACTTCCCGACAACAAAAAGACACTAGGAACAGATCTGAGAGTACTCGCAGTTATCTGACAGCTAGTTGAAGACTGACACACATTATCTGCTGACATGACTAACAACCCTTATAGAAATCTCCAAGGGTGCATTTCTTGAAACTTATTAACATCTGAAATAAACAGCCAAGCATGTTTTTATCTTAGAATAAAAAAAATGAAATATCAAAAGAGAGTGAATAAAGAAGAATAACTAGAATAAAAAATTAAAAATCCGAAAAAATATGACCAAACAAAAAGTAATTATAACAATATATAACTTAAAAATTGGTTAATCTACTTTTGGTAAAAATTTAATGCATATAAATTTGGATATATTTACCAGGCTTGCGCCAGAATTCAAACATCAGTAAGTTGATTCTGTAACCGAAGGAGTAGAAAAATATCCTTATCTTTAATGATAAATAGCGTTTTCAGTGGGGGATGTCAATTTTCAAAACGATTATGCATTACCATACAAAGTTGTTATAGTTTTTTTAATACTTTGAGTTGGTGCAAACTTTGTAGGCACAAGCACTTGTTTCCATCCAAGGAAAGACCCACTATATACGTATATTAGTGCATGGTTCTTAAGTACCTGTGTTTGATTGAGTGCAAATCGCCAATGATATTGACAGCCACTCCTACAACGTTTCTGTCTTTGCTAGTGGCACACAAGTTACCGGTTATAGTATCAACAGCCACTCATACAATTTTGATGCCATAAGTGGTGGCCTGCAAGATACTTATGACACCAATAGCTACGCTTAATTTGTTGATGGCATTACCGGATGAACTGCAAGTCACTAATGCCACCAATAGCTACTCTTACTTTGTTGATGGCATTGCTGCTGGATTGCAAGTAACTAATGACATCATTAGCTACTTTTACATTGTTGATGCCATAACTGGTGGACTGCAAGTCACTAATGGCACCAATAACTACTCTTACTTTGTTGATGACACTGCTGGTGGACTGCAAGTCACTAATGCCACCAATAGCTACTCTTACGTTGTTGATGCCATAACTGGTTGACTGCAAGTCACTATTGACATCATTAGCTATTCTTACTTTGTTGATGACATTGCTGGTGGACTGCAAGTCACTAATGCCACCAATAGCTACTCTTACTTTGCTGATGACACTACTGGTGGACTACAAGTCACTAATGCCACCAATAGCTACTCTTACTTTGTTGATTACACTGCTGATGGACTGCAAGTCACTAATGCCACCATTAGCTACTTTTACATTGTTGATGCCATAACTGGTGGACTGCAAGTCACTAATGACACCATTAGCTACTTTTACAATGGTGATGACACTGCTGGTGGACTGCAAGTCACTAATGCCACATATAGCTACTCTTACTTTGTTGATGACACTGCTGATGGACTGCAAGTCACTTAGTCACTTATGACACCATTAGCTACTTTTACATTGTTGATGCCATAACCGGTGGACTGCAAGTCACTAATGACACCATTAGCAACTTTTACAATGTTGATGACACTGCTGGTGGACTCCAAGTCACTAATGCCACATATAGCTACTATTACTTTGTTGATGACACTGCTGGTGGACTGCAAGTCACTAATGACACCATTAGCTACTTTTACATTGTTGATGCCATAACTGGTCGACTGCAAGTCACTAATGACACCATTAGCTACTTTTACAATGCTGATGACATTGCTGGTGGACTGCAAGTCACTAATGCCACTAATAGCTACTCTTACTTGTTGATGACACTGCTGTTGGACTGCTACTTTTACATTGTTGATGCCATAACTAGTGGACTGCAAGTCACTAATGACACCATTAGCTACTCTTACTTTGTTGATGCCATAACTGGTGGACTGCATGTCACTAATGACACCAATAGCTACTCTTACTTTGTTGATGCCATAACTGGTGGACTGCAAGTCACTAATGACACCAATAGCTACTCTTACTTTGTTGATGACACTGCTGGTTGACTGCAAGTCACTAATGACACCAATAGCTACTCTTACTTTGTTGATGACACTGCTGGTGGACTGCATGTCACTAATGACACCAATAGCTACTCTTACTTTGTTGATGCCATAACTGGTGGACTGCATGTCACTAATGACACCAATAGCTACTCTTACTTTGTTGATGCCATAACTGGTGGATTGCATGTCACTTATGACACCAATAGCTACTATTACTTTATTGATGTCATAACTGGTGGACTGCATGTCACTAATGACACCAATAGCTACTCTTACTTTGTTGATGACACTGCTGGTGGACTGCATGTCACTAATGACACCAATAGCTACTCTTACTTTGTTGATGACACTGCTGGTGGACTGCATGTCACTAATGACACCAATAGCTACTCTTACTTTGTTGATGACATTACTGGTGGACTGCAAGTCACTAATGACACCAATAGCTACTCTTACTTTGTTGATGACACTACTGGTGGACTGCAAGTCACTAATGACACCAATGCTACTCTTACTTTGTTGATGACATTACTGGTGGACTGCAAGTCACTAATGACACCAATAGCTACTCTTACTTTGTTGATGACACTGCTGGTGGACTGCATGTCACTAATGACACCAATAGCTACTCTTACTTTGTTGATGCCATAACTGGTGGACTGCATGTCACTAATGCCACCAATAGCTACTCTTACTTTGTTGATGACATTACTGGTGGACTGCAAGTCACTAATGACACCAATAGCTACTCTTACTTTGTTGATGACACTGCTGGTGGACTGCATGTCACTAATGACACCAATAGCTACTCTTACTTTGTTGATGACATTACTGGTGGACTGCAAGTCACTAATGACACCAATAGCTACTCTTACTTTGTTGATGACACTGCTGGTGGACTGCAAGTCACTAATGACACCAATAGCTACTCTTACTTTGTTGATGACACTACTGGTGGACTGCAAGTCACTAATGACACCAATAGCTACTCTTACTTTGTTGATGACACTGCTGGTGGACTGCAAGTCACTAATGACACCAATAGCTACTCTTACTTTGTTGATGACACTGCTGGTGGACTGCAAGTCACTAATGACACCATTAGCTACTGTTACATTATTGGTGACATTGCTGGTGGACTGCAAGTCACTAATGCCACCAATAGCTACTCTTACTTTGTTGATGACACTGCTGGTGGACTGCAAGTCACTAATGCCACCAATAGCTACTCTTACTTTGTTGATGACACTGCTGGTGGACTGCAAGTCACTAATGACACCAATAGCTACTCTTACTATGTTGCTGGCATTGCTGCTGTCACTAATGACATTAATAGCTTATATTACTTTGTAAATGAGATTGATATTGGACTGCAGGTCACTAATGACATCAATAGCTACTCTTACTTTGTAAATGAGATTGCTATTGGACTGCAAGTCACTGATTACATCAATAGCTACTCATACTTTGTAAATGAGGAGATTGCTATTGGACTGCAAGTCACTGATTACATCAATAGCTACTCCTACATGTATAATCCTCTGCTTTTGGAGGACTCCTATATTGGATAGAGGTTCAACACTTAACTTTATTTGATATACGAGTTTTTCCACAAACAGACAAATTAAAACTGAATTTTAAAACAAATATTTATATGTTATTATATTTGTGCTTTTTACATCATTTCTAGTTCTAACGAAGTTTAGAAAAAAGTAGAATTTAAATAATCTTATGTTTCTTTTATTAAGGCTTGATGGAGTTTTATACCAGATGTTTAAAAAGTTCTCATTATTAAAAACAATCTTTTGACACGTGTCAAAACTATTGGCTTTTTATTCTTATGTTATAATGTATTCTGATGATGCTGTTGACTAAAGTTATTTCCCCTATCTGTTGTTATTTGTAACAGTTTTTGTTTGTGTTTTTTTTCTCATTCTTTCCCTCTCTTTACCTCTTTGTATCTTTGTTGACCAAACCCAAGCTAACGTCTAATAAAGGTCACATTAAGAATCAATCAGGAAAGAAAATACACAAGGCGGTCTTTAATGATCGTTCAATTGAATGGTGGCTAGAAATTGGCCGATTCATTGAGTCTAGCGCTTTGTTTGTATTTGAATGGTATTGTGTCTCTAACTTTGATAGTTCAATGTTACATTTCGGACAGCCAGTATAAAATCAAAATGTTAAAACCTTCATAAAGTGCGTAAATTTGAATTCGGTTATCTGTAATTTTGTTTCTAGATGCAAGTAACAAAGAACAATGCAAAATTGCAAGATGACTGCTTTCTTTTTGACAGAGAACCGTGTTGATTAATTTAGTATGAAAGTCGAAACACCGACATAGATACACTTTCATAAAATTTTTCAATGTTACATTTCAGACAGCTAGTATAAATCAAAATTCTAAAAAATGCATAAAGTGCCTCATTTTGAATTTAGTCATCTGTAATTCTAGTAGCAAATAACAAAGAACGATGACAAATTGTACGATGCATGCTGTCTTAAGGTTACAAGGAAGTAATTATTTACATAGGCGACAATGGTAGCCTTATTTGGTCCTGCCTTTTCACTATCAAAGATCCATTAAAAAAAATTTCGAATTCTGAATTATTAACACCTTTGGGTGTAATTGCAATGGTCAAACACATATGGTGCCGCAGCTTTTTTGATAGAAAAATGGCATTTTTTAAGGGTACTCAACGGTTCCGGAATTTTCGAAATAGTATGAATGAAGAACACCCCTTGCTTAATTTGGCACAGAAATTCTTGCTAGTCTTAGAGAGTTTTCTTTAAATTTCTCGCTATTTCTACACCAATGGCCAACACTCATTTCTCACTATTTCAATTTTAATTTCTAATTACCAAGGCAGCAGAAAATAAATTTTCTTCTACCTATTATCTTGGATGTAAAATCTAGGTGGCGCCAGCGATCTATATTTACTTCTAGTCCTATAACATATGACCTCGGGTGCATTATTTACTATTTTTATTTACTGTTCTGATATTTTTTTTTACTATCAATGTGCCACCAAAAAAAATAAAAAATGAAAATATCAGTATAAAAACGTTAAAAATTGAATAAGAATGCGAAGTCATATGTTATAGGACTATTAAAAAAAAAAATAAAAAATGAAAATATCAGTATAAAAACGTTAAAAATTGAATAAGAATGCGAAGTCATATGTTATAGGACTATTTTTACTTTCTTTTAACCTTAAGGTCATACGATATGGTTACAGGGGAGGTAATGACGTTGCTAACATAAATTGTTCTATTGAAAGGAAAAATACGTCCACAAATCCGTATTTTCAGGAAATATCTGAAATTTGAAACTCAATTTACTTAAAAAGTAGCACATGACGGTATATTTTTTATAACATATTTGATTTAATCAGGTAAATATGGAACGCGGAAACCACATTAATAGATAATCACAGTTTATCGGGGATAATGATAGTTTATCGGTCGATCATTATAGATAGTCGGCGTAAAGTATACTGTACGTTCGACCATCATAGATGATCTAATTAATGTGACTCGCGCGCAGATAATGATGGTTACTTTTTTGATAATGCATTAACGGTCGATAAGTGAATTGTTTCGATAATGATAGTTAACCTCGACCAAGTGAATTAAAACACGAGTCATAAATTCGATAACTTGAATTAAAACCGGAAATGCTTGCCCATGGTAAAATCGATTTTTGAGTGGCGGTCAACTTTTTTCTACTTTCGCTTTTGCGAATTGACGTAAGCAGCATGGATACATCAATCTATATGTTTTTGGAGGTGATTGACAGCTGTAAATAATAATCTTATGTTATTTATGACATAGTTTCTGTAATTTGTAATACTTATTCTCATTACACCTATAAATATATAGACCTGAATCAAGCGATTTTCCTAAATTCCTTGACAGGTTAACGTCAAAAGACCAAGGTAGTCTGTAAATTGTGTTTGTGTTATGGAGAAGGGGGATTTTGAAATTATTGAATTATCGTTGCTGGCAATTACCGAAAATAAGTACCCAAGTACAGTAACAAGCCCCTGTGACAGGATGAAACAGTTTAAAAAGAAATAATCTACGGGACAACAAAGGCAGTCTGACTAGACCCAGCCCCTACTAACGGCAGTGGATAGTAGGGGCTGGGTCTAGTGACGCAATGTGGTTTTCAATTTTTAGTTCAAGTGCTTTAATCTTGCTTGTCCGAACAATTATGACATCTTGTGAGGCTAGTTGTATGCTCCAATAGAAGGGGTATTATTTTTTTGGTAAATGTATCTCGTCATCTTCCTGTCTTTTTCTCAAACCATTCGTAATAAGGTTATAGTCTTTAAAGAAGTTAAGGGCATACGATACAGTTTTGAACCTGTATTTACAAGTTGATGAAAATTTGCATATAAGCTATTTTTTACCTGATTAAATCAAATATGTAATAAAAAATATACCTTCATGTGCTACTTTTTGAGTAAAATAAGGTCGAAATTTTGTATATTTGCTCAAAATTCAGATTTGTGTCCGTATTATCTTTTTCGAAAGAAAGACATAACTTTTTTGTTTTAAAAGATAAACACAAAATGGTTTTTGTTAAATAATCGGTAATTTCTGCATTTTATAAGTATCATTAAAAATTATGCAATTTTTATTCCGAAATAACTCTATATTTATCAAATGTTCATGAATAGAGGAAAAAACGTCATTTTTGCTGCATGTTTATCAAAATTAAAAAAATTGCGCTATTTACAGTTTTATAAAATTTGGGTCACATAATCTCCTTGCAAAATGAAACAAATTGCTGTTTTAAAAAATAGGGGTCCATGCACTCGTTTTCAAATTAAATCAGTTTGAATGATAAAAGTCAGTCGAAAAATGCATCTTTTCCCGATATGTCAGAGTTTGACGTCGCGAAAATAACATTTTACGTTAGCAACGTCATTACCTTCACTGTAACTGTATCGTATGCCCTTAAGGGTGAAGTTATGGTCACTTCAACTTAAAATTAAATAATAAATGTTCCTTATGATGTATTCTTTCTAAGTTGCAATTCAAATGAGGGCTTTTGACTCCTTTTTCATGCTTCTGATATGCGGTTAACGATTGAAAAATAAGGAACAAGAAGTCACACCGGGACTTAAAAACACAAACCAGTCCAAGGCCACCAAAGGAGCCTCTATACAGCCAGAAATACAGCAGCCAGAGGCTGTTTTGAGCAGGTCCTGAAACACTAATGTATACTAATTCAGGAAAATGGACGCCACTCTACACTCCGAAACATAGATATGAACCAAAATGAAAAATAAAATACAAGACTAACAAAGGCAAGAGGTTCCTGACTTAGGACTGGTGCAATAATGCTGCCGGCTTAAACGTGTTTACTTTTGTGAGATCTCAACCTTCCCCCTATAAGCATGATAAGTACATTTTAATAAACTTTATAAAGAGTAGACCAACTGGAATGTTACCATTTTCAGTACCTGCTAATACCTAAAGTTATCTAATCAACATAAATATAATTTTATGGTTTATGTACTGTATTGTACTGTAAATTAGATTTTTTAAAGCCCTGGGCTCTGAAGTAATAAAAATGTTCAGAAATACAAGTAAGAGGTAAGCAAGTAAATTTAATGCTTCTATTAACATAAAATCTTTCTGAACCAAGTATAATGAACAGTTCTTGTGGTATAAGTAATATCACTGTTCCAAAGTTTATCAAAGCTTGATTTTTGACCGTCTACTTTCGAGGTTTTCTTTAAATATAAACAACTGATCTGAAGAAAAATCAGACTATGTATAAACATCATTTATATAACATATATGTGACCATTAAATTATTTACATTTTTTTACTTTAAATATGCTATAATGTGACTTTTTCAGATACATGTATGCATTGAAAATCTACCATCTAAATAATAATGACATTTTTTTCTGTGCATTCAAACATTTATTTGATTAATATATTTCATACATGTAAATTATGACTTTTTCTGCTCCATTTAGAAAACTTTACTCTGTCATATATTGCTACTTTTATCTTGTGATGTTTTTCCTGTGACATTGTCCAGTGAATTTTTCCCTATAGTATTTGTGACTTTTTTGCTTGTGACTTTTCATTTTAACAAAATTAGAAATCATATCAAAATAGCCTTTTCCTTCAGTTTAGTTCAACTTAAGAATTTTATTTTATGCACAAATTGGAATGTCATTTTAAGCTCACCTGACCCAAAGGATCAATGACACTATATTGAGCCTTAAGGACATTAAAGTCAATTTTTAAATAATTTTTCGTAAATTTTTGTAATCTTTTACAAAAATATTCTCCACTTAATCTACACGGCCAAATACATTTAAACATTGATGCGCCATATACATTAACACCATGTTTACGTTATAAACTAATATATTTACAGTCTGACGCTTCACACGTTTGCACATTACTCAAATAGCAATACTATTGTAAATGACCAAATTAGGAGACGTTTTGATAATACTTCCTTATGATCACGAGGAAAAAGACTGATCGCATCAAATAACGTAGATTTAAATTTTAAAGTTCATTGTTTGTGTTTTAAACAGAAATATTTTATATTAATTTTTACAAAGCGATATGACTCAAGTTCGTTAATTTAATGACACTTTTAATCAATTACAGACAAATCTCACAAATACAAAAAATTAGAGTTAAATAGTTATTGAAATCTTTGTTTGCACATTATCGGTAATATTTGTTATTTTCAACATGTTACAAAATGTATGCTTGTATCTTTCAAGTTACACAAAAAAGAGGAAAAACCATCTGTCTCATCTTTTCTATCATTTCATTAATATTGCCTTTCCAAGTCATTAACGAAGCTGAAGACCACTGCAAACCAAACTTTAAACTTCAACTTCTCAGTAGTAAAATATCCTCTGTTTCATCGTATGGCGTTTGCATATCTCAGTTAACACATTAACTTTATCTCATTAATGATGTTGTATTTCTTTCACAAAAACTACGCGAACAGAGTAATGAGGAATATTGATTACAATCGACACACTACATAAGTTTCACAGTCACCATTATATAAATAACACATAGCTGAGAGAGCGAATGAGCTTGTTGTTACCCCGAGAAGACATTGTAAACTGAGGCGAAGCCAAGGTTGACATTGTCTTTTCGTGAGGTAACAATCTGCTCTATCACCCTCTTAGATATGTGTTATTTAATTAATTACAGACAAATCTCACAAATGCAAAAAATTAGAGTTAAATAGTTATTGAAATCTTTTTTTGCACATTATCTGTAATATTTGTTATTTTCAACATGTTACAAAATGTATGCTTGTATCTTTCAAGTTACACAAAAAAGAGGAAAAACCATCTGTCTCATCTTTTCTATCATTTCATTAATATTGCCTTTCTGATGCTCATTTTTTGGTTCGATATCTTCTATATGTTATCAGAACTCATCAAAGAAACCATGCTCAGTTGGAAGACCAAAACAATTAACGACGATAAAACCAAATCATTAGCGACGATAAATACCAAATCATTAACGACGAAAATACATTATCATTAACGACGATAAATACCAAATCATTAACAAAGATAGATACCTAATTATTAACGACGATAAATACCTAATCATTAACGATGATACATACCAAACGACGATAAACACCTTATCATTAACGATCATCATTACCAAAATCATTAACGACGATAAATACCAAATCATTAACAACGATAGATACCTAATTATTAACGACGATAAATACCTAATCATTAACAACGATACATACCAAACGGCGATAAACCCCTAATCATTTACGATGATCAATACCAAAATCTTTAACGACGATAAATACCAAAACATTAACGACAATAATTACCAAACAACGATAACTATCTAATAATTAACGAAAATAAATACCAAATCATTAACGACCAAGTCATTAACGAAGCTGAAGACCACTGCAAACCAAACTTTAAACTTCAACTTCTCAGTAGTAAAATATCCTCTGTTTCATCGTATGGCGTTTGCATATCTCAGTTAACACGTTAACTTTATCTCATTAATGATGTTGTATTTCTTTCACAAAAACTACGCGAACAGAGTAATGAGGAATATTGATTACAATCGACACACTACATAAGTTTCACGGTCACCATTATATAAATAACACATAGCTGAGAGAGTGAATGAGCTTGTTGTTACCCTGAGAAGACATTGTAAACTGAGGCGAAGCCAAGGTTGACATTGTCTTTTCGTGAGGTAACAATCTGCTCTATCACCCTCTTAGTTATGTGTTATTTAATTTATTATACTGAATGTTCTGTTATTACTGTCTATTAAAGTTTAAATTCACAGTAATATACTATGACGTCTTGTACATATCAACCATCCGTAATTAATAAAGCACACACTAAGTCAAGCGTCTCCATGAAGGGCAATAGAGTATTTGCCATGGGATAGAGTAAATTATCTCCCATGTATTAACAAATCAAAATCTGGCACTTTGACATGAAGTATAATAACATCAGTTGATTGACCGATGAGATGTGTTAAGCGTCTCAATTCATTTTGTTGCGGTCTCATATCTTCAGACACATATTGTACAAGAAAAGTCGAGAGGTCTGTAATTTTTACCGACGGTGCCCTATGTCCGATTGTGCCATTTTGATCGACTACGTGTATTGATTCGCCTGGCCGGTGATACTTACATAGCAGGAGACGCTTACCGTGTCGACACAGAAAGCCTCGATCTTTTTTGAATTAATGCGATTCCATCAGTCAATTATTGTTCTCTGAATTTGTGTCTCCTTAATCGGTATATGAAATGTTAAGCGTTTATACTAGTTATCTACAACAGGTATCTTCCACCTGTGTTTGGTTTTTTGTTGTTGTCTTGTGTCAAATAACTTGTTTGCGAGTTTAGAAATTTACCAGTAAGATTTTATCACAAATAGATATATCTCAACTTGTTCGATTCGCTCGTGTATGTACCAAAGTATTGATTACACCAGGGTTTTCGATATCACAAACTAGTCAAAACATTACCAAATCTTATCATAGATACAAGGACATCATATGTAAATATAAATCAACATGCAGACATCTTATACATTCAGGTACTTAACATCCAATCTTTTATGGTATTATTATATACAAAGCACAAAAATGTCGTCATTCACCTCAAAAGCTAACCAAACCTTTGAACAGACCTATTCAGAAGGGATATAGTTACGATACTGTTGTCAGGTCATTAAAGATTGCATTTTTTGGAATTGATATTGATTCACTCATAAGGTCTTTACATCGGAAATAAACACATTTATTCTAAAACCAGTTGTTGGCATGATACGGGTTATGTTCTTCTCATATATTTTATATTGGTATGATACTAAACCTCTAACGAGAGGGATTGTGCTTGATTTTCATATGATGAAGACATAATTTTTCAATCAGTTTAATTGAGGTCTCGAGCTTGCATGTCAGTAATGTTTGTAGTCCTTTGTTAATTTATGTATCATTGTCATTTTGCTTAGTTTCTTCTGTTACCTATTCTGACATTGGACTCGGTCTTCTTTGAAAATGAGTTTTAATCTGTGTATTGCTGGTTGTGTGTTTATTCTACATTGGCTAGAGGTATAATGGAAGGGTTTGGTTGAGATCTCACAAAACATGTTTAACCCCGCCTCTGGTCTTTGTTAGTTTTGATGTTTTTTAATTTTAGTTCATTTATATGTTTCGGAGTTTAGTGTGACGTCCATTTTTACTGAACTAGCAACATTTTTATTTCGGGGCCAGCTGAAGCCCGCCTCCGGGTGCAGGATTTTCTCGCCGCTGTGTTGAAGACCCATTGGTGGCCTTGGGCCGTTTTCTTCACATTGCGATAAGACGTGTCACGGTACTTGTCTATCCCAAATTCAGGTATTTGGTTTTGATGTAATATTTGTTATTCTCGTGGGATTTTGTCTGATGCTTGGTCCGTTTCTGTGTGTGTTACATTGTAGTGTTGTGTCGTTGTTCTCCACTTATGTTTGGTGCGTTTCCCTAAGTTTTAGTTTGTTACCCCGATTTTGTTTTTTGTCCATGGATTTATGAGTTTGAACAGCGGTATACTACTGTTGCCTTTATTCTGCTCTTTATTCAGGTTGTTGTCTCTTTGACACATTTCCCATTTCCATTTTGAATTTTGTCATTATGTAAAAAAAATAAACCACAAAAAAACAGGACGAAAGAAAGGAGTTTCACAACTTAATAGCTTATAGAGTATAGTATATCATAAAATGATTTCAAACAAGAGGACAATTCAATTAATACTGTCTTGCATTTTGCACGACAGATCGCATATCTCTCCTTTCACAATGGATAATAATTGCAACTACCTTATCAATGCACTTACAAATGTAACATAATAAGAAAGTTAATGATTTGACATTTTTAAGATTTATGGTGATTTATATTTTTTTGACCATTTAAAGAGAACTATAAATATATTGTGTTGTTAATTCTGTAAAATGATATTATGTTTGCGTATAATTAATCACGACGCCAGTATCATATACTTGTCCTTGGTAAATGTACATCGCAGGTGTTTCAAAATTTAGAACGTTTGCACAGCTGACATATTTTCACATTCAATTTAAAATGGAAATCCGGAGTTCTATTATGTTGCAATTTTGTTAAATGTTTCTCAGATTCAGAATAGTAAGGGGTATAACAAAATCACACTTATTTGTAATTCATGCTTTGTGTAAGCATGATATCTTCCCTCCCCTACACACACACACACTGAAAACACAAACAAACACAAACAAAAAAACAAAAAATTGCAGTCTTAAAATTTCATTTATCCAAAATGTATAGTAAGAGATGAGGTACGATTGCCGATGAGACAATTATCCAAGTGTGTTTAATCATGCAGTTGAAACTTTCCAATACCCGCTCTTTAACATGCATGAGGTACATTGTAAGAGAAACACGTTCTTTTATAAAAACATAGTTTGGGTAAATTTTAAGATTACATACCAATCATCTTTGAAACATTCGTTTTATAATATATTGAGTGAAGTTTTCTGAGATGTTATAGATAATCAGAAGACTGTTGTTAAGTGGTTGTCGTGCGTTGGTGTAGTTCATAGGTATTTTTCGTTTCTCGTTTATTTATATAGATTAAACCGTTGGTTTTCCTGTTTGAATTGTTTTACACAAGTCATTTTGGGGCCCCTTTTTGTTTGCCTTTCGTTGGAGCCAAGGCTACTTGTTGAAGACCGTACTCTGACCTATAATTGTTAACTTTTTATACATTGTGACTTGGATGGAGGGCTGTCTCATTGGCACTCATACCACATCTTCTTATTTATATGTACTTTTTTCGTTTTTTATTTTCCCTCAGTTTTAATGGATCTCATGTCTGCCATCCCTCTCTGGACCCTGTTAATGAGCTGCTATAAATAAATATGCAGTCCTTTGCAGTTGATGGAAATATAACGTGTAGTCATTTTTAGTAATAATCTTTTGGCGTTGATCGGTACTTATAAATCCCGCCATTCTGATATTGTGCTATAGTCATTTTATACGACCGCAAAAAAAAAATGGGGTCGTATTGTGTCCGAAGACATTTGGTTTCCAAAAAATAACTTTAGTTTATGTGTATGGATCTGTATGAAATTTAATCAAAAGGTTCAATAAAGGAAGGTTGAGATTGTTTTTTTGGGTGATGGTCCCAACCGTTTAAGAATTAGGGGCCCAAAAGGGGCCCCAAACAAGCATTTTCTAGTTTCAGGACAATAACTTGTGTATAAGTATTGTGATTGCTCTGAAATTGTACCAATAGGTTCAATACCACAAGTAGAAGGTTGGGATTCATTTTGGGGGGTAGTTGTCTAAACTGTTCAGGAATTAGGGTCCAGAAAGGGTCTAAAACAAGCGTTCTTTTAATTTTCAGGCAATAACTTGTGTTTAAGTGTATTGATTTTTCTTAAATTGTATCACATTTTGCAAATAGAAAATTTCTTCAAATGTTATTTTTTTCGAATAAGGGGGGGGGGGGGGGGTAAAAATAATTTTAGGGGGTCAATAGTTTGAACTCAAGATTTAAGAAATTGTCAATTTTTCAAAGAAAAATTGGGGGTCACAATTTTTTTGCTAATTCTTTATATATAGCCTGAAAACAGATTTACTAAGTATTGTCCAACAGCACAGTGTATTGCACAAAGCAAGAAACCTTCAAGTGAATATACACGTCTTAGATTGTGGTTAACCATCTACATCGTCTGTCTGCTAAGTACCGAACGTGACCTATTTCCGAATATGCTATACGACGTGTTTCGGTATTTATAGATCCAACATTCATGTATTTAGTTATTATGTTTCTTTTCTAAGTACGGTTAGATATTGTGTTTTATTATACTCCATGTCAAAATTCCAGATTCTGATTGGTTAATAGCAAGGAGACAATTTACTCTATCCCATGGCAAACACTCTATTACCCTCACGGAGACGCTTGATCGAGTGTGCGCTTTAATAAATACGGATGATTGGTATTGATTTTTCACAAGACGTCACAGCTTATTTCTTTGAATTTGAAATTTAATAGACAGCAATAACAGAACATTCAATATAATAAATTAAATAACACATATCTGAGAAAGTGCTAGAGCAGATTGTTACCCCTCGAAAAGACATTGTCAATCTTGGCTTGAAATTTTAAGACTGCGATTTATTTTTTTTTGGATTTTTTTTTTGGGGGGGGGGGGGGGGGTTATAATGCATAAACAGAGCATGACTTGCAAATAAGTGTGATTTTGTTATACCCCGCACAATTCTGAATTTGATAAGGTTATATTAGCTAACTATTTCATTTAACAAAGATGTAACTCAATAGAAAACCGGATTTCCATTTTAAACCGAATGTGAAAATATGTCAGATGTGCTCAGGTTCTAAATTTTGATCGAAACATTTATCAAGTGCGTCATTAAATTAAAAAAAACATGCGATGCACATTTAACAAGGACGGGTATATGATACTGATGGCGTGATTATATAAGAAAACAAAATATCACTTTACAGCATTAACAATACAATATATTTATAGTTCTCTTTAAATGGACAAAAATATATAAATCACCATAAAACGTTAAAATGTCAAATCATAACTGTCATAAGATTAACAAAGTACAATACTGAGAATCGTCTTACTGCTGTTTTCTGATTCCAAGTATTCATAGAGAAAGTCTGTTCTTATTATGTTACATTTGTAAGTGCATTGTTGGGTAAATACAAATTACTATCCATAAAACACTTAACATCTCATATACCGATTAAGAAGACACGAAAGCAGGGAACAAGCAAAAACTGATAGAATCGCATGACTTCCAAAAAGAACGATACCGGGTGCGTTGACACGGTAAGCGCCTCCTGCTATGTAAGTATCACCGCCTATGCAAATCAATACGTCAAAATGTCACAATCGGGCATTGGACACCATCGGTAAAATTACAGATCACACCACATTTCTGGTACAATATGAATCTGAAGATATGAGACCGCAAAAACATGTCCTTGTGAGTAAAGACACCGACATATGCATCGGTCAATCAATTGATGATGGTGATCGTGAAATCTATGTAGTGTGTCAATTATAATCAAAATTCCTCACAACTCTGTTGGCGCAGTTTTTATGAAAGAAGTACAACCCCTTTAATATGGTAAAGTGTTAAAATGGACGAGATTAACCTATAAACTGATATGTGCAAACGCCAAACGATGAAGCAGATGGTATGTTAGTGCTGAGAAATTGGAAATTTTGTCATGAAGTTGAAAGTTTTGTTTGCAGTTGTCTTCTACTTCGTTAATGACTTGGTTTTAATGTCGTTAATGATTTTGTCTTCCAACTAATTTGATTTTAGGTCTATGTAGACGAAACGCACATCTGGAGTATTAAATATAAGCATGGTTTCGTTGATGAGTTCTGATAACTTGTAGAAGATATCGAACCAAAAAATGAGCATCATAAAGGCAATATAATGACATAATAGAAACGACGAGGCAGAAGGTTTTCCTTAATACTCTTTTTACTGTCCCTTAAAAAAAATACAAGCATACATATTGTAACATGTAGAAAATAACAAATATCATCGATAATGTGCATACAAAGATTTCAATAACTATTTAACTCTTTATTTGTTATTTCTTTCTTGTGACATTTGTCTGTAATTGATTTAAAAAAGTGAAATTACATTGACGAACATGAAATGTGGATGGGTTATATGACATTGTAAAAATTGTCTTTTTTTTATATGAAATATCTCTTTTTAAAACACCAAAAAACATGAACTTCAAAATTTAAATCTACGTTATATGATGCGATCAGTCTTTTTCCTCGTGATCATAAGTATTATCAAAACGTCTCTTAATTCGGTCATTTACAATTTGCCTAGTATTGCTACCGATTGAAGTGTCAGGCTGTAAATATATTATGACTCACTAGAAAGGTATTTTACTTGACCCATTTATTTCATTTGTTAGTACTGTAAATTTTTAATGTTATTTCATCAACATAGAGCCTAAAAATAAAAAAAATGATAAAATTTGAAGCGAGGTGATGTGTGACATATGTTTCTTTTACACGTTTTCAAGTCTTAATTTGCACCTACCACACTCGCCTGTCTTGTGAAAATGTGTTATTTAAAAGTTAACAAATACCTCGAAGCTCCATACTATAATTCATGTGAAAACACGCATGTAAGATGCATAAAATCATAAATTATACACCTTTATTAAACTTTAAAAGCCCATAGTAAAAGATGTAAACAATTCATATATACCAATTATGTTTTTTTACTTTCTCTAATAAATAGTTTCATTTCTTTTGTTCAATTCCATCTAGTTATGAATTCCTTTATGATATAGGGTTGCTGCTTACAAGGAAGCTATCCAACCAAGAGTTCTAAGTAGGGTGTTTGATATCATTGCTTCAAAAATTTTACGGACGCCATCATGCCATCATGAGTTGGTTGACTGTAATCTGTTATAGAATGTCTATTTCAAAAATTTTGTAAATTTGGCATAGGCGGATCCAGGGGGGGGGGGATTCTTTAGGTGCTTAGTCTTTATATTATGTTGTGTTTTGTGTACTGTTTTTTCGTCGTCTTTCGTTATTTCCACGACATTGTCAGTTTGAATGTCGCTGTGATATCTCTCACCTCTCTTATACAGTCAATCTTTTTATACAGGGATAGATTACCTAAGCATTATTTGGAATTTTGGGCCTCACTGATGAGTGTTCTGTTTCCTGTTAACTACATATTTGGTGAATTTAGAGGTACACTTTTTCAATAAGTTGTCAGCATTCTATAGGAACGAAGTGGGTGCCTCTCCTTGTCAATCTCTTCTTATTCTTATATGAGTCGGACTCTTCAAATACAAGAAAGTCGACGAATCATGATCATTTCATTTCACCTAGAGATAGTATTGATAATAATATTTTTTCCATTATCAATTCAAACTTTTCTGATTAATTTATAAATCCTTTAAAAAAAGAAACAACAAACACGGTTTCTTCGGCGTTATTTTTTGTCGAGCCTGCGACTTTTGTCGCAGAAAGCTTGACATAGGGATAGTGATCCGGCGGCGGCGTTAGCTAACTCTTAAAAGCTTTATATTTTAGAAGGTGGAAGACCTGAATGCTTCATACTTTGTATCTGGATGCCTCATGTTACAACGTTTCCGTCAGTCACATGTCTAATGTCCTTGACCTCATTTTCATGGTTCAGTGACTACTTGAAAAAAAGTTAACATTTTTTGAAATTTTAAATTATCTCTTATTATAAGTAATAAGATAACTATATTTGATATGCGCGTACCTTGCAAGGTCAGACAGTTTTCACTTGACTCCGACCACATTTAATGGGAACACGGTTAAGTTTTGGTGGTCAAGTCCATATCGCAGATACTATAAGCAAAAGGTCTAGTATATTCGGTGTATGGAAGGACTGTAAGGTATACATGTCCAACTGGCAGTTGTCATCTGACCTTTAAAAAGTAAACAACCAATACCGGGAATACCGGAAGTAACTTGCACGAGAGGCACTATTATGGGTTTTGTGCACGAGATGCACCTGATAAGGGTTATCAGCCCGGGTGGGCAATTATGGCTTGTGTACTTCATCTCATTACACATATGCGAAAGCTATCATATCAATGCTAAGTATATGATAAATGTATTTTAATAGTCTCTCATGATTCTTTTAAATAAGAATGGCACATACATATATTTTAGTGTTTTAATTATGTTGTATGTGGTGAGACTTTAATGAACAGAGGCGGATTTAGGGGGGTCTTTCTGAGAAAAAAGTTGGTTGCTTATATAGGTAATCACTAGAGCGTGACTGGAGCGGGCCCTCTTAGGCAATCAGTGGGCTTCCACTTATGAAAATTTCTTGATCCGCCACTGATGAACTATTGAATTGAATTGTGTTTATAAACAGATATATATTGGAAATAATAACATTATGTACCTTGATGTATGAAATTTGGTAGCAATATTTACTAAAACATTATATATATATCAATATCAAATAGAAATTTAAATCTTTTTGAGGAACTTAAAGAAAGGAAAATAGAGGCTCTTATTATCTGAAATAAATATAGTGGTATATAGTATAAAATAAAATGGGTTACGAATTGCTCTAAAAAAATCACAAGAAAAAATGGGCATTACAGGAATAATCTAGAATGTGTCGATAGTTCACTGATGCACCACTTAGTTAAGTTTAAACATATTTCATTGTCCAAAAACATGCACCACCTGCACTTACATCTTTTATGTTCAGTGGATCAAACCTCTAATTTGTTATTTGTTTTTGGGTATCATGTAAAATAAGGTTAAAATCTTAACAAATAAATGCTCCAAAATAATTTTTCTGAAAAAATGTGTTTTTATATGAATTATATAGCAAAAAAAAAGTAAGTGACGAATACTTTTGGCCAGGTATACGTACTGTACATTAAAACATGGATGCTGGATTTTTTTGTAGTTTTATTTCGTAGATCTATTAATTTTCAAAAACACTGTATTACAATGTAACATGTGTAACAATGTAGTACTCTTGTATATATTCAGATCAACATTGAAATAAAATTTATCCATAATTAACGTGTGTAATCTTTAAAATTTCCCCCGGTGCTGACTGCAGATTATGATATAAATAAAGACTGTACAGTGAAACAAATGTACGTACCTTCCATTCGTGATAGATTTTCTATTAATTCTGAAAGCTCTTTATCCGTGCTGGCAGCATCTAGTGTCCCACATTAAGCTTTTCTTTGTGTTTGAAGAAGGACTGTTGAGACGCGCTCTAACACACTGTCAATTGATGGTTGATGAGAACGAGCTAGACGATCCATTTTGCAGTTTGTTTGTAAATGGCGGCCGAATGTGTTGTCATTTGTATCGATGGATATGATTGGTCGGAATTACTTAGCATGGTCGATAACGCATTGTGATTGGGTACATATGAATTGCTACTGAACACAGAGCGTAAATGTATTTACGAATCGCCGTTAAACTGTTCTTTTCCAGTAATGTGGTTCTCGCTTTGATCTATCATAGATTGTCGATCGTTAATGCATTTATGTTAGATAATGATAGATTGTCGACGATAATTTCGTAAATGCATTTACAACCGTAAAGTATACTTTACACCGATAATCTATCATTGTCGCCGATAATCTGTGATTATCTCATTAATGTGGTTCCCGCGTGCCATAGGTAAACAATAGCCTACATGCAAATTTTCATCAAAATTTAAATACAGGATCAAAACTATATCGTATGCCCTTAATACGGGGCGCCGAATGGGACTCTTGTGGTTTTGTACAAAATTCAATTCTGTCATAACAAAATCATTTTTGTCTTACAAAACTATGTGCTACAGACTTGTTTTGTGAGAACTTCAATTTTGTGATGACAAAATTCATTTGTGTAGACAAAATTAATTTTTGTCATGACAAAATTCATTTTTGTAGACAAAATTCATATTTGTCATGACAAAAGTCAATTTTGTCTAAAAGGTATGCAAATATAAACATATTTGCATACAAAATTGACTTTTGTTACCTGATATGGAAATTAAATCACAAAAGTCAATTGTGTGAGGTAAGATTCAATTTTGTGAGACAAAATTGACTTTTGTGAGACAAAATTAACTTTTGTGAGACAAAATTGACTTTTGTGAGACAAAATTGATTTTTGTGAGACAAAATTCAATTTTGTGAGACAAAATTCAATTTTGTCAATTTTGTTGAGACAAAAGTCAATTTTGTTAATTTTGATGAGACAAAAGTCAATTCTGTCAATTTTGTTGAGACAAAAATCAATTTTGTTGAGACAAAAGTCAATTTTGTTAATTTTGTTGAGACAAAAGTCAATTTTGTTAATTTTGTTGAGACAAAAGTCAATTTTGTCAATTTTGTTGAGACAAAAGTCAATTTTGTGACGACAAAATTCATTTTTGTGACGACAAAATTCAATTTTGTAACAACAAAATTGACTTTTATGAGACAAAATTGACTTTCGTGAGACAAAATTGACTTTCGTGAGACAAAATTGACTTTCGTGAGACAAAAATCAATTTTGTTGAGACAAAATTCAATTTTGTCAATTTTGTTGAGACAAAAGTCAATTTTGTCAATTTTGTCAATTTTGTTGAGACAAAAGTCAATTTTGTCAATTTTGTCAATTTTGTTGAGACAAAAGTCAATTTTGTCAATTTTGTTGAGACAAAAGTCAATTTTGTCAATTTTGTTGAGACAAAAGTCAATTTTGTCTCACAAAAGTCAATTTTGTCAATTTTGTTGAGACAAAAGTCAATTTTGTCTCACAAAAGTCAATTTTGTCAATTTTGTTGAGACAAAAGTCAATTTTGTCAATTTTGTTGAGACAAAAGTCAATTTTGTCAATTTTGTTGAGACAAAATTCATTTTTGTCAATTTTGTGTAACAAAAGTCGATTTTGTATGCAAATTAGTTCACAGAAACCAAACTAAACTAATTTGAATACAAAATTGACTTTTGTCGCCCAATTTTCAAATTAGGTAACAAAATTCAAGTCTGTGTAACAAAAATGAATTTTGTCATGACAAAAGTGACTTTTGTCCGCTGATAGATAATTTTGTATGACAAAATTTTAAATTTGTAGTATGATACAAATTTTGTTAAACTGAACTTATTTTTGTTGAACAAAAGTCACTTTTGTCCGTACAAAAATGAATTTTGAGTACAAAACCACAAGAGTCCCATTCGGCGCCCCGTACTTAAGGACAGAGAACCGTATTGATTAATTTAGTCTGGAAGTCGAAACAGCGACAGACAGATCGACTTTCATAAGATTCATCGATAGATAGTATGGCCAAGTATATTTTCTTGGACCTTATCGTTAAATCTTAAATTGATATATCATCAGTTTAACAAAAAAAACCTGCTATTGGTATTATTTGGGGCACTGTATGCAGGAACATATACATTGATATAGATACACAATTATACTAGTAATTCTATATGACAATATGTATATTATAATATATCTACTTTAAGATTAAACTTTTTAATAATGTGATTGAGCAATCTCGATGGATTTGCAGTCAGACACTTCCAAAAATCCATCAATATTGCGAAGTCTTGCTTCGAGATTTTATCAATTTTATACTAAAAAACCTATAAGATTCATTTCCCCTTAGATATACTGTTCCCAGCTATATGTAACTTTTTTCTTATTGTGCAATGCATACACATAATTTCATAATTGCAGTAATAATTCTCATAACATTTCATATTTTATCACGTTTTCAATGTGAACTAATTTTAACATATTCCAGCGTTAGAAGTCAATGGTTTATATATATTTATCAAATCGTACGTTTTTATCTAGTTTACATTATTAACGTGCGACATCTGTGTTCAAAATAAAAAATCAATTATTGTATTATCTTCATCAAGCATGGCCATGGTTAACACATATATATCTGAGACAGATAGTTAGGCCTGAAATTGATATTTACTTAAAATCTGGTAATAAATTTATATGTTTAGTTTATATGGATGTACATTTTATCAATACATGCTTGATTGGTAAGTAGATTTCTTCTTTTTAAGTAACAACATGTACTAGATCATTCATTTCATTTATGAATGAATCGGTGTTGTATTCTTACAAACCTTTGCTAAGATTCTCAAATCTAATACTTTGCTATTTTTAAAATGCCTATTACTGTATTAATATTTATAAAGATTTGGATCCTAGATAGACGTTTTTTTTTGCTTGAATAGCGTACCTAAACAAGAAAAATGCCGTTTTTATTATTTCAACCTTCTTTGTCTATCATTTTTGTTAATTTGCTTTGTCTATATGCCTTTTAGTGTTTCTTTGTTACATATTGTTTATAGTGATTAAGATTATAACCCAATGTTGACTGCTGTACCCCTATTGTTTTTCATTTTTACCTACCATGTCTGTTTGTTTTGTTCACACATCGTTGGCAATATAATGGAATTTGATGCCACTGTCAATCAAGTGGGATGTTTAGGTAGCTTTAAAAGCAGGTTTAATCCACCGTTTTCTACATAAGAAATTACGTCTACATAAGAAAATGCCTGTACCAAGTCAGGAATATGACAGTTGTTATCCTTTCGTTTAATATAATGTGTTTGAGCTTTTTATTTTAACACTTGATTAGGGACATCCTGTTTTGATTTTTTCCTCGGAGTTTAGTATTTTTGTGATTTTACTTTTTTAGCACCTAACACCTTTTCCAAACTTACAAGTTCTTGCATGTCAGCACCTGTTTTGTGTCCATATAGTTGAATTTGATGCAACTGTCAATCAAGTGGGAGGTTTAGTTAGCTTTAAAACCAGGTTTAATCCACCGTTTTCAACATAAGAAAATGCCTGTACCAAGTCAGGAATATGACAGTTGTTATCCTTTCGTTTAACGTGTTTGAGATTTTTATTCTAACACTTGATTAGGGACATCCTGTTTTGATTTTTTCCTCGGAGTTTAGTATTTTTGTGATTTTACTTTTTTTGCAACTAACACCTTTTCCAAACTTACACCTTCTTGCATGTCATTACCTGTTTTGTGTCCACATTACTGCTCATGTTCTATACTTATTATTTTAGTGGTGTTTGTCTGACTGTTGGATCCCAAATAGCTCATGCTCGTCAATACAACGGAACTAAAAACAACTGTCATACCAGAAGAATGTTTAGGTAGCTAGTTGACTAGGTTTGGCCAACCATTTTCTTTGTGAAATGCCTGTATCAATTAAGTCAGGAATATGATAGTTGCTTTGAGCATTCGTCTCAACTCGGCCGATTGCGTATCCTCTTCTAAGACAGAAGGAGAGTAGCGGATTCTACCGAGGATTGCCGAATGTTGCTTTGAGTTGTTTCCCTCGTTGATATAGTCGACCGTTCGATTATGTTAGGTTTAATGGACCCCCCCCCCCTACACATTTTTATTTTCCTTAGATTTCGGTATTTTTGTAATGACATTAGTTTCGTAACTAAATGATACAGCTCATATCAACTGGTAAGTTATCCAATAAAATTTCATGATGAACTGGGATATATCACTTCAGAAAAGTAGAAGCACATGATACATACATATCGTGTGTTTTCTATGTTGTAATGTTATGCTATTGTTTCAGAAAGAAGGGAGAAGGTTTGGTACCATTAAAACGTTTAATCCCACTGCAAAATGTTTGCACCTGTCCTAAGTCAGGAGTCTGATGTACAGTAATTGTCGTTTGTTTATGTAATATTACGTGTTTCTCGTTTCTCGTTTTTGATATGGATTAGACCGTTGGTTTTACCGTTTGAATGGTTTTACACTAGTAGTTTTGGGCCCTATATAGCTTGTTGTTCGGTGTGAGCCAAGACTCCGTGTTGAAGACCGTACATTGACCTATAATGTTTTACTTTTATAAATTGTTATTTGGATGGAGAGTTGTCTTATTGGCACTCATACCACTTCTTGATTAGTCTTCGTCTACAATTATTTATTTCTTACAAAATTATTTTTTTGCATAGACCAATCAGATAAGTTCAATAACAAGAAAATGTCATCAACTACCTTGATCTATAGATTTGTATACTTATACAATTTCATCTTGTTATCCATTTGAAATATGTCTGACTTCCGCATTTGGAAACTAGCGTAAAACTATTATTTTAAGAAAGAAAGTAAAAAATAGGTTAGCTTTATTGAAATTATGAAACGAAACTTCTAAGATCTTCTAACTAAATGTCAAAGGAAAAGAAGGACACAATTTGATTTTATAGTTGGCAAATAAGCCAAAGCAGCTTTAAGGCTGACGGAAACATTTTGATGGCTTCCGTCTATAACGTCACTCAAAAATATTTACAATATTGAAATGAAAAAGACATCGAAGGGAAACAGAGATACAAGATTATTACTTCATTTGGTGTAAACTCTAGAAATAAACCAAGTAAAGACAATTAAAAAACAATAATTTATTTCGGGATTGTCCAACACGGATGTAAATGACCAAGATGTATTTTGTCGAAGGCAGATAAATGACAGTTTCGTTCTACCCATGTTGTCTAGACTCCACACGATGTAGATCATGACATATAAGGTATACACTGTGTCTTTTGTTGTATTTTTTTTTTGAATCGAGAATCTTTACGGTTGCCGAGTCTCAAATATTTTACCTTTGAATTTTTGAACGTCGTAGAAAATTTTGTAAAAGAAAAACGCGTCTGGCGTACAAATTAGAAGCCTAGTATCGCTGATGAGTTGTTTTTATCACAGTTTAGCTTGTCTTTTAAGTCGTTCACCAATGTTTGAATGTTCAAGTGAATAGTCATCTGGTCAGATTTTGCATTTTTTTTTTAAAAGAATATCGGTATATCCGTTAGCTCGAGGTTTTCCAACTGATATTTGTTCTCTTAAGAATGTATCCATTTCGTAGCCGTTTTACTAAATATATTCTTTGCTACAATTAATGTAAGTTACAATCGAAATAAAATGACAAATATTTCCACTTTCTAATATAGTCTGAGATGATTTCATCAATATGAAGTTCTGAAATGTGAAGGAATTCAACGATTATTGCTGTTTATATTCATTTGTAGAAATGCTGTCTATCAAAAATGCTTTTAGTAGAATGATAAATATGGTTTGTGCTAACGCAGACATATTGTATGGCGGAATATCTAAATTGGAAAAGATTACTCCGCTGTCAAAAACTATGTAACTAATGCCTGTATTGACTTCAAACGGTTCCTTTCTGGTAATTTGAATTGATTTGTTTCTTGCAGATTAGAAATAGGTTAGAAATGCGGTTGATATATACATTTAAGATTGATCAACGACGGATTTAAAAAAAAATGTGTATTAACTTTAACTCCATGTGACTGTGTGTGTGTGTGTTTGAATGTGTGAATGTGTGTTTGAGTTTGTGTATTGTGTATGAGGACACAATCATATCTTTAACGAAACTTTATTATACTAACTGTGTTACATATGAATAAGTCTTCAGCATCTAGGCTTTTTCAAATCGCTGATGATGAATTCAAAATAGCTTTACATATGCTAGGCCGTTTGTCTTCTCGTTTGAATTGTTTAACATTTTTCATGTCGGGGCCTTTTATAGCTGACTATGCGGTATAGGCTTTGCTCATTGGTGAAGGCCGTACGGTGATCTGTAGGTGTCATTTTCTGTGTCATTTGGTCTCTTGTGGAGAATTGTCTCATTGGCAATCATACCACATCTTCCTTTTTATACTAACTTAAATTCCATGTGTGTATGTGTTTTTGAGTGTGTGTATTGTGTATGAGGGCACAAATTAACACATCTTTAACGAAACCCTATTGTTTAAGTCTTTTTAGCATCTATGCCTTTTTTAAATCGCTGATTATGAATTCAAAATAGTTTTAGAAAATTTCGCATATATATGGCGTCAAAAGCAAATCACTGGTTTTGAATCAGTGATGCTTAAGATAGTGTCTCAATACGGTGTTGTATATTATTATTATCAACTTCCTTAAGAACTATTTACAGTGTAATGAATTATTTCTGTATCGTTAATTCTCAATTACTGTTTACACTTTTTTGTCAGACAACGGAATATCTAAGAAGATTTGGAGAGCTAATTTGAAAAATTAATGACGTTCACTTTTTCCGTCCCTGTCTTTGGACGTGTTCTAATCAATATTATATTTTGGAAGGAAAAAATGCGCCGAGCTTTAATCAAATTTATAATTAACTCTCTGTGGAAGCCGATTTCTACTTGAACAACTATTATTAGACTATCCATTAAGAAACTGAGTTGTGTCAATGATCAATACACGCTATTTCTTTAGGGGGAAAAGTTGTTCAGTAATTGGTGGAAATGAAATAAAATCAAATTTGTAACCTTAGAATGAGGCGAACAAGAAAATATCAAGTAAAATATCATTGCTGATGACATCGACTCTTGTCCATTATGCTGTGTTAAATTTATACATTGTGCTTATTACAGTTTCAATATCAGAAGACATGAAATACAACTATAATGTCTCGGAGAAAATGGTTGCTAAGGGATACAATTTGTGCGGAATAAGTTAAATGTGAAGAATTTACAGAAATTGAAAGGTAAGTTATAAATTATTAACTTAACATTTAGGTTTTGTATTTTGAGTATTGCATGGTTTGTATAATTGTGTTCTGAATTTCTTGAGTAAATATATGTTTTGTAGATATGATTAGAACGACAATCTTATTTTTATGCCCCATTTATGAGCATTATGTTTTCTGGTCTGTGCGTCCGTCCGTCTGTCCCGCTTCAGGTTAAAGTTTTTGGTCGAGGTAGTTTTTGATGAAGTTGAAGTCCAATCAACTTGAATTTATCTGTTAAATTTTTCACTGTGAAACGTTTGATTTTCTATATCGTTTTGAGTTTTCTTATTGCTACCATGTCTTGGTTATGCTCAATTTAACATTAATATGCCTAACATTTGTAAACTTTGTATACATGATATTTGATATTATATTATCGATATAGGTTTTGACAAATGTAATGCCTTTTAATTTAAGATGAGCAAATAGCATGTCATGAAAAAGTAATTCCTAAATCAACTCTCCCTACTGCTTGTCAGTTAGGGAACATTTGGGTCAGAGGTGACTTTAGACGGATATGTTCCTTGTCATAATCTGATCCGCCACTGTTTGATTATGATAACGTCGAATGAGTGCATGTACTAATTTGAATTTTGCATGAAAAATCACGGTGGTTTGCAGATGCGATGCAGTATCTGCTAAATTTCCAGGACATTGAAGTCAACTCGTTATTAAATGGGTAGCGAGTTTTGGGTCGTGTTGCTCATTATTTTCTACCTTGTTTATTTATGTTTAGAAAATATGTTACGCAATAAAATTTGAACTAGAACTGTTTTAAATAACAAGTCGATTGCAAAGACAAGCAATTTCTGGACCTATAAATATGCTTTCAAAGCGATACCAATTTATTGAACTTGTAGATTGCAATTTGATTATACAACTGTTTCTCAAACCACGCATCTTTTGGGAAAATACATAATATTCATAGATTATTAATTTTGTTGGACGTACTGGTTCATAGATATGACCTATATGATTCATCTCGTAGAGACATAATTTGGAATGTTACTAGTAAATATGCATATATGCAAATTGGTTAAATTGAAATGTAAAGAAAACCTAAAGTCGAAATAGACTAGGGGTAGTATAAAATTTATGTGTAAGTGTTAACTCTAAGAAAAGAGGGGCGAAAGATACCAGAGAAACAGTCAAACTCAATTATAGAAAATAAACTGACAAGGCCATGGCTAAAACGAAAAAGACAAACATACAAATAACTGACCAAAGACAACAATTACGAGGCAGATAAACGTTTATAATATGCCGCACAGTCCATTTTTTACCTTTCTTAATATGTGTTATCCAAAATAATGTTTGTTCACTACACATGTCATCTTGAAATTAATCTTTTCTTTATGTGTAATGATTGTTTCATGTGTGATTTATTTTTTGCAGTTCCCCAAAAGCCTTTTGCTGTAGCTGCGTCAGTTGAGAGTTCAAGTGAAATACAACTAAAATGGAACCTTCCAAGACCAAAACCATATTATATCAAGGTTTATGAAGTGGTTCTAAATGTGCAACCAACATTTGTAAAAGGAGAAAATGTAACTGGTAGGTATTTTTCGTATAGTTCCGTTTTATCGGAAAATTTGATAGGCAACCCCAACAGATAAAGATGTCAAAACCAAAATAAGCAATTTGACCTTAGTTGGATTTTGTAATTTTCTAGGGCTTTTGTTCATACAGCTCTTCAACTGATTCGGTTTAGTTACACCATCGGCTTTCACATAAACGGCGTTGAGTGTTCATCAAGAAAAGCGCGTTGAACGCACGGAATAATTTTCGTGTTGTTTTCGTTTTTTTTTTTAGATTTTTTTTTGTAAACAAGTTTGTTGCTACACAATTTAAAACTACATGTATTTTAATCTGCGGTTTTGAAAAAGTGAGGCGTCTATAAAAGA
Organism: Mytilus galloprovincialis; assembly: GCF_965363235.1. Lineage (NCBI taxonomy): Eukaryota > Metazoa > Mollusca > Bivalvia > Mytilida > Mytilidae > Mytilus > Mytilus galloprovincialis. The sequence continues at coordinate 39,583,729 of NC_134847.1, forward strand.
ACGTGATTTAATGATATAGAAATAGGTTTGTTGTGTTTTTCTTTTTAGGTTTTGATAAGCAGATCGTACAGTTTTATGGATTAGAGGCATAATGGAATTACACGTTTACAGTCGTTGCTACGACAGATAAAGGCAGCAGTAAAGAGTCTTATATGTCAGCTGTAGTAACAACATATCAAGATGGTAAATATACAGTTAAAATCTAAATTATTTGTTCAAATCTTGTTTTGACATCGATCATTAATTATAAAAAGTTTAATTGAGGTCTGGAGCTGCCATATAAGTAACTGCTGGTAGGTTTTTTTAATTTACGTACCAAGTTTCTTGTTATCTTTTTTGTACATCGAAATCGGACGACTGTACACATTACTGTGTTTTTGCTTATTCTATATAGGCTAAAAGTATAGGGGTAAAAATGGGATCTGCCAAACAAGTTTAACAACGCTGCTATGCCTCGTTTATCTTGGAAAATTCTTACACGATAAAGGAACCAAAATTGTGATCTTAAAAACAACCGAGGTATATCTATTAGAACATGGTACATTTTCAATAATTGTGTGTACTCATAATTTCAGCGTTTTTATTCTTTGTGCCGATATGGTGAGCAAATCCCTTTTCAATTGATTTGTATTCTTCACTGTACGAGGGTAAATTTATGTGCTATTGATATATAGCAAAACATTCTTATATATAGTTGGTCTGCTTTTCTCTCCTGTGTGATTTTTTTTTCTCTATGATTTCATCATATTAAAAAAAAAACATTTGTTTTTGCCTCTACATTTGTTATTTTTTAAATGCTTTACTTACGACTATTGTCAATGTGAATACGATTTTTATATGACGCTTAATATTAGATATAAGTTTTGAAATTTATGAAATATTATACCATATTTTGAGACTCTGATTGTTTCTAACAATAAAAGTGTATCTACTTTCACAGCATCAGGCAGAGTAACCAGTTTTGAAATAAAAAGACCATCGGTGATCTTAACGACGATGGAAGTTTCCTGGTCTATGCCCTTATTAAGAGAAAGAAACGGTATCATTAAGGAGTATAAGATTGACCATAACATCAGTGGGGTAAGCGGTATATATTCTTAACCTGCTTTAATTATTTTGGTAGTATTCCAAACATTAAATTGCATGACAACAATGTGTTAATTTCTGATGCATCATATCGTATCTCATATACAGTAAGTAAGTAAAGTAAGTAAGTAAATAGTTTATTATAGGGTCACGATCCAATATACATCATCATATACAATATAAAAAATTTTAAACCAATAATAGATCCATGCCTTTAAGACATACCAGACACTTTTATCCTTTTCAAACTAAAAAATATATACTATAATGTAAAAGAAATATTTAAATAATAAAACTTTTCATGATACTAAAAATTCTAAAAAAAATCTTTTAAGTTCATTTATACAATCAATAATGATTAAAAATTTACAGATTAATCTTCCTACGTTTAAACATAAGATGTAATGTCTTGGCTAATAAAACCTGAGCATGATCACAGTTCATAATAAAATCAAATTTTTCATCAGAGTTAAAAGCATTAAAGTGTTATTCAAAGCATTAATATAATTAAAAAGTTCTTCTCTTATACATGTATCTGAATAAAAAAATACAGTCTATTAAATAATGTTGTTCTGTCTCTATAAAAGTGTCATTGCAGAAAAGACAAAGTCTATCACATAATGTATACATGTACATTGAATATACACATCGGCATATATTTCCTAAATGTTTTAAGTGCAATGATTGATAACTATATTGAACTTACAACAGAATATATTACCTAAACATAAACTATTGTTTACATAGTGTACGGACAATTCAGACAAATCCTTTATTAAATAGTTTGGCCTCGGGCATGACCTCAGAGACATCTAGAAAAATCGATACGTGTTATAAAACAAGTTTTGTCTCATTTGTCAATTAAGACTCAGGATTCGTTCATGTCTCATTTATCATGTTCTCAATTATTTACAAGAAAATAAAACACAAGTTTGATCATATCACACGGATGCCCCACTCGCACTATCATTTTCTATGTTGACTGTGAAATTGGAATCAAAATTCTAATTTGACATATTATTAGAAATACCTAGCATAGGGCACATGTGTTCTGTGTCTTAATGTTAATTAGACCTCAAGTTCAACAAAAACTACATTGACCAAAAAGAAGCGGGACAGACGGACAAACGATTGAACGGTATGACCGACAAACTGACGCATAGAACGAAAAAAAACATAATGCCCTTCTACTATCTTTGGTGGGGCATAAAAACAAATTAAAATAAGGCAATCGCATGCAAAACAAGTATTGTCGGATGTACTGGCAAGGTAAGTATACATTGCTATAAATCAGAAAATCGTAGAAAATAAGTACATTAGTTTTGTTTGTAATAAAAATACACTTCAGTTTAACACAAGTAAACAAATATGTACAATGCACACGAACTATGACTATACTCTATTAAATTTGATTTTGCGAAATACACCTGTCTATTTATATGTAGACAACAACAACAGAAACAATAGCTGCAGAATCTGAAATTTTCCAAAAATTTTATTACATCACACCAGATAGACATTATCAGATTGAGGCAAGTTTTATTAAGCAATATTTGTTAAATGTTTGTTTTTGATTGTTCTGACACGGTGATGTACCCCTATGTTTACAATTTTTGACAATTATGTCTGTTTTGTTCACACATCGTTATAGATATATGGAATTTGATGCGACTGTCATACAAGTGAGAGGTTTAGCGCTATGATACCAGGTTCACTTCACCCTTTTCTACATCTGACAATGCCTGTACCATATCAGGAATATAAAAATTGATTTGATTTTGCCATTTGATTAGGAACTTTCCGTTTTGAGTTTTCCTTGGAGTTCAGTATTTTTTGTGATTTTACTTTTTATGCAAATATTCAGAGGATATGCCATATACAATTTAAATTATAATCGAAAGACATGAAATTCCAAAAACCAATACATAAATATAACATGAATGTGTCGGAGAACAGAAATGTCTCCGCTCATAATTTACAATGATCCCAAGTAAAAAATAAGGCACATTTCTAGGACGGTAATGGCTCACTGTCGGATTTCGAATTCTTTGTGTGAGTTTTATATGTTTTATTAAATTTCGGATGAGGCAAACTTATATTAGATTGCAGAAACTGAAACAAAATCTATTTTTTTTATAAAGGAGGTTATCTCTAGAACGGTTAGCGACTTTCTCTCAACTCTTGTATGTGTTTTGTTGTTCTTATCATTGTATTTGAAATTCATTTAATATGGATGAGCTAACTAAAGTTTGAATGAATGTTGCAACGAATAAAAATGCAATGTGTCAAGTTATACAGGGGCATAATTCTAGACTCATAGCCAAAATTATAATATTGTCTGCTAGTGTTGGTTCTTAGCATTGGGTATGAGTTTCATAAATTTTGTTTGAAGGATACTTCAATTAAAGTGGGGAAACAAAAGCATACTGCGCTGCCGAAAAAAAACATAAATACGGAAGGGAGGATCGACAGTCAAAGGAAATACTTAACGCCTCTTTTGCCAACGGCTCAGTCAATACATATTCAGCAATTCGTGAATGTATCAAGAAATATAATAGATAATAAACATGCTAAACATGCTAAACAAAATACATGAAATAGAAAGAAACTTTCCGATAAATGTACGTTGCATTGGTCATCTAAACTGTAGAATCTGATATCGAGTTTACAAAATCTACCCCCCACCCCCTCGAAAAAAATTAAAATGATCATGATTTTCTTGCTGCTACATATGATAAGTCAACAAAAAGTATTAACATTTTATTTCCTAAACGCAAGAAGTTTTTATTTAATCTTTGATATCTTTTCAGGGTTTCGATTGTCTCAAGTGCTAAAAAATATTTAAGGAATTTGTGTGTAAAAGTTTTTTTGCATACATTTCAAATATATGCTGTGAATTCACTCAACCAAGCTGGCGTAAAACTGCTAAAAATATATTACGCTTCATCAAAAATTAAATGTAAGTTTTTTTTGTCATTTGCAGCTTCTAGTAAATTGATTTCAAATTTGAATAACTGACTAGTATAGCAATATGTATTATGCGTAAAATCCTTTGTTTAAAAAAGTGACGTCTCTGTCGCTCCAAGTACAAGGAAAGCAAATAACATCAAGCAAGACGAGACAAGTGGTGTAATTGAACTCTATATAACTAAACGATATCATGTTCCTTTTGCAATGTAGATTGAATAGTATGTACGGAGTAAGGTTGAATTTCGACATATTTAATACGTTAAAACCTTTGCAACATAAAATTTATTATCATTTGATTTGTGCTTGGTACGTATTTTGAATGAAAATATAACTATACGAATAAATCGTGTTACTTTTGTTTATTTACCTTTCGTTTGTATTTGAAGATGATTATGATCGTATTCATCCTTTGATATCTTTTTTTTTGTTATATAACCTAGTTTGTGTAATCTGGTTTTCCATTTTGACTATGAAATATATGTGGTTTCTTTCTAATTATTTATTTATTCATTACAAGATTGATCGTTTATATAAGTATACAGTTTTAATTTCCATTGATTAACGCGAGCGTACATTATAAATGAATAAATTGAATGAAAACTACGGTTCCTTATTTGTGCAATGTGATTAAAAATTCGAATGAATAATTACTTTCATTTGTTTCCAACTCTGCCTTGTATTGTTCTGGTCGTACTATTGCAAATATTCAATTTCATGACTGCATCATGTGTTTCTATCAGTTTACCATAGTGCTATCACATGGTCAGGTTAGAAATTAATGGTAACCCCTAGTTTTAAGTGTTTTAATTTCTTATTTTGCCGTTTTAATTTATTGACATAACTGCACGACCCGATTTTCAATTAACAGTGGCAAGATAATCGTTGCAAAGAATCCTGCTCAAACTTATGTAAAAGACGGTTTTAACTTTGAAGTGTTGCGAGAGTTTATGTTCTATGTTGAAGGCACATGTATATAGTGACCCGTAATACAAGTACTGATCCATTGCTTTTAGTTATATGTCTTCTGTTTCTGTCCCTGACCCATGTTTTCTGTATTAAGCATGTGTAGTGCATCATGACATAGGACATTGTTACGTGTACCGTGATGAACTTTCGTGCAGGACTGTTTTGTGTATTTTTGACATGGAACTCTTGACCAGACTATGACTTTTTGGCTCTTGGTCTATGCACTTTAGGTGTGTCATCATGATACAGTGTGTTCTTTGTTTATTACCCTGACCTAAAAGTATAATTTTAAATTGACCTTGCTTCTGAATTTATAGCATGACGATTGTCATAAGATTGGGATTCTTGTGGCACGAGAAACTTCATATGAGCTAGATATTTGCCCTCATTGTACAACTTGTATATTTTGTTTGAATTATATGGAGGATTGTCTGATTGCACTCATGCCACATCTTCTTATATTAATATTAGATATATTTGTTAGTTTTGTGTACCACAATGACCCTTTCCTCAAAACCTGCTTTGTGTTTCTTTTTGTCATGGAACTCTTGACCAGTCTATGACTTTTTTACTCTTGACCTATGCATAGTGAGTGTGCCTCTTGGTATGATTACCTTGACAAAGTCTGGAGTCTCTGGTTTTTGTAAGTCTCGTATGTTTTTAATTGTAAGTTCGATTTCATGTATAGCAGTTTGAACTAGTTCACATTTTGTTTAGGGGCCATCTGAAGTCCGCCGCCGAGCGAGGAATTTTCTCACTTTATTGGTGGCCTTCGACTGCTTTTTGCTCTTTTGTCATGTTACTGTCTCTTTAACAGAATTCACATTTCCATTCTCACTTTTTGAATGGAAGAATGTTTTGATCAAATGAAAACTAAATCTTTTAATTGCCTTGAAAAATTAGAGAACATTTACTGCTTCAGTAGCACCATGTGCTGCCAGTTGTGATAGATAATTCAAAATGTATCAATCATGTTACCTTGGATTTCATTTCATGGACATGAAGATAGATGAAGATATTTAAGCATCTTGAAAAATCACAAAGAAGGTATACGCATATCAATAAACTGAACTCAGTGCGAAGAACCTTTAAAGTACACTTAGACAAAGAGCTCAATCTAGTGAAACACTTTTTTATGCTGGTGACTCTGTTATCAAACTGCACTGCAATCCTAAAAAATATGCAAGTTAATTCTAATGGAAGTAGAATCCAAAGGAAGTAAATAAACTGTTTACTGAAATAAATGTACAATATGTCTATGGGCAACAAATGCCCCTGCTTGTGAAAAAAAAACACAGGAAACTTCCACATATAGATGCAGGATTCACGTAATTTTGACAGTTTTGTGACCATAAGCTATTTGTATAAGTTTTAAAACATTTGGTGAGGCAAACTAAAGTTAAAGAACGGAAACAACAGAATTAGCATTTTTCCTATTTTTTGCCCCGAGTTGACATTTGTATCATTGGTACTCGTACCACATCTTCTTACATCTAATAACTCATGAATAATGACGCCAACCAATATCGAACGTGATAGATCTGTGGTATGGTGTTATGGGATAATGAGCATTGCATATAATGTTTATAACATTTGATTGAGTCAAACTTATTTAAGAGAACGGAAACGAAACATTCAGCATTTTCTATGTTTTTAAAGGGACATGATTACTCATTTAATTCTCGTTTGAATTGTTTAACATAGTCAATTTCGCTATTATAGCTGACTATGTGGTATGGACTTTGCTTATTGTTGAAGGCAGTATGTTGACCTATAGCTATTAATTTCTATGTCATCTGGTCTCTTGTGGAGAGTTCTCATTGGCACTCATACCTCATTATGTGGAGGGTGGGGATTCCGCTAACAAGTTTAATCCCGCCTATTTCTATATGTTTGTTCTTGTCCCATGTCAGGAGCCTGTAATTCAGGGATTGTAGTTTGTTTGTGTTACATGTTTGTTTTCGTGATTTTTTTTTACATAAATTAGGCCGTCAGTTTTCTCGTTTGAATTGTTTTACATTGTCATTTAGATGCCTTTTATAGTAGACTATGCGACATGGACTTTGCACATTGTTGAAAGCCGTATGATGACCTACAGTTGTTAATTTCTGTGTCATTTGGTCTCTTGTGGAGAGTACGCATAGGAACTCATGCCACATCTTCTTTTTTATATTGTGTATAAGTTTTGTAGTATTTAGTTGAGGAGAAATAAAGTTTGGAGAACGGAATCCTTTTTTTGTGACGTTCAGGACGGACGGACTAGGGTAACACTTTATGCCCCTCCACTATGGCGTAAACACAGAAGTTCCGACGATTGTGCTGGTGATAATCATTACACTAGCACTGTCATTTAAACACACACAATTTTATTATAAGAATATTGAATCTTAATTTTGATTTCTTTATTTTTGGCCGAATGGTTATATGCATGCCCTTCACACGGAGTATCAAATTTGACAAATTTATTGTAGATATACATATAATTTCATAGCTTATTTTTCAACTAGTTAAAGCTTACAAACTTAAATTGATCATCACTTTCTTTTGCATTTGTATTTTAAAACGATTTGCTACATATACTTCACATGTATTTCTATCAAATCTGACATTTTTACAAAGTTAGTTAAATAAAATTTAGTCGAACGTGAAAATAAATGTGCAATCAAATAAATATGTATGCAAACAGAACGTCGACTGAATTAAATAAAAGGATGTTAGATATACTGTATATTTCGGTTTATTCTTAAAAACCTATAAGATATGCTTTATTTGTTTTTATCTAGTTCCTAATTAAAACCATTAAAATGAGAAAATAAATACCTTGCAGCTTCCTATACCGTCGATGCTGAAATGATTAATGTTATTAAAGAATTTTAGCGTCTTTGACCTACTTTATCTTTTTATTCGGATACTTGCGATTATCTTCTCCAAGTTCAACGGGAACATTAGAATGATCTAGAATAGAACCGAGATGGAACCAAGAAGTTGGTTGCTATAACCAAACAAACCGGATGTTGAACCAGTTCCCATGGTTTTGAACCAAAGAACCCGGATAGAACCAAGGTTTAGAACCAGAGTGCCCGGATAGAGCCTAATTCCATTCGCAAATTCTCATGACTTTTTATACCTTCAATATTTTCAAAATCATTTATTTATTTAGTATATAAATATATAATTTATTACATCTTATATTGATTGAAGCACTATCTGGTCTTTGCAAACATAATGATTCTAGATTTCGAAAAATTCTACATGAACTGTTATATTATTACAAATGATGTCATCTATTCAGATTTTAACACATACATACAGATACATATTTTTTCGAAATAATGTTTTCAACATAACGATAAAAATTTGTATATTTTAGCATCACCACAAGAGTCACCTAAAAGAAAAACAATAGCAACAGTAGTAGGAGCTGCAGGTTGTTGTGTCATACTTATTGCGGGCGGTCTTGTATTTTTGTTAATCCGGAGGCGTAGGAGACATATCAGTTCCAAACAATCAAGTGAGTTTCAGTGGCAATCTTTTTAAAAACCGCCCACGCGACATATTAGAAAACGGGAGCGATGAGAGATCGGTTTTTAATTAGATTGTTTCAGTGTTTGCTGTGATATTGTAATATTGTATACTACAGTTAACTTTGGTATGGTTACATAGTAATAACCATCTTCGCTAGCCAAGGGTTACGATCCACTCCCGCTCTCTTCACCCTTGGCGGATTGAGCCAATATTTGTGATAACAATGTTGCGCCATCTATCGGAAGATAAAAATCACGCCCACTCCGAATACATTATTCTTGACCAATGGTAGCACTTGAACTCTTCAATTTGGAGGTAAAAACACGACAGCGTCTAGATTCTACACACTTGAATTGGTAAAGCCGGAAATGAAAATATACGTCAACATTCATGCATTTGTGCACGAAACATACACACGAACTTCTATTGGTTGATTAAAACATTCAAGTTGTCACTAAATATAGTCGTATGTTTAGAGATGTAAAGACTTGTTGCACAATAAACACGTGGAAATGGTTTACAAATACTTTCTACATTTACGCGTGATCATGTTATGGGCGCTTTTTGATTGGATGCAGCGAGTTTTAACTGCAACCAATAAAAATCTTTACCTTGTGTCTCCGAAATGTTATCTCAATCCGCCTAGGGTGAAGAGAGCGGGGATGGATCGTAACCCTTGGCTAGCGAAGATGAGTAATAACAACTTTCTGTAGAATTATCAAATCAATTTGTATTCAGTTTTTCGATTTTCAGTTCGAGATTGAGTTGTTGTTTTAACAGAATCAAACAATACCGAAGAAGAGTCAAAGATGTAAGTAGAATTTTTATTATATTGGTTTCAACATTCAACAGGCTCACATAACTGAGAGGTTTATCTCTTTTTCAAACAAGTTTTAATCCACTGTGAACATCAGACTTGTTTTTCATTCGTTCGATGTGTTTGAGGTATTGATTATGCAACATGATAAGGGACGTTTTTTCTTAGGATTTTGGTATTTTTGTCAATATACACATATGAACTAACGGTCACCTATATCTATTCATGTCTGTGTCACTTGGTCTCTTATAAAGAGTTGTCTCATAGGCAATCATATCACATCGTCTCTTTATATTTACAAAATCACAATGAACTTTTTCAAAATCATGCAATTATACAGATACAAAAGTGTTTTATAGACGAACAGATTCATTTACACATAAATATTACAGCATTGTTAACGTATATGTGTTCCGCCTTACATATGCTCCCCTAGACTTTTTTAAACAATATCCTAATACTAGTAACTGAAATGTTCTATATCATCTTTTCCGTGAGGAACACATACTGTTATATTCATTTTAGTGGAAATAATATTTAAGAATACTTTTTCTATTTGGAACTGATTACATCGTTTCAAAATCAGCGCCTAACTTACACCCATAGTTTTTGGTGGGGTTCGTGTTGTTTATTCTTTAGTTTTCTTTGTTGTGTCTCTTGTACTATTGTTTGTCTGTTTGTCTTTTTTTTTCTTCATTTTTAGCCATGGGGTTGTCAGTTTATTTAGGATTTATGAGTTTGACTGTCCCTTTGGTATCTTTCGTTCCTTTTTTTTTAAACAATTTGTTAGTGACATACGGTCACAGGAACAGTATTTAGTGAGATATATAAACGGGTTGAAGTAAAACAATCCTCAGCCAATATACTTTCAAACTATTTCTTATATTGCAGTGAAAGCCAATACGAGGTAGTGGGAATTAACAATGTATCAGCTAAAATAGAACTTGGGACAATAGATGATAAAAATGTGTATGACCAGATTGATAGAATATCTACAACAGATAAACAGTATGAAAACATGATGTGTAAATGATTATCTGATCTATCTTTCTATTTTTTCAACGTATGATTTATTTTTGATGTGCAAAACATGTGTTTGTTGACTAACGTTTCAGAAATCTTATTAAATGAAGAAGAGGGCAAAAATACTACGACACACTTGAAATCTGTCAGTAAAAATAACAGCAACATGACAATTTTTTAATTTTCTTTCTCAAAATTAACATATTGGTTGACAGTAATTTGTGTATCAGCTCATGGACTTAATTTAGTCATGTGACCGTGACATAATCAACGTTTTTCTTGAATTACTCAAGCTTCAAACGGAATTTAGAATTTAATTATCAGTCATGATCTTTATATTTGTTTATGTCCATACAAAATAATCTAAAAATGTGGTGCTTGAAAATAGCACGCTATGCAGGTAACTATTCAGTATGCACCACATTGTATACGTTATTTCGTCATAGACACACACAATATTACAGTCATTCCTTAAAGGGATAATTTGCGATTTTTCATTTTTCATCTCATTATGTTCATAATACCATAAAAAAACATATTCCCCAAGGTTTATTTCGATATGAAAAGTAATAAAGGAGAAAATTTGGAATTATTAATTTTATTTTATCAAACTTCCTGACTTATGTGACGTAGTTTAAGTCTTTGAGCATGCCGGGAGTGAAATTAATCTCATTTAAGTCTTGTTCGTTAACCATCTAATAACGCTATTTAAAGCGCATCGACGACTTTTGGTGTAGCTATTAACCAACGAAAAGTAAGTGACAGCCATGCAACTTTTTAAATTAGATTGTAGGATTCATGTGTGGATTTTTTATACGAATTCTAGTAATTAAAGTAAATAATACAATAGAACATTTTTATGATTTTTTTTCTTCAAATACTTTAAACAAACATATAAAACTGACACGATCGATAGTGTATTAAAAAATACATGTTTGTATTCTGAACTTTTTGCTTCATTCCAGAAAACATTTTTACTTGCTTGTACTGTGGAAATTAAATGTGTATTAATTTGTTACACTTAGTGAATGTTGAATGCGTAGTTAAACTCAAGGTAATTAAAAGATTAGCATTATGTAATTCTAATCTTTTGATCTTCATTCAGTGACACCTAGGCGTCACAGTTCAGCATTTCAGGTGTGAACAACATTTCGTATGAATGATATACGGGAGTCAGTTATAGTTATAGACACAGAAATGTAAGAAAAATAATTAAAATGAATTTACGGGAGAAATAAGGTCGCACAATAACTGGATAGCTGTTGTATATTTTTTTTTATATATTTTGCATAAGCTCACTTTTAAATGAATTATGACTTCTGATTAGTTTTGTAACGATAAAATACTGAATTCTTTTAATTGAATAAATTTATAAATAAAAATAGCCTTCTTAACACGAGTGTATGAACTAAAAATTGTACTTTTTTAAATTAAAATCGCCAACCTTTAATATTTCAAACAGATTGCAATTATATGATTTAGTCCATCCAAAGCGATCTTTATTTACTTATTTAGGAATTAATGTTCTCATCAAAATATTTTAAATCTCACAACCCATGCATGAATACTTCAGCTATTTGAAAAAAAAAGATGTTTTAAAAAATTGACAGGAAATTTAAGTTTCCTCTTGGAATGGAATCGAAAAATTACGAATATAATTCTTTTCAAGTGTGAAAAACGTCAACCAAATTTATTCATAATCGGGAGCGTCCTTATTAAAATAGTCTTCTTCTCACAACGAATAATACTTTTAGCTATTTGACCAACGATGTTTAAAAAAAAAGACAAAGAATTTAATGTCATCTTAATTTCCCTATTTTTGAATGTAATTATAAGTCTGTTCAACTGGCAAGAATACCCCTAAAGCGGACAAGCAGTTTATTCTTTAAATTGCTGTCATTGAATATCAAGAAAGAAAATAAATCCCGAAATCAATTTGAAACTTTAATACTCAAAAGTTTTCCTAGAAAATACTCACATCCCTTGGGGTTTATTAGTGTACGTCCAGTTGCATATGTTTTGCATGAATGTCGGAACAATTGTGATGATGTCGAATTTCTTCCTTTCATTGGAGAACGATCTAATTGATATATAAATTTGTGATTTTACTATGTTCATAACTTCAATGAACCGAAGCAAGTTATTATATCGACCTGTATTTAAATCAAATTGGTCCTCTTCTTCTTCTTCTTCTTCTTCTTCTTCTTCTTCTTCTTCTTCTTCTTTTGGTATACAATAGTCTATCGAATTCGATGATTACATACTGTTGGCATACGTGGACTAGTCTATTTACAAAACTCAGTGTATATAAAGTGCGAATCCAGCTAGTTCATTTTCACTGTCATATGCGGGTATGTCTATTGTAGAATAAAGGATCATGGGAAAACTGTATTTGTTTACGTTTTGAAAATACCAAATTAATTGATTTGAAGGAAAGTTTTTACATATTTTCATTGTGATATGTCTTTATTATGTACAAACATAGCATTAAAGTTAAAATAAGTGTTATAAAAGCAACATACTATAGCATATCGATTTTTGAAAGCGATCCATTTTAACTATAGATGCGATGAATTATCACTGTTAGTGCAGTCATTTCTGATGTGGAATTTTCGAAGATGCGAGGAATTTTTATTGTAGAATTATGTGATAAATGCACTTGAAACAAATGAAAAAACTTAGTTGATGACTTTAGAATTTATGATAAATGTATTTTCAAATTGAAATACAAACTTCTCATTCATCCTTTATCAAATATATAGCTTTTCAAACTTGTAACAAAAACGCTTCTCAAAATGTCATTTTGTATTCTTCAAATTACGTTTTTCCTTGATTAAAAAAAAATAATTAAAAGATATTTCTGTATTTTTTTTAAGTCAAAGATTGATATTGCGGAGTTTAAGTGCAGTCTGTGTAAAATAGAGACGAGTACATTTGAGGACGTTATCTTCCACGCAATAAATACACTTGCGAACAGAGAAATATGCATCTTGAAACGCAATAGTGACAGAAAAGCTTATAAAAGATTAACTTTCCCCAGTTGTACCCTCAACTGCTTCAATTTCCATATTCTGAAAAAGACAAGTATTGGTAGAACAAATGTTCTTGACTCGATTGTTGCTTGCATGAATTGATTTTAACTGTATAAGGTGAAACGGTATGTGACATAAATTATTCACAGTCATTAAAACATGAAATGTAAGGTGTGGGCGAACTTTTTTGTTTGTATTGGTACATGAAGTAGAGCACCCTTGATACAAAAAAAAATTATCCGTAATGAACAGCTCGATACCAGAGGAGGATTTAGGGGGACAGGGGGTTGCCCCCTTTTTGGGAAAACATTTGGTTACTTTTATATGGAATCACTGGAGCGGGCCCCCTACTTATAAAAATTTCTAGATCCGCGAGTGGATACTACCACAGAGGTCAAACAATGCACATTTGGGTAATTGTACACAACATGCATGCTACAATTCATGTTTGATGATCTTAGACCCTTTGGACCTCTATGTGGGCTATTTCGGTAACTTGGTAAAAATCCCCAAACTGGATACAAGGGTAGATTCAGCATGTCAAAGAACTCAAAATATCCATAAGGTCTTTTGTCTATAAAAATGCATGCATGGGATACATTTGTTATTGAAGGCATGACTGTAACAATAGGATGAAGATAAAAAAAATATCTTATTCTGGGGTCTCATTTGGGGGGGGGGGGAGTCTGATCCCTGATCCCGCTTACTGCTTTATCAGATTCCCGTATCCCGCTTATACTATGCAGTTCTCATTTTCTAAAATTTTCCGTGTCCCGCTATACTTTATTTCTCGTTTTCATGACACAATCATTTGACTATCACGTGTCACGCTTACAAAAAAATAGGCAATTCCGCGTCACGCTTTTACCCCAACGCGACCCACTATTCTACTCTTTTCTGACTCATATTAAGCCCATTATAAATATATTAAAAAAGTGTGTTTTTTATCCCTTTTTATCCCGTCTCGTTTCGGGTTGAGCCACCGATAGATAAGATGTCATATGTGACAATGAGACAACTCTCAAAACGAGTCACAATTTATAAAAGTATACCTTTATACGTCAAAATACGGTCTTCAACATGGAGTCTTGGCTCACACCGAACAGCAAGTTATAAAGGGCCCCAGTGTAAAACCTTTTAAACGGGAAAACCAACGATTCAATCTTTATCAAGATGTACGTAATTAGTGGTGAAGTGTCATGGAAATGGATAAAAAAAAACAAGGATATGGAAATGGATAAAAAAAAAAACTCGGATAAAGATCCCTATACGATTCATAAGAAATTTTAAAAATGGAATACATTTGAAATAAATGTTATTTCTATTGAATTTATTTAGAGTGTTTTAAAACCAAACTTTCCTCCGTAAGTTAAATTTTATCATATCCGTCTCTTACGTTATCTATTGTTTGAGCGAGTCGGCTAAATTAAGGCTTTACAGCTAATTTCCTAATGCATGTAAAACAAAACTTTAGTTGACTTGATTGCTTAGTTTGTATAATTGTTTATACAAACTTTGTGAATAAGATTGACATCTTTAAACAATATGTATCGGTATAGTTTAACCTGTATTTATATAATTATTATATTTGCTTTAAATTGGGTGTTATCATAATGATTTTACAAAAAAAAAAAAACAAAGCAAGCACGCTAACTAAAGTCTTGCTTTACATGCTTAAAAAAATAAATATATCATACAGTGAAAATGCGCCGCATATACAATACTTATGAATCGCTCTACAGTGAAAATGAAAGAATAGTATCATTATTCGACAGTAAACATGACTCGCATAAAGAAAGCATCATAGTGGAATTCAGTTCAATATGAAGAAACTGAATGACAAAACCTATTCTACGTTATACAACTTTAATAATTGTGTTGAAATGAATATTTTTTCTGCAACAACATCTTACCTGCTAGTTATAAAACACCTGCACGATCTGTTCGTGAAATGTCCTTAAAGGGAAACTTCGCAAAAAAATCAAAAATTGATATTATGTCCATTCTATATAGAAATGCTCAAATTTATAGATATCAAAGTTTTATTCCGCTAGATAAGAGATCACCATCGATTTTAAATTTAGAGTATCAATTCTCTGCGTTCCGCCATTTTGTCGTCTTCCCCGATTAAAAATCCCGATATGTCTATAAACCACAAAAGACCAAAACTACAGTAACCGATGTAGTCGTAATTGCGTGTCGATATCTTGTCAATCGTACGGTTGTTTTATCTGACAAACTAACTAGATACGGAAAATGTTCTTATTTTTTTTAAATAACCATAGTCTGTTATTTTAAACTATTAATATTGGAATTAGTTAAAAAGTCAAAGTTTAAATCATAAATAAGTGTTCCGTGAAAACTGTTTTCGTTAATCTAATTCGTTTATAATTCTTTAAAGTAATAAATTTTATTCAAATAAATTCGGATCTTCCCTCATCTGATCACCAGTATGACTAAAGGTATTACTCCCAAAGGTATTGTGAGGGGTGTGAGGTGACACGTCCAGGTATTCAAGCGATTTCCTGTCGGGCTTGCAAGTTCATGCATCGTTTCACTTCTGTAGGTATTGATCAGTGTACACGGCCGATAACTTATAACTCTCCATTTTGAACTATCAGGTGTATAATATACATCTCTGTCTTGCGTGTCCGAAAGTGATATAATATACTAGTCATTACTAAACTCATTCGCTTGTTTATAAATAACATTACTGGTGTAAAGAATATTATTTATAAAAATATAAATAATACCAAAAAAAAAAAAAAGATTTGATAAAATAAAAATCTATTTACATTTTTTTTCCAAGGTATAATTTGGGAAAATGTAATATATACTCGTTGTCAATAGTAAAGGACAGATTGGAACATACGAGAAATATTGATTTAAAAAAAATGTACGCACTTGTCGGCGATTCATTTCTACGCCTGGATAGAAAGTTATGGAGCTATATCGCAATTTAAAATATATACACGATACATTGAACATAAGAAAGAAACATACATTTTGTGTAAATTGGGGTAACAGTTTTGTAAATAGACTAGTCCACGTATGCCAACAGTATTCGATAGACTATTGTATACCAAAAGAAGAAAAAGAAGAAGAGGACCAATTTGATTTAAATACAGGTCGATATAATAACTTGCTTCGGTTCATCGAAGTTATGAACATAGTAAAATTACAAATTTATATATCAATTAGATCGTTCTCCAATTAAGGAAGAAATTCGACATCATCACAATTGTTCCGACATTCATGCAAAACATATGCAACTGGACGTACACTAATAAACCCCAAGGGATGTGAATATTTTCTAGGAAAACTTTTGAGTATTAAAGTTTCAAATTGATTTCGGGATTTGTTTTCTTTCTTGATATTCAATGACAGCAATTTTAAGAATAAACTGCTTGTCCGCTTTAGGGATATTCTTGCCAGTTGAACAGACTTATAATTACATTCAAAAATAGGGAAATTAAGATGACATTAAATTCGTTGTCTTTTTTTTTAAACATCGTTGGTCAAATAGCTAAAGTATTATTCGTTGTGAGAAGAAGACTATTTTAATATAAGGACGCTCCCGATTATGAATAAATTTGGTTGACGTTTTTCACACTTGAAAAGAATTTCTATTCGTAATTTTTCGATTCCATTCCAAGAGGATCCTTAAATTTCCTGTCAATTTTTTAAAACATCTTTTTTTTCAAATAGCTGAAGTATTCATGCATGCGTTGTGAGATAAAAAATATTTTGATGAGAACATCAATTCCTAAATACACTCGTGTTTAGAAGGCTATTTTTATTTATAAATTTATTCAATTAAAATAATTCAGTATTTTATCGTTACAAAACTAATCAGAAGTCATAATTTCATTTAAAAGTGAGCTTATGCAAAATATATAAAAAATATACAACAGCTATCCAGTTATTGTGCGACCTTATTTCTCCCGTAAATTCATTTTAATTCTTTTTCTTACATTTCTGTGTCTATAACTATAACTGACTCCCGTATATCATTCATACGAAATGTTGTTCACACCTGAACTTGATGCTGAACTAAGTGTCACATATTAATACACATTTAATTTCCACGTTACAAGCAAGTGAAAATGTTTTCTGGAATGAAGCAAAAAGTTCAGAATACAAACATGTGTTTTTTAATACACTATCGATCGTGTCAGTTTCATATGTTTGTTTAAAGTATTTGAAGAAAAAAATCATAAAAATGTTCTATTGTATTATTTACTTTAATTACTAAAATTCGTATAAAAAATCCACACATGAATCCTACAATCTAATTTAAAAAGTTGCATGGCTATCACTTACTTTTCGTTGGTTAATAGCTACACCAAACGTCGTCGATGCGCTTTGAATAGCGTTATTAGATGGTTAACGAACAAGACTTAAATGAGATTAAAATCACTCCCGGCATGCTCAAAGACTTAAACTACGTCACAAAAGTCAGGAAGTTTGATAAAATAAAATTAATAATTCCCAATTTTCTCCTTTATTACTTTTCATATCGAAATAAAACTTGGTGAATATGTTTTTTATGGTATTATGAACATAATAAGATGAAAAGTGAAAAATCGCGAATTATCCCTTTAATATTCACCTATTTTGGTATATATTTCACAGCTATTTGGATTTAGGCGCGAAAAAAACCCGTTCGCATCTCTTACTTTGTTTTATTAGTATTATGTGTTTCTTAACATATACTTTTTAACTAATTTACTTCATTTTCTTCAAAAATAAAAAAAAAAAGTCGTCTGTTTATTTATCATTCTACATCAAAAATTTCTGGCATATACAGTGAAAATGATATTTTAGGATCCGCACTTTACATACACTGAAACTGTTACCCCAATTTACACAAAATGTATGTTTCTTTCTTATGTTCAATGTATACATGTAATAATTTTAAATTGCGATATAGCTCCGTAACTTTCTATCCAGGCGTAGAAATGAATCGTCGACAAGTGCGTACATTTTTTTTAAATCAATATTTCTGGTATGTTCCAATCTGTCCTTTACTATTGACAACGAGTATATATTACATTTTCCCAAATTAAACCTTGGAAAAAAAATGTAAATAGATTTTTATTTTATCAAATCTTTTTTTTTGGGTATTATTTGTATTTTTATAAATAATATTCTTTACACCAGTAATGTTATTTATAAACAAGCGTATGAGTTTAGTAATGACTATAGTATATTATATCACTTTCGGACACGCAAGACAGAGATGTATATTATACACCTGATAGTTCAAAATGGAGAGTTATAAGTTATCGGCCGTGTACACTGATCAATACCTACAGAAGTGAAACGATGCATGAACTTGCAAGCCCGACAGAAAATCGCTTGAATACCTGGACGTGTCACCTCACACCCCTCACAATACCTTTGGGAGTAATACCTTTAGTCATGCTGGTGATCAGATGAGGGAAGATCCGAATTTATTTGAATAAAATTTATAACTTTAAAGAATTATAAACGAATTAGATTTACGAAAACAGTTTTCACGGAAAACTTATTTATGATTTAAACTTTGACTTTTTAACTAATTCCAATATTAACAGTTTAAAAATAACAGACTATGGTTATTTAAAAAAAATAAGAACATTTTCCGTATCAAGTTAGTTTGTCAGATAAAACAACCGTACGATTGACAAGATATCGACACGCAATTACGACTACATCGGTTACTGTAGTTTTGGTCCTTTGTGATTGCTCAATCGTTGGTCTATAATAAACTATTTAAGTACACTTTGTCAGGACCCTGTAATTCAGTGATTGTCGTTTGTGTATGTGTTATATATTTGTTTTTCGTTCATTTTTTATTTAAATAAGGCCGTTAGTTTTATCGTTTGAATTGTTTAACATTGTCATTTTGAGGTCTTTTCACTAGTAACCCGAATTTAACTTGATCGGACAAAAACGCATTAACGCTGTTTAAATGAGATTAATCGTCATTTGATAAAGATTGACAAAAATTAAAAATCTTTTTTAATTTATTTCAATGCATATCAAATCATTTTAATGCCAGTCAAATAGATTCGCTTGCAGTCGTTCAATTTAATTCAAGTTGGCGGTAAGCATTGGTAAGTTACGTCAAACAAATAGGCCACGCCCCCGTTAAACTATTTCAAACTGGTATTAATTCGCTTTAAACCGTGTTGAGACCCGAGCTTTTAACAAGTAAATCACTCAAGCAAAACAACATCGATGTATCTTTCGTTTATTTGTTTCAAACTTTATCGACTTATATATATAAATGCGTGTATTCTTATTAAAGTCATATACTTCACAATTTAAACAAATGAATGATCAATACACGTAACATATAAGGAATTTAAATAAAAAAATAAAATATTGCTGCACGGTTTAAAAAAATTAAAACTTGTGAATCTGCTAAAAATAAAATAGGTATTCCCGTATATTCCCGTTTTTCTTTTTCTGTCTTACTATAGTGTACTCGTAAATTAAATATAGACACGGAAATTAAAGTTACTTACAAAAATTATTTACTTTTCACATAGTTTAAATCGATGTATCTTATATTTTCGGTCAACAACAAATATTCCCTAGCTGTATATTGAAATATGAAATAGCTTGTAATAAAAGCAATGTTGTGTTAAATAATAAAATTAATGAAGATAATGTTGACATTTGTTGAATTTAATAAACAGTTAAGTCTTGCACAACTTTGTAAATGAAGGAACAGCTCAATAAACTTTTAAAACTGTGTTTCAAATTGTAATATCGGTCACTGACGCGAAACGGGCGTTAATTGTGGAAAAGCAGCACAATACGAAAATTGTAAGTTGTGGTTCCGATTCTGTAAAGGGATTGTTGTGCTGTCATGCACCGTGACGTATACATAAAATATTTCATCTAGGTGCTTTCGTTGAAGTTCACGCGTTACATATCAAAATGAATTTCATTGGTTGAAACGTTTGCAAACTTTCAATACAGGTGTTCTCATCGAGGTCCGCGTTCATGTTTCAATTCAATACACAATATTTCATCTAGGTGCTTTCGTTGAAGTTCGCGTTACATAGTAAAATGAATTTCATTGGTCGGAATATTTGCAAACTTTCAATCCAGGTGTTCTCATCGAGGTCCGCGTTCGTTTTCAATTCAATACACAATATGAAGTCCAATATGGTAAAAAAAAAAGAATTTTAAACTCTACGATGTCCGAGTAAATAAATAGAATTTAGAAAAGAAAACACTTTTACGATTCTTCCAACACAATAAACTTCCCACACAATAAATATATTATCCTTTTCGCCGATGAATAATTATTACTATAATATAAGAACTAGGACTTGTATACTATTCAATCTTGGAACAGTATACCTAACAATATATATGTTCCTGATTTGATTTATTCCTCGAGAAAATAAATTTCATTTATTCACTTAAATCAATAATTGATCAACTTGAACTTTGAAAAAGTTACATTCATATATCGTTTTGCATCCTTTAATTTAAGGTAATTAAATCCGAAAAACTAAATAAAATTAATTGTATTATTTAATTTAGATTCTTTATTTCTTATAAAACCAAGTGAACGGTAAAAAGAAAGATATTTTTACATATAATATTAACATACAGATTTTGCGTATGACAAGTTTGCACAAAGCGAGCAACAAGAATGAGAGATTGGTGATCAGCCTGGAGAACATACTTTTATGTATATATAATTCAAATTAATTTACACAAATTTTTCAAAACACAATATTTTTTTAAATAAATAAAGTGCCCAATTTCGAAACATTTACTCGGCTTACATAGTTAGGTTTAAGAAAAGGTCTTCTACTTCCTGTTAGAGTTGTGCAGTTTAAAATATAGTGAAATACATCAACCTATCTCTTGAGAGTTACCAAAGTACACAGTACCTTTCCTGTCTCATAATTCTACGCCATCTACCGGTTACTATAGGTAACCGATGATTTCCAGTTCTAAACATATACAACGTTATCTTATCTTTATAACGTAATAAGTCTAAATATTCTGCGAATTCAAAGATTTCTTTAAACAGTTTTTAACATAATATTTTTGGAGAATATTCCATTTCTGATTTCCAAGTCTGCTGAAATTGGTAAAAAAAATCTCTGCTTAATGCTCAACTTTAACCCTTTTGGATTAAAACTATAGTTACTCTGATTTAACCAAATATTTTAAAATACATATTTATTCAAGATATTTTTTATACAAATCAACCAATCGAAAGTAAATCTACCATCTACGTTGAGTTTATCAATATATCTATATAATTTACTATCGGAACTGTTTACAATGTTAGACCAAAAAGATACCATACGATGTTCCACATATACTGACATAGGATAAGCGCCTAGCTCTCCATAAACCATAAAGCTTGGGGTTGATTTTTTCAAGTTTAAGAAAACTTTACAAAACTTGAAATGCACTTTCTATTGCATCAATAAAACTAAATCTCCAAATTTCACAGCCATATAGCAATATAGGCCTTACAATCTTATCAAAAAGATCGTACTGACATTTAATTACTAGTAGATTAACTAAAATAATTGATTCGATATTATTATTAATCAATCGATAAATTGAAGAACTGAATGGAATATAAAGAAAATATTTGTTTAACGCCATTATCTTTGACTATCCTACAGGTATACTAGCCAGGAGACTGTACAGTGGCGGATGCGGGTTTTGTTCCGTAGACATGGTAGATAAAACCTCCCGCTTGTTTGACGAAATTATTTTTCAATTGGGACATATGGTTTGAAACCCCTCTTTTCTGTGACCAGTGGTTGTCGTTGTTGTTTATATTTTTCTATAAGTGTTGTACATCAATCAGGCCGATAGTTTTCTTGTTTGAATTGTTTTAATTCATATTTGTAATTTTGGGAAATTTTATAAATGTTTAAGCGGTTAGGTTTTCGATCACTGTTGAAGGCTGTACGGTGATCTAATTCATTGGCAAGTACACCACATCTTCTTACATTTATTCGTTAAATCATGTAGATCTTCATCAAGTCTAAATAAATAAATGATTTTGAAAATGTACTTATTGATAACTATACAACTTTCAATTCCAAATAATTATGTTTATCTAACATAGAATTGTTATCAGCGGAGACATATACACACTAAGTCTAAACTGGTTTAAAAAATTATTGTCACATGTATATGTTATAGTGTGTTTTTATGTAAAAAAAAAATCTGTGAATATCTACCACTACTGTTACCGGCTTAAGAGATCAGCGTTTCTCGCGAGCTTTGAATAAACAAATCCAAACCAAAACAAGT
This sequence comes from Mytilus galloprovincialis, assembly GCF_965363235.1. Classification (NCBI taxonomy): domain Eukaryota; kingdom Metazoa; phylum Mollusca; class Bivalvia; order Mytilida; family Mytilidae; genus Mytilus; species Mytilus galloprovincialis. Next base: position 39,606,445 of record NC_134847.1, read on the forward strand.
ACATAAAATGCATATTTTTAATCACAATATAGAAACACTTAAATTGTAATACATATTTTTATGAATAATTCAATTTTATTAAATCTTTGTCAATCAGGCATGTACAGCAGCATCAAGGGATTGTAAATATACAATTCCTTATTTACAATTCCTTGGCAGCATGGAACCTTTAGGTAGGCTAATCCCCCGCTTAGAGGTTAAATCGGATTACAGAAACACGAAACGAAAATTTACAAACCTTGGATGAAAGAGAAAGAAGACCTTTACATAGAAGGAGAATGACGTTGGATGGCCAAAACCGAAAGGAAGCTACACAACTGAGACTTCTGAACTCTAAATCCGCAACAAAGATAGGAACATGGAATGTGAGATCTATGTACATTCCAGGAAAAGCGCAATGAAATGAAGGCATATGAAATAGGCATACTAGGAATAGCGGAAGCAAGATGGAATGATGCAGGACAATCAAAACTAACATCAGGAGACATGATTATATACTCTGGACATATGGAGGAGAACGCTCAACATTCTGAAGGAGTTGCCATTATGCTGTCAAAAGAAGCTCAGAAAACATTAATTGGATGGGAGCCAATAAGTGCAAGAATCATCATGGCAAAATTCAAGACCACAAATAAAAGGATATCATTAAACATCATCCAATGCTATGCCCTACAAATGGTGCAGAGGACAATATCAAGGAAGAATTCTATCAATTGCTGGAAGAAACCACCAGGAAATGTAGCTCCAAAGACATCACAATCTTAATGGGAGACCTAAATGCTAAGGTAGGAAGCGACAACACCGGTTATGAACAAGTGATGGGAAGACATGGGCTAGGAGAAATGAATGAGAATGGAGAGCTCTTTGCCAACCACTGTGCAAATCACAATCTGGTCATCGGTGGAACAGTTTTCCCACACAAAAAATGTCATCTAGCAACATGGGTATCTCCAGACATGAACACTGAAAACCAAATAGATCATGTCTGCATCTCCAAGAAGTTTAGGAGAAGTTTACAAGATGTCCGAGTTAAAAGAGGAGCTGACGCTGCCACTGACCACCACCTTATTGTAGCTAATGTCAAATTGAAGCTGAAGAAACATCAAAATATTGAATCAACAGGAAAACGATTTAACGTATCAATGTTGGAAAACAAAACAAAGAAATCAGACTTCCAGATACAGCTAAAAAATCGCTTCTCAATACTTCAGAATGCAGCAGAGGAAATAATTTCAATAGAAGATCACTGGCAAGAGATTAAAAATGCTTTCACGACAGCTTGCGAAACATCAGTTGGTTTAAAAAATAGGAAACATCAGGAATGGATAACGCCAGAAACACTTGTAAAAGTAGAAAAAAGGAAAAATATAAAAAATATCCTGAACAACAGCAAAACAAGATCAGCAAAGCAATCAGCCTCAAGAGAGTATACTATAGCTAACAAGGATGTCAGGAACAGTGCAAGGAGAGATAAGAGGGCATTTGTAGACAAACTGACAGCAGAAGCAGAAGAAGCAGCCAGAGCAAACAACATCAAAGCTCTGTATGACAACATTAAACTGCTAACAGGGAAATACCAGAAAGGAAGTAGACCAGTCAAAAGCAAAGAAGGGAAAACACTCAACACACATGAAGAGCAAATGAAAAGATGGGTTGAGCATTTCAAGGATGTGCTAAACCAGGACCCACCTGTAAGAAAAGCTGACATCCCACCCTCGGAAGAGCTTTTGGCAGTAGACTGTAAAAGACCATCAACAGGAGAAATAAAGAAAGCCATAAAAATGCTAAAGAACAACAAAGCTCCAGGTCCTGACAACATACCTGCAGAAGCACTGACAGCAGACATTGAAACATCAACTCAAATGCTATATGCGCTATTTGGAAAGATCTGGGAAGAAGAAGAGGTCCCGCTAGAATGGAAAGAAGGACACATGGTAAAGCTTCCAAAGAATGGCAATTTAAGCATTTGTGACAACTATAGAGGAATAATGCTATTATCAGTTCCAGGGAAAGTTTTAAATAGAGTTATGTTAGACCGACTCAAAAATGCAATAGATGAAAAGCTTCGTGACAACCAAGCTGGATTTAGACAAAACCGATCATGTGCAGACCAAATAGCAACCTTACGTATCATCCTCGAACAATCACAAGAGTTCAATTCATCACTCTATTCTGTTTTTGTCGACTTTGCCAAAGCCTTTGACAGCTTAGATAGAGATGTGTTGTGGCAGTTGATGAGACACTATGGCATTCCTGAAAAATTTATTACCATCATCAGAAACACCTATACAGGAATGCAGAGTAAGGTTATACATGAAGGTCAATTAACAGAGGCCTTTGATATAACAACTGGGGTAAGACAAGGCTGTCTCCTTTCACCTATGCTATTCCTCCTGGCAGTTGATTGGATCATGAAGCAAGCCACAGATGGCAGACGAAATGGCATCCAATGGACCATGTTCACTCAGCTGGATGACCTAGACTTTGCCGATGACATTGCATTGCTATCCCACAACCACCAACAAATGCAGGACAAACTAGAGCAGGTTGAAAAGAGAGCAGCAGAAACGGGCCTTTCCATCAATCAAAACAAGACCAAAGTGTTAAAGTCAAACACAAAGTCCCAAGCCAGTCTGATGGTTAACACCCAAGCATTAGAAGAAGTGGAATCCTTTACATACCTTGGAAGCGTAGTGGATAATCTTGGTGGCTCAGATAAAGATGTAAAGATCAGAATTGGCAAAGCCAGAACTGCATTTAACATGATGGGGTCAATCTGGAAAGCACGAAATATCACACTTAAGACCAAAATACGCTTGTTCAATTCAAACGTAAAAACCATTCTCTTATATGGAGCTGAGACTTGGAAAACAACAAAAAACCTGCTTCATAAACTTCAAGTCTTCATTAACAACTGCCTCAGGCGCATCCTTAACATCAGATGGCCTGAGAAGATATCAAACAAAGATCTTTGGGAAAAGACCAACCAATCCCCAGTTGATGAAGAGTTAAAAAAGAGAAAATGGCGATGGATAGGACACACACTGAGGAAGCCAAAAACTAACATTACAAGGCAAGCCTTACAGTGGAACCCACACGGAAAGCGTAGCAGGGGCAGACCAAGATACACCTGGAGAAGGAATGTTGCAGCCGAGATGGAGAAAGAAGGGTACAAGTGGCACGATCTGGAGAGGCTAGCAAAGAACAGAACAAGGTGGAGAAATATCGTTAGTGGCCTATGCTCCACCAAGGGGCAACAGGATTAAGCAAGTAAGTAAGATGTATTCATCTATATTGTGACCTTATTTGAACTAAAAGAAAAAGAAGAAGAAGAAGAAGTCTGGAATTATCGCTATCTGTTCGAAGGTCTAAAGATTACAGTGTGTTATCGATCTAGGTGTTCTCGTTGAGGTCCGCGTTCTAAACCTTAAGCATTTCATTGGTCAGTAGATTTGCAATCTTTCAATCCAAGGTGTTCTCAATGGAGTCCGCGTTCATGTTTCAATAGGATAAACTATATTGTTAGTTTTCTATCAATCGATCACAAACAGTCACGTCTCAGTCATTACAGCTGAACGGACGTGCTGGGCCAGCTCTCCTTTACCCGCTATCTTCGATGAGGGTTTACAGTTAGATATCAACGACTTACTACTTAAGATGACAGAAACCAATCCATGCCGTACAGATAGACGTAGTAGTTGGCGTACCCGCGCTAACATGCACTCCAAAACCATTGTATCATGGGGAGTGTTATGCCGATTAACGTCCGAGGGCTGTATCCTAGGCTGTTGGGTGATATGACCTTCATTTCACTGCCTCACGGCTTTGGTCTTGATAATGCTTCCTGTCATCTTTCGAACTACGTCCGAGATCATCTACCGGTACTCCATCATCGAGGCTAGCGGGCTGCCAAGCTGACCAAACTGGCCCTGAAAGCAGCCGTTAGTGAAAATAAACATCAAAATAGTAAACAAAGAAAAATCTACTCACCAAAACCAAGATGGCGGCCTACATATTGCGACCTCCACTACTTGTTCCTGACCCACGGCATCAAAACATGTTAAAGCTCACCAAACGTCTTCGGGCACCGAGCCGACCGTGCGAGGGCTGTATAGCCAGTCAAGGTCGTTAAACACCACCACATATATATAGTTTTCTATCCGAGTAAACAAAGTAGATTTTTTTTATCCAAAAAGACGGATTTTCCTACATGTTCTACAATAAATTTGTACAACGATTGAATATTGTTTAATGCATAAATGTCCAGGTCTAGATCGAACTTGCTTTGCTTCGACGAAAGTACGAATATAGAAAAATCACAGATTTATATTAAAACTAGAACGTTCAAGAACAGTTAAAGAAATCATCACAATTTTATTATTGTTAGTTATTTTGTACAAATATAACTATAATGCGAACCCGAGGTTGTGAAATAGCACGTGAAATCGCAACTGAGCGTGAATTCTTTGGAAAAGCGACGGTTCTATGAATACCTATTGTCAATTTCAACTTCTGTTTCGACATCATTGTAATATATGTCACTGAACGTTAAAACTCAATCCTTATAATTTCGTCTTCGTCAAATAGTGCTGTTGGTTTCTTTTTATTATTACATACTAGTATACATGAATACACCACAAGTTATTCCTATGTAATGTCATTTACTAGATATTTAGTGCAAAGTAAATTTTAAAGATGAAAGTCGTATTAGTTCGATAATGCTTCAAACTAAATATAAACTGAGAATACATGTATAACTGCCATATTCCGAATCCCCGACATTCATTTGTGTAAATGAAGAAAAGATAACAATGATCGGTATCTGTGTGAATCTACGTCTCAATCAAGCTTCATACAGATGTTACAGAATATTCAAGATTTACAACTTTTCTTGAATATGATTGCCAATGGAATAAACCATGCAGGAGATTTCAAACTAGCCCAATTAGTTTGTGTGTGAACTATAACAACTGAAATCGTAATTCTGTTGTAGTGTATATTGGTCGTTTCTGTAACATGAAGGCGTATGGCAACCATACTACCATACTTAGTTCAAAAGTACACCACAACCTTTTTCTTTGTGCATAATACGCTCAGGAACATACATCTTACTATTTTGCATGGATCGGTAGTAAATGTAACTTTTTAACTGTAGTCCATTTGACATCAAAGTATCATACGGAGGCTAGGATTTATAATTCGGCTAGTCTGGATGACTTCGAACAATACCCCCGATCCGCATTCATTATAGTTTAAACATACATAATTTAAAGTTTAGATCCTTTAGTGTGCATATATATGGATATGACATTTAAATTTCGTATTGCTTAGTTCAACCTGCAACACATTTTATTTGATGTCACCAATGGTAAACATGTAAAATGAAACAATAACTTACTACAATACCAATATAAACTTTTGTTGTATGATTATACAAACCGAAATCACTACTAGACTAGGTGTTGACACCCTCAAATTAACAAAATTGTGTTTCAAAGAACCAATGCACCAAATTGATTTCATAGGATTTAGTTTAACATTTAAACCAGTTCAAGGAATGTATTACTTGACAAGAATAATTAAAATGTAGGACAAATTCGGCTTACAACACGAACTTTGTTCAAAGAATAGTACCAAACATGTGACAAAAAGACGGGTATGTAACAGAGGTATCGCAATCACTGATGGATTGGTGGATAGTTACTGTTTGTTCAACGTTCAATGACAAGTATCTCATGTGCATATTACAATACCAAATTAAACTAACTTGGACAGACGACAAAAGCGAAATTGTGACAAATTTTATTTCCTAGTGTTATTTAGGAAGTCAAACATGTATATGGAATGTAAATTTTACTATTATTTATTGAACAAGATAAGAAGATCAGTCACTATTATTTATTGAACAAAACAAGACTGAGTTCAAAACCGCTAAAAGAAGTTAAACCCGGTGAATGACACTCCTTATTGCTGAATTTGGGTTTGGCTGACCTTAATTTCTATTACGTTTTTAAACAATTATTCAAATTAAATATACAATTTTTTTACTGTTTTTTTTAGGGGGGGGGGGGGGGGGGGAGTCATTGACCCTAAAAAAAACAATACAGGCCTATAGTATTTTGAAGCATTTTTGAAGTATTCAAATATTATGAAACGTCTTATATTTTTTACAAATACAAGGAACAACAACTTATAACAGTCACAAATCATTTCTAGAAATAAAAATCAGCGATTTACCATTCATGCAATAATATTTTGTCGAAAGTGATCGAGATAACCTTATCAGGTAATTTAAGTTATCGGACACTTATTTTTTCCAGAACATGTTATAATAGTTAATATCCGAGCCATAAAATACATGTATTATATCTGGCATAGTCCCAGATTATATTCTTTGTTAATATGCATCCTTCATTTAAAGTCTTGTTTTTCTTATAACACTTTACATCGTATATCAGGGGCACTGCCGAAAATAATCTTTCAAAAAGCAAATCTAAGTTGTAACCTTTAGAACTTGTATGTCTGATAATTTGCTCACATGACAAGAAATTTTACAATAAACATTGGTCACGCACGATAGATTTTGATGTATGACACGTGCCGTTACAATAGCCAGATTACACGCATCAGCGCACACATGTTTGTCGAATAGGCCAGTTGATTGGAGGAAAGTTACCGAAAACCAAGCCTACCTTTAACTAATACCCAATCAAACGCCTTTGACATAAACATAAATAATACATGGGTAAGATTACAGAGATTTTGTTGCGTATTCAATATTTGAAAAAGTTTAAGACTCAAACTTAAAATTATAGAATATGCTCGTAATGCATTTTCGCAATTTCGTTATATTTAATTTTATACATAATTTCACCTACCTGGTGAGGATAAAATACAAAGGAGTAGGTTCAGTAAGACCCCTTTTTTGCCCCAAAATATAGCAGTTTAACAAAGTTGTGATAATGTAATCGTTAAGCTAATTATTGGAAAGTAGAATGATTCTGCTACATAAATATGGGTTGTTTTTGACAATACAATGCACATATATCGGGTACTAGCATCATAAAATCATGCTAAATTACTGAAATCTTCACAATTGTAGCATTTTAGTTAAATTTTAGATGGTTTCTGTCTAAAATGAAAGTGGCCGCATTCGTGTTCATTCATAATATTGAAACGTAAGTTGTATTTGATGATAATACATAATATATATAAAGGTTGAGGATGAACACGGATGCGGCCACTTTCATTTTTGACAAAAACCATCTGAAAAGTGACGATTTTTGGCAAATTTGATAGATTTTTCATATTCAAGCTTGAATCGGAGCGTTTTTAATGACTAAATTAGTTAAAATCTTTCACAAAAACTAATTGAATCAATTGAAATAGACACTTAAGTGTTTTAAAAGTGTCTAAAATATGTCGTCAGATGAACTTGAAAATTGAGGCCAAAATCGGCCCTTACTGGACCTACTCCTTTAAAAAAATTGCAAATTACAACTATTTCGAATTAAATTGTTGTGATAAATGGGTATAAATGTATTAAACAAAAAAACCAAAGACCAGTTTCAACAAGAATGCTTTGTTTTTATTGCAGAATCGCATAAAAAATTCATGTTGTCGAATTTTCAAAAACAATTAACAATTTGAAAACTGCTTTTCATTTTTACCTTACTAAATTCATATGTTACGCAAATACACATATGATATGTGGTAGTCGCCACTTGCCGCTCAGTGAGTCTAGAAGGTGGTAGGATTTACACAGAGAAGACAGAATATGTCGTCTCTGTGACACAAACAACATTGATGACGAGTACCATTTCATTATGAATTGTAGAACATTTAAACTATAGAAAGAAAGAAATGTTTACGGAACTACTGTTAGTCAAACCCTAATATATCTTTAAAGTTGATCAACATTTTAACTCTTCAAATATTGTAATATAAGAAAAAATATGTAAAAAATATAAATGTGAAAGTCAGCTCTCCATGTTAATTTAATTGTATCGTTTACACATGCATGTAATAATTTTACCTTATAGTTATGTTTATGTATGTTCTTGATAACTAGTAATTGAAGTTTTATGAGAAATAAAGTATTCGTATTCCTTTAAACCATAAATTACAGTACACGAAGACAGCCGAAGGGTAAAGTACAAGTGAATATATCATAAAGATTATATTTAATCCTCATCCGTACGCGTCCTTGGAAATGCAAAACTCTGGATTTTACTTGGTTCAATGTTCAGTGGTAAGTATTTCATATATGCGCAGGTCCTGAGACAGAAAATCGAATTATTTATTCACTTATGGTCTTCAAAAATAACGATTGCGGGATGATGGACAGGAAGACTTCAAGCGTAAGAGTGTGAACTAGCTGTCAGTAACTTAAGTACTCTCAGATCTTTTCTTGCTAGTGTCTTTTTTGTTGTTCTGGTACACAAGTGAATCTTTCATTGTTGAAGACCCTTTAGCGACTATAAAAGATGATCAGGAATAAAAACGCTGACCATTGATAATTTGTATTTTTGTTAAGCATTTACTTTCTGTCCCGTGTACATTTACTCCATATTCATTCCTTTATTTTCTATAAAAGCGTTTGTCTTGACAGTAAGTTGACACGACTTATGACGTTACGCCACGGGTAATCGTTCCTGACGTTTTTGGATAACGTTCACACAAACAAGTCAATGCAGCCGGTTCTGCAATCACAAAGTGATTAAATAATAAAAAAAAATATTTTTGGAAACTATTTGACATTTTTATGGTAACTTTTTCTAGATGCAGAGTGTCGAAAGTTTGTATGCAATACGTAACGGTAAACGTTTTGACATATGTTGCTTTATCGTGTTCCAGCAATTCTTCTGCTCATTTTTAACCTTTAAAAATGAATTACTATATACTTTTAATTTATATTCTCCTTTTTTTAATATTTAAGCATCTGAACGATTTATCTGTATGTTCTTATGAAAAATAGACTGAGTTTTATCACTTTATTTCATTCTTAGTTTAATTTGCAATAAATACTTTTCATGATGCACGCTGTATCCTCATGCAATTTTGTTTTGAAAATAAAAATCTTACATGTATCTATAGAAACTTAGGATGATGTGTAAAAAAACGGGAATTCGTACAACTATTAATTCGTGTTAAAATGGTCGTCAAAATCACCGCTCGGACAAAATGGAAAAAGGAAATTTATTTGGATGAGAATACGGATAGAATAAGTCGAAAAAGTACAATACAAGCAGACTTTGAAACTCAAACAGAAAATAGTTTGTTAGTATGGAAATTCAATGTAAAAAAAAAGTGGTTTAACTTGGTTATTTTGCCGAATAACATTCTATGTGTTCCAAATGTAAACAGTCTCATAAAACCGTTATAGTTGTGGAAACATTTTAAAAATAAAGTGCTAGCTAGACCAAGTTTACACAGGACATACAGTAACATCGGAATCAGGCCTGAGAAGGTTACCGTAGGCTGAGAAATACATAGAAACTTGATTCGGAAAAAACAAAATAAAAAAAATCAGGTCCTGTTAGAGTCTGATTAAAGCCAGTCCCAAGTATCCACTTGCGTCTATAAACGCAAGCTAATAGTTGGGACTGGCTTTAGTCACTAAGTAAGACTGGTTTCGTTATAAAAAAAATTCTCGAAATTTACAAGCAAACGACTGACTTATTAGTATTCAAATAGCAGAAAGAGACTGAAATAGTTAGATCTTGAAATCATTTAGATTTTCTATTCGTGTTAATTTCCGCTTGCATGGGTACTCGCTGGTAGTGTAGATTTTTTTTGTGTGTAATTTGAGTTGGAAAAGATGTACATGTATAAGTTCGGAGACAAAACGACTAAAAGAGAATTAACATAGTTGCCTTGTTAGGCCATGAGGGGCAAATTGCTCATAATATACCCTCATTGTCCAGTGTCAGTCCAAATTTTTCTCAAACATTTTCCCGGATCGGCTCTATTACAAAACCTACCTAGTATTGTATTCAAGTTAGTGTTAATTTGTTCTCGTCCTGAACATGCATGAAATATTTGCCTCTGGACGTTAAGCAACCAACAATCAATCCTACAATTTACACCCGTTACTTGAAGCTGACTATGCGGTATGGGCTTTGTTTATTGCTGAAGGGCGAACGGTGATCTATAGTTGTTAATTTATGTGTCATTTTGGTCTCTTGTGGAGAGTTGTCTCATTGTCAATCATTCCACATCTTCTTTTTTATATTTGTGCTCTTCTGCTTTTAACTCTTGTCTCTCGTTCGTTTAACCTTATAAAGTTTTCTTTTCGGTCATGATTATTACCAAACGCACACTGTATTTATCAATGTAAATATAACGAAATTTGATGAGACTGTCATTAAAGTGAGAGGGTTAGCGCTATAAAATCAGGTTTAATTCACCATTTTTCTACATTTGAAAATGCCTGTACCAAGTCAGGAATATGACAGTTCTTGTCGATTCGTTTTTGATACGTTTTGTTATTTGATTTTGCCATGTGATTATGGACTTTCCGAATTGATTATCATACGCAAGCCTTTTTTCAGCAAAATTTGCATCACAGTTACAGTAACAGCGTGAACAAATTTGAATACATATATTACCGTTTCACATTACTTTAACAATATTTGACAACATGTCATCAATTTATGACTTTTTTAAGAAAAAGTTTAGCACAAAAGATTTATTGGATGAGCAGATTGGTACAAAAAAAAGCAAAAAGAAAAAGAAATCAATAAAAAATTTTGAGAGGGAAGAATGATAATAAAATTGAGAATTTTATTGACTATCTCGTAGATTCGTAGAGAACCCCACCAAAAACTAGGGGCGATCTCAGGTGCTCCTGAGGGGTGAGCAAATCCTGCTCCACATGTGGCACCCGTCGTGTTGCTTATGTGATAACAAATCCGGTAAATCGTCTAATTCGATAGGTCACATGTATGTGCACATAATCATGAATATTGAAATTGTTATACACAAAGGTCATGTAGAATAAAATGTTTTAGCGTAACACACTTAAAAGCAAAATATAAGAAAGTTTAATAAGACTTAATTTTTTCCCTGAGTTTAACTGACAGATCTCCATGATGCATAATTATTTTACTAATCAGTTTTAGTATTTTTTGTTGGAATGCATCTGTTTATCGCAAAATACCAAAAAATTTACGGTCCTTATATTAAGAATATTTCCTGTTTTAAGTACATGTAGAACCCGTTTTCCACCAGTAATTTTATAATCATGCTACTTCAGTCATAAAGAGTACATGGAATGTTATCTAGTGTTTGAAACTATGATGCGATGTCCCTCGTTGACAGTTATTTTTTCTGTCGCTATAACCTCGTCTCTCTCTAGCTCAAGTTTCGGCTTAACTGTAGGTACATAGCTTAACAGTTACACTCATGGTATAGTTTAAAGTGTTTGCGAATCTACGAATGATACGGTGCTTTTTGTCCGCAATTCGCTTTTTGTCCGCTTTTGCTTTTTGTCCGATAATTTTGCTTTTTGTCCGAAACTTTTGCTTTTTGTCCGTTGCTTTTTGTCCGTTTTGCCTTTTGTCCGATTATTTTGCTTTTTGTCCGAAACTTTTGCTTTTTGTCCGTTGCTTTTTGTCCGTTTTGCCTTTTGTCCGATTATTTTGCTTTTTGTCCGAAACTTTTGCTTTTTGTCCGTTGCTTTTTGTCCGTTTTGCTTTTTGTCCGATAATTTTGCTTTATGTCCGATATAAAATGTGTATATTTTTGGCAGGTTTCATTTTGAACTTCAAAATACCATGTCCTTTTAGGAGTTAAATACAGACCATACTCACATTATAAATGATTTGTACATGAAATTTCATGTCTTTTACAATATATCGCATTACCTCTAAAATGGCTCGAAGCACTAATATCCTAGACCGGTAGGTGTTGGTCAACAGAGGGCAAGGGGAATACTCTTGTATATCCCTAAGTCTAAAAAACAACTATTGAAAGCTGGCTAAACTAAGACATACTCCAGGTAGGCCATTATACCAGAAGAAGAGGTAGTCAAACCCTTATAAATGGCTTATAGCACTTATGTCCTGGATCTACACGAGTTTATCAGCAACGAATTAAAAGGGGCATGAGTTTCGCCGGTATATCACGAAGTAAAAATAAACCTCATTATTGCCAGCTCTTCAAACTAAGAGATTCTCCACGTTGGCCATTATACCAGAGGTATAGGTAGGCAGTGCCTCTTAAATGGTCCATGGGCCATGGCACTTATGTCCTCGACCCGTACGAGTTGGTCAGAAGAGGGTAAGGGGAATACTCTAGTATATCACACAGTCCACCAAAAATAGTGACGGCTGCCCAAACTAAGACATTTTTAGGTGCGCCCTTATACTAGATGTTGGAGTAGTCATTCTCTTAAAAATGGCTCATAGCACTTATGCTATAGACCCGAACGAGTTTGTCAACAATGAGTTAAAAGGGGGATGAATTAGCCCGGTATATAACGAAGTTGAAATAAACTGTTGCCCGCTGGCTAAACTAAGAAATTATCCACGCGGGCCATAATATGAGAGGTAGAGGAAGGGATTGCCTCTATAAAATGACCATGAGCACGTATGACCTAGACCCGTACGAGTTAGTCAGCAAAGTGTAAGGTTGGTACCCTAGTATATAATAAAGTCGAACTAAACTATTGCTGGATGGCTAAGAGATTCTCCGCGTGGGCCATGATACCAGAGGTAGAGGTTGTCATTGCCTCTAAAATGGCCTAAATCACTTATTCCCTAGAGAAGTACGCGGTATCATCAAAGGGTTTAAAAGGGAGTTGGAACCTCTGTTTACAAAGAAGTCGAAATAAATTATTGCCGGCTTGCTTAAGTACGAGATTCTCCAAGTTGGCCATTAATCCTAGGTTAAATGTGTGCATTGCCTTTTAAATGGCTGATAAAACTAACGCCCTAGACCTGTACGAGTTTGTCAGCAAAAGGTTAAAGGGGGGATGCGATGCCTCTTTTTACAACGAAAATATAAATTAAGCCGACTGGCCTAACTAAGAGATTCTATACGCGGGGTATTATATCAGAGGATGAGGTAGGCATTACCTCTAACATAGCCATAACACGTATGTCCCAGACCCAAGTAAGTTAATCAGCAAAGGGTAAGGGGGGTACCTAAGTATATCACAAAGTCGAAATAAACTATTGCTGGCTGGCTAAACGAAGAGATTCTCCACATGGGCCATGATACCAGAGGTAGAAGTGGCCATAGCCTCAAAAATGGCCACTTATGCCGTAGACACGTACCAGTGCTTCAGCAAAGTGATAAAAGGGGGAGGTGGTATCTATGTTTACAACGAAGTCGAAATGAATTATTGCCGGCTGGCCAAACAAAGAAATTCTCAACATAGGCCATTATAACAAAGGTAGTGGTGGATATTGCATCTAAAATGTTCCATTGATCTGTACGAGTTTGTCAGCAAAGGGTAAGGAGGGTACCCTGGTATATAACAAAGTCGAAATAAACTATTGCCGGATGGCCAAAAATAAAAGATGATCCACGTTTATCATGATACCAGAGGTAGAGGTGGGCCTTGCCTTTAAAATGGTTTATAGCACTTATGCCAGCAAAAGGAAAGGAGGGTATTCTAGTATATCGCAAAGTCGTTATGAAATATTGCCGGCTGTTCAAACTACGAGATTCACCACATGGGCCATGCTACCAGAGGTATAGGTGGTCATTGCCTTTAAAATAGCATATAGCACTTATATGGCATATACCCGTACGAGTTTGTCAGTAAAGAGCTAAAATGAGGAGGTGGTACCTCTGTTCACATTAAAGTCAAAATAACTGTAGCCGGTAGGCCAAACTCCGGGATTCTCTACGTGGATCATTATACCAGAGGTAGAGGTTTATTTCGACTTCGTTGTAAACAAAGGTAACACCTTTTATTTTTAACCCTTGCAGGCAAAATCGTACAGGTCTTTGGAATTAGTGTTATATGCCATTTTAAAGGCAATTACCATATCTATCTCTGGTAAAATGGCCTACGTGGAGAACCTCTTAGTTTGGCCAGCCGGCAATACTTTATTTCGACTTTGTTGTAAACAGAGGTACCATCTCCCCCTTTTGATTCATTATTGTCAAACTCGTACGGGTCTAGGGCATAAGTGCTATAAGAAATTTGTATGGCAATGCCCTCCTCTATCTCTGGTAAAATGGCCTACGTGGAGAATCTTTTAGTTTGGCCAGCCGGCAATTATTAAAGTGTATTTCGACTTCGTTGCAAACAGAGGTACCACCTTACCCTTTTAATTCATTGTTGTCAAACTCGTACGGGTCTTGGGCCTAAGTGATCCGTGCCTTTTTTAAGGCAATGCCTACTTCTACCTCTGGCATCATACCCCACGTGGAGAATCTCTTGGCCAGCCGGCAATTGTTTATTTCGACTTTTTTATATACCAAGGTACTTCTCTAACCCTTTGCTGACTTACTTGCTGGCTTATCCCTTATTGTAAGTAAGTAAGTTCAATAAATATAAGACTATATGCCAGGTCTTTCTGACAACCAATTACAAACAAATTGGGGTTTATCTAATGAGGCTTTTCCCAGGATGCAATTGCTCGTAGACTGTATACAGTTGACCAAATAATCCACAAATTCCGCAAAAGGATCTTTTAATTACAGGCCATGTCCATTTAGACATTAAGCAACAAAAGCCCAGCATGACCGATGCATTTGTCTTTAACATCTCCGATATTGATTCCGCGTGGCCTTCCAATTGACATGAGTGTCCATTGGTGTTCATTGTTAAACCTTTGGAGCTATATCAGTTTGTGTGGAAATTAAGAGCACGATGACCTTCCCTTGGTGATAACAACATGACCAACAACCATATCGTGTGTTACCAAAAGCTGTCAGCGATAGTCACACCGACAATTTGCTACCTTCGTGGACAAAAGCCTGGCTTTTCGCTGGATCCTAATTAACATCTAGTGTTGTCACTACCATTTGCTGTAGAGATTTAGTTGCACAACATAGCAGAAACATTCTTTGTAAATACTCTTTGTTGATATTTTGACATTTGGATGGTTCATATACCAATTGTAGCCGAAAAATGATAATGAAACATTTCTGTTTAATATCGATCTATTGTTGGAATTGTAAATTTTCATATTCAATTTTTGTTTGTTTAAAGATGACCATTTTAAATAAAGATTTTAATTTTTTAAAAAGCAAGTGTTAGACTTGTGCTTGTATTGCCACTCAGTTCATATAACCTGTCATTTTAGTCGAGCCTGTAACTTTTGTTGCAGAAAGCTCGACATATGAATAGTGATCCGGCGGCAGCGGCGTAAGTTAACTTTTGAAAAGCTTAATATTTTAGAAGGTGGAAGAATTGGATGCTTCATACTCTGTATATAGATGCCTCATGTTACGAAGTTTCTGTCAGTCACATGTCCAATGTCCTTGACCTCATTTTCATGGTTCAGTGATCACTTGAAAAAAAAGTTCAGAATTTTTGTAATGTTGAATTCTCTCTTATTATAAGTAATAGGATAACTATATTTGGTATGTGCGTACCTTGCAAGGTACTCATGCCCGTCAGACAGTTTTCACTTGACCTCGACTTCATTTCGTGGATCAGTGAACAAAGGTTATAATAAGTTTTGGTGGTCAAGTCCACATCTCAGATACTATAAGCAACAGGGCTAGTATATTCGGTGTATGGAAGGACTGTAAGGTGTACATGTCCAACTGGCAGGTGTCATCTGACCTTGACCTCATTTCACGGTTCAGTGGTTATAGTTAAATTTTTCTGTCTTGGTCTGTTTTTCTCATACTTTATGCAATTAGTCTACAATATTTGTTGTATGGAATGATTGTAAGGTGTACATGTCTAGCGGGAAGATATCATATGACCTTGACCTCATTTTCATGGTTCAGTGGTCAAAGTTCAGTTTTTGAGTTTTGGTCTTTTTATCTAATATTATATGCCAAAGGTCACTATATTTGGTGCATGAAAATATCTTATGATCTATATATAAGTCTCCCAGGTTTTATTTGACCATGACCTCAATTTCACGGTTCATTGCACAGTGTTAAGTTTTTGTGTTTTGGTCTGTTTTTCTTAAACTATAAGTAATAGGTCAAGTATATTTGTTGTATCGAAGAATTGTTAGCTGTTCATGTCTGCCTGGTATGGTTCGTCTGACCTTTACCTCATTTTCATAATTCATTTGGTCTTTGTTTAGCTATCTTGGTTAATGTTAAGTTTATGTGGCAGTTGTAATAAATCTTTATACTTAGGGCTATCAACATAATATTAATGATGAGTAAAGTAGGCGAGACATTTCAGTGTGTGCACTCTTGTTTAAATGTGCTTATTTATCCGAGTCCTGGACTGCATTCCAGTGGCTTTCATTCGTTTACTTTTGTGTAAATTTTATACAGATCAGTATTTTTTCAAATGTTTTACCAATATTTTAGCTGCATGTAACATCTTGAACACTCAGAACAGCAAAACAAAATTTAGATTTCAGAAATAAATAGCCTTTAGTCATCGACGAATAGCCGATGATTTCAAGAGTAGTTTCCGTTAAAGGATGATTCCTTTTTTTTTGTGCAATACTTGCTCTTTCGGAGGCTCGAGGGTAATTTCATTACAAATTTTATTTATTACACTATTAGTCATAACTTTATGAATTGGCTCAAAAATCAACCCAAAAATCGAATGATTTTGGCCTCAGATTTATTTTTCAAATGTTTATATCACTGTAAAAGCTCCAAATTGTCTCCCTTTAGTGCAATAATGACATTTTGTTTTGGCATTAGAATTAAAATGTCTTTTTCAACTCATCGGTGACCTATGGATATTTTTCAAATATGCTTTACGTAAACTAAACAGTTGTAAAATTAAATCGATTTCTGTAATTTAGTTCTTTTTTTATTTCGATATATATATCTCTCTATTTCTCCTATTAGTTCAACTTAAAAAAAAGTACCTTAACAAAAATGGTTGCTTCTTTCGAGGGCAGATTGTGAGCTTAAGTGAACGATAACCCTAATGTTTTTATTTGATTTTTCTATTTAGTATATGATAAAAGTTCATCTATAGAAAAACAAGCAAAATCCTACATGTATATTTAAAAAATAATGGATTAATACCCTCCAGTCCCCTTAACGACAAAAAAAAATAAATAGAACATTACGTTTAAGTATCACCTACAGTATTTTACAACCTCCATTGGTGATACATTATATGTATTTCTGCTGTTGTTTTATATAAGTTATTGTCCTGAATAAACATCTTTATGCGTTTTTGCGTTTTTGCGTTTCAGTTTTTATTGTGAAATTTCTTCAATCAGCCAAGACAAACTTTAAATTTCGCCTTAACGATGTTTTCGCGAGAAATCCATGTATTATTATCGAATTACTACATTAAATCATTGTCTAGTGCCCTAAAATGAGATTTTCCGAGACGCTGGGTTTGAAATGGGATACCCTATTTAATTTAAACAATATTTGCAATCTTTCAAAAAGATGCAGATGGGAATTTTCGTTCCTTATGAAAGTGTTCGCAAGGAGTTAAATTATAAACTCCTTATAGGATTATCAAAAAGCAACTATTAAGGACCCCCTTGGAATAAAGATCTTCCAAGACAACGTGTTCGAGAGTTTGAGTTTAATACATGACTTTTTAAAACTTAATGGACGGAGCAGGATTATCTTACTCTTCCAGTTAACCATACATCATCACAGTTGCATTGGTTCTTGTTGCTCAGATTTTAAATTTCAGTGATTTCGTCCGAGACCACAATTGTCGTCCCTTGATTTTCGTTATTAGTCCCTAGTGATAACAGTGGGTTACTTGCCAATAATTTTTATACCCCTTCCAAATTTATTTCTCCTTGTTTAATGCCTCACATTGTAAGTAGGGGGGGGGGGGGTGAAATTACACTGTAAAAAAATTTGGGTCCAGAATTTTACAGGAAAGTAGTGATTTGGTCCAGCTGAAAAAGGTTAAAAATTAGTACTTCGGAAGCTGTCAAAAGATTTCAAGACACCCTAAACACAAAATTGTCCATATTTTGAGTTACACGCGATGAAGTTTTCTATAATTTTGATATAATTTGTCCCAAAATTAGTACAACACACTGTAAAAGTTTCATTGAGAAAGCGCAGGTGGGATTTTTTAAATTTTCATTTATGTTCTAAAAGAAATGCACTACGAATTAATTGTGTTCTCGGACCATTTGTTTTGTGGACTGTTGTGTATCTTGTTGTTTTTCATTCAGCTGCGGCTTTGTTGGTTTGTTTCAACCCTTTTTAGTGTGATTATCCTTTGGTACACTTTGCCTCTCTCTTATATATGATATCGCAATAATTATATATATGTAAGCGTTCATATACATTTATATGGATACAATATTGAATTAAAATAGATATAATAATTAGATGAGTGAAAAAAAGAAAATGAAGTAATAATTGTACGTGTGAGGAGTTGGCATTCTTATAAAAAAGAAGATGTGGTATTATTGCAAATGAGACAACTATCCACAAAAGACCAAAATGACACAGACATTAACAGCATTAGGTCACCGTACGGCCTTCAACAATGAGGAAAGCCCATACAGCATAGTCAGCTATAAAAGGCCCCGATAAGACAATGTAAAACAATTCAAACGAGAAAACTAACGGCCTTATTTATGTCAAAAAAATAAATGAAAAAACAAATATGTAACACATAAACAAACGACAACCACTGAATACACAGGCTCCTGACTTGGTACAGGCACATACATAAATAATGTGGCGAGGTTAAAGTCTTTTACACTAGAAATATTTTAGATCTTGTTATATAGACTAATTCTTATTCATTCTGGTCGTAAGTTAGTCTGTCATCCTCAAACGTGTGAGCAATGGTGTACGTACACCAATTTGTAGAATACATGGGATATTCAAAGACTTAAACGAACGTTAAGTCTCAGAGGCATGACTTTTTATTAGTTGTTAGTGGCTTTGAAATAGCTGTCAGATAACTGCGAGTACTCGCAGATCTGTTCATTGTGACTTTTTGTGTCGGGATGTATAAGTACCCGGCCATGTCCACTTGTATTTGTGTCTATCTGATGAGTTAAGCCTTTTTCAACTGATTTTTATAGTTCGTTCTTATGTTGTACTGTTATACCACTGTCCCAGGTTAGGGGGAGGGTTGGGATCCCGCTAATATGTTTAGCTCCGGCACATTATTTAAATCTGTGCCTGTCCCAAGTCAGGAGCCTGTAATTCAGTGGTTGTCGTTTGTTTATGTGTTACATATTTGTTTTTCGTTCATTTTTTTACTTAAATAAGGCCGTTAGTTTTCTCGTTTGAATTGTTTTACATTGTCTTATCGGGGCCTTTATAGCTGACTATGCGGTATGGGCTTTGTTCATTGTTGAAGGTCGTACGGTGACCTATAGTTGTTAATGTTTGTGTCATTTTGGTCTTTTGTGGATAGTTGTCTCATTGGCAATCATACCACATCTTCTTTTTTATATGCTCGAAACTTTAGAATAGTTTAGAAATTTATCAAATCAAATAATCCTTGAGTGATGGTTTCGTTATTGAAATTCTAAATTGATGTTTAACCGCGCTAAATATTATATATGATAATCATACGAATAAGTCAGGAACGGAGTTTCAATCTGTAATTCAATAGTTGTTGTTTGTTTCTGTATTTGTTTGTCGTATAGTGTTTTGTAAATCAATGGTTTTCTCGTTTGAATAGTTTTATCATTATGTTAAATGGTGTCGGCGTTTGCTACATGTGGAAGTGCACACATTTACGACATGTTATTGCTTAAACGCACAGTTTCTTCTTCCCGCTAATAATATATAGTCACCATTTGCACTTATATGCGAATGGCCGATTGACAGTCGCTCCAAAATATTTTGCAACATTTCAGTTAAAAAAAAACTTTTTTAAGTCTGGTAATATTTTCGTCATATTTCCAACAACTTTATTTTTCTTAAACATTACAAATATTACAAATATAACAAACAAACAAACTTCATTTTTGGAACACTATCACAAAGTTTACGTAATACATGTGTAGCTATTTATTTAGATAAACTGTATTAATCCATACATTTCGGAATTATTTAGCAACTATATCCAAATGACGAGGAAGTTCGAGGTTATTCAAGTAATAAGATTAAGCAAACTTTGGTTAACACAACAGCATTTTCAACAAAGTAGTTTATTTTTGTTTGACAAACTCGAAAAGAGGGGGAAAAGTAATAAAATGGTTACTTAAGCATTTACTTAATTTCTATCACGAAATAAATGCGTTTAATATTTTAGATACAGATACAATATAGTGCATTCGTAAATGTAAAACACTTTTTAATAGAAAATTTAAAAGAGATACATCAACAGTGTTTATTTTAGAATTGCTCAAGTCTGTAGGGCTTATTCCCGATTGTCCCACTTTTTTTTAAATTAAGAGCTCATATTGTCCCACATGAAAAGTTCTGACTGGTCCACATTATTTTATGAGGTGAAATGTTCTTATCCCTTGTTAGATTGTCTCTATGGTTTTGTTTCAGATATATAAGCCAAAATCTACATTTTATGCGATGCTCTTCTTTTAGACATTGCGGCCATCTTAATTATTGGGCGGGGTCATCGGATACTTTTTTGAAACTAAATACCCTAAGGATGATTTTGGCCATGTTTGCTTTAATTTTGCCAGTAGTTTCAGAAGAGAAGATCTTTGTAAAAATTAATGACGACGACGAATAATGAGAAAATGAGAAAAGCTCACTTAGTCCTATGGTCCAGGTGAGCTAAAAAGCAAAACGGACAAAAAGCAACGGACAAAAAGCAAAAGTGTCGGACAAAAAGCAAAATTATCGGACAAAAAGCAAAACGGACAAAAAGCAACGGACAAAAAGCAAAAGTATCGGACAAAAAGCAAAATTATCGGACAAAAAGCAAAACGGACAAAAAGCAACGGACAAAAAGCAAAAGTATCGGACAAAAAGCAAAATAATCGGACAAAAAGCAAAAGCGGACAAAAAGCAAATCGCGGACAAAAAGCACCGTATCATACGAATCTACGAGATAGTCAATAAAATTATCTTTTGAGAGTTTTGCGTACGTCCAACGGGGAAGCAGGATATGTTAATTTGATAACTAGCCTAAATCAGAATCCCCCCTGTTTTTCCTTAAAAGAGGGACGAAAGATACGAAAGGAACAGTCAAACTCATCAATCTAAAATAAACTGACAACGCCACGGCTAAAAATGAAAAAGACACACAGACAAACAATAGTACACATGACACAACATAGAAAACTAAAGAATAAACAACACGAACCCCACCAAAAACTAGGGGCGATCTCAGGTGCTCCTGAGGGGTGAGCAAATCCTGCTCCACATGTGGCACCCGTCGTGTTGCTTATGTGATAACAAATCCGGTAAATCGTCTAATTCGATAGGTCACATTCATGAAAGGGAAGGAGGTTGTTGTTACGACGTTAGGAACATATCCGATATCATTAGTGAAACGGTTACTCCATAACGGTCAACCAACTCGTGATGGCGTCCGTAAAATTTACGAAGGGATGATTTCAACTTCACCATTTCGAACTCTTGGTTTAAAATGAATGCTGTATGTTCACACTATACGGCCTTCATATACAGGAATGTGCTCTCAACGCAGAAACTGCTCCAGCAAAGTTATGAGGAGGACAGATTAAAAGGACACTCCGTAAATTTTACGGACACCATCACGAATTGATTGATCCATATGACATGTATGATGTATCTTTGTCCTAACTAACTATTCACATTTTTACCACGTGTTAGATTGTGGTTTGTCATTACGTCGTCTGATCTTTTTATTACCGAACGTGACTTATACCCGAATGTGACTGTTTTACTGAGTGTGAATTCGTCTGCTTTTAGACGTGGTACAGTACTTTTCCATCCCAAATCAATTTGTTGGGTTTTGATGTTGTGTTTGTTGTTGTCATCTGATTATGTCAAATGTCTTATTGTTTGTAGTTGTAAATTGTATTTTCTTTTTCTGTTGTATTCGTGTGTTGTGTTGGGGATAACTACTCATCCGGTTCATTTGGTAGATTTAATTTTGGATCAACGAAATTTACACGATATATTTCATTTCAAGTTTGGTCATCAGAAACACCAACAGAGCTAGATAATACAATTAATTATCCAATTACTACTACAATTAAATATTAATTAGTATTATAATTGTCACTGTTATTAATATAAGTTAGATAGTCATACAAATCTAATCTTGAATTTCATCCAAATGCTTTCTAAATTTTCGGAACCAGGCGGATAACCCTGGCCTCACAACTTTTTACAAATTTTTGTCCTCGGCGATTAGTAGTTGTTATGCTTTCAAACTTTTTACATCTGAGCATATATTGTGTGGACGTAGCGCTCGTCTTGCGTATAAAAATATTTGTTTAACCTGTAACCCTTTGATGGCTATTATTCGTTTGTTTCTCTGTCCTATATTTTCTCCTATTTATCTGTTTATTTATTGTAACCCTGTCGTGTAATGTTGTCATTTTAATGTTATAATCAACACTGCCAATAAAGCAGCAGGTTTGGCATGCCACACAACCAGGTTCAACCCACCATTTTTTCATAAAATTCCCAGTACCAAGTCAGCCATAGCCAGAAATTAGTAGTGGTTTTGCTAATTAATATTCATAATATGTAAATGAGAATTGTACCACGTGATAGTTCTTTGAACTGGACTGGCTTGATAGACTTGATATCATTAAAATCTTTAAAACACGGATATTATAAGTTGCCCGTCACAGAGTCCTTATTTACAATCACTTTGATATTTCCGTAAAGTTGTCAGGCGGTCAAAACACAGGAGTTTGAAATCCTATCAATAACGGGGTAAAAATATACCAAAGTCGACTATCATAGTAGAGCTTCTCTCGAAGAGAGAAGCGACAGGAATGCAACGCATTTTCCTACTTTTTTTAAAACGGACGTTTTGGGTCGGAATAAACGCTATCCGTCGATTGCAAAACATATTTTTACTTCAATTTACCATTTAAACTTCTTTGCAGGTCACTAATTATTCATTTACAGCTTATTTTGATGTCCAGACAGGACTCCAGATTTTCTGTAACTCCATACCCGGAAGTCCTAATGAATGAGGATCGCACTGAATATATGCAAATGAGGTAATGGGAAATCACCCAGAACCGCCCACTTCCGATTTCTTTCCCACACTTTGTGAATCAGCTGTCAAAACTGCAGAATGTGCGATAGACGTCAATTTTCGTTAAACAAGGCTATGGAAGGCCATAATTTATTAATTACTGGCATGTGTGGAAGAGGGAAGGCAAGTATTGTGAAGTATGAGTATATATTGTATCACCTATAAACTTTAATTAGTTTAAAATGATTGGTAAAACATGATGCAAAAAATACTGAAATTTGGCGCAAGTAATTTTTTGGTCGTATGTCAGGTTTGCTTCGTGGCCCACGAGATAAAAAGATTGTTACTTGCTGCTGGTATGAATGAGGCAGAACTAAAACATGAAAAATAATATTTCTGAAGTATAATTCTATTTTATTCACATATGATATAAAATTATTTATAAAACTTGATGCAAAAAATTGGCACATTTTTCTATTTAGAGTTGTCGGATGCCTGGTAACGGCCTCGTGGCCCTCTCATGTATGTTATTTGGCACTGATCATTTATCTTGTGAGGCAAAGTTTCAGAATGGAAGTTAAATAAATATTTTACATTATGTTTCAAAAAATAAATTCTTGTTTCTCTGTGCTTTTGATATAACAAAAATTGTTGTTTCTTTTTTAGCAAAGTAAAAAAAATAATATGCCCCCTTCAAATGATGATGATAGGTGGTGCCTACACTTGATATAATAATTTCTTGCAATTCCCATAAGAAAAATATTGTAATGTACAACGCTTTACAAAATAACAGTCAGATATAAATTTGTCTTTGATATTGTGTTGAGCATCCCTTGGCTAGCATTCATTGAATTTATCTTTTATAACCCATTTGTCAGCAGAGTACAGCATGTGGTTGTCCATGTTAACTTCTGAAGGTCCATTACTATAACACTGTTAATCATACAGGTTTGATATTTCATTTTGGATATAGTGTCCTGAAAAATAATTAAGTTAATTCAAGCATTTGTCACCATAACCTAAAATTTCATGTGACTTCACATCCAGGGGCCTCATCTGTTAAATATCAATATACAAATACATTGGCATCACACAACTTATATCATGTTCATGTACACAAAATTGTACTAGACTAATAAGTTGCATGGGACAGTACTAAGTACAGAACGAAATATTGATGGGCTAACATAACACAGGCATTTGTGGGGTTCCCCCCTTTTTTTCTGTCTATGTTTATTTGTAGTGGTTCTATGTATTGACACTAAAAAGAGGTTGTACCTGAGTTGGTAAGTTCACTGAAATCAGGAAGTGGGGGGGGGGGGGGGCATGCATATCAGTTACCTACATTACTGTAGATAAGTTGACTTAAACTTGAAAATTGAGCAAAATTTTTTTAATAATTTGTTGACAGAAAAAATTAAAGGGAGTCTAATAGAAAGTTGGACAAGCAATGTTCAGAAAACAAGGTTAAATATACATGTATGGAGATTGTGACCATGCCACATGTTCACATGTACAGATCCACAGACATGTATACAGTGTACTCCCCAGATATTTCATAGCGCATCCTGTTAAAAAATTTCATATACCATCATGCATGTTTCTTAAAATTATGGCATCACATCAATAACACAATCTATAAGAAAATCACATTCAGAAATATAACATCACATTACCATGATGCTAGAAGGTCTTGGGGAGAACACTGATATAATAGAAAAAAAGTTGCATAACTTATACATGGGCAAGTCATGCTTCAGTAGTTCCCTATATAGTCCACCAAATTTTTCCCATGAAAGGGGGCCCTGATCCCCCTGGATCTGCCTATGAGTAACCTATACAATGTAAATGAAGCTCTTAATTTCTGTATCATTTGGTCTCTTGTGGAGAGTTGTCTCATTGGCAATCATACCACATCTCCTCATATAAAGTGAGAAAATGGAAACCTATTTTGTAAAGTACTATTCATAGGTTTAGATGGACAATGGTAAAACTTACTTCCCCCTTCATCTAGTGAGTGGCTGGTGCATACCAATAAAATCCTACCTACAAATGTTCATGTACATGTATCGACCCTATTTTTTTAATTTAATACCTAGAAACTAAACACACAGGTCTATTATTTGGTCTTATTATTGTTATTGTCTTCTGTTGCAATAAAATATTTATATTATTTTTTTGGAAATGTTTACAATAACTGTTTGTTATAAAACTTTTTAAAACTGTACATTCAATGACTTTCGTACCAGTGTCAACCCCCAAAAGCATGCTGTTTATTTTTTAATCTTTGGATAAAACCTTAAGACGGATTATAGATAAATGTTAGGTGAAGATATAACATGTTATAAGGAACTACATGTATAAGTTATTATGAGTGTAAATTACATTTGTAGTTAATCCTCAAAATATGTACAAGGTACATTTGTAGTCGGATGTAATTTTTTGACTGTGACTCTTGTCATCAAACATTGATTTAAGAATTGAAATGGGCAAGTCATAGAGACAACAACATACTGTTTCAATATACTTTTGGGATTATTTATATATAAAAAAAATATGCCCGAAAAATTTAAAAGATTAACAAACAAAAACTGTGTCTTCACATTGAAAAAAATAATAAAAGGTTCATTAAGTGTCTTATATTAGGCCACACCTAAAAATAATTCGGTTTGTTCAAACCCTACCCAACCGTGGAAACAGTGGGTACAATGTAGGTAAGCATTTTCTATTTGTTTCCAAAATGACTATCTGGTTATATAATTAAAAATAACTTTTTCACATCAGAACAATAAAAGATTTTGAGTAAGCAGCTATCTTTTGGGTAGACATTGGCGGATCCAGCCATTTTAAAAAGAGGGGTTCCCAACACAGGATAAAGGGGGGGGGGGCATTTACCTGTCCCCATTCAAATGCATTGATCTGCCCAAAAAAGGGGGGTCTGACCCCCCCCCCCCCCCCTAGGAAGATAGGGTTAGGGCAAACAAACAATTTCTTTCATGGCCTACAATTGTTAAAAATTCAACACTAAGAATTACGAATTGTAATGATTATACCGTAATTCTGTTTTAGCTAATCAATTTAAGGGACAGGTTTCCAGTTGATTTTTTTTAAATATTGACATATCTGTGCATTTCCTAGCTGACAATACATTATTGGTTTTAGTCATTGTTGAAGAATGTAGTGTCATTTAATTTATATATACTGTTTAAATCCAAATTAACTGGTCTCTTGTGGATATCTACATGTATCTCATTTGCAATCATATAGATATAATTTAAAAAAACAAAAATAATAACTTACCAAAATTACATACTTTAACAGTAAATGATTATGGACCCAGTAAATTAATAAGTTAATCCTTATAACAGCTATATTCTTTAAACTGAAAAAAAGAAAATTATAAGTAAAGGTATAATAATGGTTCAGGTTGTTAAAAATTGACACTAACTAATTCGAAAAGTATGAATCGCTTGAGTTTCTTGCCAGCCTAGGGGCATTATGTTTTTCGGTGTGAGTCTTTCCGTCCATGTGTCCTGCTTCAGTTTAAATACTTGGTCAAGGTAGTTTTTGATGAAGTTGAAGTCCAATCAACTTATAATCTTTCTAATTTCAATGCCTAATTAGAGTTTTGAACCGAATTTCACAGTCCACTGAACAGTGTTTACTTTTACAAGTTGTGACTTGGATGGAGAGTTGTCTCATTGGTACTCATACCACATCTTCTTATAGAAAAAATAGACAGTGCGAGTGCAGCATTTAAGTACTATGGACACATTCTCGTTTAATTATAGGAAGAAACTCAATAAATATGTTATGCTGTAAAGATAACCTTATTTAACCAACACTAGGCTGGATAGGGCATTCAAAACTGTTCTATTGCTCATAATGTTCATTGTGCTCATTATTCTCTATTCTTTATATTTAGCACCCCATTATTCTTCATTTTTTTTTAAATTCCTCTTTCCATACTTGTACTGTTAAATTTTCCATTTGTACGTATACACTGAAATAATCAGCAGATTTTTTCAAAGCCAACTGTGGCCTAAAGTACATGTATTTGATGATAATAAATAGTTAGTGTATACAGGTTTCTTTCTATTCATATCTTAAGCAGAATCTTTACTGAAGTTTACTCAGAATCTGTGACGCCTTCATATGTTTTCTTATGTATATCATTAATAACAGCAAGGCTCCACAATGAACAAGACATGCAGGAAAGTTTATTGGTTGCAGAGTGAATGTTTCCAATACATACCGATCCTGTTCTTCACAGAGTGTTAAAAGTTTTTATTGATTTCAACATGAATCAGCATCAGACCCGATTCCTGTTGACCTTAAGCTTTTAAAGTATCCTTGGAAATAAAAAAGTGGTACAATTATAAATATATTTACCTGTTCATTATATTGGCTTCTTGAAATCTGTCCAATTTTCTGGTGGCAATGGCAAGTCCCAGATAACCAAACATTTGGCTGAAAGATCAATCCAATACGGCAACAGCACCTCCCAGTTTTCTTGTGATGATAAAACTAAACGCTTTCCTGAATTTAAAATGACAATGGCATGCTCCAGTGTTCCTGTGATGATATAACTAAACGCATTGCTGAACTTAAAGTGACAATGGCATGTTCCAGTTTTCTCGTGCTGAATTGAAAGTGACAATGGCTTGTTCCAGTTTTCTTGTGATGATATAACTAAACGCTTTGCTGAATTTAAAGTGACAATGGCATGTTCCAGTTTTCTTGTGATGATATAACTAAACGCTTTGCTGAATTTAAAGTGACAATGGCATGTTCTAGTTTTCTTGTGATGATATAACTAAACGCTTTGCTGAACTTAAAGTGACAATGGCATGTTCCAGTTTTCTTGTGATGATATAACTAAACGCTTTGCTGAACTTAAAGTGACAATGGCATGTTCCAGTTTTCTTGTGATGATATAACTAAACGCTTTGCTGAATTTAAAGTGACAATGGCATGTTCCAGTTTTCTTGTGATGATATAACTAAACGCTTTGCTGAACTTAAAGTGACAATGGCATGTTCCAGTTTTCTTGTGATGATATAACTAAACGCTTTGCTGAATTTAAAGTGACAATGGCATGTTCCAGTTTTCTTGTGATGATATAACTAAACGCTTTGCTGAACTTAAAGTGACAATGGCATGTTCTAGTTTTCTTGTGATGATATAACTAAACGCTTTGCTGAACTTAAAGTGACAATGGAATGTTCCAGTGTTCCTGTGATGATATAACTAAACGCTTTGCTGAATTTAAAGTGACAATGGCATGTTCCAGTTTTCCTGTGATGATATAACTAAACGCTTTGCTGAATTTAAAGTGACAATGGCATGTTCCAGTTTTCTTGTGATGATATAACTAAACGCTTTGCTGAATTTAAAGTGACAATGGCATCTTCCAGTTTTCTTGTGATGATATAACTAAACGCTTTGCTGAATATAAAGTGACAATGGCATGTTCCAGTTTTCTTGTGATGATATAACTAAACACTTTTCTGAATTTAAAATGACAATGGCATGTTCCAGTGTTCCTGTGATGAAATAACCAAATATTTTGCTGAATCTAGTATGGCAATAGCATGTTCCAGTGTTCCTGTGATGAAATAACCAAATATTTTGCTGAATCTAGTATGGCAATAGCATGTTCCAGTGTTCCTGTGATGAAATAACCAAATATTTTGCTGAATCTAGTATGGCAATAGCATGTTCCAGTGTTCCTGTGATGAAATAACCAAATATTTTGCTGAATCTAGTATGGCAATAGCATGTTCCAGTGTTCCTGTGATGAAATAACCAAATATTTTGCTGAATCTAGTATGGCAATAGCATGTTCCAGTGTTCCTGTGATGAAATAACCAAATATTTTGCTGAATCTAGTATGGCAATACAACAATAAAATGTTATTAACAGTTTAAAATTGAACAGCTGATTGACTACCAGTATTGTCACATTAAAGTCGAATTCCTCTCTTCATAGATATATTTGACTTATTTCGATTGGGATTCAAAGGACAGGGTGTTGTTGCAGTGAAAAATGATGCTGCTTTTCCAGAATTAGACTTATTGGACACACTGCATTGCCCTAGAATTATAGCCGTATTAGCAGGCCCATACTGTGCTAAAGTTGGGTTTGTGTTGGCACCATTCCTAATTCCTCTTTGTTGGCCGAACAAATTTTCCACTAAATCTGAATTCATATATCCAGGGTTAATGCTATTGCCATTCTTGAGCATAATTTCACAGAGGGATATAAACCCCATTAGTGATGAATTAATGTCTTCTCTGGTTTCTCTTGTTATTAAATTTTTGGAGTTGACTAGCATAACAGATTTATCTACAGTCTCTTCCCATGTGTTAAAAAAGTTAATAATGTTCCTTAGTTTTTCAAACTTGGGATTATCCATAGATGAAACTGTTTGATTTTGTGTACAAAATATTTCTACCAACTGGGAGGTATGTTCCAATAGTTTTACAGTTGATGCCAAAATTTCAGGCCTGGGTAAAGTTGCCTGATATGATCTCATGAGATAAAGCATGTCTTTGTTTAACACATGAACTGCCAATTGATTGCGCATTTTAGATGCAGGTGTTAGAATTATGTGTTCCTCTGTAAGCTTATGGTGTATTGCAAAGCCATTTTGAAAATTAAATTTAAATGCTTCCATCCAGTGCTCCCATATTATTGGTTTATCATTTATAATAAGGTATCTTCCAGCTTTTGTTTTGTGTTCCTGCT
Organism: Mytilus galloprovincialis; assembly: GCF_965363235.1. Taxonomy (NCBI): domain Eukaryota; kingdom Metazoa; phylum Mollusca; class Bivalvia; order Mytilida; family Mytilidae; genus Mytilus; species Mytilus galloprovincialis. The sequence goes on from NC_134847.1 coordinate 39,636,374, forward strand.
TGCTGGATTCTATGTTATTTCTTATTTTTTTAATGACATGCATTATATCCTGAATAGCACACATTTTGTGACTTTTGCAAAAGGTATCATTAAACACAAAATTATTTTCCCTGGGATTAATTTCGTTAAATAACATATTTGTGAAAGTACGATTGGTTGAAGCTCCATCAGCCATGACATAATCAATGGTAAATCCATGATCATCCATTAAATCAACACATTTCCAAAATGTGTTGTAAAGTTGGTGTGCTGTTGCAGTACAAGATCCAAAATAAGCAACAGGCCATCTGAAACCAGTTAGTCCATGAAAAACAAACTGAAGAGCATGAGTGGCAAGCTCCACAGTTTTTTTATTTTTACTAATTATGTCAATGTTATTGTTAACTGTGTCAATATCTACAAATCCAACAATATTCCAAGAATCACCAGATTTTGTAATAATGAGGTCATCCTGAATAGACATTTCATCAATTATTATTCCTCCATGTCTTCCAAATTCAGAAACGTTTTGTTTTTCCATTTCTTTCATCATCCAAGTAAGATTTCCTTTATTGAATCCAGGAGTTTGTTTTACAGAATTTTTATAATATTGCAATAACCGTTTTGATGGCAATTCAAGAAATCCAGATTTTTTAAGGTCATTATATGCTTGTGGAGACCTTATAAAAAGAGTAAGACACAAGCTAATAATTTTAGGGTCCCACCGTCTCTGGTGAATATCTATACCTTTCTTGCAGTTATTCAGTTGTGATTTTAATAGAATTGCAAAATTTTCTGGAACATCCATTTTTAAAACTAAATTCAAAATTTGTTCAAGATCATCATGATCCTCTTCTGAAAGTGGGATAGATTTTTCTAAGGTTTCATCAAGGAAAGAATTAGCTTCTTTTTCATTACTTTGAATGGTTACAGTTGTATTACCAGGCAAAGGTTCCAAAGGTTCTGGCTCAATGCAATTTGTAGTATTTGTTATTTCTGTTAAAACTGGTCTTTCTGACCCACATTTTTTCTTAATGTTTAGTTGGGATTTATTTTCATCTTCATGAACCCGTTTCTTGTTTTTTTTCTTCAACTGAGTTTTATTGTAGGAATCTTCACATGTGTGACAGGTTATACTTTTGGCCGTCCAGTTTATCAAAATTTTACAGGATTTTGATCTCTGGGTTACATAACAATTACCAGGGTCATTCAACATGCAACAAGTTTCCTTAAAAAATGCCTTTGAAGTGAATTCAGCTGGATTTTTTATCCCAGTACAAAGTTTAAGGGAACATATTACATTAAGCATACCATTCACATTTTCCTGGTTTATCTGCAGAGGAAATCCAGTTTTGAAATCTATATTATTAAGTGTGAGCCATGTGTCATCTTTGCCAAAGGTAACATCACAAAATTGTTGTTTACCATCAACAACAGTTGGTAAAGGACATCTTACTTTATACGCATTATCTTCTTCCAAAGTTGAGCAGTGAGCTGGGATAATTGCAGGACTGTTGCTTTGTGGCCTCACTTTCAGATGTTTGTAGACAACAATTTTTTGGGAATTTTCATATTTAAAAGTTGAACTGACACCAAAAATTCTTGGTATCAGCTTACCTAATAAGTCTTTACTGGGAGGTGCTTGTTTCTTCAAGGAATAGAAGGCTATGCAAGCCTCATAAACATCTGTCAATTTTGAATCACATTCATCCTCTTCAATCACGTAATTAACTGACAACCTGCAATATAAACAAAAAACCAATATGAGTCCTCTTTTTAACATCTAGCAAGATAAAAGTGACTCCCTCCCCCCCAAACCCTCACCCCCTTTCCCCCCAAAAAAAAAATCTTCCTAATAGTTTCAATTTTCAGATATTATAAATACTCTCAGATTAACAGTATAAAAGTAATGTTTGATATGAGTGCCAACACTATGAAAGAAAAGAAAAATCATTACAGCTAATTTCCTAATGCTTGTAGAGTAAAACTTTGGTTGGCTTGCTTGCTTTGATTGTATAATTGTTTATTCAAGTTTTGTAATTAAGATTGATATCTCCAAACAATATATATATGACATAGTTAAACCTGTATATATATATCATATTTAAATTTAATTTGACATTTTCCCAATATAATTGTACAATATATACAAACAAAGCAAGCAAGCTAACAAAAGTCTTCATTTACATACATTAGGAAATTAGCTGTAACAAGTTCTTTACTTGGGACATTCATATATAAATAAGACAAGCGTTACATTTCGACAAAAAATAAAAAAAGAATTAATTGTTAGAAAAGCATGTGTTTTGAATAAATGATCATATTAGATAGTCTTGCATACACATATTGTTTTTATCCATGATAACATGATATAAGATAAATTGGTTAATTGCCAATGAGACAACCCTGTAGGAGACCAAATGACACAGAAATTCATAACTATATGTCACCATACGTACTTCAACAATGAGCCACGCCCATACTGCATAGGGTGTTTTTTTTTGTCATAAAAAGTGTTATATTATCCATAAAATGAATTGCCAGAGGCACTTAAAATAAATTCAACAAACAGTTCTTATAGTATGTGATTTAAGGTATGCTGTGTTTATTTCTGTTTTAGACATAAAAAGGATTCATTTGACAATATACTTTTCTTATTTCAGTGAAAATTTTGGTCATTATTATTTCATCACAAGAGTAGTGGACATTCATTAAGTAGAGACGAGCCAGAGGGATGAAAAAAAATATCATTCTATAGCCACACCTCCCTTACTTTGTACCCCACCAACAGAAGCAAAACATGATAGTATATAAAAGGAATGGAATGTTCTGTCACACCTTCTAGAGCTGATATTGGAATCGGCAAAAGTACAATGGGATATTCCAACATAGCAGTTATCATCCTGCACACTCCTCCAAGATATGATATTAATACCGGCTTATGAAGGGTGTTACAACCATGTAGCTATGACAACCAGTTAACACCTTCTAAAAATGATGATCGCCAATGAATTGAACAGATGACAGTGGTCTCCACATATATTGGTTCCAGTAGGCCAAGGTAATCATGTAAATGTATTTTTTCCATTTAGCACCAATATTTTTAACTGTACATGCAAAATCAAGAGCCTGTTAATCAATTGTTGTGGGTTAGAGACCCTTATTTCTAGTGCAGCAAACTATCAAAGAGCATGGTACTAAGTTTCTCTTTCTTGTTCAAGATTAAAGGTTTGATGAGACAGTTGCTTTGAATTCTGAATGGAAGCTAGGCCACAGTGGTCTTTTGCTGTTCATCATAATTTTGTTTAAACCATGACAAGCTTTTGATCATGTTAGAATTTTGTTCCATTACAATGAATCTTTAACTTTTGTATACATGTATAACATTATTCATTTTACAATATTTAGTTCTCTTGTAATTTCAGTGAGGTGTTTTGTTATTTCATCACAAGAGCTCTGGAATTCATGGAGTCAAGTGGGACATGTATAGAACTTCTGATCTGATGAATTAGACAGCCATTTTTTTGTTATTTGTGCTAGTTATTTTATATAAATATATTTGCAATAAAAATTTGATTGTTTCTAATCTCATTTCAAATGTTAGTGACCCACAGGATGGGAAGATTTATCTTCAATTGTTTGATTGTTGATAATATAAAAAGGAGGAGATGTGGAATGACTGCCAATGAGACAACTATCCACTAAATTGCAAATGATGTGAATATGGTAATTATAGGCAACAATACCACCTTCAACAATGAGAAAAACCCATACGGTATGGTGATGAAGTGAATGTAAGAAATTTGCATCCACAGTTGTTTTTTGTCGAGCCTGCAACTTTTGTTGCCGAAAGCTCGACATAGGGATAGTGATCCTACGGCGGTGTTAGCTCACTTCTTAAAAGCTTTATATTTTAGAACATGAAAGACCTGGATGCTTCATTATTGTATATAGATGCCTAATGTTACGAAGTTTCCGTCAGTCACATGTCTAATGTCCTTGACCTCATTTTCATGGTTCAGTGACCACTTGAAAAAAAAGTTCAGATTTTTTGTAATGTTGAATTCTCTCTTATTACAAGTAATAGGATAACTATATTAGGTATGTGCATACCTTGCAAGGTCCTCATGCCCGTCAGACAGTTTTCACTTGACCTCGACCTCATTTCATGGCTCAGTGAACAAGGTTAAGTTTTTCAGTTTTGGTCTTTTTATCTGATACTATACGTCATAGGTCAACTAAATTAGGTGAATGGAAATATTTTATGATCTACATATTAGTCGCGCAGGTTTTATTTGACCTTGACCTCATTTTCACAGTTCATTGCTCAGTGTTAAGTTTTTGTGTTTTGGTCTATTTTTATTAAACTATAAGTATTAGGTCAACTATATTTGTTTTATGGAAGCATTGTTAGCTGTACATGTCAGCCTGGCATGGTTCATCTGACCTTGACCTCATTTTCATGGTTCATTGGTCTTTGTTCATTTGTTTAGTTATCTTGGTTAATGTAACCTTTATGTGACAATTGTAATAAAGCTTTATATTTAGGACTATCAACATAATATCAATGATAAGTAAAGAAGGCGAGACATTTCAGTGTGTGCACTCTTGTTAAAATAAAAGCAGACAGTCATTGTGACATATTGCTTTACCCTTGTGTCTGTCTATAGCATATAGTAAGTTTGTTAAAAAAAATCTGCCCTTCTTTATCTGAATCATATTAAGGACATCTGTTGTCTAGTATAGTTTCTATTAAAATTTTCCCATAACGGTAACCAACTGACATTATGAAAATAAGTTTTTTTTTTGTTTCCTTTTGTGTGCAGTTATCAATTGATATTAAGTACTAGTATATAATTACCTAATGATAAAAGAGTTGTGAAAGAGACTTAAAAGGACAATCAAACATGGAGGTGGTAAACAAACTCAAATACACATGGCTATATGTATTTTCATGTTTTCTGCTTACAGACTCTTATTCAGGACAGAACAAGAATATTTTGATTAATATTGCAATTAATTGTGTCCTCCATTTAACAGGTTCTCTCGTTATTACATTGAAATTATTTTCAATATTTCAAATCATCAGTCAATTCCCAGAGATGAACTTTATTAGTAGGTGGGCTATGGTTATTGTTGTCAGTCTGTTTTACCAATTTAATATGTTGAGACTTCAGAATATATGATTTGGACTATTTACAATGGTGGCCTTTTCTAGATCTTGACGATAACAGATTGATACTGATAGTAGATTTTTCATATTTGTTTTGGGTTTCACGTACTAATAGATAATACTCTAAGAGATAATTGTTGTGGTATGAAAAGAGATGCATGTTGCTAATTTGCATGAACTCTTATTCTGTGATGTTATTTATATTAATAGGCTTTTTATTCTTATTCTATTTTGAAATCCAATGGAATATAAAGCCTGATAATTTGAAAGTTGGTTTACATACAAGGTCATAGGTCAACCCTTGATTTATACTACACACCATATGATATATTGGTAACTTAAAAGGTTGGTCTGCATACAAAGGTCATACACCTAGGTCAACATTTTATTTGTATCATGGACCATATTATATTTATATAAGTTTGGTCTACTGACAAGGTCACAGATTTACACAAGAAATAAAAGTTTCGTATATTTGTATAGACTATCAGAACTATTGTATGCTTCATATTTTGCACCAGAAGTACGCAATAGTTGAGGTCAAAGGCAAACCATTTAATGAAATACATTGGTTTGAGTTGATTATACCAGAAATATATCTTGTATACATGCAGCTGGTAAATATATTTATATACATTACTAGCTATATATAAACCAGTAAACAGAATAACCAATAAAAGTAAACTTTGGTGATTAGTTAAAGAGTATTAATGGTTCTAAGACAGGCCCATTTTCATTTCACTATAACAGATAGAAGAGATTTGGTCAAAGCAAGCTTTCAAAAGTTTTGGTACAATATTTTAAATTGTTGACATGCTAGCATTTGTGCATGTGATTATATAATGTCAAAAGTAACCCTTTTAGTATACATGTACTAGTATTCAGACCAAAAATTTGAGTTAACTTCAACAAACAAAAAGAAAAGGGGGGTTGATTTATATACATTTAATTTGGTTTTACCATTATTTTGAATAATATAAATAGATAATTTATAACAAAACCGAAATCGCATTTTAAGTAGTTTATATACTTTTTTCATAAGATTGGAATCAGAACCTAAGGTCATTTGTCCATGTTTTATTATTTTCTGAATTCTTTATTTATGCATAAAAAAGCAAAAGTAGGTAATGTGATATTGCATATGCATTAACATACCTTTTTGGCAATAGGATAAAAAAGCATAAATGCTTGAAATCTTGATTCACAATTAAAACAGGTCTACTATTTTTTAGACTTCACGAACCAATAAAATAACAAAAATAAATGATTATTATGGCACCAGCTTGAATGCATGTATTTCATATGAAATGTATATTTTGTTTCAGACACTTAATTGCATTCAATGAAAAAATTTCAAGAATCTATGCATAATTATTTTGATTTTTTAAATTTATTTTTTTTTAATCAATACTACAGTTCACATCCTCAATTTCAATAAAAAAAAATTAACAGAAGGATCCCTTTATTGATAAATTATGCAATGCTGGGAACTCTTCTTAAACCATAAAATTTATGAATTTCTTATTTTTGGGCATGCTCCCCCTTTTTTGTGTGCAATAGAAATTCTAAATGAGGACATCATTGGGCAGATAACTGCATTAGGGTATTGTCTATTGATGAAATCATGTATTACCATATAACTGCATTAATCTGATTAGACATACTCAAGTCTTCTTTCTAGCACTGTTTTAAGTTTTCAAATAAGTGAAATTTAAATTTCCCGCATGCAAACTCTTTACAGAAAAGAGTTATTTCCCTTGACTAACTGAACAATTTAAATGAAAAAAAAGACCGGGTTTTTTAATAGTTCGACATCATAATACTTTAGAATTAATTACTAGCAAGTACTTAAAAAATCTGTATAATATATTTCGACTGTTTGTTTAATAAATTAGAATACCTGATTTGCATATATTCAGTGCGATCCTCCATTCATTAGGACTTCCGGGTATGGAGTTACAGAAAATCTGGAGTCCTGTCTGGACATCAAAATAAGCTGTAAATGAATAATTAGTGACCTGCAAAGAAGTTTAAATGGTAAATTGAAGTAAAAATATGTTTTGCAATCGACGGATAGCGTTTATTCCGACCCAAAACGTCCGTTTTAAAAAAAGTAGGAAAATGCGTTGCATTCCTGTCGCTTCTCTCTTCGAGAGAAGCTCTACTATGATAGTCGACTTTGGTATATTTTTACCCCGTTATTGATAGGATTTCAAACTCCTGTGGTCAAAATCAAAACAATGAACGCGAATTTAGTGAATTTTTCGTGCCTTCGTGAGTTTATTCTTCTTGAAATAGTGACATTTTAATTTTACGTGGGAACCTAGAGTTCAACGACTACACATACACGGACTTGCTTATTCTTTGGAAATTCAAGTTTCATATTTCACCCGGCAACCTGTTTTTGTAATGACCTTGTAAGCCAATTTTCAACACGAAGTTTGCAAATTTGACGTTTCAGCCATTTTATCCTGTATTTTACACTGCAATGTTAAAAGCCTCTCGCTTCGATTTTTAAAATAGCTCAGGAACCTGTATTTTTGAAACAACAGTCATTATGTTTCGTTTAAATGGTGTATATTGTTGTTTATATTCATTTTCTGCCCGGCAACCTGTCTATCACTTAAATTAAAATTAAAACAGATATTGTTTCAAAATTCCCTATCATTTTAATGTAATTTCCGTGACCCGTATCCGATTTCTTTAGTATAATATTCAAATAAGCAAAGTGGCGTTGATTTCTGGATATGGGTACATTATAGTTCGTTTGTGTGTGTGTGTTACATTTCGGTGCTGTGTCGTAGTTCTCTTATATTTGATACGTTTAATTTCCCTCAGTTTTAGTTTATTTTAGTATATTCGTTGGATACCAATTTTCGTGGATTTCATGGGAACAGGGGAACCACGAATTTAAATATTCAATGAAATACAAATTTTCCAAAGGAATGCATGCAAACTTTTCCAAAACAACGAATATAAAAATATTCGAATATGTGAGTTTTTCGCAATCCACGAAAATTGGTACCCAAGAAAATAAATGAATCCACAGTATTCATCTTGATCAGTAAACGTTTGTCTTTTACAGCCCTTACAGCCCGTGCTTGTCCTAACTAACCCATATCGCCGATCAAATATTTACAAAAGCATTCATTTGAAAAAAGGCCAACATGTCTATCAATGGTGTGCTTCGTTCAAATAACGAAATTACAGTTTAATTTTCACACCAATAGAAAGTTATCTGTATGATCAGTATGTCGGTACTTTAATTTTGATAGGGTATGTTTCAGTCTTTTTATCGCTATGTGCACATCTCCAATATAACATGTATAACTGTTATCTAAGATCTTAATGTAACCACTAATCTAAAGAAATGCAAAACATCTCAAGAAGATTGTTTTGAAGGATACAAATAGTGATATTTGTACCTTTGTCATGTTTTGATAAATGTAAAAATAATTGACGACTTAAGTCATTTTAAAATTAAAACTACCTTTAATACTGTAGTTTTGACATTCCTAACATCAGTATGCAATCGATATATATATATACGAACTTCGTCCCTTTTCACGCCTGGTAAACCATCTAATCTCAACCAAAATGTTGAGACGGAAAAAAGTATTCTGGCACTTCCTGTTGAGTCTTTCTGGTTCAAAATATCCAAAATAAACACAGGGTAGGTCGACTTTTCGTCAATTAACTGAAAATCAATGACTTTTTTGTAAAATAGGAGAATGTCATGCCATAGATAATTGAATTAGGATTTGTTTCGTGTATAACACGGACCAATATGATTTAAAATGACATTGGAATGACTTTTCTCCTGCAGGTAAATGTGGCCAGTGCAGTCAGCTATTGACAAAATTACAGTGAAATCATTGATAAACTACGTATATATCAGTAAATTAGTATTTTTCTAAAACCTTATAATCATAAAATTACAGTTTGCTCCTTTTCTTTACTAATATAATTTAATTAAGCTATATGTTATGAAGTAGATCATGTTGAGATTTTCTGGTATCGGTTGAGATATTCTGGAACAATGTTGAGATCTTCTGGTGATTTAAATTTTCAACTAGCTTAGTATCAATTATACATACAAATGTACGACCGCCAAAATTCATAAACTTTGTATATTGTTTGACATTTCAATTGTCATTTTAATCTTATCTTTTTCAACTGTCATTTTATTCGTGTCTGTATAGTTATGACAGGCAGCTTCTAAAGAGACCTTTGGTTGTACTAAAGTGAATAGTTAATAGTGAATAGCTGTGTTTTTTCTGGCGCTGGAGATTAATAGTCTAGCGTTTGAGAAGCAGTTTACATTTGCAGTGCTTGGGGTTAACATCAGCACTAAACTTTAACTATACACAGCTACTTTTGCATAGGTACTGTTTCTAGCAATTTCACAAAGTAAAATGTCAGTGGGTCAGTTATTTTTCTATTACGTTTTTTTCTATGTTTATAATCAACATGAACAGGAGTAAAACTGCGCAGATTGTAGTATTGATGTTTTAATGAGTCATTAAAATACTCATTTTCTAACTAAATGCATATTCAGGACGAGTACGTGAAATGTAAACATGAATGTTATATGAACATAAACCCTCCTTTGTACTAGATTGACACGTGTGTGCTTTTGAAAATGAAATTGATATATACGTCCACTTGTATTCTTGTCCATCTGATGAATTAAGCATTTTCCAACTGATTTTTAGAGTTCGTTCCTATGTTGTACTGTTATTCTACTGTCCAATGTTAGGGGAGGGTTGGAATCCCGCTAAAGTGTTTAACCCCGCAATATTATGTATGTATGTGTCTGTACTTAGTTAAGAGCCTGTAATTCAGTGGTTGTCGTTTGTTTATGTGTTACATATTTGTTTTTCGTTCATTTTTTTTTTATATAAATAAGGTCGTTAGTTTTCTCGTTACTATTGTCATTTCGGGGCCTTTTATAGCTGACTATGCAGTTTGGGCTTTGCTCATTGTTGAAGGCCGTACGTTGACCTATAGTTGTTAATCTCTGTGTCATTTTGGTCTCTTGTGAAGAGTTGTCTCATTGGCAATCATACTCTATTTATATAAATATTTATAGTATACAAGGTATTATCCCGCAGAGATTTGTCACTCTTTAAGAACGCATGCACATCCGTAAAAAGAACGGACGACTACCGGATGTACAACGGACACTTCATCAGTTGAATGTCCGTTAATTCAAAGTATTGAACATGCTCGAAATTCTCCACCGGACAGAAGGGACATTGATGGATATCACGGATGTTGAACGGACATGAAACGGAAATTAACGGACGTCTTACGGACATGAACGGATTGTAAAAAGTAATCCGTTTGCGCTATCCGTTAAGGTGTAACATGCAATAAAATATTTGTTATCGTTAAAAAAAAAAGTGTAGCATGTGCTTAAATCTCCGGTCACACCTTACCAGATAGCGCGAACGGACGCCGCACGGATAACTTTTTTTCAATTCGTTCGTTCCGTGAAACGAGTGTTGTTATCCGTTATAGACGACCGTACATATCTGTTTCATTCCGTTCAGTATCAACTTTATCAGTCGACATCCGGTTGGTCCGGTGAAATTTTTTTAGCATGTTAAAAACCTTTGAACGGACGTTCAACGGATGAAGTGTCCAGTAGGCGTCTGTTTTTTGTTTACAATACTCGTCCGTCCTGTGTTCGTTTTGTATCTGTTACTCGTCCGTTAAACATCCGTTGGAGGTCCGGTAGACAGGTTCACTAACGATCTTTACCGGACATATAAAGCATAAAATGGATGTGAGACGGACATGAACAGAAGGATAACAGAACGATAATTGATTATAAAACGGATACACACCAATTGAAAATCGCGTCAGGAAAAAACAATTAATTGTATGTTGGTTTTCTTTAGTATCATGCATATTTACGGCTTTTTATAGCTGACTACATGTATGCGGTATGGGCTTTGATAATTAATGAAGGCCGTATGGTTACCTATAGTTGTTAATTTCTGTGTCATGTTGGTCTCATGTGGAGAGTTATCTCATTAGCAATCATACCACATCTTCTTTTTTATATGATCTTTTAAATCATGATCAGGCAAAGTTATTGGCTTTTTATTCTGATATTTGTTTTCTAATTCTTTTCAACCCCTATACCATTTCTCGGCATACTACAAGTCCGTTTTATTTGTTCATTACATTACGGACATAAAATGAAAATTCACATTAAATATCTGCATTCCTGCATCAAATTTTGCTGACTTGATAGAAAGTCTGGACCTTCGATCCAAGATGGAGGAAGACACCCATACCACCTTAAAATCGTTTTGAGTTACTCTTAAATTTCCTAGCTGTTAGTTCCCTTTTTTAATAAATGTCGGGCGGATATTGAGAATACCCTCTGCACACTAGACCACGATCGCACAACGCTCACGGTGATCTAAAATAAATTCAAATCGTGTTGAGGTCGTGGTGCATAAAATGTTACGGAAAATTCGTTATTTTCATGTTTTTTTTTCCTGATACAACGTCCTCATTACGCTTCTATACAACGATCCTGCTACAATTATACCACGTTCTCTTCTCACCACCTTTATTCTGCGCATAAGTTCTTGTGGACAGGCCCCCCTTTTTTCAACCAAAATCCGGTATTTTTTTCGTTTTGTATTGATTTCAATAATTTTATCGTTTTTCTGTTTCATTGGAACAAAAACATACTAGTAGAAGTAGTAGTAATATATATAGTGGTAGAGACAGAGGTCCTCGGGCGTTATCCTGATCCAGTAAAAATGTTGGACCGACCAATCCAACCTGAATCACAACATATTGCTGGTCAATGTAGATCAAATAACGATGTTTTAATGAAAGATAGAGGAAATGACACAATGATATGTGTCATTCATGGTTGGGCCCGTAGGAAAAAAGAGACATGAGGTCCAAAATACATACATACAAAACCTAGAGAGCTTTTATATCTTTATGTGAAAATGACAATGAGAACGACTATAGAGCTGGAAATCGTCGTAGTAATATGATCGTAGTCAGGTCTTAAGAATAGCGTGATGAGGACACCGGGCTTGATCGTACTAGAATCGACTTTTGTAAAGGATACGGTCTTGAACTGCTAAGCATAACCGTAGAATAGTCGTAGTGGTTGGGTCGCATTAATACGGTATAGTCTAGTGGTTGTATTAAGGTAGCAGTAACATCGACGTTACATCAATAATTTATTGAGATTTTCATCCTCAGATAATTTTATTATTCCAAAACCAAATACAGAGTTGTATAAGTCTAGTTTCTCGTACAATGGACCAAAAGTGTGGAATGCTCTTCCTAATTCAATAAAAAAAATCAAATACAGTATCAGAATTTAAACATAAATACAAATCTATGTACTTTTAACATTACCATCATATTTTTACTGTAATGCCATATCATAATTGTTTATTGTATTTTAAATTGTACATAATCTTTATTTACCATTATTATTGATGCATTGTTTATTTGTTATGTAATTATTATTGTATTAAGAGAGCCTTATTGAAAATTGGTGTAATCCAAATGAGTTACTCTCTCTAAATAAAGATATTATTATTATTATTATTATCGTATAGCGCAGTAAATGTATCTGCGACTTGAATCGCGCTCAAGATACGATGGCACAGCGATCTTTGTGGACTACGACCTTTACGTGCTCCTACTTAGACATGATTTCGCAACGACATATCACGATTGTTTTGAACATGTTGGCTACTCTCAATACGATCTTCTAGACCTCAAGACCGTACCACCGCACGACAATACTGCGATCTACACAATCGTAGTACAATCGTCAAAAGCATTATTTATAGAGATCGTAGTGCGATCATGGCCTAGTGTGACGGGGCCGGGGGTATACTATAAATGTTGCTGAATATTACCAAATATTAAGGATGTGCCCTGAATACAGTTGTAAACAAACAATCTAAGTTATAATCATTTCAATACAACACGTGTTATTACGCTAAGTTGGACTGCATAAAGCAGTTTCAAAATCGATAATTTTTTTTGTGATAAGTAATATAATGACAAAAATGACATATTTTACTAACAAATAGATTATCACCACCATTAAGAAGTCATCCTGTATGAAAAATTAAACCTAGAAAAGGGGGTCTGTTCGATTGAATAGTTTTTAACTATTTTATTTCTTTATAAATGTAAGCATTTTCGACATTAAATAAAGTCTTTTAGGAATCGAAATCATCTAAAACATAATAATAAATAAATATTGTAAAATAATCTTATTTATACTTGTAAAGCATGCATTTTTCTATCGGCAATTCTTGAAATTGTATCAGTATTTAGATTTTAACTTACCACAGACAGAAAACATATATATCAGGTTAACCGCAAAAAGGTAAACTCGAATAGTACCGCTCACTGATAAAGTTTCGTTGTTCATTTTGGGAAATAACTTTATTTTTACAACAGAAATTACATTTAATTATTTAAATTAAACTTTAGCATAGCTATTTTAGCATTTTTTGTCTTTATATAGTAATATTGCATGCGTTTAGGATTGCTAGTCGTAGTTAATTTGAACTTTGAAACCTCAGCGCCAATATTTTAACAATAATAGACTTTATGACACAAAGTTACCAGAAAGTCTCAACATTGTGACAGAAAGACTCAACCAGTACCTTTATATCTCAACCATTTAATTATAAATTGGATATAAATGTTGAAATTACTGCATGTTTCGCATGTTTCGCATAGACGAGTTGGGAAAGAAAGGGAATGCGCTGGTTTAGTACGAATTAATAAAGGTACGAATTGTCAACCACAGATTGAATGGTATATCAAACACGTGATTCTGTACGCCAATCGAAAAGTTAGTTTCGTTTTATACGGGAAAGTCCCAAGTTACACCAGAGTAAGCAGGCAAACTGTGTGGGTTTTATTACCAAAACATATAAATGCAGAAGTTGTTGACGTTTGCTTCTTGGTCTCATGGTAAGTAAGTCTAACACAAGCATTAAAATCAATTTAATTTAAAATTTATACAATGCAACGGCTGAAAAGTAAACTTTATTTATAGCAGGTCATGTAATTTGCTAGTCCAAATAATTATGACGTCTTGAGAGGCTATTATAATTTTTTTTCTTCAAAGAAAAAAATTATAATAGCCTCTCAAGACGTCATAATTATTTGGACTAGTAATTTGCATTTAAAAATGAAAATGTTATAAACGTCAATGACACTACGAATACGACAGCAATTTCTAAGAACATCTGATTTTTTTAAAAAGAATAATGTATATTATATATAATATAGAAGGCTTCAAAATGTAACAACGCTAATTGTATAAGACTTAAAATGCAACAAAAACATTGCATAGATAAAAACCTTGCTGCGGTAGAGACATTTCAACTAAAATGAATGACATATTCAAGTAATGCCTTAAAGAGAACTCATATTTTCTTAGAATGTTTATTGAATAAAACAAGAACTCCTACCAAATCTCGTCATTGACCAAAGGGAGATAACTTGAATGAGGAAAAATTTAGAGTGAGAGAAAAAAATGTCTTTAGTAAACATTTGCAGTGTGAAGTAAACAAATAGACAAGGATCATGGAACTTGTGTTTCTCCTTTTTTGCAGGGTATCCCATATCAAGTGTTAGGCTATTAACAAGGATAGGAAATAACTAAATGTATGTATATGCATTCAAGGCATGTGTATACATATATATATATATATAAGTTATCCTCTTATTTTTTAGGTAAGCTTTCATTCGAATATTACGATCATTTTTATTTAAAAGGAAAAAAACATTAATATAGAGTTTCTTTAAGACTACCGAGCAAATGTAGTGTAACGATCAACTAATATATTCTTCTTTCGTTAATGTACACCCACATAGCTTTAAAAAAGAAGAAGCAAGTGGTACTTTTTCATTAATTAGCGAGGGATTGTTCATTCTTGCTTAATTGGTTATATATGTTTTTATTGTATAGCTCATAATGCCATTGACACATCTGGGGTAATTTTAATAGCCTCCAGTTAATAACAATTTTAAAACTTGAGCACAATTGTAATTACATGACATTAAAAGTAATGAGTTAAATTGTGTTTTTGCCATACATATATATGCATTACAGTCTTTTTGTTAAAATGACTGAAAAATAAATATAAATGTTTTTTTTCTGCACTTCCACAGGTAGATAAAATTATATTAAAACACAAACATAAATATTTAGGCAACACTCCTTTTGCGCCAATTACCGTTTTGCAGGGGTATCATTTGCGCCAATATTTTGTTTTCCAAATGTATCAATTGCGCCAATATTCGGAACTCATTTGCGCCACTTTACATGTACACATGCATATCATAAATATTAATGATTAATATTTATTCTTATGTTTGGCTTAAAAAGTATTATATGTTCGGAGATATATTTCACCATGAAAATGAGCTTCTGGAGACTTGAAGTGCATTAGACAGTCCATGTACAGAGAGATAAGAAACATTATATGATCCCACCATCCGTTTGGGCTGAAACTCTATCTATCAGTAATAGAACAGAAGTATTCCACAGGAATTATTATGAACTGTTTTATGTATTTCATCTTTAAATGTTTGTCTTTTTGGACAATAAAGTGAAGTTACAAGCTACTACATACATTAAATTGGGAAGTAGTAAGGCGGTAAGAAGAAAGTATGTTTCAGAAAAGGAAATATTTGCCGTGTAAACTGCCGGTTCCAAATCCGAATAAAGGAGGAGGGAAGTGATTTTTCTTCTATAAATGGTGCAATCGTATGTTTTATTTTTGGCGCAAATGATACCATGTAATTTTAAAACAGGTGGCACAAACGTAGCATTGGACAAAAAAAGTTGTGGCGCAAAAGGACGCATTTTTGGCGCAAACGGATCTCTCCCAATATTTATAACTACAAAGACCCATCGAAACAACATCTGATACACAAATTTAATAATACTTTTAGATATTTGGATGATATTTTGGCTCTCGATAATGACGTCTTCAGTATGTATATTAAAGTAATTTATCATGTTGAACTTACTTTAAATAAAGCTAATACTAACAATGACCACTGCCCTTTCCTCGATCTTGATATCTATATCACTAAAGGAAAGCTGAATACTAAAATTTATGATAAAGGAGATGATTATTTCGTTAATTATCCATTTTTAGATGGTGACGTTCCCTTGTCACCATCTTACGGTGTTTATATATCTCAACTTGTACGATTCGCTCGTGTATGTAACAATGTTTTAGATTTTAACCGGAGAAATTTATGTATTACTGAAAAATTATTACACCAGGGTTTACGATATCACAAACTAGTCAAAACATTTACTAAATTTTATCATCGGTATAAGGACATCATTCGTAAATATAGCTCAACATGCAGACTTCTTATACGTTCAAGTATTTCACATCCAATTTTTTATGGAAATATTCTTTATAAAGCACAAAGGTGTCAGTATTCACCTCAGAAACTAACAAAACCTTTGAATAGACTTATTAAGAGGGGATATAGCTACGATACTGATGTCAGGTCATTAAAGATTGAATATTTTGGCGTTAATATTGATTCACTTATAGGGTCTTTGCGTCGGAACTAAACACATTTATTCAAAAACCAGTTGTTGGCATGACACAGGTTATGTTCTTCTCATATATGTTATGATGGTATGATACTAAACCCCTAACGGGAAGGATTGTGCCTGATGTTGAAATCATAATTTTCAGTCAGTTTAATTGAAGTCTGGAGCTGGCATGTCAGTTATCTACTAGTAGTCTGTTGTTATTTATGTATTATTGTCATTTTGTTTATTTTCTTTGGTTACATCTTCTGACATCAGACTCGGACTTCTCATGAACTGAATTTTAATGTGCGTATTGTTATGCGTTTACTTTTCTACATTGGCTAGAGGTATAGGGAGAGGGTTGAGATCTCACAAACATGTTTAACCCCGCCGCATTTTTGCGCCTGTCCCAAGTCAGGAGCCTCTGGCCTTTGTTAGTCTTGTATTATTTTAATTTTAGTTTCTTGTGTACAATTTGGAAATTAGTATGGCGTTCATTATCACTGAACTAGTATATATTTGTTTAGGGGCAAGCTGAAGGACGCCTCCGGGTGCGGGAATTTCTCTCTACATTGAAGACCTGTTGGTGACCTTCTGCTGTTGTTTTTTTCTACGGTCGAGTTGTTGTCTCTTTGACACATTCCCCATTTCCATTCTAAATTTTATGTAAACAAACATGTCGAGTTTATTTTTGTATGATCTTTACAATAGTGTGTACCTTCAATATTACGTCAGTAGGCATTGTTTCGGTGTGCTAGTATTATATACGATTGTAATACACATTTACGACTTCATAAAGTGCCATTCATCATATAGTATTCATTTTGATATAAATTTTATAATACTTTTGTTCATAATTATAATATCATGCATGTATCTGGTTCATGGGTACAATTTGTTATTGAAACTATTGGTAAAGTAGACAAATATGCCGTTCCACTATGAGTGCAACAAGATATTTTTCCTACCTCTATTTCCTCTTCTCATTACATGTTAATCTAGCTTTGATCACTTCTTCGATAGAGAAAAGACTTTATTGAGAACATAAACATGATAAACAAGCAAATGATAAAAACACTTCACTTTCAATGTTTAACATCGGTATACTGCTGTTGTTTGTGTTTATAAACTGAATTAAAGTTTTTAATAAAGACATGAAACAGGTAAATAATTATACCCCCGCTTTAAAAAAGGGGGGGTATACTGTTTTACCTCTGTCTGTCAGTCCGTCTTTAACATCTAAATACACATAATATAATATAATACTAAGTAGATTGAATAAGATACCTATTTCAACTAATAACCGGGTTTGGTTTTAGTCGTCGGGTTCATATAGTTTTGCAAGATCACCTTCTTAGGTTAAGGATGTTTGCTCCTCTATTTTTTGAATTTTTGCCAGATTTTCGGAATCATCTGGTTTTATCCATGTATTGTCATTATAAAAATTTGCCCGCTAACCCCTACTTTTTTCCATAATTTTATAACATAAAGTTTAAAAAGCCCTATTTCAAATTCTTATGAAATCCTTGTTATTATTTCATAGTTTTTGAAACAAAAAATGTGCCAATGTAAAATGAATGGAAAATCTAGAGAGAATTATTTCTTTCAATTTTTCAATGGCTTATATCTCGAAAACTAGCACACGGACCCTCTATTTTTTCCTACTTTTTAAGTTGTTTTATTTATATACTAACAATTCATAATAGTCTTTTAAAAAGGTTGTTTTTTTAAACAGAGTAGCGAACATCCTTAACATAACATTTTAATACAAAGAATATTTTGAATCACTTTAATGAATAATAATAGATGAAAGAATATAAACTCTAAAATAGGTATAAGATGGTAGGTACTCATATTCGAGGGTCACAAGCCCTGAATGTTAGAGACGATTACATCTGATATATATCGGTGTAACAAATTATTTTATCTGTTCTCTTGTTATAAAAAGTACAGCTAGTTTTGATTAAACAGAAAAGAGTCATTATCTCAAATTGTTCAGAAGCAGTAACACTTTCATTAGATGTTTTGTAGCATTGGAATGTTATCTCAATGCGTCTATTTTTGCTGCCATCGGATTGAAATATGTCCATAATTATAAATTAACTGTTAACAAAACATTGAATTTTGGAAAAAAATTAAGGCTTTTCTACCGCAGGAATAGATTACCTTAGCTGTATTTGACTAAACTTTTAGGAATTTGTGGTTTGCAATGCCCTTCAACTTCATACTTTATTTAGCCTTTTAAGCATTTTTTTATTCGAGCGTCACTGATGAGTCTTTTGTAGACGAAACGCGCGTCTGGTGTAAATATGGAATTTTAATCCTGGATAACTATGATGAGTTTATTTGCAACCGGTCGGTTGATGCCACTGCTGGTGGAGATTTATTTCCCGATGGGTATTACCAGCTCAGTAGACTTGAGTTATCATTGATATGTTCATAATTATGAATAAACTGTTTACACACTTTGAATTTTGGAAAAACGAAGGCTTTTCTACCTCAGGTATAGATAACTCTACCTATATTTGGCAAAATTTTAGGAAGTTTTGGTTCCAATGCTCTTCAACCTTGTACTTTATTTGGCCTTTTAAACATTTTTTTTATTCGAGCGTCACTGAAGAGTCTTTTGTAGACGAAACGCGTGTCTGGCGTTAATATGGAATTTAATCCTGGTATCTATGATGAGTTTATTTATTCAAAGCGTGCGTATGGAATGATTATAAGATAAATTATTCGGAGGGTTCATCTTATCATGGCCTACTTTTCATGGTTCAAAAATACAGACGTATACCCCTGTTCGATAGTCATAAATCAATTAAGCGAAAACATATCCGGGTTACAAACTAAGCCCGATTGAATCTTATCACGTATAACAGCTGAACACTAGAAACACTGAGCTGCAAAAAAAAACCCAACACCAACATGCATAAAACAGATTATTTGATAACAAGTGTCATTGCTAAGTGTTCCTGGTTTAGTTAATTTCTAAGATATATGTATGGTAAAGTTCACCTCACCTTGAACTCATGTTCATGATTCCGTGGTTAAAATTTATGTTTCTAGCTTAGTTTCCAATACTCTGTAAGTGAAATGTAATGCTAGCACAATTTGGTGAATAGAAAATTAAGACATCAATGTCCATACATATGACAGGGTTAGTCTGTACTTTACCCTATTTACCTGGAGCAAAAAAAATATTTTAATTGTATGATGTACTTGTGTTAGGTTTTGAGATATTCAGTAGACATTTAAGTATGACCAGGAAGGATCAGTCAAAATATGTTAGTGTGTCCTTGCTCGTTGAACATTAAAGGCAAACGATTCAATATTTGTACATCAGAAAACTGGTTTTAACATGTTCAAAGCGGTCGTAAAATCCGTACGCGATGGAGAAAATTTATCCAGTATCTGATTTATATGTGCAATTAAGATGTGGTGAACATTGGGTTCCTGATTCCAACATCTTCCCCTCATCTAACTTTTCTCCTTCTTACTTACAGACGAAAATCGATGAAAGATATTTTCTCAGGATATCCCAAATGTTACCCTCTTTCTGATCCCACAGCTCTCACTGACTCCAACTCCCTTCGCCCTGCACTGCTATTTCCTTACCATAGTCCCTACTGCTCATTGTCATCCTCATCACTATTAGCCTCTTATCTGTGTTGATTTGCTTTAGTAACAAATTTCATCAAATAAAGGCAACAGGAAAATACCGATGTTCAAAGGTCATAAATCGATTGAGTGAAAACAAATCCGGGTCACAAACTAAAATGTAGGCGATCATTTAGATCTGACGTATTTGTTGATATAAATATATTTTTTGGGTTATTCAAATACACGTAGAGTTAGTACTCATAAAACAATGTGTACCAAGTTTTCTTCTTATATATTAGATTATGACACTCGATTGAGTAATTATGATGAGGTCATTTACCAATAGTTGTCTTTGAAGTTGTTTAATTGGTTTGTATATAAACGATTCATACATAAAATTTCGTTGATTAAAAAACGTTTAATTGATTTAAATAAAATCGTTTGCGTTTTGGTGCTAGGTTGTGACTTTGTCATGTTGCGCACTTGCATTATGTGCGGCCCGTGCCGTCATAAAGATTTCGTTTCAGGGACGAATAGAATAAGATTTTAAAACGTCTAACAAATGTTAGTCAGTACTTCGGTACTGACATGATTTAACAAACTTTACTAAAATTGTCCGTTTATAAATTTTGAAATTATTAAGAAACTAAGGTTTAAACTCCCTAAGGCAAAGTTGGCTTTAGATGAATTTGGCTATTTATTTTATGTATTGTGACATATAGCTCTTCAACGGTACGGATTACTATTATACATATAAGTAATGTAAAAAAAAAAAACAATGTTCAACAAACTATTTAAACTCATCAATACTTGTACTTGTACTCGACAAAATTTTATACTTGTCACAAATGCTCTTTTTCTTCCTAGATATTTCTTTGTTAAGTCTCCAACAAATATTCGAGAAAACATTAGTTTTTTTATTTTAAATTACAAGGTTTCTTTAAAATGCGTTCTGCATTGGTATTACACAAACGTAGTATGCATATGTTATATAATTCAAACGATTCAATGAAAATTAACACAACTATGAATGTATGAATTTATGGCATTCAAGGATTCCAAATCGAAAGTATAAACTAAAGATATAGTTTTCATGTGATTCAAGATTCATAAAAATATCCCCTCGATTGTCTATCGTTACACCGTCTAAATAATTAATTAATAAAAGGAATTGAAAAATGTACGGCTATGGTAAATCGAGTTTTGAGGCCCCTAACCAGAGTAACCATTTAATGCTTCTTTATAATTTGTTCTTTGATCGCGTTTTTTTCATAAATGTAATGTATCTGACCATTACCCATTTTAACATTGACATACGTAGGTTTCAATCTATTTAAACATTTGAATAGCTTTCACATTTCTTGTACTGTACTTGTTTTTCAATATCATTCATATCGGATTTTATTTTACAATCGTCTTTCAATTTTTAGAAAATTAACATATATAAGCTACCTTTTCAGTCTTAAAATTGATTGCGTATTGTTGTTTCAATCATGTTTTGTAGATTTGTACATGTTACTGCACTGTCAGAGTGTAAAGTAAAAGAGGAATCCAAATCAACAGTAATGTTGTTCAAACTCATGACTTTGGTAAGTCGACTAAGTTGTACATGGTCATTTCGGGGTCCTTTATAGCTGACTATGCAGTATGGGCTGTGCTCATTGATGAATGCCATACGGTGACCTATAGTTGTTAATGTCTGTGCCACTTTGGTCTCTTGTGAACAGTTGTCTCATTGGCAATCATACCACATCTTCTTTTTTACAAGTAATTTTTTTTAATTAACAGAACGATTTAAACGTACAAAATTTATTCCTTTTGTTTGTGTTTTTGTTGTTAAAAATTGATAACAATTCTACACCTCTGATACTGATTAATATATTGACATAAAAATGTGTGTCGTCCATAACACCTGTGATTTCTTTTGTAGTGGTTGATTTACCTATATGGATGTATATGTTTTTAAGAATTGACTGAGTTTCAGTTATTATGTTTATATTTTCTATTTGCATGTAAAAGTTAAGAAATAAAAAAGATATTTCATTCAAATCATTTAGTTTATAGCTACTATATACACAGGACTGTTTTCATTGTACAATGTTGTATACAGTTTTGATTTAAAAGAAAAGCCGACATGTTGGAAATAATAAAGCCATTAAATGCAGTAACTTTGTTTTGTTTAGACACTACTTTTGTGTTCCTCAGTTAGTGGCTCATTAGGGTTATTGACCCAGATATTACTCACGACTGGCTTTCAAATAGTATATCTATGATTAGATTATGGTACCCTTCTTTCATTTTTAACCGGATTTTTGTGACACAAATGTCGGTTATTGATTTGGGGATGTACGGCGGGCGGCAATCAAATGTTGTCCGTGCATTAACTCATGAACCGTTCAACCAAAGCTTTTAAAATTTTAATGTGTTGTTACTGACAACTAAATGAAGGTCAAGTTCGATTTTGACTTTTACCGTTCAGGAGTTATGGTTCTTGAAAAATTAAAAAATGGTGTTTCCAGTCGTGTCCGTGCATTTTTTCATAAACCATTCAACCAAAGCTTTTGAAATTTTATATGTTGTTACTGATGACAAAATAGAGGTCAAGTTCAATAATGACGATTTTGACTTTTACCGTTCAGGAGTTATGGTTCTTGAAAGATCGTAAAATGGTGTTTCCATTCACGTTGTTGCGTTTACTAATGAACCATTCAAGCTAAGCTTTTCAAATTTTAATATGTTGATACTGACTTCAAAATGGAGGTCAAATTTGATATTGACGATTTTCACTTTCAGCATTCATCAGTTATGGTTCTGGTGATATTGCCAGGACACAAATAAATGTTAATAAATCCGGTTTGCTGTCGTTGTGACAGCCTCTTGTATGATTTTCAATTAGCTCATATCTTAGTCTACAACATACAAATGTACCTCGCTTTCACAAAATATACATTATAATTTGAAACGGTATCAAATAATATGACGAAAAGAAAAGAAAACAGGTACGATTTTCTATTTCAGGCACATTTATGTGCAGCCTTTCCATTGAAATGTCCTGAAGCAGCGCAATGGCGCCTTCGTGCAAATAGTCACTGTGCTGATTCATCAAAATATTTGTGTCTATGGGATGATAACATTAAAGAATATTCTGAAAATTGTACAAGGTTTGAATTTCAGAAAGCAGGTAAATGCATGAGTCAACGCATCAGTCATTTTATTATTATTTTTGTTCATAATGTTCGAAAAGAATATCAAGCATACAAGCACATACTTGAATACATGAATTTTCAGCAATTATTACTTGTTATCAATATATATTTGATTTTTAACAAGTCCAAAACACCTTTATTATTTGTTGTTTGTAAATACTAATATACATGCGAGATAATGAATAGCATTTCATTTTAATAAAGCATGTTTTAGAATTACGTTATTTCTATTATCCTATATGCATTTTTAATTGAATGGGGCAAATTATTATTTAACAGAAAAAAATCTCAAAACAAATAAAAAAAGTTCCCTTAAAAATTAAAAACCAATTGTTCAGAGAACAATTGAAGGTCTTTCCACCAGTTAATATCTATTTTGATATTAAAATATTAAAAATCAGTCTAAAATGTCAGTTCATATGGCTTTATGATGTATAGATATGAATTAAAAGCAAAGGTCAAAAACTAGAACGTCATATTAACCTATGACCTTGACCTCAATTTCAAGGTCACAAACTGAGGATCTCAAATCAAAAGACCCTAGGTCTTTAATATGTATGGTTAATAAGTTATATCACTTTACACATAATTTTAGATATGATAGGGGCAAAAACTCCAATTCATTGTCTACGCACCTTTTCAACTAAAATTGTTAAGTTACGACATGTCGCAACTAGCAATTTAGTCAAAATAATTTGTCGATATCTTATACGGTTTCTGGAAATGAGTGGAAATAAGCCTAATTCAAAAATTAGAATATGACCTTGACCTTTGACCTTGACCTAATTTTCATTTTTTTGGACCAAGGACCTCAAATCAAAAGATCCTAGGTCTCTATCACTTATGGTGTTCCAGTTTAAAATACATTTCAAAATTTCTAATACAAAAGGGGAAATAACTCTCATATGGAGCGTTCATATTGCTTCGGTCGAAAATGGACAAATCATGCGAAGGATATAACAAGCAATTTCATAAAATAAATTTGTCGTAATCTTTAACGGTTGCAAAGGAGTCGTGGACTCAAGGAAAACAGTGTTTGGGGAGATAACTCCTACAAAGAAAAATATTCGGTTACGCAGGGTAAATTTCAAAAGCGATAAACTGTTTGGTTTCATATACCAAATATCTAAGCGACATATTGCGAAACAAATATTTATCGCAAGAACAAAATTAGGCGGAAGAAAACAAAAATAATCATAAGAAAAACAATAGGTCTTTCCACAGAAAAGTGGAAAGACCTAATTATGCTTTCACATTGTTTGTACAGTGGTAATTCTAGCAAGCAGAAACCACATAAACATACATTGAATTAGTAAAAACACAAACTTGCACGACCAAAGATGACAGAAAAAAGTAATTTTTCTTAGATTTGTGTCTGAGATATGATTGAACTTATTGTGAAATTATTCAATGTTATTCGTTACAGGTAGAAAATCAGTTCTTCGTGGGGGAATAGACGCAGATGAATGTTCAAAGGAAAGATATCAGCCATCTGATTACACTTTATACACAAATGCCAGTACAAACTGTATCTTGTTGAAGTCATTCTGCAATGAGGAGGGTCAAGTTGTATATGACCATGGAAATAGAACCACTGATGCTACGTGTGTATGTAATTACAGACGAGGTTTTGCTTTTCTGATCAAACCAAACAACCCGTGTTATTGTAAACCATCACAAGAAGACTGTTCTTGCTTTTTGAAGATTTGTTCCAATAGTAGTCATATACTTTCACCAGGTAAGAAATGCTTTCAATACTCATCTTTCTGAGGCCAAATATAGCTAAATATGCGGTATATGTTCTGATCATTTTTGAAGACCGTAGGGTGACCTAAAGTTGTAAACATTTATGTCATTAAGTATCTTTTGGAGAGTTGTCTCAGCAGCTCATGCATGTACCACATCTTATTTTCTCAATATTTCATTCTGTTTTTTTGCAAAAGGATACTGTTTACCACTCAATCTACCTTCTATGTTCGCATATTGATTTACTCATGGTCACAGCACAAAACGATTTTAATTTTATTATAGGATAATTTGCAGGTTTGGCGCAACATGTTGAAGAATATGTCCGGGGTTTTCAATATAAACTTCGACTTAAGGGCATACGATTCACTTATAGGGGAGGTACATAAAATGACGTTGCTTTCGTGAATTGTTATTTTCGCGACGTCAAAATGTAACTTATCCAGAAAAGATGCAGTTTTCGACTGATTTGATTATCATTCAAACAGATTTAACGTGAAAACGAGTTTATGGAACCCTCTTTTTTAAAGTGACATTTGGTTTGATTACAACAAAAAGTTTATGTGTACCAATTTTCATTAAAAAGTCAATAGAGCATATTTTTTAATTTGATAAATATACAGCAAAAAATGACGTTTTTTTCTACTTTCATGAACATTTGATAAATATAAATGTATGAGTTATTTGTAGAAATAAAATGTACAAAGTTATATAACATTTATATAAAACAGAAATTACAAATAATTTAACAAAAAAAACATTGTGTGTTTATCTTTTAAAACTAAATAGTTACGTATATCTGTCGAAAGAAAAATACGTCCACAAATATAAAAAATCTGAAATTTTAACCTCAATTTACTCAACAAGTAGCACCTGAAAGTATATTTGTTATTACATATTTTATTATATCAGGTATACAATTGCATACATGCAAATTTTCGTCAAAATTTAAATATTGGATCAAAACTGTATCATATGCCCTTAATGTAGATTACTCAAACACTTTACCATCTATCATTTACAGGATTCCTACCTATCTTAAACACCTGAGCTGATGTAAAATATATACAACTTTGTGTTTGTCATTTTCGTTCGGTTGTCCGTTTTCCGAATATTTTTTAAATATTTTCTCTACTTTCAGATAATACTAAAATCTTAACAAATTTTCTGAATATATCTCTTTGAGAAACTAGTTTAA
This sequence comes from Mytilus galloprovincialis, assembly GCF_965363235.1. Classification (NCBI taxonomy): domain Eukaryota; kingdom Metazoa; phylum Mollusca; class Bivalvia; order Mytilida; family Mytilidae; genus Mytilus; species Mytilus galloprovincialis. The sequence goes on from NC_134847.1 coordinate 39,662,863, forward strand.
AATTTTAAAACTGACAGAATGTAAAAGGGACCAGTCGTCAAGGTTTAATTCCTTAAATAAAATCAGACATCATATTTAGTACTGTATTTCCCCCTGAAATATCAAGTTTTAGATAATGTCGGTGTTTTGGGCATGCTTCTAAGAAAATAAAACTGTAAGTGGAAAACTGACAATAATTAAAAGATTATGAGGTCAATGTCCGTCTTAGAAAAATATATGCGGTTCTCGAAAAGACGGACATGACGGATCAATACTGCAGCTGTTTCACAGTTTAAATGCAGTAAGTAATGAACCGTTAAAAACAATGATTTCAGATTTCAATATTAGCAAATGATTATTAACTTTTAATCAAACCTAATATTGACGGATTATACTTTTAACGTTTAGGTATAGAAACACTAATTCAAAATAAACATACAAAATTATATTGATGGATATAATATTTAGTCTTAGATGCAATTTTTTTCATAGTTGTTAGTTGCTTTGAACTAGCTGTCAGTTAATTGCGAGTACTATCGGATCTGTTCCTAGTGTCTTTTTGTTGTTGGGATGTACAAGTACCCGTTTTTTTATTTTAACGAACGCAATCTATGTATTACTGGTAAATTATTAAACTAGTGATATTGTTACCATAAATTAATTAAAACCTTTACTAAATTTTTCCATATATATATATATAAAGATTTGGTTTTGAAGTTTGGTTGTACCTGTAGAAAACTTATTTCAAACGGGAAAGCACATCCTCATTTTTACGGAAATGTTGTTAACCGTGTCTGGAAATTTAGAAATGATCCATGTAAACTTGTAGCTCCTGTAAATAAACTTATTCTTAAAGGTTACCTATTCTACACTGTAATTAGATCATTGAATATTGTTTTTATTGGTATAAATATTGATTTTGTTATCAGAAAATTAAAAGCTAACTTAATATTACTAGTATGTTATATACATCTACATATTCATGGATCTACAATCTGTTGATACCTGTGACTTCGCATTGCACAAGGTCATGTTTTTCTCTGTTGGATGTGTACGGATTTATAGTTTAGTATTAGATGCATGATTTTTTTATTAGTTGTTAGTGGCTTTGAACTAGCTGTCAGATAACTGCGAGTACCCTCAGATCTGTTCATTGTGTCTTTTTGTGTCGGGATGTGTAAGTACCCGGCCACGTCCATTTATGTCTTTGTCCATCTGATGAGTTAAGCCTTTTTCAACTGATTTTTATAGTTCATTCTTATGTTATACTGTTAAACCATTGTCCCAGGTTAGGGGGGTTGGGATCCCGATAACATGTTTAACCCCACCACATTATGTATGTCGGTATGTGCCTGTTCCAAGTCAGGAGCCTGTAATTCAGTGGTTGTCGTTTGTTTTTGTGATACCTAACTGTTTGTATTCAGATGAGATAAATATTTGGCACAACTTTTTAGAATTTTAGATCCTCAATGCTCTTTAACTTTGTACTTGTTTGGCTTTATAAATATTTTTATTTGAGCGTCACTGATGAGTCCTTTGTAGACGAAACGCGCGTTTGACGTACTAAATTATAATCCTGGTACCTTTGATAACTATTGGTCCAATCTATATTCTATCTTAATGCTGCTTGCTTTGGATTTGTCGAAGAAAATTAGCTCGAATCGCTATTGGTGTAATACCACCTGGCATTGATTTTCTCCTATTAGTCTTTGTTAAATTTTAATTTTTCAAAAAAATGTGCAGAATGTATCTTTGTTTCGAATAAAGAAATGCTTGGCATGAGTAAAGTTTTATACTGTCTAGGACTATACAAAAAAATCACATGACATTTCATTGCATATAAGCAAATAACCATCCCTGGAAATTAACCAATCATATTTCGCCCCTTACTTAACCTGTGTACAAGATTTAGGAACCATGTTATCTCAGGTTTACAAAATATTCTATAGAAACACCAAATAAAAGAATAATGGTGCTTCGAACTACCCAAGACCAGGCATGGGGTAATCGTAATCAGTAATCGTAATCAGCTGTAATCGATTACATTTTGCAGTGTAATCCTATGTAATCAGTAATCATGCCATTTCTGATTACAAGTAATCATAATGTAATCGATTACATGGCAAAAAACAGGTGTAATCATGATTACTTTTAGATTACTTTAAGATTACATTCATAAGATTACTTGATGATTACAAATCTTGTATAAATATGAAAATAGGTTTTGATAGACAAGATGAAAATAAGAAAATATAAAGCTTGAATGAAAAATCATGAAACTAGTAATCACAATGATGGGACCTTGTTTAATGTGATCATCTATATAACAAATTTGTATAACCAAGTGTTTTATTTTGTTTTAACAGTTTACAAAAAGAAATTTACTGTCCAATATTTCTTTGTGAAATTGAGCTCTAATGATAAAAGAATATGCCTTGAAAGCATTTGTTTTCCTTGATTGAAAACTTCTGATATTAACTCCAATTTCATATTAGTTTACCCAATATTTTTACCTAAATACATTGAAATTAAAATGCAGAAAACATTTAGTTCCTATTTGACTTTGATGGTCGGCATAAATATATAAGCCCACTTAATTTAAAATGGAAGTTAAAACCAGGTTTAATTTATTGACAAAATTGAATGAATTTTATTTTCCATAAATTCGTGTATAATATGTGCTTTCTTATTTTTATTCTTTATTAACTTTATTAGCCTTAAGGCTCACCAGTATAAACAAGTACATTTTGTACATGTACAGTGTATACATATGGCATAAATATTGCAAACAATATGCATAGTAATCAATAGGTGAAGTCAGAAGTTTCATCAATACAATAAACTGTTGCTTTTATATAAAGAGAAATGTATAATCTTTCCTAAGTTACAAAACTGTTTTGTGTTTTCACCTGACAATAATTCTATTAATTTCAATTAGAACAAGTATTAAAAATTTTCAAACAAATAATGACAATCAACCACTTTTAACTTTATTTATATCGTTATTAAGACAATAAAATTTTAATACCCAAGCCCACCCATTGTTTGTTTAAAAAAATGGAAGTAGTGATTAACACCTGTAAAAACATTAATGGATGTGTCAATTATGTCCCAACAAACAATAAAACTATACTTAACTAATTTTTCCTTATTTTCAGTTTTTTTGTTAATTAGGCAGTTGGTTATAACTTGTAGTTAAAAATAAAGTTACATCTTTTACATAGAGAAAGGACACTTGTCTATAGCTATTTTATCAAATTACACATGTTACACTGTAACTGTAACTGTCTTGTCTATAAATTCTTTTAAAAGATGAATAAATTAAGGCTTTTAAAAAAAATCACCAAAATAAGCGGATAAAATGTTATAAAAAAACTTTGATATAGCAATATACAATGTAATCATAAGTAATCTAAAGTAATCATGATTACAATAAAGAAAAGTAATCTAATGTAATCGATTACATATGAAATAGGGTGTAATTGTAATGTAATCGATTACATTTTATTAGCAAAGTAATTGTAATTTAATCGATTACATTTTAAAGTAATCGACCCCATCCCTGCCCAAGACATATGTTTATGACACAGAAATATTTTATTGCAATAAAATGTAAGATAAGTTACCTACAACTGTCAAATTCAAGGGAATATGTTTTTTTGATCTATTTTCGTATACAACCGGATGTGACGTACCTTGATTTGGTGGTATTACATCATAATCGATTGAGAGAAAAAAAAATCCGGGTTACAAACTAAAACTTAAGTTAACACATCAAATATGTGAGGAAAACAAATAAACAAAAGAAACACTAAAGTGCATAAAAAAAACCTAACGACAATGAAACAAACACAGAAACAAACTATAAGATAAGTTAACAATTGCCATTTTACTGACTTGGTACAGGACATTTAAATAAAAAAAGTGGGTTGGACCTGGTTTGGTGGCTAGCCATACCTCTTGCATTTACGGCAATGTTAAATATAACACAAAAATGTCAACATTACATGACAGTACTACAATACAAATAAATCGCTGGTGTCAACATGAAAAGTAAATGCAGTTACGATCATCCCAATTTTGGTGGACACAAATATAGGTAAATTTCATAAGGATGATTTCCCCACTTTAACAGCTTATTTTCAAATTTGTATTATGTCAAGAATCATCTTTATAAGCATTGCCAGTGAAATATTTTTTCGAACAGGATGGAAAAGCAACAAGAAGAATGAAAATCGAGATACTAAAAATCACGATGATGATTGTAATTTTTATTTATTTTTATCAACGATGAACGTAACTTTTACTTAAGATGATCATAACTGTCTATTCCAACGATGCATTTTCTGATAAATAAGGACAAATAAAATTATACCAATGTCCCAGGTTAGGGGAGGTTTGGGATCCCGCTAACATGTTAAACCCGGCCACATTAATTATGTATGTGCCTGTCCCAAGTCAGAAGCCTGTAAATCAGTGGTTGTCGTTTGTTTATGTGTTACATATTTGTTTTTCATTCATTTTTTTTTTACATAAATTAGGCCATTAGTTTTCTCCTTTAATAGCTGACTATGCGGTATGGACTTTGCTCATTGTTGAAGGCCGTACAGTGACCTATAGTTGGCAATCATACCACATCTTTTTTATACTGTCTAGTATGCGAAAACATGTACGTTATCAACTGATATTGTGATAATAATGAGGAACGATTAGTAAGGGAGGGTAACGTCCTATTGGTAAGTGAACAAAGGGTATGACTTCGCGAGATTTCATATTTATTTTTCATCTGGTTCAATATTGACATGCATTGAGGGATAACAACTTTATTTTGATTTCATATGTTTTATATAAATAAGGTATTGTTAAATTGGAGACTTTTTTTCATTTTTCCCTACACTTTATAGGGACAACTATAGTACCTTTTTAGGATCTGGTATTTTTGGTGTATTCAGACTTTAATCGGACTTCTCTTGAACTGAATTTTAATGTGCGTATTGTTATGCGTTTACTTTTCTACATTGGCTAGAAGTATAGGGGGAGGGTTGAGATCTCACAAACATGTTTAACCCCGCCGCATTTTTGCGCCTGTCCCAAGTCAGGAGCCTCTGGCCTTTGTTAGTCTTGTATTATTTTAATTTTAGTTTCTTGTGTACAATTTGGAAATTAGTATGGCGTTCATTATCACTGAACTAGTATATATTTGTTTAGGGGCCAGTTGAAGGACGCCTCCGGGTGCGGGAATTTCTCGCTACATTGAAGACCTGTTGGTGACCTTCTGCTGTTGTTTTTATACGACTGCAAAATTTGAAAAAAATTTCGTCGTATATTGCTATCACGTTGGCGTCGTCGTCTGCGTCGTCGTCGTCGTCTGCGTCATCGTCGTCGTCGTCGTCGTCATCGTCGTCCGAATACTTTTAGTTTTCGCACTCTAACTTTAGTAAAAGTGAATGGAAATCTATGAAATTTTAACACAAGGTTTATGACCACAAAAGTAAGGTTGGTATTGATTTTGGGAGTTTTGGTCCCAACATTTTAGGAATTAGGGGCCAAAAAGGGCCCAAATAAGCATTTTCTTGGTTTTCGCACTATAACTTTAGTTTAAGTTAATAGAAATCTATGAAATTTTGACACAAGGTTTATGACCACAAAAGAACGGTTGGGATTGATTTTGGGAGTTTTGGTTTCAACAGTTTAGGAATTAGGGGCCAAAAAAGGGCCCAAATAAGCATTATTCTTGGTTTTCGCACAATAACTTAAGTTTAAGTAAATAGAAATCAATGAAATTTAAACACAATGTTAATGACTACAAAAGGAAGGTTGGTATTGATTTTGGGAGTTTAGGTCCCAACAGTTTAGGAATTAGGGGCCAAAAAGGGACCCAAATAAGCATTTTTCTTGGTTTTCGCACCATAACGTTAGTATAAGTAAATAGAAATCTATGAAATTTAAACACAAGGTTTATGACCATAAAAGGAAGGTTGGTATTGATTTTGGGAGTTTTGGTCCCAACAGAATAAGGGGCCCAAAGGGTCCAAAATTAAACTTTGTTTGATTTCATCAAAATTGAATAATTGGGGTTCTTTGATATGCCGAATCTAACTGTCATGACTGTGTATGTAGATTCTTAACTTTTGGTCCCGTTTTCAAATTGGTCTACATTAAGGTCCAAAGGGTCCAAAATTAAACTTAGTTTGATTTTGACAAAAAATGAATCAGTTAGGTTCTTTGATATGCTGAATCTAAAAATGTACTTAGATTTTTGATTATTGGCCCAGTTTTCAAGTTGGTCCAAATCGGGGTCCAAAATTAAACTTTGTTTGATTTCATCAAAAATTGAATAAATGGGGTTCTTTGATATACCAAATCTAACTGTGTATGAAGATTCTTCATTTTTGGTCCTGTTTTCAAATTGGTCTACACTAAAGTCCAAAGGGTCCAAAATTAAACTTAGTCTGATTTTAACAAAAATTGAAATCTTGGGGTTCTTTGATATGCTGAATCCAAAAATGTACTTAGATTTTTTATTATGGGCCCAGTTTTCAAGTTGGTCCAAATCAGGATCTAAAATTATTATATTAAGTATTGTGCAATAGCAAGTCTTTTCAATTGCACAGTATTGCGCAATGGCAAGAAATATCTAATTGCACAATATTGTGAAATAGCAAATTTTTTTTAATTAGAGTTATCTTTCTTTGTCCAGAATAGTAAGCAAGAAATATCTAATTGCAAAATATTGTGCAATAGCAAGATTTTTTTTTAATCGGAGTTATCTTTCTTTGTCCAGAATCAACTTAAATCTTTGTTATATACAATATACAATGTATATTCACTTTTTACTACCAACTGATAAATTAAAATAATCTTTACCATTCAGTGATAACAAGCAGTTTTTTTTACATCTTAATATTTTATGATGTATTTAAATGAGTAGTTATTGTTGCAAACTCCATTAAAAATTTTAATTGAGATTAGTTTTGGAATAAGGGAAAGGGGGATGTGATTAAAAAAATTGGGTTCAATTTTTCTCATTTGAAATTTCATAAATAAAAAAGAAAATTTCTTCAAACATTTTTTTGAGAGGATTGATATTCAACAGCATAGTGAATTGCTCTAAGAGAAAACAAAAATTTTAAGTTCATTAGAACACATTCATTCTGTGTCAGAAACCTATGCTGTGTCAACTATTTAATCACAATCCAAATTTAGAGCTGAATCCAGCTTGAATGTTGTGTCCATACTTGCCCCAACCGTTCAGTGTTCAACCTCTGCGGTCGTATAAAGCTACGCCCTGCGGAGCATCTGGTTTTTTCTATGGTCGGGTTGTTGTCTCTTTGGCACATTCCCCATTTCCATTCTCAATTTTATTCATAGTTTCTTTTATTAACAGACTTTTAAAGGAGAGGTTGAAAAAAAAGCATTAAGAAGTGTAATCATATCTAGATCTGTTGAATGAAAAAAAAACCAATGAGACCGTCAATAAAAGGAGCTACTATTTGGCTTTTATTTGGGGGAGGGGCTAGGATGAATAATTTTGTCCTGCATTTTTTATGTTGAAATCTCTATCCTACGTTTTTATTTTTACTCTATTCGGTCCTGATTTTTTTCATCCTGATTTTTTTTACATCAATTTTCATTCTGCCTTTTTGTTTGGTCAAGTTGTTCATCCGACCTTTCTTTTATTCAAATCTTCTGTCCTGCCTTATTCTAAATTTTAACCCTCCTTATAAAAATCAAATGGGAGATTACTTATTGATATGTTAGGCTTAAAAAAGAGGGACGAAAGATACCAAAGGGACAGTCAAACTCATAAATCTAAAACAAACTGACAACGCCATGGTTAAAAATGAAAAAGACAAACAATAGTACACATGACACAACATAGAAAACCAAAGAATAAACAACACGAACCCCGCCAAAAACTAGGGGTGATCTCATGTGCTCCAGAAGGGTAAGCAGATCCTGCTTCACATGTGGCACCCGTCGTGTTGCTTATGTGATACCAAATCCAGTTAATAGTCTAATTCGGTACGTCACATTCATGAAACAACTTCTTCGAATAACTTAAATAATACATGTCATATACCGTATAAATGTAAGAATATGTAGCTTGAAAAATCTAATATGAACATATATACCATCTATTTCCTTCTTTACATAAATAGGCAACCCATGTTAAATATAGGCAACATTAGTCCAGTGGCGTATCCAGGAATTTTCATAAAGGAATAGGGGACTAGCCGCCTAAGAGTAGCCCTGCTACAGTCATGCTTCATTTATTCCCAATACAATCAACCACATTTGCCCAACAAAAAGGGGATGCGAGCACCTTGACCCTCCTCTAAGTCCGCCTCTGTAGTCTACAAATGTTTAAGAAAAAAAACAAGATCAGGCAACAATTTGAAACCGATAAAAGTCATCAAAAAAATGTAACTTCATGCCTTCCTTTTCAGTGAAAGTTTTGGCGTGTATTCTTAATTAAACTGTATCATGAGAATACTATTTATATCAACTTCATATCATAGTATATAAAGTACTCATAAGAAAATAATATTGAGGACATTTGCATATAAGTCTGATAATCCCCCTTAAGTCATTTCTTTTTAGAAAAACGTTTTTCATTTATTCTTTGTTTAATTCAAAATCATAATATTATTTTATCTTGACTGCTAAATACGGTGTTCATTTAGTGAAAAAAAAACTTTCATGAATTTTGAGTTACGATCATCTTTTTATAAAAACAAGCTAAAGTTACGATCGTATATAGACGAAGTTACGATCATAATCGTGATTTTTTGAATCTCGATTTTCGTTCTTCTGTAGTTTTTCTATAATTTATGAAAAACACATTATTATGATTTATCTTGATATAAAACAAATGTGAAATTAAGCTGTTAAAGGTTGCACTTTGTAAATACAGCTATTTCTCAAAACACGCCTCTTTTGGGGAGTAATTGAATATTCATAGAAAATTCATTTTGTTTACATACTGGTTCCCAGTTATGCTCTCTGTGTTCCATATCGCAGAGACAGAACTTGGGAATGTTACCAGTAAATAAACACGTGCATATTGTTTACATTGAAATCTGTGGTTACTTTTCATTCGAGGTAGGGATAGTTAAGAAAATTAGTGTAGGTTTAAACTCTGAGAAGTTCAGGGCATATAAACGTTGAAAATATGCCGCACAGCCCTATATTTTGACCTTTGAAAAAAATTGTGGTGCATATGAACTTTCAATTCTAGGATAAGATTTTTTTCAAAACTTCATAGTAAAAGTGGTACAGTTTTAGCCGTAAAAGGAGTTCCTATGGGAAATTGCATTGTCAATATTTACGGAAATGCAACCTATATAGGGTGAAAAAAGGGAACATTCAGAATTTAACCAAATTTGCTTTATTTCACAGATTTTAAAGAAATTAACTCAAATAAGAAGTTTTATAAATATTTAATGAAGATTGATAGAATTCTGGGCCTTAAATATGATTACTCAGCAAAATTCACAGTTTACAGTATGCATAGTTTACTTAAAGTCCTGGATACAAAATTAAATCATAATATTTGCATATTTGTAAGTTAAATTGTTAAGAAGTGCTTATATTTACTCTTCGCAGTCATTGAAACTCATAGATCCTTCCTGAATATTATTTATGGGGTATTTGTGTCCTTTGGATAACCCAAAAGTAAGTCGCAACACCTAAATCTGCTTTTTTGTCACCACGGCATAATAAATACAAGCTAGAAAAACAAAAATATCTCAAGAAACTTACAATAGTGTGTTCTATTCTGAATATGTACTAAATATTCCAAATTGCTAGAAACAGCAGAATTATTTAGGAAATTTGAGGCCCCAGGGGCAACAAACATAGAAAATTGTCTACCCCCTGGGTCATAAAACAAATAATTTAACTTGTAAATGCTATGATTTTATGATTTTAAAGTTCTTGATATAGAAAACAATAACTATGCTTGGAAGTTATGCAAAAATCAAATGTTAGCAGTCATCTCTACAACATTTTAAGTGAATTTATATCTCAGACTGGTATCTGCATACATACAACTTTTGCAAATATGGCTTTGTTTGAACACTTCTAGTATATATAGTAGCTAAATTGTGTCAGATATATGGCTAAAGATGATACTGTTGTGACAAGAATTCTAAATTGACCATTTGAGGCAGAAAATGTGTTCTTTAATTGACAAATAGGCATACAGTAAGATGTGGACTGGGGATAGAGGCTGGATTGGATACTTTATATAATCTTGAATGTTGTAATGATTGACTGCTAAACATTACATTTATGATATTCTTATATGCTTTCAATATGTTATCAAAACAGTTTTTAACAGGTTCTAGGCATTTTTTATCAGAAAATATGCAAATAGGGTAAGCTGGCAATAATTAAAGTCTTGTTTTCAAATTCTTTACACAGTGATTTCTTTAAGACTTTAATTCTGATAAATGAGTAATTATGTTAGAAAAACTGATTTTAGAGAGTTTTCTATTTGAATAAATGTCTGTATAGGTTGCACTTTGTAAATACAGCTGTTTCTCAAAACACGCCTCTTTTGGGGAGTAATTGAATATTCATAGAAAATTCATTTTGTTTACATACTGGTTCCCAGTTATGCTCTCTGTGTTCCATATCGCAGAGACAGAACTTGGGAATGTTACCAGTAAATAAACACGTGCATATTGTTTACATTGAAATCTGTGGTTACCTTTCATTCGAGGTAGGGATAGTTAAGAAAATTAGTGTAAGTTTAAACTCTGAGAAGTTCAGGGCATATAAACGTTGAAAATATGCCGCACAGCCCTATATTTTGACCTTTGAAAAAAATTGTGGTGCATATGAACTTTCAATTCTAGGATAAGATTTTTTTCAAAACTTCATAGTAAAAGTGGTACAGTTTTAGCCGTAAAAGGAGTTCCTATGGGAAATTGCATTGTCAATATTTACGGAAATGCAACCTATAGCGGGGAAACCATTCTTCTAAAATATCCCTATATTTGTGTCCGCCATGTTGGGATGATCGTAGTTACAATCATCACGTTGACGCAAGTGATCAATGGAAAAACATTGAGGACAGAGAAATACACAAATTAACAATATAATAGAGAATAAATATTGTAAGGTTAACTGTCTTGGATAAAAAAAGAGTCTTTACTACTTAAAATAATTCATACTTTTGTAAACAGTAAATTTATAAAAAAAAATACTATATCATTGGTATACATGTCAACATCGAACCACCGATTGTATGTCACCCAACAAGATCGACGCACAAATGTGACGTCACAGGTAAGTTTTTGTATTCTTGTCTTTCAGTTTTTCTGATATGCTTTGTCTAAATGCCTGTTTGTTTTCCTTTGTTTACATGTTTTTCAACCCTATACACCCTATATTTGTTTTACATTTTTTATACGACCCCAAAAAAATTTTGGGATCGTATAATGGTATGATGTTGTCGTCTGCCTTGTCGTCCGAAGACACATTGGTTTCCGGATAACAACTTAATTTTAAGTGAATAGATCTTTATGAAATTTTTTCTAAAGGTTCAATACCACAAAATAAAGGTTAGGATTAATTTTCGGGATGATGGTCCCAACCGTTTAGGAATTAGGGGCCCAAAAAGGGGCCCAAAACAAGCATTTTTCTAGTTTCAGGATAATAACTTGTGTACAAGTATTTCAATTGCTCTGAAATTATATTTCAATGTTTAAAACAACAAGTAGAAGGTTTGGATTCATTTTTAGGGATTTGGGGCCAAAGTTTAGGAATTAAGGGCCAAAAAGGAGCCAAAATAAGCATTTTTCTAGTTTCCAGACAATAACTTGTGTGTAATTATATGGATCTCTCTGAAATTGTACCACAACGTACCATATACATGTAACAAAGGGGAGGGTGGGATTAAGTTTTGGATTAATTGCCCGAAATATGTAGGATTTAGGGGCCTAAAAAGGGCCAAAAAGAAGCATGTTTCTAGTTTCTAAACAATCATGATGATACATGTAACTTGTGTTTAAGTGTATGGATCTCTCTGAAATTGTACTACAAGGTTAAATACTACAAAAGAAAGCATGGGATTGAGTTTAAGGGTTATTGTTCCAATGGGGGTTTCAAAAAGTGTGTGTGTGTGTGGGGGGGGGGGGGTTGTTTACCATTTTTTAAGGTGGTTCCTAACACTTTAAAGTGTTGGGTACCTCCTTAAGGGATTCCTTTTTTTTCAAAATATTTCAAATTGCAAATTTAGAAAAGTTTCAAGAAGAAATATTCAGTTGCACAGTATTGTGCAATAGATTTGTAAGACCTTTGTCCACATTATTTTGTGACAAAAACTCATATCATGTAAAAAAAAATTGATCACAATCCAAATTCAGACAGTATCAAGCTTGAATATTGTGACCATATTTGCCCCAGCTGTTCAGGATTCGACCACTGGGGTCGTATATAGCTGCGCCCTGCGGAGCACCTGGTTATCTATTACGTATGATTGTTTCGTTTCGTACACACATGTTGTCAATATAATTAAATTTTATGCGACTATCATACAAGTAAATGTTGAGCTAGCTATGAAACTAGGTTTAATTCACTATTTTCTACATAAGAAAATTAGTGTACCAAGTCAGGAATATGACAGTTGTTTTCCATTCGTCTGGTATGTTTAAGCTTTTGATTTTGCTATATAATTAATAAGGGACCATAATTGAACGGTATCTTACGTCTGGCGTATATATATAAAATTTAGTTATGGTACAATGTATCTATGATGAGTTTATTAGTTACTTTATTTTCTATTTATAATTCACTTACTACTATTTTTGTTTCTGTTTTTCTAATGTTGTGCTGTAATACCAATGTCACGGAGTTGATGAGTGTTGAGCACCAATACGCATGTTTGTTCCCGCCATTTTATTTTTGCCTGTTCCACTTTAGAACCTTGTAATGGAGTCGTTAGTTCATGTTTGATATGAACTAATCTGGTTCTATTCCTGTAAAAATGATTCACATTATTCATGTGAAGACCATTTATAGCCAACAATACAGCTAATTGTTGAAGGCCGTATAGTCGCATATAATTACTTTTAAGAAAAGTTATCTCATTGGGAAGCATACCGTAAGCATCTCCTAATTGAACTATGTATTACAGCTATGACATGAGATAACTATCATTTTATTAAAGAGTAGAAAAAATAGGAAAGAAAGCTGTTAATTGCTCTTTGGTCGGGTTGTTTTCTCTTTGAAAATTCCCCATTTCTATTCTCAATTTTCGTAATTACAGAATTTGAAATAGAAAGCTATGAATAAGTGGTTTTATTCATATGACTGAAACGTATTAACAATTCAATTTTAGATATTATGACCATTACAATAAAACATTTGGTCCAATTATCTTTTAGTTATGTTGTTAAACAAACTGTGGTACGTTAAGTTGTTGTCAAAATAAGGTCATCAAGTCGCTAGGATCGGGTAACTCCACCTTTATGGACATTCAAAGTTATCTATTAAGTATATTTTGTGTTGAAGCTGTGAATGTCTTTCGCGCAGAATACATCTTACAGTAACTTATTTTACATTGACCTTTGATAATGTAAACTTTATTTGGATGTTTGTAGTAACTCCTTTAATTTTAAGACTTTCAACACGCCTTAATGTGTACTCTTGGTAGTGTTATTCATCGTAGTTTTCAAATTTATGTAAACAATCTTTTATGTCTTTATTATTCCATGTCTTTTGCATGTGATTTTGTTAGAAAAAGACCATTTAAATTCAAGGGTTGGTAATGGTTATTTCCTAAAAAACAATATATTTAATGTCATATAAATGATACAATTGCAGATGATGATATATAATATAATTAAAGGTTTTCAAAAACATACAGGGAACCTAGACAAAGTCAATTTAAATTTTCTCTGAAGGAAATTGCAATTGCAGGTATTTAAAATTCCTTGAAGTGTTGTTACGCTATGTATATGTTTAGTTTGTTCAATACATGCATACCATATATGTTTTCATGCAACAACCATGTATATGTAAGTGCTTAGTAAATTATAATTTGACATTTTTCAATTGTATTAACAATATGGAAATGAGTATAACTAAACGTTCTGTTATATTGTAGATTATAAATGCACTATCGATTCGGACCTTCCTCCTGTCTCGAATTGTAGGGCAATTACAGATGAAAAGTAAGTATTGGAATTAAGGTTCATAATTTAATTTATCCGCACGGATATAGCCCAAAATACGGTTATAATCTAAATCCAATGAAACAAGTTCCTGGTGATTTTGATTTAATGTGTGCATTCATTATCAACTAATTATGAAAAAAAGATGTGGTATGATTGCCAGTGAGATAACTCTTCACAAGAGACCAAAATGTAAAATGTATGCATGTTTTCCCTTTTATTATGAATCCTCTACGCACAACTGACAATAATTGTTCACCTTCGGCCAAATTGTAATGGTCATTACACTGATAAACTTTCAACACAGAATAACATTATTTAATAGGAGTACATTCAACTAAAATTTAGATAGAAACATAAGAGATTTTTTGATATAGAAAATCATTGTACTTTTTGTTTTATAACACAAGTTAGCCTTAATTAAAATTAAAAAAAAAGAAAAAACAACCATAGCACCCACCCCTAGACTACTCTTCATAGGACAGGTTTCCAATGAGATAAACTAACTAGTTACAGACCTATGTATCAGAATATATATATAAATATTCCAGATCATGCTTAATCGTCTAAATTTCTTGTCATGCAGGCAAGAATGAGAAATCAAATATGTTTTATATGCAAATCTTTTTTTTTCAAAAGCCTCTACCCCTTAAGACGCAAAATCTGCTGCCCGGAGCGACACTTGATATTTTGATGAAAAATTAGTTTTAAACCCAATTGATTTTAAACAAGAAGCTGGTATGTGGTTAAATTCTTTGATAGGAATTCAATTTTATATAAATAATACGTCGTCTATAGTAGTTTTTTTATCCAGAAATTTCCACATGAAGCCTCAAAATATGAATCACGGAAAACTTGGGAGAGATGTTTGAGAAAACAGACCATTGAAAACGACTGCTTCTTCTTGCAAGAAATAGATTATATTTTTTGGTCCCTCCATGCAATACATTATGGTACTAAGACCTATAAAAAAAAAAGAAATTTTGATACTTGAACTTACTTTGAAAGTGTTTCTTCGCTTCGAAATGGTCACCCCATGTGAAACATAGCAGACACGGTGATTATATCTACCTAAATATTTTTTTTATCGGAGTGGTTTCTTTACAGAGGATTTGAATGATTTTCAATTTTGTGTGTATTTTAATTAAAACATAACCATGGAGATATTCTAAGCAGCAAAATACATAGATAAACAGATAAATAATGGTTATCAAATTATTGGTCATAAATATTTTGAATAATGACAACGAATAGGTAGATATGATGATGAAATCAGTGGGATTAAAGTGTCATTTAAAATCCAGATTTTTACCCGAAGACTCATTGTCTTTTGATCCTTTAATTATTACGTTTTTAAATTGGTTTCTATAATATTCTATTTTTTAAGGGGCCTCGATGGTCGAGTGTTGTGAGTAGTAACTACTGCAATCACTAGCCAGTCAACACGGAGGTTGTGAATTCGAACCCCGCTCGTGTGGGTTCACTTGACTCCAATCTTGATTGACTAGGATTGTTAGTTTTCCTATCGAATGTTGTTGGTTTTCTCTGGGCAATCTGGCATCCTCCACTAATAAAAAATGACCGCCACGAAATAGCCTAAATGCGGTGCTTAAAAGTGTTAAAAGTGGCGTTAAAACACAAAATTTTGTATTGCAGTGACAACAATGGTAGAAGACCTAACATCACAGAAAATTTTCCCAGAGAAGACAACTATGTTACAGGTATACGCGAAATTGCGATTTTTTTGTTAATTCTACTACACATTACTCGTTTTTTACAAACAACGTCTTACAAGGCATGAGTAACAGTAATATAACATTTGCACAATTTTCGCACATTATACAAATTAAATAAGGTCAAATTCTTTTAGCAGGACAAATCATGTGGATTCAGCGTCGTAAAATGATGATTTAGGATAAATATATTGAGTTAGTGGTCAAAATTGTACTATCATCAGTACCGACTGTATTGAATGTTTTTAACACAATAATCTTCACTATGTTCTGCTCTAAGACCTGTTGGTGACCTTCTGCTATTGTCTGCTCTATGGTCGGGTTGTTGTCCGTTTGACACATACCCCATTTCAATTCTCAATTTTATCTCATGTTTATTTATGTTTAGGCTGTGATTCATGTTTCAATTCCGTCAAACCGTCACGGAAATTTAGGAAACTTGACGGTATTCAGAATAGCATTCTAAAAACATAACAATATAAGAATTGTTTTCCTGTATTTTTCTGATAAAAAACTAAGTTCCGATTTGTTTTAGAAATTATATACAGTCTAAAGTATAAAAAAGAAGATGTGGTATGACTGCCAATGAGAAAACTATCCACAAAAGACCAAAATGACACAGACATTAACAACTATAGGTCACTGTACGGCCTTCAACAATGAGCAAAGCCCATACTGCATAGTCAGCTATAAAAGGCCCCGATAAGATGATGTAAAACAATTCAAACGAGAAAACTAACGGCCTTATTTATATAAAAAATGAACGAAAAACAAAAACATAAACAAACGACAACCACTGAGTTACAGGCTCCTGACTTGGGACAGACATGTACATAATTAATGTGGCGGGGTAAAACATGTTAGCGGGATCCCAATCCTCCCCCTAACCTGGGACAGTGGTATAACAGTACAACATAAGAACAAACTATAAAAATGAGTTGAAAAAGGCTCAACTCATCAGATGGACAAAAATACAAGTGGACGTGGCGGGGTACTTATACATCCCGACACAAAAAGACACAATGAACAGATCTGAGAGTACTCGCAGTTATCTGACAGCTAGTTCAAAGCCACTAACAACTAATAAAAAAATCATGCATCTAATACTAAACTATCAATCCGTACACATCCAACATCCAATGGATTTCGTGTAAAAACGTCATAAACAGCCAGAGAAAAACATGACCTTGTGCAATGCGAAGTCACAGGTATCCACAGATTGTAGATCCATGAATATGTATATGTATATAACATACTAGTAATATTAAGTTAGCTTTTAATTTTCTGATAACAAAATCAATATTTATACCAATAAAAACAATATTCAATAATCTAATTACAGTGTAGAATAGGTAACCTTTAAGAATAAGTTTATTTAAAGGAGCTGCAAGTTTACATGGATCATTTCTAAATTTCCGGGCACGGTTAACAACATTTCCGTAAAAATGAGGATGTGCTATCCCGTTTGAAATAAGTTTTCTACAGGTACAACCAAACTTCAAAACCAAATCTTTATATATATATGGAAAATTTAGAAAAGGTTTTAATTAATTTATGATAACACTATCCATGGTTTAATAATTTACCAGTAATACATAGATTGCGTTCATTAAAATAAAAAACGTCACAACAGACACGTGCATAGCGAACGAGTTGTGAAATATAAACACCGTAAGATAGTGCCAAAGGAACATCACCATCTGAAAGTGGAAAATTAAAAATAGGGAACGAAAAATCGTCTCTTTTGTCCTAAATTTTAGTGTGGAGTTTCCCGTTTAAAACCGAAATATCTAAATCCAGGAAAGGACCGTTATAACCGAATAAATTCGATATATTTAAAGTAAGTTCCTTGGGGTAAGTTTCAGCAGTATATTGAGAAAATTCTTGATAAATCAACGAAAAAATATCATCAAGATAACGTTAAGTGTTGTTGAATTTATCAATTAAGTGCAATTTCGACGGGTCTTTACTACAGGTTTGTACTCATCAATACCTCTGTTGACGTTAATGGTTGATATAGGATTTTTATACTTAGAAAAACATCTGGTATCCAGCGCATTTTAGGAACAAATATGGTGCAGTTGAAAATATTAACCAGTCTTTAGCCAAAGCAATTTTTTTTGCACCACTAGAAATTTTTTAAATGATTAACACATTAACATTATAAGCTAAATGATCATAAATGAAATATATGATTCGTCTTTGTGTTTATATTTAAAGTATACATACAAGCAGCACATAGCCTCCATTATTATAATTGAAATTATTTATATAATGTCAAACTGAAGATTTTCCGTAAAATAATTGGTATACTATTTGTAAATGTCTTTTCAGTAACATGGAGGAAACGTTCAGCAATAGCTGTAAGTTCTGTTTTTGGTAAGTTGTAAACTTTTTGTATTAGAAAAAATAGTCTACACCACCTTAGTTTAAATGTAATAATGTTCAATTTGAATCTCGGTATCTTGTATAACCGGAATATTTATATTGTCATTATATTCGTTGATGCAATTGATGACATATTGCTTGAAGGAAGGTAGGGAAATTTGGACTGTCAAGAAAATGGGGACACCCTGGTAAGGGGCAGAAATTTAGCAATTTATCAGATCAACTTTTTGGTACCTCAAAATGTTTTGGCATTTACTGTGAAAAGATCTTCAATAAAATCGATAAGACAGTGTATTTATACATTCATAACATACAAAGTTACCTCTGTACTATGTACTGCTGGGGAAGTTCATGGATTACAATGTTCATGGTTAAACAGTTATTAAAGGTATTTTAATTTAATACGCCAGACGCGCTAATCGTCTACATAAGACTAAGCAGTGATGCTCAGATTAAAATAGTTATCAAGCCAAAACAAGTACAAAGTTAAAGACCATTGAGTACCCAGAACACAAAAAGGTGTGCCAAATATGGCTAAGGTATCTTATGCCTTAGATAAGAAAATCCTTAGTTTTTCGAAAAATTCAATGTTTTGTAAAAGTGACCATATAATTGGGGTTCTTGGTAATCTGCGATCTGTTAAACCACATTTATAGTTTTCATTTGAATTGATAAAAGCAAAACCAAACATGTATCAATTGAAGCGACCTAAATGAATTGGTAAAAGAAGAGGTTTGAAAGATACTAGGGGAACAGCCTAACTCATAAATCGAAAATAAACTGATAACGCCATGACTAAAAATGAAAAAGACAAACAGACAAATAATAGTAGATAAGAAACATCATAGAAAAACTCAAGACTGAGGAACTGAATCTCCACCAAAAAAGTGGGGGTGATATCAGTTGCTCCGAAGGATAAGCAGATCCTGCTTCGCATGGTGCACCCGTTGGATTGCTCATGTTATTTCAAACTCGTTAAAGGTCTAATTCGGTAGGTCACATTTATGAAAAGGGAAGGGGAATGAATACATAGAAGTTATGACGTACGAATCATATCCGATATTTTCTGTAAAACGGTTATTCCATGACGGTCAACCAACTCTTGATGGCGTAATATGCTTTTTAGGTAAAAGATGTATTTATTCCGTTTTATTTTGCATTTAACGAAAATCACAGCATGTGAGAGAGGTATGAATTTAAATTCTGCCACTACAGCTTAAATTAGCTATTAAATTACTACCTCAATTTAATGATCTATGATATTGTATTTCAAGTGAGGGTGGAATGCATATATGAAATCATAACCAAGACCTGTTGCATGTTTTGCAAGTGGATTAATGTCAAAAGAATGTGGAAATATCTCAATTGAACGGAAAACAATGAATTTCTATATGAAACATATTTGATGTTTGAAGAGTTTTTGCGTAACGTTTTATTTAGATTACTTAACGTTGTCGTCATGTAAACTTATAAAGTCAATAATCTCCTCTGATGCAAACAGTATTATGTTTTACAGAGTTTATAGAAGGGTATATTGAACAGATATATCATGTTAAGGAGGGTTATTTTTTGCAAATATTCCTCAAGCACATGCTAAATCTGTTTAATTACACCGAATGTTAAAGTTAAAGGACGCATAGATGATCGTAGGCTTACAGACATCTAGTCGGATAGAGAGGGTAACAAAGGCATATCCTTTTTGCGTATACCCCGGCGGCGTTAAAAATGAATGATATTCATTTGATAATAGTAAATTGGTGAAAAATACAGTGGCTTTCAACCAATCAAAACCCATGATTCTTACATAAGGTGTAATTAGGTATATAATTTATTTTTTACGAATCCCACCGCAAATGTTTGCACCTGTCCTAATTCAGGAATCAGATTTAAAGAAGGAAAATAAATGTAGTACATCAGCCTCTTTTTTCTTATTAACATTAAAATGACATAGCCATGATATACTCTTTTCTTATTGCCACTTTCATGACTCGTTATAAGAGTGGTTTTTATCAAATGATGATTGTTATGCTTTAACTACGATTCCATCAGTCATAAACATTCAAATCATACATGTACTATAAAATCCCTGTTTACAAAATCCACTATTTGTGAAAATATATATTTCTTCATGCAGTCGGATATCATAATTGTCTACTTTTACCTTTTACCTCGAACACTACAACACGAAGAACAGATCGACGGAACTTCAAGTAGCAAAAATAGTAAAGTTGGCGTTCGTGTTGCTCAGTCTTTTGTTGTCTATGTTGTATATAGTGTACTTTTGTGTGTCTGTTTGTCAATTCTTACTTAGCCATGACGCTGTCAGTTTAATTTCGTCTAATGTGTTGGAACCATTCGACTATCTTTTACGTCTAAATATCATTTTATATAAAATCCAGGTATATTCAAATAAAAATCCGGGTTTTAAGGTAAAACCAAGTGAAACCGTTTAAGAGGTAAAACATGGAACATGAGAAACACTGAAGTGCAACTTAAAAACACGACAACATATATACATATAAACGGTATATTTGATAACAACTACCATATCCCTGTCTTAGTACTGGACATTGTAAGACTAAATGGTGCAGAGAAATGCATATAAAAATAATATAAATGCACATTTGAGTAAATCAGATCAAAACAGTGAGAGAGCTAAACAGGTATCAAGCTGATGAGCATTGATGACCCAAAATTCCAAAAAGTTGTGCCAAAAAACGGCTAAAATTATTTATGTTTGGGATAAACTCATCATAGATACCAGGACTAAATTTTGTTTATACGCCAGACGCGCTTTTCATCTACAAAAGACTCACGAGTGACGCTCGAATCCAAAAAAGTTACAAAGGTCAAATAAAGTACGAAGTTGAAGAGCATTGAGGACCAAAATTCCTAAACGTATTAAATCCATATAAGGCAACCTATGCCTGAGGTAGAAAAGCCTTAGTATTTCAAAAATTAAACCTTTGTAAACAGTTAATTTATAAATATAACCATATCAATGATAATTCATGTCAGCACAAAAAGTGAAAGAAAATCCTTAGTATTTTGAATAATTCATACTTTTGCAAGCAGTAAATTTATACAAATGATTACTTAAATGATATTCATGTCAAAACCGAAGTGTTGACTACTGGACTGGTGATATTCTCGGTCTCTAAACGTCCACCAGCAGTGGAATCGACCCAGCGGTGTAAATAGTCAAATGTATCAGGCTTATAGTTTTATACGCCAGACGCGAGATCCAACCATTTACATTTATTTTCACAATACTTGTCAAAATAATTATCATGATTATGACGGTTTCGAAAGGTTATCAATATATGCTGTGACGACTTCATAATTATTTGGACTAACACAATAATTTATCCCCAAAAATGGAAATCAGCTCGACTTTACTGACAAACAAGACATAAGTGAAATGTACAGAAATACAGAATTCAAAATACAATCGACAAGGCCTAACACAATATCAAACCAAACCCACTAAAGAAACATACCTAAATACATGAATGTCGGATGTATAAATACCGAGACACGCCAGTTTCCAATCATCACAAATGTATGTGTATACTGATGGCATAAGAACACAATAGGTTCAATGCACTACAAACTGCACAGAGTGTGAAAAGAACACATTTTACTCGACATTGTCTCGACAGTAATTAACTGTACTTAATTGTACTCGACTTAGTCTCGACTTTACTTAATTAGTCTGATTCAGTACTTGATGATTATGGTGTAGTCTGAAATGGTTTCGACCAAGGCTCGACCAGTCTCGACCTGTCCCGACTAGCCTGGACCTTCAAATTTAGTCTTGACTGGTTTGAATCCGCCCACATAACTGAATTGAATTATCTTACAAATTTCCAGTTTATTTGGTTGTTTGATTCGAATGAAGGACAAAGACACATAAAAGAAAGTCACAGACAGAAAGTCACACACAAAAAGTCACATACAAAGAATCACAGACAAAAAGTCATAGGACAAAAAGTCACAATTCAGTTTTGAGATTATTTTTCTCTAAACAAGAAAACACTAATTTTTTAGATACTTTGTTTTGTTTTTTCTTGAACAATTTTATATGCAGAAAGTTTGTAATTAATATGTATTCAATAAATATCAATAATGATCAAACAATTGTTATGAAAACAAAATGACAGAGAGACCTGGTACTTAAAGAATAACAGTACTGAAGTTGAAGAGTTGCCACCGTCAAATCAAAATTGACGGTGGCAACTCTTCAACTACAGTACTGTTATTCCGATTCTAATGCATTACAAAAAGAAAAAATAAGATAAAACTTGAAAAAATGTTTAAATTTGACAAACAGAAAAAAATCCGCGAAACTTCATGATTGATTTTGGCACAACGACGTCATGGCTAAACGTGACGTCATACAAATGAAAACTTCCAAACTGGAGGTTATTACGACATGTACGATACCTGTACGCTTCAAATTCGAATAAAATTACATTAAAACGGCGAATTCGAGGTAGGTGTTGTTTTATTTTCGATTATATAGAAGTAATCGAACATTTGTTGGTTCAATCAATTCAACATGGCGGGTCCCTCCTTAGTTACGCCTGGTCAACTGTGGATTTAGCCAATGAAAAAAATTGATACATCCAAATTGCATTAGAATTCAATGTCTTCATTCTGCCAAGAAAATATCCTTTGAATGATTAAATTTGAAAAAAATTATCAAGCCTTATGAACAGTATTGTTAACATAAAAATATATATGTAATAAAAAGAAAATATTTCAAGATCGTTCTCTGATATATTCAAATAATTCTCAAAAATTCTTTGAGACTTTTTGTCCCGTGACTTTTCTCATATCAAATTTATGACTCTATGTCATGTGACTCTCTGTCCGTTTACCTTTGATTCATTGCTGTGAAATGAAGAATTTAATTAATAGGTAAAAAATAAATAATAACTAAAGGATTAAATTCAGATAGGCATCTTTAATTCTTTTTCAAATTAAAGATGCCTATCTTAATTTAATATTTTTTTTCACCTATTAATTAAATTATTTCATTTCACAGCAATCTATTAAACTACCAAAAAGACTGGTATTTTGTAAGATCTACATATAATTTAGTTAAATGAGCTGATTTATACCAGTCAAGACTAGTCGAGACTGGTTGAGACTGAGTGGAGCTTTGGTCGAGACATATTAGACTTAACCAAGATCATCAAGTCCTGAATCAGACTTATTAAGTAAAGTCGAGACCTAGTCGAATTCAATTAAGTACAGTCAAGTACTGTCGAGAAAATGTCGAGACTAGCCGAGTAAAATGTGTGCTCAACTTAACTGGTCGAGCACAAAAACTGGTCTTTTCAGACTCTGAGCAGTTTGTAGTGATGGAAAAATTAGTTATTTGTGAAAATGTATTATATAAACAGAACATATAAAAAAAAAACGTACAAAAGAAAAGGAAAGGAATGCATGTTGCTCATACACAAAGATTTATGAGAGAATGAAATACAATAGGAAAAATCTGAGACACGGTTTTGGAGGTCAAGCTGTGTTGTACAAGAATCTATAAAATATTTTGGGATGCTATGAAGAACAAAGACGCTAAATTCATTCAAGTGTGAACATCACAATATAGCAACTAATATAACAATTAATTATGTAATAATTATGTCATAATGAAATTATCACAATTTAAAAGTTTGATCTTTCTTCTTTCATTTGGTACCTCATTTATAAAATATGAAGAAAGGATGAAATGAATTACATCAGTTTAAAGTTGTCTGATTGGGAGTTGAAAAATCTTTGTATTGTGCTTCCTTAAACAGTTATTATACATGTTAAATTCAATTCTATTTCGTTCCAAAATGTATAACTAATCCAATATTTGCTTTAGATTGTTGCACAGCAATCGTTGATAATTACAATTGTTTTATGTGTTCCATTTTTTTTTCAGGTTGTACAATGGTTATGTTACTTCTTTTATGGATGAAAAGAGTACGGGGACACTGTATAAGAGGTAGATCAAAATAAGTTATCTATAAAATTTCAAATGTGTTGATTGTGAGAAAGCATGAAAACAGAGTGCAGGAACACATTTAATTAAAAAAAAGTCCGCAAAAACTACACAAGAAAGATTGAGTAACGCGATAAATCTTTGTGGTATATGCTAGGTATACATCTAATCTTAACTAGTCCTGTATGTTTTTTTTTTTTATTTTAGTTCATTTATTTGTTTTTGAGTTAAGCGTAAAATCTATTTTCACTGAACTAGAACTTATTTTGTTTAGGAACCAACTAAATCCCACTTCCCGGTGCGGGATTATCTTGCTGTGTTGAACATGTTGAAGGTCCATGGAGGCTTTCGGCTGTTGTCTGCATTTTAGTTGGGTTAATATTAGTGTCACACATTCCCAATTTGCATTCTCAATTTTATAAGGTGGTAAAGGATTCCTATAACCGAAGCTTCATCATATGAAAAAGATAGCTTTCAACTTGACAATCCCATCCTCAGTTTTCAAACAAAAATAGTTATAGTTTGCAAGACATAATCGAACTCTTTTAAGACATGTAATCATTTTATTTATGACTCTTGGGGGGAAATTCAAATACATATATAGAAAATCAAAAAATATTTTTTGATATACATGTTCATGATGTTAATGCCTATCAAGTACGTCGAAAACAAAATCATGTTTTCAAAATTTATATGGTCAATATTGTACAATCATTGCAATGTTCAGATAATGCGAGTTGTACATAATGTGACCCAGCACGAAGAAATATATATGATAGAACACTACTAACGTGAGTGCAGTTGTTATATTACTACTACTAGGTGGGAAAAATAATAATTTTTTGATAGAAATCTACTCGTTTGTTACAAATTCTGATATTGAGAATACCGCTGTTGTCAAATTCTTAAAAGACCTCTCAGTTATACATATTTAATTATTGCCTGAGAAGATAATTATTGCACTTAGGCACTACTTGGAGACTAACATATTTTTTTTAATGAATTATATACAACAATTATAGACCGGTAATTGTTTCCTAATATTAAACTTTGATTTGTTTCAGAAATATTTACATCTGAATTTATTCCAATAAGTGGTATCGAAGGAGAACGTTTACAACTGAAATGTTCAGTGTATGCAAAAGATATTTTTGTGAAATGGATGAAAGACGATATGGAAATTGAACAGAGTGAGAATTTATCAATATATAGTGATGGAAAAGATCACTTCCTGATAGTTCAGCAGGCTAAATTGAGTGATTCTGGTCAATATGTTATGATCGCTGGAAACGTAGAAAAACAACAAACAGTAGCTATTAAAGGTAACATTTTTTTTTACCATTTTCCTATATAAGACAATAACTACACCAAATAAGGAATATGTTTTCTTTTCGTTTGATGTTTTTGTTTACTATTTTGCCATTAAATGACACAGTTTTTGAATTTTCCTAAAGTACTTTTGTTGTTTTACTTTTTAAAAGAAACTTAGTTTTCATACACTTTACATCTAACTCATGTTTAGTTTTTCCTTAAATATAATAATGTAAACTTTAAAAAAAAATAAAAGGTACAATTTGCAAGTGTCTGTCTATTATTTCAAAATCTAATACACTAGGTGGATAGACACTTTATAACGTAAATTTAATAATCACGATACAAAATTAACCTAAGAACTTAAATTAAAGAAGAAAATAGATAAATCTCCCTTTAAGATACATTTCCCTTCAACAAAGATTTTTTTTTATCAGATTCTTATATTTACCTATGATAAATAGTTATGAAGAAACGTAAAGCAACAACATTGATAAACAATACACGATATTAATCTTTATATAATGTGACCGATTGGGCTCTAGGTAGCCGTTTATTAGTTATCACGTAAATGAAAATTATTTATTATTTTCACTTGCCCATTATATATTATTTTATTGTGTATTCTTGTATTGTTGTGTCGTCGTTATACTCTCAGTCTGTCTTTAGCTATAAAGGTTTAATATGTTATTTCAAAACATTATTTTTTCAAATAATCATTTTTAGCAATGTTTATATCTGAATTGAACCCAGTCAAGTGTATAGAAGGGGAAACGTTACAGTTGAAATGTTCAGTTTATTCCGAAGATGTTTTACTGGAATGGTTTAAAGGCGATGTGAGAATCAACGAGAATGAGAATTTATTAATTGAGAGTGACGGAATGCATCACTGTATGACAATTCAACAGGCTAAATTGAGTGATGATGGTCAATATAATTTAGTTGCGAGAAACGTACGAAAACAAGTGACAGTAAATGTTCAAGGTATTAATTAAAACTTAAAGGTTGGTTTTCTCATCCTCAATACCAAACGAATATTTTTAAATTTCATCATGTGGACTGTTATTCCAAAATGCACCATTTGCGGGTTTAAGTCTTTTATTTCAAAATAATTGAAAGATTTATAGGCCATTTATCAAGCATAAACAACAAGCCTGACATGAAATTATCAAAAACAATTATTTCTTTAAGATGATAGCTGACTCCTTAAAATAATTTTGCCTTTTGATGGAGAATATTTTTTTACCACATTCTTAGTTTTACCAATTATAAACCGAATATGTATGAATAAACGTATAGCAACACAAATGATGAGAAATACACGATGTCTGTCTTTACTATTACTAATTGGGCTCTAATTTAATCAAAATGCCATTCATATAGAAAACCCTACTAAATGTTCAGCACTATGTAATAATAAATGTTATCAATGAAAATATGTCCTGTTTCAGCAATGTTTACGTCGGAATTCAAACCAAACAAATGTGTCGAAGGTGAAACGTTGCAATTAAAATGCTCAGTGTATTCGGCAGATATCAATGTTGAATGGTCTAAGGACGATGCAAGGATCAGACAGAATGAGAATATTTCACTTGAAATTGATGAAAAAGATCACTGTATGACAATTCAACAGGCTAAATTGAGTGATGCTGGTCAATACATGATGGTCGCTGGAAACGTACGAAAACAACAAACAGTAACTGTTGAAGGTAGTCATAACAGAAATCATTTAAAGAGGGACGAAAGATACCAAAGGGACAGTCAAACTCATCAATCTAAAACAAACTGACAACGCCATGGCTAAAATGAAAATGACAAACCGAAAAACAATAGTAAAGTGACACAACATAGACAACTAAAGAATAAACAACAATGAACCCCACCAAAAACTCAGGATCTCAGGTGCTCCGGAAGGGTAAGCAGATCCTGCTCCACATGTGGCACCCGTCGTGTTGCTTATGTGATTACAAATCCGGAAAATAGTCTAACTCGGTAGGTCACATTCATGAAACGGAAGGGGATTGTAGTTACGACGTAATGAACATATCCAATATCATTTGTGAAACGGTTATTCCATAACGGTCAACCAACTCGTGATGGCGTCCGTAAAATTTACGAAGGGATGATTTCAACTTCACCATTTGGAACTCTTGGTTTAATAGCTTCCATGTGAGAAGCAACCCTCTATTAAGAAAATCATGATAGGAAATGCAAGCACGGGAATATCGTATCATATTGGGAGATATATACCCCGTATGCAGGTGCTGCTGGAATGTTGCTACTTAGAAATGGAATATTACCATCAAATTGTTTGTTTATTATTTTTAATACATATCATAGTTTAACGAGTGTTTTTAAACAATTTTCCTGTGTCCTTACGTACCCAAAAAAATATTATGTCATCTTACAAAATACTTTGTTTTGTAAACACATTCTTACAATCGAACTTAATATAAATGATAAAATAGATACAATTAGGTATGTCTCATGTCTTCAGAAACATTCCAGAAATGCCTGCTTAAAGTATGATTTTAAGAGCTGATACGATAGTCCAGCGCTTGAATTTCATGAAATGATTTCCTGCGTTGTTGGTTGCTATTTTAATGACAGCTTCTAAATCAAGAGTTCTAAGTGGAAAAATTGATAATTTGTTGATATCAACCTTTTAGAATTCAATGACATGCCATTAGAAGCTGTTTGATCGTTATGGAATATCCGATAACGCAAGCAATGTTTACATTTTGCTAACCATAATCTCGTCGTCTTTTTTTGAAAATAATCTAGAGAGGAAGACTTATCAAATTCCATCAAATGAGCGTCACTATGGGTGCAACGTTTAGAACGGAATCTTAATTTCATTTTCGGAGCCCCGGAAATCATCATTAGTTGTGTTGAAAAGGGAATCGTGTTTCTCTTGTTTAATGTTTGAGTGTAGTGATTGTACTTTTTTTTTTTAAATGTATGTGATGTCTATCCAGGTAACCGCTTTGTGACATGAAAAGAATGTTTAAATAAATTAATTTCACATTGTTTCAGTTGCAGGCTTTGAAAATTTTCATAATCGATTAGAGTTTTATAAGCGTCAATTAGAAATTTTACTTATTAGGTAATGTCCTTACAAATGTCTGAAGCCAAATCACTTCACAATAGTTATCAAAGGTACCAGGATTATAATTTTGTACGCCAGACGCGCGTTTCGTCTACATAAGACTCATCAGTGACGCTCATATCAAAATATTTATAAAGTCAAACAAGTACAAAGTTGAAAAGCATTGAGGATTCAAAATTCCAAAAAGTTGTGCAAAATGCGGCTAAGGTAATCTATGCCTGGGATAAGAAAATCCTTAGTTTTTTTCAAAAATTCAAAGTTTGGGAAACAGGAAATTTATAAAAATGACCACATTATTGATATTCATGTCAACACCGAAGTGTTGACTACTGGGCTGGTGATACCCTCGGGGACGAAACGTCCACCAGCAGTGGCATCGACCCAGTGGTGTAAATAGTTATCAAAGGTACCAGGATTATAATTTTGTACGCCAGACGCGCGTTTCGTCTACATAAGACTCATCAGTGACGCTCATATCAAAATATTGAAAAAACTTTGATTTATAAAAAAAATTTGAAGCAAAGGATTATGTTTTCTTTGTAATTGTTTCAATTCAATACATTAATAAGCAACCAATTTGAATGTCTTACCATTTGTGGGGTTCTAAAGATTTTTTTTATATATGCAGATTGAATAATAAAATAAACACTTTTCCTGTTATTTTAAATTAAAATGTTCTTCTGTTTCAGCTTGTGTACAGTTATTCAATCCACTACGTAAGAATTCAGTGAATACATTATTCCATTCACTAAATATTTTCCATCAATTCTAAGAGAAAACATTTTTGCAAATTGTTCTTCAATGATCTTCTTCCGTATATTTGATATGAGGGAGGGATGTAAATGAGTGGATAAAACTGGTGTTCCTTTTTTCAACAACAAAATAGTATTTTTCTGCATTTCTCCTTTCTTTCGACTAATATATATAATATGTTGTTGCTTTTATACAATAGTGTTTTTTGTGTATCTATGATAGAACTCCATTTTGTTTATGACCATTATCATGTGATTATGATAAAATTTCCTATTTCTTTTTTGCAGGAAAGCACACATTCCAGTTCAAATTAATCCAATTGCACACTTTGTAGATGAATTTCAACTTTTAAGTTTCCTCTTCAGTAATGGCCTATTGATCATGAAAACCAAGATACACAAAATAAACAAATAAAATGTTATAAATGGAGAGAGAAACAGCAATAAAAGTTTATTTTGTCATGTTTATTAACATTTAAAATATATTTCCTTTCTTCCTTGTGAATGCTTTTGTCTATAGTTCTTATATTAGTTGATTTTGTGCATTTATCAGTCTTTTAAGTTGAGGCAGTTTGTTCTTTATATATTTGTTGAGCTGTTAAACCACTGTCTAAAGTTAGGGTAGGGTTGAGTGTTCATAAACCTTTTTTTTTTACATGCATTAGTTTTTATGGATTTTTAACTTAAGCTGTGAGTTACTGTGAGTACTTAACTTTGAGTCTTCAATTAAGGGAAATGTATAAATTTCTTGCTTACTCAATGTAAAGCAACTTATTTTCGCGAGCGATTTATTTTCACAAGCAATTTATTTTTGCATTTACAAATATAACACGCATATAAATCGTCGCGAATGTTTTTCATATGTATCTTTCCTTATTAAAATACATTAAGTAAACTTACAGTAAAACTCGCGATAAATAAATAGCTGCGATATAGACTAGAAAGTATAAAACCCAAATAAAGTATTCGCGAAAAATTAGTTGGTTTACAGTAGTCCAGTCTGTGTCTGCAGGAAATTAACATCATTGTTTGTCTGGTGGAGAGTTGTCTTATTGGCAATCATGCCACATCTTATTTTTATATAACCTTGCCATATTCCTATTGTGCCAGTCCAAAGTTCTGAGCCTGTCGTTTTTGTCAGTTTAGTGTGACACTAAAATTTAGTGGTTGTTGTTGTTTCATACCAGTCATATCTATTTTTTGTAATTTATTTTGTTATAAACTAGGCAATTAGTTTTAAAATTTGAATTGTTTCAATTTTTCATCTGAGGGTCTGTTATAGCTGCCTACTTTGACTATAGGGTATGAATTTTCGTCACAGGTCTACAATTGCTTTCTCAAAGCCATGATCAATAATTTTCATATTTAATATACCATATCTTTTAATTTTTATAGTAATCATGATAATCATCTTACAAGTTCAATAGCTTTTTAAAAATCAATGTGGCCTTACCATTTAGGTTTAGATGGCTTCTGCGAATTTTAAATTGCCTATCATTTCTGCTGTTTATAATTTCTCTGTATCTTCTATAGTTCTTGTCCTATACATAAAAGAGTAAAAGTTATTATTGAATGACATCTTGCATCAATATTTTTGATGCTGTTTAATGTACATGATGTATATTAATGTGTGTTTAAAATCTGTACCATGAGTACTTGATAAGCTTGTTGCCTTTTTAGCTAGTCTTTATGTTTTAAATGAATTTTAATGATCAACTAGAAAAACTATGAGCACTGC
This sequence comes from Mytilus galloprovincialis, assembly GCF_965363235.1. Classification (NCBI taxonomy): domain Eukaryota; kingdom Metazoa; phylum Mollusca; class Bivalvia; order Mytilida; family Mytilidae; genus Mytilus; species Mytilus galloprovincialis. The sequence continues at coordinate 39,694,057 of NC_134847.1, forward strand.
GCAAATAAGACCCTCTCCAAAAAAATAAGGACATGCACACACAGAGGTATTCATTGACATAAAACATGAAAGATAATTTGGCTCCATTTGGAAATATCTCAAGTGACTATAAGTTTAAGGATGGGATTTTTTAACAAATACATTTCTAAAACCTTCCAAAGTTTGAAAATAGACAGATTTTAAATAACTTTCCAACAACTAAAGTTCCTTAACTCTTATGCAAAAATATACATGATAAATAGGGGATGATACTCCAGCTACCATATTATTCAAAGTTTTAAAGGAACATAACTGAAGAAAGGTAAAAGTTTTACTTCCAAAATTTGAAATTGATCTGATTTTCTGGTAAAAAGTATTGTTTGAAAAGGAGTAGGTCCGGTAAGGACCGATTTTGGCCTCAAATTTCAGGTTCATCTGACGAAAGATTTTGACCACTTTTTAAACACTTTAGTGTCTATTTTATATGAATTAATTAGTTTATGTGAAAGATTTTAACAGATATAGTCATTAAAAACGATCCGATTCAAGCTCAAATATGAAAAATCTACCTAATATACCGAAAAATGTCACTTTTCAGATAGTTTTTAGTAAAAATGAAAGTTGCCGCATCCGTGTTCATATATATATGTTATGTATTATCATCAAATACAACTGACATTTCAATATTAAGGATGAACACGAATGTGGCCACTTTCGTTTTACACGAAAACCGTCTAAAATTTAACTAAAATGCTAGAATCATGAGCATTTCAGTAATTTAGCATGACTTAATGGTGCTAGTACCGGATATATGTGCATTGTATTGTCAAAAACAGCCCATATTTATGTAGCAGAAGCATTCTTCTGTCCAATAAATAACTAAAGGTTTACATTTTAACAATTTTGTAAAACTGCTATATTTTGGGTCCAAAAAGGGGTCTTACTGAACCTACTCCTTTGGTCGAGATAAACTTAAGTTAGAGGCCAGAAACGAAAAATTGATAATTTTTCCATTTTTAAAGAACATTTATAACTAGAATTGTAAAAGAGACACTATATAAATTCAAACTTAATCTGTATTTTGTGGTGATAAGCATTGTGTATAGTTTTCATAACATTTGGTTGAGAAAAACTAAAGTTTAGAGAACGGGAAACCAAAAATTCAGCATTTTTTTCCCATTTGTAAAGGGGCATAAGTCTAGTACAGTAACTGTTTACACTGACATCACCAAAATTCAAACTTGATCTGAGTATTGTGATAACAAGCTTTTTTAAAGTTTAATTAAATTTGGTTGAGGCAAACTAAAGTACTGTAAGAGAACAAAAAACAATTTTGGAACAGACGGACAGACGATCAAGTGTTAAACTTAATGCCCCCTCCACTATGGGTCATGAATCGATTAGTAACGATCAAGAGATAATTTTTATTTTGGATAAGGTTGATTGAACCAGAGACATATATATACATGTGTCTATATGTCTCTGATTGAACATGATAATTGGGAAATTCCGAATTTGCAATAAGCCGTTGGTCACGTGCCGAGTGGCACGCGCTGATTAAAAAGTCATTTAACTTCAAATCACAACATCTATTGACACCAAACTTTATAAATGTGATGTTTTTACTCATATCCTCTTACATCCATGTTCCTTGGGGTCTTATAACATCGTTTTAATGTCATTATTGCAAAAACTTACTTCCTAGTGCACTAATAAAATATAAGAAGTCCTTTGCGGTATTTCTACACACCGCTAATACAGTCCACTCGAAGGGTTGTTGCAAGGATCCCCATTCGGACGTGGCTGAGCACAGCCTAATGGACGTTCCACTATCCTTCTACTAAGGTTTAATTGCCTGTCAGAAGCAGACAGTCACCTGTAACGACGCTATTTCTAAATATAGTTACTCTAGTTTTCTGACAAATTCGCTTCTTGTTCAATTGAATATAAAGGAAATAGTTATCCAAAATATATTTCTTTCTTTCTTCAAAGAATAATAAAACAATTAGTAAAAATGGCTAGGTACATATATGGCTTCATCGCTAGGCTAATAAGAATTACCTAAACTGATAAAAAGGTAATGAATCAATTCAAAATTCAATATTTTATTTAAGTCTCATCTCTCAAAAATATATAATACAACATTATATTAAATGTAAAAATATATAAATATAAAAAGAGAGCCATTCTGTACAGAATTACAAGAGACAATAACATGAAAATTTTTATAAAGAATGCAGATCTATTATAAAACATATTGACATTAACATTGGTTACAGTATAAAACATTTCTACGTCAATTTAGAATAAGATTACAGGCTTTGGCACAGCTACGAATCATATTATTATCTGTAAATAAAAACACTAATTTCTGTTTATCATCGAATGACATAAAATCACTATTAAAAAGTGTTGCTTCATCAAATATTATAATTCTTTTTCTAAAATCGTCATATAAAGAACACGATAAAATAACATGGGCCTTATCTTCTAAAATATTCATACAATTATCACAGACTCGATCTCTTAAAATTTTCAAATCTCCCCGTTTCTATTCTTAGTGGTGCTACACCATATTTGAATGAATGTGAATTTGTTTAGAACTTTTTCTTATATATTTAAACAATTATATAACATTATCCTTGCCTATTTGTCCACTTACTAAAAAGGTATGGCCAATTTCCGGTTTATTTGTTTCGTTATTTGGTTCCCATGTTCAAATAATTTGATGAATTTAATAATAAATCCTTGTTAACATAGAAAAGCATGTTAATCTTCTCATCTGGACTTTAGTCTGTATACCGGACCCCTTCTCTATTTTGGGAGTAAAACAAAATATCTTTAAAAAATGCGGTTTTGAGCCTATTTCTTCATTTTAATTTGGTAACACGTTTTAAAAGCAATAAGTGACACTAATATGGTATTATTTTAAATATATTACCAATAAAAAGGCCATAATTTGAAGCTGTTCTCAATTCTGTACATTATAGGTACGTGTATCAGATTTGGCATTTTTTTTAATTGTCGTATATATATTAAAAGAATTACTATAAGTTATCAAGTATGAAATTTGTCCACTGGACCGACCGTGCAAGTGCTGTATAGCTAGTCAAGGTCGTTAAAAACTTCCATTTGTTGTTGTCCACTGGGAAGAAGATCTTTAAAACACAAATCCCCATTTACTCAATGCCAACATTATTTGTTAGTATTTTTCCATCTTTTTCTTATGATTTTATTATAATATCTTTTTTGTGAATTTTTTTGTGTGGTTGAACATGAAATTGACACCGATGCTACAAAGAAAATTTGTTTAATGTCATCTGTTGCAATATATACTAAGTATTACACGTGGACACGATGTTCCCCAGAAAATAAGTTACCCCGAGGGTACACGCTACTGTCATATGGAAAACTACTGGGTCACCTGTAAAATGGTAATCAGCCATGCAACTAATCAGGTGACTGACCATGTCACAACAATTTAAAAAGTTTACTAGTACTAGATCCGAGCACCTGTTTTGGGACATATATACATAAAGCTAATTTACCGCAAATAACTGCGAGAAAATGAATAATGCACAAGTTGATAATTGTCTCTTCTCTGCTAATTAATGTGCATGCAATATTCACTCTGATTTACTTGTGAGACCATCGACACTAATAATTACCTCAAAGATAATTGGTGCTCCGTTACTACATAATGTGCTAATTGGATTAATTAAAGTGAAATGAACTGTGTGTTTTCCTGGAAAAAGAAATAGAAAAAATTCTACAAAATTCCTATAAACAAAATGGAATACTATCAAAGATGCACAATAACACAATTGTGTAAAATGTGACAACCTATATATGTATATATTCACTGATGAATTATGGAGAAATTAAGAAAAAAATACTATCTTTTTCATGTTTGTTGTCGAAATAAACATCTGCTTTAACCATTCATGTACATGGCTCCATCATATCAAAATTACAGAGAAGATGTTTGAAGTCAGAACAAGTTGCTAAAATTTATTCAACCAATTGAAGGAAGAAGTCTTGTGGATGGAATTATTTATGCACTGAACGTAGGGGGTGGAATAATTGTACACAGCAGCTGAAACAGAAGACAAGTTAATTTAACATGAAAAGTGTTTATTTTATTTAATATGCAAATATGAGTACAATATTAATAACATCACACATGGTATGATATTCACACGTTTTGCTTATTATTGTATTGTCTTAAACATGTTAAACAGTCAGACTTTTGTTTTTGCATGTTTAATACTCACCATGAAAATTTGTATTAAAGTTTTAATTGTCTTTTGTATCAATAATTCAGTCTAGGAAAAATTATATTTATACTGTTTGTACTGTTATGAAATTTCCATAGAGGAAAAATAAGGGTAAACATTTCCTTAAGGGAAATTTGATGTTCAGAAATTTCCTCACAGGAAATTTGAAGAACAATGATTTCCTTAGAGGAAATTTGAAGAACAATGATTTCCTTAGAGGAAATTTGTTGGCTTGAATTTTCCCTCAAGGAAAAGTGTTTGTCAAAAATTTCCTCACAGGAAAAAGTATTTCCTCCAAGGAAAATTTGAAGCTGCAAATTTCCTCACAGGAATAAGTATTTCCTCAAAGGAAAATTTGAAGCCGCAAATTTCCTCAAAGGAAAAAGAATTTCCTCAAAGGAAATAGAATTTCCTCTAAGGAAATAGAATTTCCTCAAGGGAAATATTTATGCAGCAAATTCCCTAAGGGAAATCTTTTTCCCTTGAGGAAAAATCTTTTTCCTTTAGGGAAATTCGATTTCCCTTGAGGAAAACTACTTTTCCTCTGAGGAAATTGTCGAAAAAAGGGGCATAACTTTTTTAACAGTGGTGCTAGAGCCAAAAAAATTGAGGACAAATATCAGGGAACCAATACCAACCAAGTTATCAACTTCATTTTGACTTAACTCCAAAAATTAAGGTGACAACTTTTGCACTCAGCGGAATTGCAAACTTGTCCCGGAGACTGTTTATATCTTGAGAGCATCGTCCAGTGAATGAATTTCCTTTTAACCTTTTCGGCACCATACTCTTATACTTGGTACTTTTGTTTTTCATTAATTGTAGTTGACCATGGTATGCCATCATTTTGTTATACAATGTAATCATTTGATAGCGGTCTATATTTTTTGTTATAATGTAATGAACAGTCCTTCTTATGTTTGTGAAACATTTATTATTGTTATCTAAATCATATCATTTCAGTCTTACCAGAAGCTATAAACCGATTACAAGAAAAAGATAGGACTAGATATATTGAACTGATGCAAAGTTCAGAAGTGGAAAAGCGGTATTATGTTAGAATAATGGTCGTAGGAAAGGAGTCTGTTGGGAAGACAAGCTTAGTGAGGCGATTATTAATGAAAAATATCGATGATGTAGTCAGTACAGATGGAGTTGACATCGTTGTTGATCAATGTAAAATAAACATAGAAGATGGGTCTTGGTTGATTGATGGTAAGTGAATATGGAAGCATTTCAAAATGATATCATTTGTCAACTTCATAATTTTTTTTCAATGACGTGAATGCATGAATTATACTCTTAACCGGAAAAATATGTTAGATTTTGTTTATTACATAGTACACATTTTTGGCAAATGGGAAAAAGTATAAACAATCTTCTTAAAATTGAAATTGTGTTTAAGAAATATTGTTTTGTAGTTTAGACCATCAAACAATGATGTGATATATTGTTTAATTTATTGTAGCATAGTCAAAATATTTTCATAAACTTAAATTAAACGACAGACTTATTATAAACTATTATCCGGCATAGCTATAAGACAAATAAAACGATCGAGGCTTAACGCATCATATTATTTGATAATTCCAATACAAAAGAATAACACACTTTACAAGAGTAACTATCAATTGTTATTTTTTTTTTAACATTTAGTCAATATGGTTTCTTGGGTTATGAGAATATAACACATTTAGCTCCATAATCACGATTTCATGGATTTTGCAATTTAATAATTATTTGTATTCTGTTTTGAATTTCCGTAGCAGTTCAGGTTTTTTTAAACGACGAAATTAAGAATCACAAAAATACTGAACTCAGAGAAAAATCAAATCGGAACGTCCTTAATCACATGGCAAAATCAAATGACAAAACACATCAAAATCGAATGGACAAGAACTGTCATATTCCTGACTTGGTACAGGCATTTTCAAATGTAGAAATGGTGGATTAAACTTGGTTTTATATCGCTAAACCTCTCACTTTTTACGACAATCTCATTAATTTCCGTTTAATTTTCAATGATGCGTGAACTAAACCAACATAATGAATAAAATAGTCAAAATATGGGTACATCAGTCATCATCGTGTTACAATTTTTAAAGGAAATACATTGCTTCGCGTGTCTGACGTCAAAAAATGTTATACGTCGATGTCCATGAATTGTGCTTTTAGTACCTTTAAACAATTTAATTGGTTTGTTAATTGTGTTCATTTTATATTTATCATATGACATTATGATCACGAATGTTAGTTTCCAAATGATAATGTTATGTATTGCCTGACCAAATCTTGTTTTCTCCACCTCTTAATAATAGTGATAATCAGATTAACCTAATTTGTTGAAAACTTGTCCCAATATCATTGACCTTGAAATGGGGTTTTTTACAATAGTTATTACCTTACAATATTTATTCATTTTCTTTCCGATTAATGATGATATCAATTGACCAATTTCTTTGAAATCATATTGATTTCATATTTACCGTTCAAGAGTTATGTCCCTTATTAACCTTATAATTGTATAATATTATTGGTTTCATTTGATATTGAAAGTTTTATTTTACAACGACTTTTTAAATTTAAACAAATTGCAATGAAACAAAAAATTGCCGGTTACATTCAATTTGAGTTATTCTTTTGACTTTTACCATTCTATCTTTGGTGACTATGTGGAAAGCATCTATCCCATCGAATTGGAGATAAAGGATACTACAGATACAGTTAAGTCGGCTTCATATCTTGACTTACATCTAGAAATTGACAATGAGGGTCGGTTGAAAACAAAACTTTACGACAAAAGAGATGATTTCAGCTTTCCAATTGTGAACTTTCCATTTCTAAATAGCAACATTCCAGCAGCACCTGCATACGGGGTATATATCTTCCAATTGATACGATATTCCCGTGCTTGCATTTCCTATCATGATTTTCTAGATAGAGGGTTACTGCTCACAAGGAAGCTATTAAACCAAGAGTTTCAAATGGTGAAGTTGAAATCATCCCTTTGTAAATTTTACGGACGTCATGACGAGTTGGTTGACCGTTATGGAATAACCTTTCACAAATGATATCGGATATGTTCCTTACGTCGTAACTACAATCCCCTTCCCTTTCATGAATGTGACCTACCGAATTAGACTATTTACCGGATTTGTAATCACATAAGCAACACGACGGTGCCACATGTTGAGCAGGATCTGCTTACCCTTCCGGAGCACCTGAGATCATCCCTAGTTTTTGGTGGGGTTCGTGTTGTTTATTCTTTAGTTTTCTATGTTGTGTCATGTGTACTATTGTTTTTCTGTTTGTCTTTTTCATTTTTAGCCATGGCGTTGTCAGTTTGTTTTAGATTTATGAGTTTGACTGTCCCTTTGGTATCTTTCGTCCCTCTTTTGTCTGCAAGCGGAAGTATATATGATCACTTGCTACTTTGCATCTATTAAAGAGTGAAAGAAAGGCAAAATTTATTTAGTAAATAATAATAGTAGAAACATCAATAATCATAAGTGAATTTTGTGGAAAAAGTGTTCTGTTTTAACTAAAATGAAAGTGGATCAATTATAGCAGTTAAAAGTTGATGTCTAACAAAAAACTGCAAAATTATCAACAAGAAAACCCTACAATTTCTTTCAAGATTGCACAGATCATTGTTTGCCGCTTCATGCATGTTAAGCAAATTTTAGGCGATACACAACAATTGTAAATATCAAATATTATTAGCGAGTCGCGTTATCTTTTTAGGTGCATTTGATGATAAGATAGACCGAATACGTAGAGCATTAAATTCAGTTCCAAATAAAAGAACAATAAAAGAGGAATTCAATATATCTAGGAGCAATGAATCGAATAATGGGATTAAACAAGTGGAAGATGTAGCAAATTCTCTTAAGGACATGAATAACACAACTCTCTACCAAACAGAAACTAGTACAAACATGGTCGACAAAATGAGTGTTAATTCATCAAATAAAGGGAAAATCAGTGGGGTCGATATCGGGTCTAGGTCTATGTCTACAAGCGACACCAAAGACACTGACCAAACAGAAAACTTCCATGAAGGTGATATAAAAGACATTGAAAATTTGACAAAAACTGGCTCAAAAGACGCATTGACAGAACATGATGATACCAATCATGCATTGTCTCTAGTAATGCCACGAGATTTGATGTCTCGTGTGTTTACCACGACGTCAGCTTCGAATATTCCTTCTAACCATTATGCATTATGTGGTTTATGGGACTTTGCAGGACAAAAGGATTTCTATGCTACTCATCAAGCTTTTTTAACAAATAGTGCAATATACCTAGTGGTTGCTGATATGAAGGACGATATTTCAAAACAAGACGCTAGCCAGTATTCTGCAGATTTTAAAAATGTTGGAGGTAAGTTCTAAGCATGAATAAAGTTGTAATCCGTTCAAATCTCTCAATTACAAAATGCTTTTGTTCAGCTTTTCGTGTTTTAAGCATTAGTATCTAGATCACAACATCTTTCAAAAATATGTTATTAGAACATCAAATTGAAAATGGAGCCTTCAAACAACTAAGATAAAGTTCTATCCCAAAACAAATTGATTGCAATGAAAGATTGAGTTAATTTAATACACTGCTATGTTCGAGGGGATTGTGTTAATGGTTGTATTAAACCTACAGAAAATACATTTGCACAGGAAATACTTTTAAGATAAGTTTCAACAAATAACATTTAAGTATTAAGTGCACAGGTTTTCTCAATTGTTTTGTCGGCACTATAATGCTGCAAGACCCAATCCCAGTTAAGCATAAGTATCATTACTCTTGGCTTAACTCGAAAACTGTATAAATAGAAAATGTGAGGCCGAAATATGCACCAATACTAGAGCTACAAAAATTTGTTAATATCTTTTGTATATACATATATATTTCACTAATTATCCTGAAAATAGATAACCAAAATCTAAGATATAATCAACAAAAGCAGGGTAGCAATTCAGACTCTTATTTGACAGTGATGTACGTTGCACATTTATATGATACAAGTTAATTTGAAAGCATAGGATCATGACTAAGAATAAAGGCTGAAGATTTTGATATATTATGTACATGTACAAATAATACTTAACTTCACTTATCAATATTAACTTTTCTATACTTAATGTTCCAGAGTATGTTGACTTTTGGTTTGATACAATCCACTGCCATAGATCAGTTGAACCACCAGAAGATGAACCATTTAACGAGTTCATTGACCCGCCTGTTATTTTAGTTTTAACTGGAAAAGATAAATGTGGAGAGGTAATTGTTATACAGTGATACAAAAAAAATTCTGATGATACTTAGGAAACACTTCTTTTATAGGTCGAGTAAGGCGTACATGTATTGTTGAACGTAGATGATTTCTGATGAGTTCATTAAAAAAAGTCAAACTTGTCTTTCTTTATTTTATTGATAATGACACAGTTTATGTTATTTGAAGAATGAGAATCATACAATAAATCAAAACAAAATAAACATATAAATATCTAACACTACAAACCATTAAAAGTCTGAAATGGCCTATATCTGTACTCGACTGTACTGATTTTTACTCTACTAGTCTGAATTCGTCTGAGATTTACTTGATAATACTCGACTTTAGTCTGAACCATACTTAACAGTCTGAATGTGTACTTGACCAGTACTTAACCATTTTATACTAGTCTGAACCGTACTCGACCTAGTCTGAACCGTACTTGACCTAGTCTGAACCGTACTGGACCTAGTCTGAATCATACTCGACCTAGTCTGAACCATACTCGACCAAGTCTTAACCATACTCGACCTAGTCTGAACCATACTCGACCAAGTCTTTACCAACCTAGACCTATTCTTTGTATCTATCAACTGAATTTTATCAATTTAGGATTTTTTTTAAAATAAAAATGAAATTTGAACAACAAATTGAAATTAAAAATGTATTCAATACAGTATTGAAATTAAAATTTCACAATAATCAATCATAATATAACGTCAACACAATATTAATCAACACTTATGTAAAAATTTAAATCAACTTTTAAAATATAAATAAAACAAGCTGATCACATAATCTAAAAAAATGAATTGTGACTAACAAATGACTAATATTTTCAATATTTATTCAAAATTTTATGAATACTTCGGAAGTATTTTATGGTAACTGGACTATTTTCACCATTAACTTAAACCTAGTAAAGATTTAGTTGAGTTGAATTAATAATGCAGTGAATGTTTTTTTTTATTAATATATATATAAAATAGTATATAAAACAACTTAATAAATTTAAAAAAATGAGAGCTGAATTGTTTTGTTTTATTAAACCAACAATTTAATGTAATCATGATAATAGAATTTCCATAGCAATCCTTGATAACCTTTTTAAAAAAAGAAATGTATTCCAAAGTAACAGTTAAAATTTATTTCAATTAATTTAAGTAATTTTTTTTGTCAAATTAACATGGCATACAGAAAGCACTTTAATATGTTCTAATTACCTCAATACATGTGTGTTTTACAGGTAAAAAGAAAGCCATATTTTCTTAAATTCGTGTATTACTTATCTAGTACATACATGTATATTTTAAAGGCCTTGTTATTTAACTAAACAGGATGTTGCAATTTTGAATCAATGTTATTTAGAATTTAATACCTCTGACCAGGTGTGATCTTATTTATGAGTTTGCCACAAGCAGAGGTTATTCTTTATATTTCACCACTAATCTGAAAAACAATTTTATTTATTTATTTAATATTATCCCTTTTTGATATAAGTTTTATATAATATATTTTTTTTCATCCTAAATATAATCATAGATATATTTCTAATATAAGGTTAATTTTTTTTATAAATTTTGTTGGCTGTTGTTATGTATTTCATGAAATAGAAATTTATTTTAACAGTTAAAAAAGTAAAGTTTTTTTGGTCTAGTATGGTTCAGACTGGTCGAGTACTGTTCAGACCTTTGGTTAAGTATGATTCAGACTGGAAAAATAGGTCGAGTACAAGTCGAGAATGGGTTAAGACTGTTTCAGACTGGTTGAGTAATAGTTAAGTCTCCCAAACAAAGTTTGGAGACTTATTGTTTTTGCTCAGTTCTTATTATTATGGCACCCTCAATGGAGTTGGGGTGACATATTGTTATTGTTCGTTTCTTTTTGTCTTATTTTTATTATTATATTTATTCTTCCACACTTTTTTGTCCATACTATTTCTCAGAATTGGCTTGAACAATATTGATGGAACTATACCATAATGTTGACCACCACATTATATAGTGCAGTGGGGTATGGCACCATCAACATGGCTGCCGTTGCCATGGAAACGAAACAAATGTGAAAAATTTCTGTTTTTTGTTTTGGTGAACTGTTTGAATATGCTTACACTCAGAATCATCATATTTTAATACAATGTAGGTGCCCACTACATACAGGTGTTGGATGATTTTGGCACTCATTGGACCTACTATGTTGCCATGGAAACGACACCAAAAATTTCAAAAATATCAAAATGCTCCAAACTTCATGAAACTTCACAGTAACGATGAGCAACATTGGAAGATGTGGCATTTGGCGTTGGAATTTCCAAAATATCTGTAGTTACCATGGAAACAATGCAAAAAGGTCAAAACTTTGAATTTTCACAGAACATTCCAGAACATCAATGTTAAATTTACTCTAGAGACATTAAATGGTATATATGATTATGGAGGGAAAAAATTGCTGCGGGGGTTTGACTTTGGAATATTCAAAATGGCCGCCGTTACCATGGGAACAGCAAAATTATGAAAAACTTCAAAATGCTTTAAATTTAATGAAACTTATAACAAATTTTGCCTAGCTTATGTAGACTTAACTTTCGAATTTTCAAAATGGCCGTCGTTGCCATGGAAACAGTAAAAGTTTTCTAAATGACTGCCGCTTGCCTGGCAATGGGAAAAGGGTGCCATCCGCTATTGCTTGCAATGGCAAATCTAGTTTTTATTATTCTTCTTCTTCCGCCGCTTTAAAAAATGAACTTGTCCGCAGCGTTTCTCCAAAACCGCTTGTCAGATTGACTTAGGATTTCATAAAATGGTAGACTAATATGTCTAGGTGAGCCATCAATCTTTCGTTTGTGCATTGGGGTCTATTAAGGGGTGTTTTGGGGGGTAGAAAGCAGGGAGGGTTTTTCTATAGAACCCTATGGGATTTTATTTTCAAAATTTTTTAAATGAATATAACTTGAAAACTATAAGTGATAGATACATGCAGTCTTCAAAAATGATTATAGGACAATAAAATAAATCACATGAAATATAGGGGGATGCCCTGGGGGGTCATCCCCACCCCCTTCAATTTGAGAATGTGCTATTATCTTGTAAACGGTCCAGATCCCCACCCCTAAACCATATATATTCTTGTAGGGGACAATAAAACAAATCAAATGAAATAAAAGGGAAGTCCCTAGGGGTCACCCCACCCCCTCTTGTTGGAAAACTTGTAAACGGTCCAGATCCCCACCCCTAAACCATATATATTCTTGTAGGGGACAATAAAACAAATCAAATGAAATAAAAGGGAAGTCCCTAGGGGGTCACCCCACCCCCTCTTGTTTGAAAACTTGTAAACGGTCCAGATCCCCACCCCTAAACCATATATATTCTTGTATGGGACAATGAAACAAATCACATGTAATTAGATGGAAGTTCCTGGGGGTCACCCCACCCGGTTCAATTTGAGAATGTACTATTATCTTGTAAACAGTCCAGATCCCCACCCCTAAACCATATATATTCTTGTAGGGGACAATAAAACAAATCAAATGAAATAAATGGGAAGTCCCTAGGGGGTCACCCCACCCCCTCTTGTTTGAAAACTTGTAAACGGTCCAGATCCCCACCCCTAAACCATATATATTCTTGTAGGGGACAATAAAACAAATCAAATGAAATAAAAGGGAAGTCCCTAGGGGGTCACCCCAACCCCTCTTGTTTGAAAACTTGAAAACGGTCCAGATCCCCACCCCTAAACCATATATATTCTTGTATGGGACAATAAAACGAATCACATAAAATTAGATGGAAGTTCCTGGGGGTCACCCCCACCCCGTTCAATTTGAGAATGTACTATTATCTTGTGTACAGTCCAGATCCCCACCCCTAAACCATATATTTTCTTGTAGGGGACAATAAAACAAATCAAATGAAATGTAGGTAAAGTCCCTGGGGGTCACCACCACCCCCTCCTGTTTGAAAACTTGTAAATGGTGGAGATCCCTACTCGTAAGCCATATATATTCTTGTATGGGACAAAAAATCAAATCAAATGAACATGGGACCATATGAATGGGGAGTTATCGGAGCTTTGTTTGGGAGACTTCGTAACAGCATCCTGTTACAATTACTTCTTGTTCAGACTATTTTCAACGGCAAAGATAAGGGTCAAGTACGATTCAGTACAGTCAAGTATGGTTCAGACTGGGGTCGAGTAATGTCAAGTAAAAGTCAGACCAATTCAGACTGGTCGAGTAAAAATCAGTACAGTCGAGTACAGATATAGGCCATTTCAGACTATAATGGTTTGTAGTGTAAGCAGTCAGTAACGGAATCCATTTTTTTTTGTCTGAAGATGGTACTTAAATAGAATATTTACATAGTTATAACTATATATATATATATATAGAAAGAGACTTTCTCTACATGTATGATCATTGCCAAGTATGCCTTATTCATCACATATTTCAGTATTCGTCATTTGATAATTATATTAAAAAAAATGTTTTTCTCTGAAACTGCTTTGAAAATCAGAATCAAACACAGTAGCAATCAATCTTTAGTTATCTACATGTATTATAAAAGTGAATTGAAAAAACTGATTTCACCCAATGTGGCTGTGAGAGTTAAAATTTTACAGTCATGTGAAATCTGTAAAAGTTTGCTACAAAGTAAAACTTTTTCAACAAAAATATACTCTACAAATGTCTTGCTGGTAATTGGCTGGTTTAGAATGTAATAATAAGTTAGATCTGGCTGGTAAATTTAACACTTGACCCTTTGAAAAACTATGTGGTAGATACACACGTAAGGCAACAACTCTTTCAATGCCTCTATATGTGGTACGTTACATTCTCTATTGAAGATGAAATATAAATTTTGAAAAGCTGGTGTCAAATTGTGTCAAGACATATATATATTTTTTTTTTAAAGGTGAAAAGTTTAGGATACTTGTTTAAATTGTGCATAAACTCTATGACTCTCTAATCATAACTTCTTTCACTTGTGTTACTTTATTCTTCTTCTTATTGAAACCCGCAGCTGTTTTATCATTCTGTATACATTGCATTTATACATACTCGGTTAAGATGTTGTAGACGTTGTAATGCCGTAAAATATATTAAAAATAAGCAAATTTGCAATTTCTTGAAAGATTGCATGCACTTATTTTTGTGGTATTCCTATAAAGCAGAGTCTATCCAAGGGCTTTTACAGAAAGGAGAAAAGAAATTAGCTCAGTTTGATATCAACTTTTAGAACATTGATGATGTACTGTCTCTTAATAATAATAGATTCAGTGATCACTTACATTTAATATATCCAAGTAATTTACGTTTTTTGATTGAGTTAGGCCTGCCAATGGATATTTTATCGTGTGTTTTTCTATGTTGTGATGTTACGCTAATGTTTCAGAAAAAGGGAGAAGGTTTGGATCCATTAAAACGTTTAATCCCGCTGCAAATGTTTGCACCTGTCCTATGTCAGGAATCTGATGTACAGAAGTTGTCGTCTGTTTATGTAATTTATACGTGTTTCTCGTTTCTTGTTTTTTTTTTTATATAGATTAGACCGTTGGATTTCCCGTTTGAATGGTTTTACACTAGTAATTTTGGGGCCCTTTGTAGCTTGTTGTTCGGTGTGAGCCAAGGCTCTGTGTTGAAGGCCGTACATTGACCTATAATGGTTTACTTTTTTTAAATTGTTATTTGGATTGAGAGTTGTCTCATTGGCACTCACACCACATCTTCCTATATCTATTGAAATTAAAGATACTACCGACACAGACAAATCTGCTTCATATTTAGACCTTTATTTCGAAATGACTACTGATGGAAGGTTAAATACCAAAATTTATGACAAACGCGATGATTTTAATTTTCCTATAGTCAACTTTCCATTTCTGTGTAGCAACATCTCATTTTCACCAGCATATGAAGTATATATTTCTCAATTGATACGTTATTCTGGAGCTAGTTCAAAGTACTTTTATTTTGTTGAACGAGGAATACTGCTTTCTCAAAAGTTGCTAAGACAGGGCTATGAATCAACCAAATTAAGGTCATCACTCAAGAAATTTTATGGTCGCCATCATGAGATGATTGGCCATTAAGACAAAAGTGTGTCAGAAATCATATCTGATATTCTTCCTCAGTCATAATAACCTTCAGTCATTGCCGAACTGAGCAACGAAATAACACGACGGGTGCCGCTTACCCTTCCGAAGCACCTGATTTCACTCCCGGTTTTAGTTGAGTTCGTGTAGTTTCTTAACTAATATTTATAACTGTTGATGTAAATGTCCTTTGGTTTTGTGAGTCTTTATTTACTCATTGGTTTTGATTGTTATTGTCTTATTTAAGCAAAATATATTAATACCTAGACAAATGCATTACTAGTATGTGGATGATAAATAATACAGACAATAGGCGAGAGCCATGCTTTTTTATTTTTATGCAATTGCAATCTGCCATAATTTTTACATCTTTGATATGCGTTATAGAATACGTTGGTGGTTATGTTAAAAATGCATGCCATACTTTATTTTACATACCATTTACTTCATATGTATCAATTAAAATGAAGTAATACGAATTAATATGCATGGATAAAAAATAGATATATAGCAAGAAACATGGTATCAATGCATATCATAATGTTGAAGTTGGCAAGCTGATAGTTATCAAAGATACAAGGATTACAATTGAATACGCCAGACGCGCGTTTCGTCTACATAAAACTCATCAGTGACGCTCATATCAAAATATTTATAAAGCCAAAAAAGTACAAAGTTGAAGAGCATTGAGGATCCAAAATTCCAAAATGTTGTGCCAAATACGGCTAAGGTAATCTAAGGATATTATATTATATCTGCTTGTTATATTTTAGGAAACTATTGGAAATACCGTTATAGAGGAAAGAAAAACCAAGCTTCAAACTCAATTAGACATGGTTTTAGGAGATCAACACAAATATCACCATTTACGAGACATAATTTGTTTATCAAATACGAAGGACCCGGACGTCAAATTTGTAGAATTACAACAGAAAATATCATCAATAATTCTAGGAATGGCACATTGGGGTCAAAACCTGCCATTAAAATGGATTCTTTTAGAACACTTGATTGAAATTAATAAAAGCGATGGAAATAATTTCATTAACTTTTCTGACATGGAAAATTTAGCAAAACACAGTGATATCAATATGATAGATATTGACGAAGTAAAACTATTTCTTCGTTTTCAACATGAAGTTGGGAATGTTATTTATTTTGAAGATATACAAGACTTCATCATTTTAAATCCAAAATGGTTAGTAGATGCTTTTCGATGTTTAGTATCAGATAAGATAGATGGTCGACTGCAACATCGTACAGATTGGACTAAGTTTAAACAAAACGGGACAATAAGTGAATCTTTGATCACAGAACTCTTCAAATCAAAATGTGGAAATCAGTTTTTAGACCAAAGAGAAAATTTGGTCAAAGTAATGGAGAAATTTGACATATTGGTAAAAATTGCTGAAACAAGTTCATATATAATGCCAAGTATGATGCCGCCAGTCTTGTATGATGAAGTATGCACACTGATTGGTATTAAACAGCAAAACTGTAAAAGAACGTCTTGGCTTTGTCTGAAATTTTCGTTTCTTCCGCCTGCTTTCTTTAATCATGTTTCAGTGTGGTTTATCAAAGAGTATGAACCTAGCAAAGTTGTTTATAAAACATATTCTATGGCTTTGTTCCGGGGAATTTGTGTCTTCGACATTGATTCTAAGTCGGGTTGTGAAAAAATTTTGGTTACAATGTCCACAGATACAATTGCCATTCAGCTCTTATCTTTTTCAAAAAGAGAGACAGAATTCGGAAGCAAATGTAGCAGTGTCTGCAAAGGTATAATAAAACAAATTCAAGCCATAAAAGATAGATATAGGTTATCGATGTCTTGTAAAATTCACTTTAAATGTAGCAAAGGCGATTATTCTAGAGATACAAAGTCATATGAAGACTTAAAAAATTCAACAGAGTATTACTGTAATCAACATACGGATGTGCATCATTCTGAGGAAATATATTTGCCATGGATGTTGAATACAGATAATAATGTAAGTATCTGTCAGAACAATATACTAGTAAATAGAAAGTACTGAGGTAATTAATGTTATCCGACCTCCATACCATTTCTTTAAATGACAATAGCCGATTATTTGACGATAGAATTACCATTGACATGCGAGTGAAACGTGTTTAAATAGTCTTACATTATTGAAATACCCTTAATAAGTGGAACGTTTTATTTGACATTAAACAAACACTGTAACGTACATCACTAGATTCTGAATGTACTATTTTTTGTCAAAATTTTTGTGATTTTGTATTGTTACTGAAAAGTATTATTTTTTTTAAAACAGTTCCAGCACTGTCTAAATTTAAATTCATTATTTAAATAAGATTTAAATTGTTTGAAAATTTAAAACATTTTTTTATAAAAAGATTTTGTTACAAGTTGACAGTAAACACATGCACAATGTCAACAAATAAAATGAAGGAAAAAATAAGACAACATCAAGACTTGAACTAAACTGTTTTTGTTTTTTAATATAAAAACAAAAACTTAGATTTTTACTAAAGCGGGAAATAGTGTTAGCCGTATGCTTCTAACATCCACCACCATAAATATTTAAGGATGTAAAACTCTGATTTATTTTAATTGTTCTATTATTATTTATGGACTGATTTCTAGTATGCAAATATGAAGACATGTTATGATTTCGAATGCCACTACTAGTGTCCATTACTGACGAACACGGAGGTAAATAACTAGAGGTCATCTTAATGACTATGTTTAGATATCATCAATATTAAAATCCAATTTATCTGTACGTGTAATGGAATTCCTACGTTAAGAAGGATTTAAGTATTGTTATTTGTCCTTCTGTACATAATTTTCACATTCATACTTTGTGTCACAATTTGCTGAACTATTGTATTATTTAATGATTTGATATTGTGTTGGGAAATATTTACTTATAAGCACGAGCTAATCCAATGTTAGATATTATTGGCAGTCACTTCCTGTTTAGTGATACTTCGATCTTTTCATCAATGTCCCAAGCTGAAGGTTATATACTCAGCAAAAATAACTTGCACCTTAATGGGCCTGAAAGACAATTTTATTGATTTGATTACTCCTGACCAACAAATAAAATAGACCCGACTCATGATATGTTTTAGAATATTATTTCTGTAATGATGTTTTGTCCTACTGGAAACCTATGTCTTATGTAGTGGCGATCTATGCAAAAATTGAAGTTTTGAATGTAAATTTAAATTAAGCCACTTAAGTTTTTAAAAGTACTTTTTTGATGGGAAAAACTCTTCCTGAATTGACTTAATTTTTTTAAACATTCTGGTTTTGTTTTTGAGATTCCTTTTATCTCTGCCTTACACTCATTTATTATTTCAAGCAGTGAAATGAAATCGTTTTCAATTGTGAGAATGGTCTTGGAATGGCACTTAGGTATATTCCACCTCTCGTTTGTTTTCTGAAAGGCACAACAGATGAAACTAACACATGAATAAATCTGATTGTTTAGAATATTCGTGCTGTACAAAATGGGATCTGAAACAACAGTTGATGGCTTTTTAAGTGCCTGTGATATTGTTTATTAAAAATTATCTATTCTTTTTTATTATACTGTAGTGTTAAAAAAATGTTCATTTGAGTATTCAAAATACTATCATCATCGTTAGAAGGGGTTATTCAAACTGAAAACCTCAATACAGACATTGAAAGGAGCTTATGACATGCAGGCACTCAAATACGACATCCGAACGAAACTGTATTAAGTAGTTAATGACAATGTTTAAAACATGCATCATGTCTTTACATGTGCTCAAAATCCGCAAGGAAGATTTTTAAATAATATTAAGTCACATTGAATCCGATAACAATGCCAGTCCATATCCAAATCATTGTTCAAATGATTGTTATATAAACTAAGTCAAGGAATTAAGTGTACAAGCCATATATTTCAGGATAAACTGTAAATTTGACTAACATTGGTCACGGTAGGTATCGTGTCCTACTGCTATTTTGCCACAAATAGTCACCTTTATAATTGATAACAGGATGAGAGTACCAAAATATAGATTTGAATTGTAAGCTTATTTTTTTTTATACTAAATTAAGTAATGGTTAAATGTAAGCATGCTAATATTCTGCATGTGCCTGTTCAAAGCCGTGAGCCTATAATTCGTTTGCTGTCCTGTGTTGCAGTATATCATACAGGTATTTCGTTCGTTCTTTTGTACATAAATCAAATCTTTAGTTTTTTGTTATTTTTTTTTTACATTTGTTTCGTTTTTTTATAACAGACAATCCGATATGGGTATTGCTAATTGTTTAAGGTCTTATGGTCACCTATAGTTGCAAACGTCTATGTCATTTGGTCTATGATAGAGAGTTGTTTTATTGGCAATTTACCATATCTCATTATTTTCATATAGATGAGCATTCATGATGACACGTTTCCATGCAATGTGACACTATTTCGTGCGCACATTTTTAAAATGAAGCACTTCTGCACTTCATACAAAATCTACTTCGGTAAACGCTTTTACACCTCAATGAATTTACAAAAAGTAGCATTCAATTCTTAATTAACATGTATAATGTGGATGTTTATAGTTTGTAACTTAATGTTTATGTTTGTATTATTCACATGTGCTTTAATATTAAATATAATTTTTTCTACACATATATTTTCTGTAACTATGTAAATTGTAGTTAATGAGACATCAAATTCATTAATTCATAAAATACTCATCCAAATTAAGGTTTATATTCCAACTTCCTTGTAAACCTTGTAAACTACTGGACCAAAATAAAACCTAAGCCACAGTAATCCTAAAGGTATGTATTGTGTATGCCCCATTAATGAGCATTATGTTTTCTGGTCTGTGCGTCCGTTCGTTTGTCCGTTCTTCCGTCCGTCTGTCCGTTCGTCCGTCTGTCCCGCTTCAGGTTAAAGTTTTTGATGAAGTTGAAGTTCAATCAACTTGAAACTTAGTACACATGTTCCCTATGATATGATCTTTCTAATTTTAAACCAAATTAGAGTTTTTACCCCATTTTCACGGTCCACTGAACATTGAAAATGATAATGCGGATGGGGCGTCCGTGTACTGGCGACACATTCTTGTTAATTAACTATTGATACAGTCTTCCAAAAAAGATGACCAGCAAGCCAAAAAAAGGACATAGCGGCAAAACGCAAGTAGTGTCTTATATTATAAACTGTTAAAGATAGGGAAAATCTGACAGGAGTCTATCTATTATTCAGTCAGACAAGAACTGTCAGACAACTCCTTAATTGACCATGAATGACGCTTTTAACTACAAAAGAATTTGGCCACTCATTTTGCAAATTATTTTCAGTAAAAGTTATAAGTAATACAAGATCTACTAAATAAATGTTAGTAATGTTAGTAAGCCCCTTATACATGTTATAGGAGTGTTTGCCTTTGAATAAAGTTTTTTTATTGTATGGTTATTAGAGGGAAGCTAAAAATAGAAACAATGTTCAGTAAATCAAGACCACACAAACAAAAATCCGTAGTCGACCCTAATTAGGAGTTATTGCTCTTAAATGACTCAGTTCTTTTTTTAATAGTGTCTACCACCTTGTAAATAATAACAGATAGAAGTAGTTTCATAAAGCAAAAGATCAGCTAGGCTATCTGTTAATAATTCTACCGGCCAAATCGTCAGTCCGTATTAAAGCCATTCCCCTTGAATAAGAATAGGAGTCTAGGCCTTAAACGATGATTTTTTTTATCAAACAGTTTTTTTTTTTAATTTTGGCAAAAAGTAGTAGAAGAGAGTACCATAAAATAAACAAATGATCAGCAAAATTACCCAACTAAAGTCATGAATTTTGCATTGTTATATGACGGTGACAATTGTGACAAAAATGCACAAAGATTATTTTGAGATTCTAGTTATGCTGCGTTGGACAAAAAATGACCATAAACAAGAGCATGTATAAATGTATGTTTAATCATGCCGCATTATTACGCCTGTCCCAAGTCAGGAGCCTCTGGCTTTTGTTAGTTTTGTTTGTTTTTTTTTAATTTAGTTCATTTATAAGTTTTGGAGTTAAGTGTGACGTCCATTTTCACTGTAACCATACCTAGTACAAACTTTTATCAAGGAGCCGGCCACATACGTGTGTGGAATTTTCGCGCTGCGTTGAGGACCCAATGTTGGCCTTCGGCTGGTATCTGCTCTTTGGTCGGGTTGTTGTCTCTTTGTCATATTCCAAATTCCATTCTCAATTTTATATTAATAAGACTTTGATTAATGTAGGAACATTCAAATACGAAATAAAAGATGAATTCGGTCGTTTTGTAGAGTTTTGATATCATCTCAATTTTCAAACAGTTACATTATTTGCCTATTAATATTTTCAACCCGAAATAGGTTAACTACGGAAGCCGATAAGGGCCATTCAAAAAAAATATTTTATGTCGTAATTACGACATAGCATGTCGTAATTTCGACATAACATATCGCTATGTTGTAATTTCGACATAACATGTCGTTATAACGACATCGCTGTGTCGTAATTTCGACATATGTCGTAATAACGACATCACTATGTCGTTAAAACGACATAGCTATGTCGTTAAACGACATCGCTATATACAAAAGAATATGTATTATGATTGCCAAGACACTAAATGACACAGAAATTAACAACTATAGGTCATATCATAATGCCCCCAATAACTAGAAAAGCCCCCGCATAATCAGCTATAAAAGAGGGACGAAAGATACCAGAGGGAGAGCCCCCAAAATGCTGTGTGGCAGACAGTGTAATTAATTAATTATTAGCTCCCTTGGTAAAACTCCAAATTTCATATTTAATGTATTTCATTGTTAAATAATTTACATGAAGCTGAATAAGTATATATCTGTTAATTGCACAGCTTTTGCTATTTGAATTCATTGATTAAAGATATTTATTTATATTGTAAAGTTTAATATTTGTATCCTCGCAAAATCTTTGGTCACCTTCTTTGGTTACCTTCTGTGAGAAACTTATATATTTTATAGATCCTGATCGAAAGTAATAAGAAACCGACCAGTTACTATAAAGTGTGACATGCAGGACTATCAAGGCAAGCAAAGCTTTCCACCTCTCTTTAAAGAAGCGCACAACTCTATGGTTTGTTGTAATGAGGGTGAATGGACGTATCGATTCCTAAAACACGACGTTACACATAAAAAGCGGCTTCGAAGAGGGTTTTTGATTAATTTTTGCAAGTTTTATTCGTTTTTTTATATGTTGGTTGATTTATTTATTATTTTACAAAATTTTTAAAATTTCTGATTCTGGTTCTGTTCGTTTTGTGCTCTCATTTTATCATAAATTACCTCAAGTTGTTGAAATCTATTTAATAATGTTTACCCTTTAAGTTATTTCAACTAAAAATGCATTACTGTCGCAAGTAATGTGGGAAAGAAAGATGGGACGGAAGTAGATATAGGAAGATGTGGTACAGTTTTCCATAAAAAGATTTTTTTTTTAGATGTACGAAACTTTTATCATATGATGTTTAACTTTCAAGGTGCATATCATCTGTCATTGTAAAATTTCTATATCTTAACTCAACCCCAATACAAATATATCTGACACTCTGCAAGTAAGTCGAACATTTTTACCCTTGGTTAAATTTGAATAGAATTGTATTTTCCCTGGTACATAAGTTGTCGAAATACACCCCTTCAATTACTTGAACCTTGGCTGGAGAATTATTTCCGCAAGTCATCTATAGTGTTTAATTTCTGATATACATTTTAAAATATAGTAATTTACTCCTGGATCGTCCGCGAAAACGGCTTAAATAATCCCGGGTTTTTAAAATTCGATGAAACGGTTTTCGTCGCGGCTGTTTGGGATTTGTCTTTCAATTACTAGTACCTCCATTTCATGCACAAGTTTATATTGACAAAAAGTTCTGGCTTCGCTAGTACAGGAATTAATTTCATCACGACAGTAATAACATGAATAGCAGGACAAATCGCGAAGTAAAACACTCCGTGAACTGGTATAAGTCTTTTAATATTGGTGATTGCACCTTACTGAAGTGACGACTTTAAATAATCTATAGAGTACTTCCACAATATAAATTTCAATTCGAATTTTACATTTAGAGGAATGTCTTGGTGTCTAAAATTTGTCTTTGCAAAAGTTGGACGAAGTTCATGTAATGAGATGTTTTTTCCCATTTCACCATTCTTTTAAATAAATCGTTAAAAGCTATAAACGATTAATAAAAATTGCAAAATTTAACCTGTGTCGAACCTATGTCCCCGAGTGGAGTCTATAGCAACATACGCTATTCTTTTTTTTTTCGGCAGCAATCATCAACCTGTTTTTCCAAATTTCATAACACGATTTGTTTTAATTATCATGAACATTTAATTGCAACTTTAGCACATGTAACGACGGAAATTAGCGTCTTTCGAACTTTCGACGTTTGGACAAATTGGCTACTGTTTTGTAATGTGTGGAAGCATTTTATTCCTTTAAGACCCAAACATGTAGTTAATAAGAAAAGAATCTTGGCATTTTTTACTCTTCGTGTATCTAACTTTTGTTTTGATTAATTATAAAAAATACGCGTTAACTGCTTTGAAAAATGAAATATCAACTTGGACAAAATGGCTACCGTTTGAAAAACGACTGTGTAGAGAAGATTTTATTGAATCAGCAATATTTGAACTCACGAACAATGAGGCAAATATTTGTACTTTTGTTAGATATTATTATTGTCTAACTCTTTTTATTCATTTTTTGCTACTTACAAAATTCACTTTCAGTCGTTGAGATAACGAAAAACGTCGTTGGACATTTTTTTTATTCCCGCTAAATATAAAGCCACCGAGTCAAATAAAATTTGGCAAAAATAACGGCTTTAACGCCACAAAGAACCGACACATGTCTTTGTTCCTGCCAAGTATCAAGAAGATCAGAGAATAAGAAATAGGATCACTATACATAAGATTTAAAACAGTTTTTTATAAATGTAACGTTGGACATCCAGTTTTTTTCACATAGCTTTGCTAATCTAATCATCAAATATACTAGATATTACTTAGTATATGATCAAGAGCTGTAAAAACATAATTTGAAACATATATTGAATTTGTTTTAATATTGGTTCGTGTTTTCTAACATTTTTATTTTGTTTTGCGGATGAAATTTCGAAGATCCTGTTTTAAATCCTAGAGGTTATAGGAACATCGTGTCCAACGTTTGAAAGTAGAAAGAGTGCAATCAATATTTCAATTCACCCTTATTATACGAAGGCATGTAGTTAGCGCTTGTTATAGGTAGGACTGTATGTCAGTCCTCACAAGTAGAAGGTTTATAAGAACCTGACTTCCGCTGTCAATATCTACTTAAATAGGATCTATAAATTATATTAGTTTCTCACAGAAGGTAACCAAAGAAGGTGACCAAAGATTTTGCAACGATACAAATATTAAACTTTACAATATGAATAAATATCTTTAACCAATGAATTCAAATAGCAAAAGCTATGCAATTAACAAATATATACTTATTAAGCATCATGTAAATTAATCAACAATGAAATACTTTAAATATGAAATTTGGAGTTTTACCAAGGGAGCTAATATTTAATTAATGTTAACACTGTCTGCCACACAGCATTTCGGGGCCTATCCCTCTGGTATTTTTCGTCCCTCTTTAATAGCTGACTATGCAGGGGCTTTTCTAATTATTGGGGGCATTATGATAACATATAGTTGTTAATTTCTGTGTCATTTAGTCTCTTGGCAATCATAATACATATTCTTTAATATATATATAGTGATGTCGTTATTACGACATAGCTATGTCGTTTCAACGACATAGTGATGTCGTTATTACGACATGTTATGTCAAAAAAACGACATAGCGATGTCGTTTAAACGACATGTTATGTCGAAATTACAACATAGCGATATGTCGTAATTACGACATAATTATTTTTTTTTGAATGGCCCTTATCGGCTTCCGTAGTTAACAGATGTATTGAAATTCATTTGCATATATATTTAGTAGCCAATAAGTCAAACATGGAATTTTGAACTTTCTTTCTTATGGATATTTTTAATCTCAGCTGGAAAAATAGTTCATGTATAATGTAACAATAATCTCATGTTTGAATTAACATGTTACTGGTCTTTTGAATATAACAGGCTGTTGGAAGACTTGGTGGACAAACTATGTTTGCTAAATGTGAAGAGTTAAGGACAAAACCTTTAAACGAGGACACAGTACCTTGGAACATAAGAGGTAAGGTTAAAAGTAAAGATCGTTACTAACATAGACACAATAGTTAATGACCCAAACTTTATACCAATCATCACTTACTAAATAAATAAAATCCTTAAACAAAAACTTTAGATTTAACCCTAGTCCTTCGATAGGAACAGGTAACTACAAAAACATCAGACTGAACTTCAATATATTTGAACATACAAGTTTGTGAACGTGCTGTGAAAAGACTGGAATCATTTTTTTTTTCGACATTGCCTTCAATATACAGTGGTGTTGTATGAATAAGGTAATTTCCTCTGGAATCATGAGCAAAACAGACAGCAATATCAGTGTTCATAGAAAATGACTATCTGACATTAGCCACTTTACCTTGCATTTTCTAACAAATGTTACCAGATGCAAGATTTAATCTTAAATATGCATTAGATTTGTGCTACGGGAGGTTTTACGAATACTCCTATCTGCTCTATTTTGTTAAAATTGACATTATTACAACCATAAACAATTCTCAAGATGGAATTTAAACCACAAGTTATAAATTTCATACGCGTGCAGCTTTTATTTTCAACAGGAACGCTCAAAGCCTAAAATTAAAACAAAAATTAGTAGCGAATCAAAACACTTAAACAGCCATAATATGCTGAGGCAGTTTTCTTTTTATGTTGAGCCGTGCTTGTGTCTGAATCTCCATTCAGCAAACATTATATCATGATTTGTTAAGTAGTTGAAGAAAAGGAAATCGATCGAGACAGGACGATATGTATAATAAAATTGCCGAGTTGTGTCACGCGCTTGTGTGTGAACCAGTCAGATAAAATGGTTTTGGTGTATACTTTATTTTGCGCAATATTTCGAATAGCATCGGACATGGTGAGGATGCCAAGATACAAAAAATTAGAATAACTTTTTTGCATACTTACATGTAAAAGTACGATTCTAAAAAAGAGGTGTAAACATGGTAAACGCTCCTAATATTATAATTGTTTTAACAAATGTGTTTACAATTATTGTTTCAAGGCTGTGTTAACCGGGACACAATCAAACTCGATATTTGCCTCATAAAAATAGGAACAATACAAACATTACCAAAAAGGTGCAAAAATAGGTCTAATATAGAAAAGATGGAGAATTGACCCAAAAGTATGTTTTATTTTACTTGCAGTATATTTATTTGCCAACTACAATTATTAAAGAAAATCTTGATTATTTAGAAATATCTGTCGTTTTTTTAAGATTTGTTTCCATGCATCCTTTTTATATATTTTTTTGTCGTATCATGATGTTAATCAATAGGTCGTATCTCAAAAAGGAAAACTGTTACCACTTTTTTTAAATTTTATTTCCTGGAGTGCTTGTTCAAGTAGAATCCATATGTGAAATTTCAATAGACTTTCGGAATTCCAATGGGAACCAATTGTAGCTCCTCTTCTTGCCCACTTGTTTCTTTATTATTATGATGCTGACTACATACAGGAATTTCGTCGGAAGAAAGATAAGAAGTTAGCAATATCCTTTAACTTTACGCTCCGCTATATAGATGCTATTCTCTCACTAAATAATACTAGATTTGGTGACTATCTTGAACGAATCTATCCCATCGAACTGGAAATAAAGGATACTACAGATACAGTTAAGTCTGCCTCATATCTTGATTTACATCTAGAAATTGACAATGAAGGTTGTTTGAAAACAAAACTTTACGACAAAAGAGATGACTTCAGCTTCTTAATTGTGAACTTTCCGCTTTTATGTAGCAACATTCCAACATCGCCTGCATACGGAGTATATATCTCCCAATTGATACGATAGTTCCGTGCTTGTATTTCCTATTATGATTTCCTTGATAGAGGATTGCTGCTCACAAGGAACCTATTAAACCAAGAGTTCCAAATGGTGAAGTTCGTAAATTTTACGGACTCCATCACGAATTGGTTGACCTTTACGGAATAACAGTTTCACAGATGATATCGAATATGTGCCTTTTGTCGTAACTACAATATCCTTCCCTTTTCATGAATGTGACCTACCGAATTAGACTATTTACCGGATTTGTAATGACATAAGCAACACGACGGGTGCCACATGTGAAGCAGGATATGCTTACCCTTCCGGAGCACCTGTGAACACCCCCTGTTAATGGTGGTGTTCGTGTTGCTTAGACTTTAGTTTTCTATTTTGTTTCTTCTGTACTATTATTTGTCTGTTTGTTTTTATTTGTTTTTTTTAGCCATAGCGTTGTCGGATTATTTTCGATCTATGAGTTTGACTGTCCCTCTGGTATCTTTTGTCCCTCTTTCATTTGACATGTACCTCATGTTCATACGGTTCATTGGTCAATGCAATTTTTGTTATTTTTTTCTTCTTCAAATAACTACCGCAATGGGTCAACTATATATTTATAATTGGAAGGTTTTTTGTCTGTTTGGCAGATTTAATCTGTCCTTGAACTAATTTTCATGGTTCAATTGTCAATATTTATTTTTTGTGTTTTGGTCTGGTTTTCATTTACCATTGGCATAGGTACATGTACACTGTAATTTTGTATAGAAACAGTCTAAGGTGTTTATGTATATATCTGTTAGTGTTTATC
Source organism: Mytilus galloprovincialis (assembly GCF_965363235.1). Taxonomy (NCBI): domain Eukaryota; kingdom Metazoa; phylum Mollusca; class Bivalvia; order Mytilida; family Mytilidae; genus Mytilus; species Mytilus galloprovincialis. Next base: position 39,722,512 of record NC_134847.1, read on the forward strand.
TGACCCTGACTTCATTGTCAAAGATCTTTGAAAACGTTCAGTTTATGTAATGTTTTTACTAAATTTTTCATCTTTTTTAAACTTTCAACATAAAATCAGTGGTCAGTAAAGCAGGCGAGACATTTCAGCGTGTGTGCTCCAGTTTTTATACGACCGCAAAATTTGAAAAATTTTCGTCGTATATTGCTATCACGTTGGCGTCGTCGTCGTCGTCGTCCGAATACTTTTAGTTTTCGCACTCTAACTTTAGTAAAAGTGAATAGAAATCTATGAAATTTTAACACAAGGTTTTTGACCACAAAAGGAAGGTTGGTATTGATTTTGGGAGTTTTGGTCCCAACATTTTAGAAATTAGGGGCCAAAAATGGCCCAAATAAGCATTTTCTTGGTTTTCGCACTATAACTTTAGTTTAAGTTAATAGAAATCTATGAAATTTTAACACAAGGTTTATGACCACAAAAGAAAGGTTGGGATTGATTTTGGGAGTGTTGGTATCAATAGTTTAGGAATTAGGGGCCAAAAAGGGACCCAAATAAGCATTTTTCTAGGTTTTTGTACCATAACGTTAATATAAGTAAATAGAAATCTATGAAAGTTGAACACAAGGTTTATGACCATAAAAAGGAAGGTTGGGATTGATTTTGGGAGTTTTGGTCCCAACAGTTTAGGAATAAGGGGTCCAAAGGGTCCAAAATTAAACTTTGTTTGATTTCATCAAAATTGAATAATTTGGGTTCTTTGATATGCCGATTCTAACTGTGTATGTAGATTCTTAACTTTTGGTCCTGTTTTCAAATTGGTCTACATTAAGGTCTAAAGGGTCCAAAATTAAACTTAGTTTGATTTTGACAAAAAATGAATCTGTTGGGTTCTTAGATATGCTGAATCTGAAAATGAACCTATATTCTTGATTATTGGTCCAGTTTTCAAGTTGGTCTAAATCGGGGTTGGCCCAAATAACCATTAACTTGATTTTGAAATTAAACTTTATTTGATTCATGAAAAATTGAATAGTTGGGGTTCTTTGATATGCTGAATCTAACTGGTTCTTTGATATGCCAAATCAAACTGTGTATATGGGCCCAGTTTTCAAGTTGGTCCAAGTCTGTATTTAAAATTATCATTTTAAGTATTGTGCAATAGCAAGAAAATTTCAATTGACAGTATTGCACAATAGCAAGAAATATCTATTTGAATATTGTGGAATAGCAATTAATTTCAATTGGAGTTATCTTTCTTTGTATAGAATAGTGGTTGCCAGACATGACTATGATGTCATTTTCTATTTTTATTTGCCAATAACTTTAAGTTTATGTAAATAACTTCATTGGAAATTTGCCAATATAAAATGTTGCTGATGAAGCTTTTGTTTGGATATTTGCCAGACATGACTATGATGTCATTATCTATTATTATTAGCCAATAACTGTATGTGAATTACTTCATTGGAAATTTGCCAATATAAAATGTTGCTGATGAAGCTTTTTTTTCTTATCTTATATAAAATGTTTTTAGATAATGTATGTTGGACATTTGCCAGACATGACTATGATGTCATTGTCTATTATTATTAGCCAATAACTTTTAGTAAAATGTCTATGATGTCATTATCTATTATTATTAACCAATAACTTTATGTAAATTACTTCATTGGAAATTTGCCAATATAAAATGTTGCTGATGAAGCTTTTTTTTCTTATCTTATTTAAAATGTTTTTAGATAATGTATGTTGGAAATTTGCCAGACATGACTATGATGTCATTTTCTATTTTTATAATTTTTTGATGTATTTAAATGGGTGTTTATGGTTGCAAAGTTCATTTGAAATTTGAATTGAGATGATGATGATGGAGTGGTTCTGAGGAAGATACAGTAAGGTAAGTTATTTTTTATATATTTGTTTTTATCAATATTTATATATATTGGAGCAAATTATAAAGGTTAAAATTAACTTATAAAGAAAAAATAGTTTTTTAGTATATTTGTTAAAAATGTGTAACAATTATTTAGAAAATATCAATTTCTTTGCATTTTTAGCTCACCTAACCTGAAAGGTCAAGTGAGTTTTTCTCATCACTTGGCGTTCGTTGTTTGTCATCCTGTATCTGTTGTCCGTCGTCTGTAAACTTCTTAAGGAGTTATTGAACAACTTTTCGTCATTTTTATACGACCGCAAAATTTGAAAAAATTTTCGTCGTATATTGCTATCACGTTGGCGTCGTCATCGTCGTCGTCGTCGTCGTCCGAATACTTTTAGTTTTCGCACTCTAACTTTAGTAAAAGTGAATGGAAATCTATGAAATTTTAACACAAGGTTTATGACCACAAAAGGAAGGTTGGTATTGATTTTGGGAGTTTTGGTCCCAACATTTTAGGAATTAGGGGCCAAAAAGGGCCCAAATAAGCATTTTCTTGGTTTTCGCACTATAACTTTAGTTTAAGTTAATAGAAATCTATGAAATTTTGACACAAGGTTTATGACCACAAAAGAACGGTTGGGATTGATTTTGGGAGTTTTGGTTTCAACAGTTTAGGAATTAGGGGCCAAAAAAGGGCCCAAATAAGCATTATTCTTGGTTTTCGCACAATAACTTTAGTTTAAGTAAATAGAAATCAATGAAATTTAAACACAATGTTAATGACTACAAAAGGAAGGTTGGTATTGATTTTGGGAGTTTAGGTCCCAACAGTTTAGGAATTAGGGGCCAAAAAGGTACCCAAATAAGCATTTTTCTTGGTTTTCGCACCATAACGTTAGTATAAGTAAATAGAAATCTATGAAATTTAAACACAAGGTTTATGACCATAAAAGGAAGGTTGGTATTGATTTTGGGAGTTTTGGTCCCAACAGAATAAGGGGTCCAAAGGGTCCAAAATTAAACTTTGTTTGATTTCATCAAAATTGAATAATTGGGGTTCTTTGATATGCCGAATCTAACTGTCATGACTGTGTATGTAGATTCTTAACTTTTGGTCCCGTTTTCAAATTGGTCTACATTAAGGTCCAAAGGGTCCAAAATTAAACTTAGTTTGATTTTGACAAAAAATGAATCAGTTATTTTTTTTTTCTAAAACTATGGGCCAAATTTAACCAAACTTGACCACAATCATTACTAGGGTATCTATTTAAAAAAAAGTGTCTAATGACCACGCCTGCCAACCAAAATGGCGGACATCAGGAAATAAAGTAACAGGTGAGCAACACAGGCTTTTGAGAGCCACTAGTTATTGACATTTTTTTTTTAAGGTTTTATTAAAATTATCTTGGTAAAAAATTTGGGGTGTATTATTATTTTACTCTTGTTTGTTTTTACATTCATATGTTAGTTTCTGTTCTCTAATTTAAGTATGCCTTTACCAAATGTAATGGAATTTGTATACAATTCATACATATCAAGTTGAAAATATGGGTATTGTCACTGTTACCATTCTTCAGTTTTGTCTTCTTATAATTATATGATATTCAAGCATGGGCATCATCTGTGTCTGCATGTGAACACTTTTCACATTCATATTTTGAATTATTCATTTATATTTGTTTTTCAGAGTAAAGAGTGAAATATTATGCCAAAACTGAGAAAAAAATCTGCATATACATTAAAGAATGAAGCTAGGAAAAGAAAGGTAAGTTTAGTTTTTGTAGAGCTTGCAACTGCAGTGGTTTAGCTAACTTTTTAAAAGTTTTTTTATTTTTGAAGTTAAAAGACCTGGATGTTCCATACTTTGTATATAGATGCCTCATGTTAGGAACTTTCTGTCAGTCACATGTTCAATGTGCTAGACCTTCTTTTCATGGTTCAGTGACTATTGTGTATATTGGTCTGATTTTTCTTATACTTTATGCAGTAGATCTACTATATTTGGTTTATGGCATGATAGTAAGTTGTACATGTTTAACTGACTGGTTTCATCTGACCTTGGCGTCATTGTCATGGTTCAGTGGTCAAAGTTAAGTTCTTGAGTTTTGGTCTATTTTTCTAATACTTTGTGCATTTTGTCAACTATATTTGGTGTATGGAAATATTTTATGATCAATAGGTGTGTTACACAGGTTTATTTGATCTTTATCGCATTTTAGGATCTCCATACTTTGTATGTAAATGCCTCATGTTAGGAAGTTTCTGTCAGTCACATGTTCAATGTCCTAGACCTTCTTTTCATGGTTCAGTGACTACTTTGTATTTTCGTTTAATTTTCTTATACTTTATGCAGTAGATGTTCTATATTTGGTTTATGGCATGATAGTAAGTTGTACATGTCTAAATGATCTGCGTCATCTGACCTTGGCCTCATTGTCATGATTCAGTGGTCAAAGTTAAGTTTTTGAGTTTGGTCTATTTTTCTAATACTTTATTCATTTTGTCAACTATATTTGGTGTATGGAAATAATTTATGACCAATAGGTCTGTTACACAGGTTTATTTGATCTTTATCTTATATTAGGATCCATTGATAAATTTTTTATTTTCTTGGTTTATAATGAGTTTATGTAACAGTTGTAATAAACTTTATATTTAGGTCTATCAACATAATATCAATGATAAGTAAAGAAGGGGAGGCATTTTAGCCTGTGGACTCTTATTTAACTTAATTTTTACCGAACTAAACTTTGTGAAAGTTTTACACAATACTTAATACCACAGAAGCCAGATGAAGTACTGAATTGGATAGAGCTCAGTTACTGTTTTTTTTTAGTTGCGTTCATTGTCAATTCTCCAATTAAAAAGAGAAGATGTGGTGTGAGTGGCAATGAGGCAACTGTTTACAAGACATCGTGTGTGTAAAAATTATGTCATTCAGCTTAATAACATTGCATAAGTAATGTTAAAATTTCCTGATACTAAGAATTTACCATGTTATTAACTTAAAAAATTGCATCAAAAAAAAAATGTAGTATTTATTTACATGTTTGTTTTAACATGTATGAAAGATTTGCCATGGTACCTTAAGCATTTAGTAATCAATCATTCATTACCATGATTACACTATAAATTTGAAATTGGGTTTTTTAATTGCAATCAAATATATATATTACATCGCCTTGAAATAATATTCTTTGAAGGTCCTGTAGTACTCAAGAATAATCAGATCATGCCACTTTTAAAACCAGCAACTTTAACAGTTTTAAGTGGTATCACTGTTCTTGAGAAAGAATTGCCATTGAATGAATTACCAGTACCAGTGATTGAAATTCTTTGTCATTTAAGAGAAGTCATTAGAGCTGATGCAACATACACTTATAGATATGATTTTCAAGTTATTTCCTTCAATAATGACAATCTGATATTTAATGAATATGGTGACAGTGCTTATTTTAAAGATGAATTTAACAATGTGTACACTTTTGATTTTATTGAAATTGGATTGGACTATTTCTTACATTGTATTAATGTCAGTTCGAATGCACTACAAAATGAAGAAAGTATAAAAACAACTATACAACATTTAGGATTAAGTCCTGATTTATTGGGTAAACCATCACTGGAAATTGTTCTTTACTGTAAAGTCATGGATGAGGGAATACTAATTAACATCCACTCAAATAGTAACATTGAAGAAAACCTGAAAACTATGGAAGATGTTAAAAAAATTCTGATGTGCAAAACATTTAGAGAAATATTATATACAAGTTATGCAGATGGTAGTGGTGTGTCTTTTTTTTTGGAGAAGTGGATTTCATATTCTTCTGTTTTATTGACATGATTAGACATAAATTTTGGAATGATTAACCTATTAATACAGGGTTAAATATATATATATTATTTTTCATATATATTTAATTGGCACCTGAGTTTATGTATATATATTATGTATTTAAACATTATTAGGATTTCAATTCTTTTGTATTATATTATCATTTATTCCACATGAGTTTTCACATGTTACAGGGTATAAAATTGGAATTATGTGAACCACTAAACTGTAGAAAAGAAGAAATTGAAGGACTAGTAAGTTAGTTTAATTTTAAGTAATCTGTAAATAAGATAATGTTTCATGCCTCCATCTGTCTCTTTTCAAGTGTACATTTTTGGAATGCTTTATCACAAATCATTAAAGTTGAAAAAATTGAAGAGTTATCTCCCTTTGTCCATGGTTACAGTTGAATCAACTATAATCAATAGTTTAAATTTCACAATGTTTAATTATGCCTTCTATTGATAAGTTAAAGCAATCTTTTATATTTCTTGCATACAAACATTTTAAATAAATGCTTTATTCAATTTAATATTGTATTTTATTTTCAACTGATAAATGTAACTTTGTATTTTATTTGGCTGCTTTTTCCATGGTTATAGTTGAATTAACAATAATCAAGGTTTTATACATTGCAATGTTTAATTTTGCTTCTAATGATAAATTAATCCAATTTTTAAATGATCTTTCTAATTTTAAAACCATAGTAGACTTTTAGATCCAATATTACGATCCACTTAACATAAGAAATGAAAGGGGGTGTTTCAGGTTATAGTTTTTGATCTTTTGTATGAAATTGAATGTAAATCAACTTGAAACTTTGTACACATTTTCCATTAAGAATTATCTTTCTAATTTTAATGGATTGATAGATTTTTATTTTATTTCACGGTCCATGGAACAGGGAAAATGATTGAGCAGGGCATTTGTGTGCTAAGAAACATTCTTCTTAAAATCTTTCTCTTCTTATTCCTCTAGAATGGTATTTGAATAAACCACAACCAATTCTTCATACAATGCAATATTTAATTTTATTAGTTCACCTAGCCCAAATAATGTTTCATGCCTCCATCTGTCTCTTTTCAAGTGTACATTTTTGGAATGCTTTATCACAAATCATTAAAGTTGAAAAAATTGAAGAGTTATCTCCCTTTGTCCATGGTTACAGTTGAATCAACTATAATCAATAGTTTAAATTTCACAATGTTTAATTATGCCTTCTATTGATAAGTTAAAGCAATCTTTTATATTTCTTGCATACAAACATTTTAAACAAATGCTTTATTCAATTTAATATTGTATTTTATTTTCAACTGATAAATTTAACTACTGCAACAGTTTGTCATCGCAACTCTTCTCAAACCACTCAACAGAATTTCACGAAACCTTTTCAGATAATAAGGGCATACTATGTAGTTGTTCATATCAACAGGATATTACGATTCAATTTTTTTAGCATATCGACAGGAAATTGCGATTCAATTTTTTTTCTAGGAATTACGCCCCTTTGAACTTATTTCTTTAATGTACTACTGCAACAGTTTGTCATCGCAACTATTCTCAAACCACTCAACAGAATTTTTCTAGGAGTTATGCCCCTTTGAACTTGTTTACTTTAATGTACTACTGCAACAGTTTGTCATCGCAACTACTCTCAAACAACTCAACAGATACTATGTAGTTGTTCATATCAACAGGAAATTACGATTCAATTTTTTTAGCATATCGACAGGAAATTGTGATTCAATTTTTTTCTAGGAATTACGCCCCTTTGAACTTATTTTCTTTGATGTACTACTGCAACAGTTTGTCATCGCAACTATTCTCAAACCACTCAACAGAATTTTTCTAGGAGTTATGCCCCTTTGAACTTATTTACTTTAATGTACTACTGCAACAGTTTGTCATCGCAACTTCTCTCAAACCACTCAACAGAATTTCATGAAACCTTTTCAGATAATAAGGGCATACTATGTAGTTGTGCATATCGACAGGAAATTGCGATTCCATTTTTTTTCTAGGAGTTATGCCCCTTTGAACTTATTTACTTTAATGTACTACTGCAACAGTTTGTCATCGCAACTCCTCTCAAACCACTCAACAGAATTTCACGAAACCTTCTCAGATAATAAGGACATACTATGTAGTTGTTCATATCAACGGGAAATTACGATTCCATTTTTTTTCTAAGAGTTATGCCCCTTTGAACTTATTTACTTTAATGTACTACTGCAACAGTTTGTCATCACAACTCCTCTCAAACCACTCAACAGAATTTCACGAAACCTTTTCAGATAATAAGGGCATACTATGTAGTTGTGCATATTGACAGGAAATTGCGATTCAATTATTTTTCTAGGAGTTACGCCCCTTTGAACTTATTTGCTTCAATGTACTAGTGCAACAGTTTGTCATCGCAACTCCTCTCAAATCGCACAACAGAATTTCACGTAACCTTTTCAGATAATATGGACATACTATTTAGTTGTGCATATCAACGGGAAATTGCGATTCAATTTTTTTTTCTAGGAGTTATGCCCCTTTAACTTATTTGCCTCAATGTACTTCTGCAACAGTTTGTCATCTCAATTCTTCTGAAAATATACAACAGAATTACATGAAATTTTGTAGATAATAAGGACATACTATTTAGATGTGCATATTGGCAGGAAATTAATTTTTCTTATATAATTTTTTTTCTTACACTTATTTAATTTCTCCAATGACAATGTGGGGACGTGGGGTATGTGAGCGTGCTCACTAAGGTTCTTTAATTATATATAGAGATAAACTGTAAACAGCAATAATGTTCAGCATAGTTAGATTTACAAATCAGTTAACATGACCGAAATGGGTAGTTGACCTCTTTAGGAGTTATTGCCCTTTATGTCAATTTTTAACCATTCTTCATAAATCTAAGTAATCTTTTACACAAATCTTCTTTTCTGAAACTACTGGGTCAAATTGAATCAAACTTGGCCACAATCATCATTGGGGTATTTAGTTTAAAAAATGTCTGGCGTGACCCGGTCAACCAACCAAAATGGCTGACTTGGCTAAAAATAGAACATAGGGGTAAAATGCATTTTTTGGCTTATAACACAAAAACCCAAAGCATGTAGTGGAAATCTGACACTGGGTATTACCCAGTTTTTGTTATTATCTTGAATATTAGAAACCGTAAACAGCAATAATTTTTGAAAAAATTGAAGAGTTATCTTCCTTTGTCAATGGTTTCAGTTGGATGAACTGTAATCAATATGTTGTATTTTGCATAATTGCCAATGAGACATCTTTCCGATACAACAAATGAACTATTACAATCATAGCTGACTGAATGGGCTTTAACATTGAGTGGTTAAACAATGAAAAAAATTCCAAATGTAAAAGATACCAAATGACATTTGCCAATGAAATATCTCTCTACAAAAGACTAAATAATGAAGTAACAATTGCATAGTAATGAATTGTTTACACCAATTTGTTTTACAGGAATCAAGCACTGTAGACTCTACATCAAAACTGGAGAATGAAAAAATTTTGGAAACCATTTATGGAAAGAATTTAAAGCTACCATTCAATTATATTATATCAAGGAAAATTACTACAGACAATTTGCAAAATTCTTTGAATGATTGTCATGCATCTACTAGTAAGGATATCTCAAATAATGATACTATTAAAAGTTCAGAGAAGAGAAAGTTATGGTTACTTAAAAAAAGGCAAGACCCAATATATAAATCACTGCAACAAAAAAAAGATGCAGAGCGGAAACAGTTGAAAAGGAAATATCCACAAGTTTTACAGAAAGAAAGTGAATACAAAAAAAAAATGCGTCTAAACCCAGAAGTGTTACAGAGAGAGAAAGAACATAAACAAAAAATTCGCAAACAACCAGAAGTATCGCAAAAAGAACGACAACATAAACGTGACATTCGTCAAAATCCAGAAGTGTTACAGAGGGAGAAAGAACATAAACAAAAAATTCGCAAACAGGCAGAAGTATCGCAAAAAGAACGACAACATAAACGTGACATTCGTCAAAATCCAGAAGTGTTACAGAGAGAGAAAGAACATAAACAAGAAATTCGCAAACGGCCAGAAGTATCGCAAAAAGAGCGACAACATAAACGTGACATTCGTCAAAATCCAGAAGTGTCACATAGGGAGAAAGAACATAAACAAGAAATTCGCCAACGGCCAGAGGTATCGCAAAAAGAGCGACAACATAAACGTGACATTCGTCAAAATCCACAAGTGTCACAGAGAGAGAAAGAACATAAGCAAGAAATACGCAAACGGCTAGAAGTATCGCAAAAAGAGCGACAACATAAACGTGACATTCGTCAAAATCCACAAGTGTCACAGAGAGAGAAAGAACATAAGCAAGAAATACGCAAACAGCCAGAAGTATCGCAAAAAGAGCGACAACATAAAAAGGATGTGCGTCTAAATCCAGGTGTATTACACAAAGAGAAACAGCACAAAAGAAAACGTCGACTAATTCCAGGAATACTACAGAAAGAAAACCAACAAAAAAAAATAAGATTAAAGGCTAACAATATAGAAGAATTAATAACAAAGTTTCACAAAATAGTAACTGAGGGACCACTGTATATATGTACCTGTTGTAAGCAACTGTTATACAAAAAAGCAGTCACAGAAACAAGTAAAGCAAAAATTTGTTAGTTATCTTGGTTAATGTAACCTTTATGTGTCAGTTGTAGTTTTCAATTTCCATGAGGCCAGCAGCAGATGCAACACCTTAAAAAAACCTACATTCAAATCCAGGACAAAAAGTGTTAAAACTATTATTTCCATTCAAATGCATTTATCAGCCAATAGTAGAAGGATTCAAAAACCAATAAACCCCATACTGGATCCTAATTCATAAAAAATTAGCTTATTACAATAAAACAATTTTCTTGTCACAAAGCCTTCCCACTTAGTGTCAATTTCACATGGATAATCTCCTACATTTCTTACTTTAGTCTAACTTGATTTCTATTTTACTGATAAAACATTTCATTTTTCTTCCATTAAAATACTTCAACTAACAAGTACACTTACTCTTGTTAGAATTGTTTTACATTGTCTTACAAAAGACTTTAATAACTGACTATTATCATGGGCTTTACTCATTGTTAAAGTCAGTACACTAAACTATATTTGTTGTTAATGTTTGTGTCATTTAGGTCATTTGGATTGTTGTCTCATTCACTATCATACCACATCTTATTTTTTATAATAGCTGTTTTCACTGTTCCCTTTGCCTTTTCCTGCATGACAATTCTCTTTGACACCTTACTACATGCTAATTCCAATTTATATTAGCATTTAATCACAAAAACCAGACTATCATACCACATCTTATTTTTTATAATAGCTGTTTTCACTGTTACCTTTGCCTTTTCCTGTATGAAAATTCTCTTTGACACCTTACTACATGCTAATCCCAATTTATATTACCATATAATCACAAAAACCAGACCAACTATTACCAAATGTGACTAACAAAATATGTATTCCAAATAATACCACCTGCACAACTCATAAACTAAAATAATTTTGATAAATTCTACATTACCATTCTGAAGTTTCCTTTGTTGTTATTTCATTCTAAACCATTCTCATTCAACATTATAGTTGTCAACTAGTCACTTTCAATGTTAAGCTTCTTTTTCCATTATAATAAAATACTTATAACTTTTAAAGACAATTATCTCCCTTTATTACCTCCAATTAAATATCAGATCAAAATATAACCTGAAGAAACCCAATAGATTCAAAAACATAATTCCAAACAACTACAAACCACATTAATTACTAACAATCTAAAAAAAAAACAATATCCATTTTTTCATTTACTGAAATAAATACAACAAAGTTTAAACAAACTATAAACTTTACCTTTACCTGAAAATGACAATAACATACCATTCAAAATTCTCAGAAAAATACTTATATCAACTTCTCATTGGCAATCATTCCAAACATTACTTTATATTGATAAAAACCCATTAACCCAATACTTCACATAGTGCCATTTCCAATTACAAATCATTTTTTTCCATGTCTATCCACTTTGTAAAGCATCTTTCATTCTATATAATAAAAAAAAATTCACAATGAAATTTTTATTCAATAAAACTAATACAATTGGTAATAATTACTAATATCATTAAAATGTTAAACAGAATACAATAACAGACCTACTCTACTAAAAACTAACTATAACAATATAAACAAAAACAAAATTAACTATAAAATTAACCAAATGTACTTTTATCCGAATAATGTTCAAATAAACACCCTTCATCTACCTGCAAAACTTCCTTCTCACTTTCTTCCATAACATTCCCTTCAACATATTCCATTCAACATATTCCATATTAAAATTGACATCCTCCTTTTCAACCTTCACAACAACACCCTCCTGACAACTCTTCTCCTCCTTCCCACTGTTTGCCTCAACACCAATTTCTTCACTGATGCCACTTGCACCTTTCATTGCTTCAATAATAACACCATTATCATTATCAACCATTTCCTTTTTCACTACACCCTTCTTCTCCTGCTGATAAAAAATTTCACCATTTCCTCTGTTTCCATTTCCACCAATTTCTTCTACATTTCCACTTGCCTCTTCAACTGCTGTAACAAGTACATCATCATCTTCATCACCCATTTCATTTTCAATTTTAATTTTCTTTGTCTGTGATTTTACCCCAACAACAACAACTTCCAATTTCACTGCCTTATGTTTCTTTGGTAAACCACTCCTATTAATAAATGTCTGTAAAAATAACTCTTTCTGTTTCAACGCCTTCTCCTTCCTCTGTAACAAATACATTCGCCGTTGACATTCCCCACAATTAAATGCCACCTCTGTTCTTTCCCTTACGGTTTCAATCAACTTCTCTGTTGCTACTTTTAACTCCATTCTTCCTGTAATATACAAATAAAGTCTTCAAATTAACTATAATATTCATAATACTAAAACTATAACACTAAAAACACTAAAAAATCATAAAATGTATGAGAAACTACAGAATGTCTTACAAAATTAATAAATATGACCATTAAAATTACAACAGCTAAAGGTTACCAATAACTCTTTAGTGTAACAATAACCTATACATATACCTAGTAAAAAAAAATATATATATACTAATTCAACACTAACAGATGAAATATCAAACTTCAAATTAACACAACAAACTAAAATTAGAATCCCTACAAAACAAACAGTTGATAAAATTCTTACTTGCAACAAGTCAAATTGCAAAACATTTAACCATGTTCTTAAAAACTATACCCCCCCCCCCAAACCTTAATCACTAATTAATGTTATAAATACTTGTATATTAAAAACCCACTCAAACACATACCATTTCTAATAAATATCTTCAAAAACTACAAATAACTTTTCCAATAAAATCTTAACATTCTCATTCCAATTAAACAGAATTAACTAATAATTAAAACTGTTTTAACATCAACAACCCTTAAATAAAAAGTATGCATTTTAAAAAATAATGTCAAAATATAATTCATTACAAATATAAAAATGCAAAAAAATAAAATAAATAACATCAAAATAATAAAACAAATAAAACATGAACTTACCTTAAATTTCTTTAGCAAATTAATAATAAAACAACTTTTCTGCATAACCTATTTATACAAAAAAACTATATATAAATAAACATTGATGCCATAATTATTTTTAACAATTATATCCATCCAATCCCAATTGATTGTGAAATCCATACATTACACCTAAAACAAAAATAAAACTTACCTCATTAACATGACCCTAACATATAATTTTTTTTTTACATCCTTTGTAAATTATATAAACACCACACAAAATTTACTTTAAAGCCATACCAATATAACAATTAATTAGATTCAAAGAAAATACCAAAAACATTATTATATTACAAATTACATGCATAAATATCCACTACAGAACCATTACAAAGATAGATAAGTCTATATAAATTTTCTCTCAAATTCTGTCCATTTTCCACTGTAAACTTTCATAATGAATGTTATAATTACACAAAAAAAAACTTCTTCCAAATTAACATATTCACTCATTTTATGTTTTAATTCACATATATTTACAATAACAATTAACTATATGATTATGACATATTCATTAATTATTAATTATCATATACAAATCAAAACAAATACATAACATGAATAAAAATATATCTGTAAATAATAAAACACATAACCTACAAAGAGGGATAACTCTAACAATTTTCTCTTAATTTTCTTATCATTTTCAACATAAATTTAAATACAAAAATACACATAAATTAAAAACTCAATTTTGAATAAAAAATTTAATATACACTTTTTTGAAAAATTATTATCAAAGAAACAATATATATAGAAATTTCTTGTCACAATAACTACTCTGTGTCTACTATGATGTAAAAATTTAACTTGACAAAAAAACATCATATTACACATTGATAACAGTAACAAATCATGTAACTTCAAAATATACATAGAAAATAAAATATATACTAAAAATTAATTACATGTTTCAATGTACTCATTACCTTTGTAAAATACATATAAAGAAAGACTTATATTCTAACTTAAAATTAGAATAAATTACATTAATTTTTTTCAAAATCGTTGAAATTTCCACTAATTCAACTTAAAAAAAAACCAAATAAACCAAAATAACCATTACATTACATCAACTTATATACGGTCAAAACTTCAATACAATTAATTTCTTCAAATTAAACTTCTACACATATTTCATATGTAAATTAAAAACACTTTCAGTTTTCAATATTTAACTTCAACATACATATCCAATAAATATTAAAATAATACAACACAACCTTTCTGTTACTGAATCCAATACTATGTCTATAATTTAATCAAAACCATACTCACAACTTAGCTATATCAAACTCGAATGTTATAAATGCACTCCTACAAAATTGATTACTACATTTAAAAGTCCACAATAATAAATAAAACAAACCCTATATCTTCATTTTTTAATACAATAATACCAAAAGCGATAGCCTTTCAAAACCCGCTACATTCAACTCTTACCTGATGAAAATAAAAACAGCTCTCGCTTTGTAAGTTAATTCATTTACTAGAATAACCATGTCCATCAATCAACAAATTTTACCACAGTTACAGTTACATGTTATGAAGTAGTATAGTTAAAAATTGTTGTTTCCTTAAGAAGATTCCTATACTTGTAAATAAAAGTTAAAAGTGTATAATCTAATTCCTAAAATATGAAACAAATCCAATTTCCTACAGCACTGAAGATCATTTACTAGGTTTGGATTGTCATACACAATCAATAAATTTTAATTATTCACGTCTCGAAATATCTTCCAATCAGGTAACAAGAAAATTTAAAGTCCTAAAATTAATCATTCAATTATTAACATTGACTACTAAAAGTAGATAACAAACAAATAGCCAAATAATATTTGACAATATTGAATAAAACATTAAAATAAATTGAAAACTAACAGACACACAATACAACTTATACAATTTAAACACAAAAGATATTTCATCATGGATAATAATTAACAAATACAGTATATTCATATCTACTTTAATAACATACTTACATAAAAAAAACATGCAACAACTACCATCAAACAAATTACTTAACATAAATACCTCAAAATTTATCACAATTATCTCCCCTTCACCACAAACTTTTTTCATCTTACATTATTCTACTTCAATAAATCTTCTAAACAATCAAAAATTTGACTCACTTTGATTTTAATAACAATTCAATTCTTTATCTTATTTGATTTGCTTAAATTTAATTTGTACTTATATTTTTCATTATCAGCCCTATTTTTCATTATAAGCGCAGTTTACAAATGATAAAATCATGCTCCAAACAAACACTGTTTCATTTCAATAAAAAATGGAAATATGAGTTTTTCAAAATACTATATCTAACAATATATTTCATTTTAAATATTTAATTCCCTAATAAAATTAAAAAACATTGAAACCTATAAAATATAAAATTAAACATTACTTGATATCATCAACAAATTAATTTTGAAAATTCTATAATATCCTGAATTAATCATATATTTACACTTTAGATATTGAATCATAGTTTAATATCCAATTTAAATTTTTTAATTCAATTCTACTTTTCATTTCTAAAATCAAATTCCTACTGTGACATAAAACTATTTTGTGTCAACTATTTAATCACAATCCACATTTACAACTGTATCAAACTTATTGTATTTTATGATGTATTTAAAAGAGTAGTTATTGTTGCAAACTCCATTAGAAATTTGAATTGATATCAGTTTTGGAAAAAGGGAAACGGGGATGTGAAAAAAAAATGGAGGGGGGGTAATTTTTCTCATTTCAGATTTCATAAATAAAAAGAAAATTTCTTCAAACATTTTTTTGAGAGGATTAATATTCAACAGCATAGTGAATTGCTCAAAGGCAAAAAAAAACTTTTAAGTTCATTAGACAACATTCATTCTGTGTCAGAAACCTATGCTGTGTCAACTATTTAATTTTAGATTTAAAAAGTTTGAAGAAGAAATCTTTGATTGATTTGTAAAATCTTGACATTTGTTTTGTGAAAAAAAAACCCATGTAATGTCAAAAATTTGATCATAATCCAAATTCAGAGCTGTATCACGCTTGAATGTTTTGTCCATACTTGCCCCAACTATTCAGGGTTCGACCTCTGCGGTCGTATAAAGCTGCGCCCTGCGGAGCACCTGGTAAGATTTAATGCAAATGTATACTGGGCTATTTTCTGTTATTACGGTTTTGCAAATGTGGGATAATAAACCAAGATGCAAGTATAAAAAATTATGTGAAGGCAGAGGTGTCTTTTTTAATTTTCTTTGAGGCCTATGTAATCATTTCACATCATAATTTTTATGTTTGTATGTGACATTTTCTAATATAATGAAGCCAAATTGTCAAGACAAAGTGGCTAAACTTTGTTTGTAATTTTTTATCTTTAGAATCAAAGCCAGCACATCCTTTACTTGTGAAAGTAAGTGGGTTGAGAGAGAGTTACAGAGAAGATGGAATTTATTACAGTGTCATAAGAGGTAACAACTTTGATATTACACAAAAATTTAATATGAATAGAAGGTGGAGTATAGTCTTACATCACTTGGTCAAAGGTCAATAAAAATTGAGGGGGGGTAGGTAAAGACTTGTTGCACAATCAGCATGTGGCAATTGTTTACCTACATTTTCTACATTTACACGTGATCATGTTATAGGTGCTTTTTGATTGGATCATGCAGTCAGTTATGACTGCAATCAATGAAAACCATTACCTTGTGGATCTGAAATTCTCTCTGAATCATTGGGGGAGAGGACGGGAGTGGATTCTTACCCTTGGATAGCAAAGATGAGATTTATATGGCCTTTTTAACTTTTTTTATTTTGTCAATGTTTACAGCAAACATCTTTGAGGAAATAACTAGGTCTAAGGTCACAAAAGCAATTGATAGACTGAAATTGGGAAACATTTTGGTTTCCAGATGATATATTTTGAAGTATAGGTCCAACTTCACAAAAGTTGACATAAATATATATGTGCCTAGAAATATAATCAAATTAACCAAAATTTGTCATCAACCGAGTTTGACTTATAAAAGTTCAAAATGCATGGATCAAATCTAAATTTTGCAGGGACTAATACAATACCACAACTTTTCCCAGTTTTGCACAACAAGGTTTGACTGTACTTTCAGAAACTACAACTTTCATATGCTAATTTGTGGTTTGAAAATTTATCTAAATATTGTGAATAATTTTTGTAGGTAGTGAGATTATAATAGTATCTACAATAGTAGAAACAGATTCAGACTTCATTATAGATAGAGAATATGATGAACATAAACTTAATTATTATAAGATAAGATCAGCCAGCAAAAACAATGAGGGTGTTTATAATTGGGAACTTAAAGACAATAGTAAACGAGGGAAACAAACAGGAAGTTTTAACATTACAATTTGTGGTAAGTTTTCATTTATCTGCCTAAAAGCCTAAAAAGCATGATAGTTCTAAGAACTGGGTAGTTTGTCAACATTTCTCTTTGCAAATATCTCCAGCTCATTATAGTTTTGAAGGTATTAAGGTAGATTCATGGTATACCGCCATCTTGGATTGAATAATCACAGTAAAAAATCGGTCTAGTTATTTGCCTAAATCTGCAAATTTGGACAGATTTGCAATTTGATGGTAAGACTGTTTAATAAATATAAAGAAAACTTGGCAATTTATTGTATAATTCAAAATAATTAACCAAATATCATTTTATTTTGCTTTTTGAATCATTTTTTTCAAATGAGCCATTTCAGGGAAGATAACTCTTTTAGTAAAAAATTTATACTGGACAGATAGGGAATTTTTTTCTTTTAACTTGTAGCAAGAAAACAAGTTCGGTGACACCATTTTTTCTTTTTATTTTCTTAAAACATTTGACAAAACCTATCTTTTCACAATTTATTTCAAAATTCTATCTCATAGATTATTTTTTATGCACACAATTGTGTTTTTCCATGAACAATCTAACCAAATTTAGGCAATTTTCAACGACTCATAGCTTGAAAAATAGCACGGTGACCCCTACTTTTTATTATATTTTTGAAAAGAGCATATTAAAATCTTCATTCTGGCTAAGTATAAGAAAATTCTGTCTCAAAAAAGATTTACTTATGATCTACCTTAATAAGTCTTGATCCAGTAATTGCATAAGAAGAGGGGCAAAAGATACCAGAGGGACATTCAAACTCATCAATCAAAAATAAATTGACAATCCCATGGCTAAAAAATGTAAAAGACAAACAGACAAACAATAGTACACAAAACTCAACATAGAAATCTAAAGAATAAGAAAAACGCGAACCTCACCAAAAACTTGGGCTGATCACATGATCAGATGCTCCGGAATGTTCATAAAAACTGTTGGACTTTACACATGATAGATCTGATATGTGTTACTGCTTGTAGAATTTAATTTGTTTTGCATCATGATTTCTGACTTTATCACTGATGATCACTCTTTTCAGATAAAGAACGACCAGAGCCAGTAGGTGAAAGCACTCCACCTCTGCAGTACAACAGACAAGATATGGATTCCATTTTAACAATTGAAGAAAATGTACTTGAAGGTTAGAAAATAATTTGCATTCATTTTATTTTCATTTGCTTGTCAAAGACTGGAAAGATTATGGTATATTATACTGTCTGTCTGTCCATCTGTCTGTCTTTATATTCATCCATCTGTCATCACTTTGTGAAAAGAGGGACGAAAGATACCAAAGGGACAGTCAAACTCATAAATCTAAAACAAACTGACAATGCCATGGCTAAAAAGGAAAAAGACAAACAGAAAAACAATAGTACACATGACACAACATAGAAAACTAAAGAATAAACAACACGAACCCCACCAAATACTAGGGGTGATCTCAGGTGCTCCGGAAGGGTAAGCAGATCCTGCTCCACATGTGGCACCCGTCGTGTTGCTTATGTGATTACAAATCCGGTAAATAGTCTAATTCGGTAGGTCACATTCATGAAAGGGAAGAGGATTGTAGTTACGACGTAAGGAACATATCCGATATCATTTGTGAAACGGTTATTCCATAACGGTCAACCAACTCGTGATGAAATCCGTAAAATTTACGAAGGGATGATTTCAACTTCACCATTTGGAACTCTTGGTTTAATAGCTTCCTTGTCAGCAGTAACCCTCTATCAAGAAAATAATGACAGGAAATGCAAGCACGGGAATATCGTATCAATTGGGTGATATATACCCCGTATGCAGGTGCTGCTGGAATGTTGCTACTTGGAAATGGAAAGTTCACAATTGGAAAGCTGAAATCATCTCTTTTGTCGTAAAGTTTTGTTTTCAACCGACCCTCATTGTCAATTTCTAGATGTAAGTCAAGATATGAAGCCGACTCAACTGTATCTGTAGTATCCTTTATCTCCAATTCGATGGGATATATGCGTTCCACATAGTCACCAAATTTTGAATTGTTTAGTGAAAGAACGTCATTTATATAGCGGAAAGTTGAGTTAAAGGATATTGCTAACTTCTTATCTTTCTTCCTAAGAAGTTCCTGCATGAAGGCAGCCTCATAATAATAAAGAAACTCAACGAAATAGAGATTGGACATGAGGAATGTGACAAATTCACTTCAACCTGACCAAAGAGTAAAACAAAAATTTAATGCCACCAATGGGTCTGCAACACAGGGAGAAAATTCTATACCGAGAGGAGGGCTTCAGATTTACCCTTGACAAAAATGTGTACTAGTTTAGTGAAAATTGACGTCAAACTAAACTCCAAAACATATAAACAAATATAAAAAATGAACTAAAATTTGGAAAAAAACCATACAAGACTAAGTCTAGACTAGTGGACCATTCGTCAGGACCATTTCAGACTAAACCAAGATTATCAAATACTTAATCAGACATATAAAGTAAAGTCGAAACCAAAGACCAAAGTTGAGTACGCTAAGTACAGAAAAGTACTGTCAAGATAATTTTGAGTCTTATCAAGTAAAACCTTTGCCTAACCTTACTGGCCAAGCACAAAATATGGAATTTTCAGACTCAGAGCAGTTTGTTATTACAGTACACATATGCGTAGAGGAGAGTTTTGTTATTTTTAAGAAGGTACCAGTTATTGTTTTGAGTGTAAAGAAAAAGAAAAATAGTACATGTATATAATGAAATTGAATATGTTTTTTCAATCTATCTATACAGAAGGCAACCAGTTAACATTCCAGATTTGCTCTTTGATGATGTTTAGACCATTGATTTATATTTTTTTTATTCAGTAATTTTGCATATTGTAAACAACGTCATTAATTATAATGAATTTGCTTTGTTTTTTATTGCAGTAGATGGTCCAGGTAGCCCTTCTCTACTAGACAAAGCTGAATGTGTTCAGGACAGAAATAGTCCAATTCCCTCAAATAATTCCAATGGTGCTAACATTACCAGTTCTGAAAAATGTGACAATATGCCTCAGAAAAAAATAGGTAATACCCGATAATCATTTAGATTCTGGTTGGTGATTGGCGGAGTTGAGATGTAATTAAAGAAATTACTTATAAAAAATATAAGTGATTTCTATAACTCTTAGTTTCTGTTGTTACTTCAAAGTATTGAAAGCTTTAAAGAATGAAGTGTGACAATAAATCAAATGAATAAAAAAGGATGTTTAGTATGAATCAAAGAAAAAGCAACCTAGCAACACAAATAACCATAAGCCTCAATAGGTAAATATGTAGTCTCAAAAGACATTGCCAGCTGTCAATATAAGTCCTGCTTTAAATCACCCTCAGTCTTAAAACTTCCTTTTAGTTCAGGTCAATATCACCTGTTTATCAAATTCTTATTTTTCATACACATTATGGTTGTACATGAAATGTTTATCTATTTTTCTCCGGAACTACACATCATGGTGTTTTAAAACTAGGAATCTACCTTCATGTGAACACTCAACCGTGTGATGCATTTTATATAATTATTTCTCATTTACCTGTTAACTAAAAGCTTCAACTAGCAGGCCTAAATCAAGAACCTGTTGTTCAGTGGCTGTGGTTTGTTGATGTTGTCCACAATTGGACTGTTGGTTTTCCTGTTTGAATTGTTTTACAATAGTCATTTTGGGACCCTATATAGCTAGCTGTTTGGTGTGAGCCGAGGCTCTATGTTAAAGGCCATACTTTGGCCTACTTTGGCCTTTAATGGTTTACTGGTCAAGAAAACTTTTCTTTATTAACAATTACATTAATAATGCATGGCATATGAATCTGATATAAAAAACTAAAAAAACAACTACAACTGTAAAAATCGTGGAAAAAGAAGGATAACTCCAATTAAAATTTATAATTTGCTTGCAATATTTGATATTAAATTCACAAAATCACATAGTGATCTTTTTACCCTTTACTGCTCTAACGTTTCGAATGAAATTTGATTCATATATACTTACAAGACTTGATTACAATATATTTTAGTTCATATATATTTGTTTGTTTACAATTCCATACTTAAACTAACTCACTTTTTTTTCTTCAGATTTTGTTGAGGAATGTAAGCATTGTAATCTGACTTTAACAGAGGCTTTGAATCATCATGGTTCATTTTACTCTTTGAGTAATATATGTCATATGTTGGACCCTACAACGATAAGTGAATCACATTGCTGGGTTGGATTTGTTAAATTTTACGGATTGATGGAGGGATTTAGAATTAAAAGTATAAAGTAAGCAACTTTTAATCTTTGTACTTTGTTCAATCTCTTTTAGGCCCCATTTATGGGCATTATGTTTTCTGGTATGTGTGTCCATTCTTTCCTCTGACCATACGTCCGTCTGCCTGTCTGTTCGTCTGCCTGTCTGTTCGTCTGCCTGTCTGTTCGTCTGACCATACGTCTGTCTGCCTGTCTGTTTGTCTGTCTGTCCCGCTTCAAGGTAGTTTTTGATGAAATTTTAGTCCAATCAACTCGAAACTTAGTACAAATGTTCCTTATGATATGATCTTTCTAATTTTAATGCCAAATTATAGATTTTTCCCCATTTTCACTGTCCATTGAGCATACTAAATGATAGTGCGGATGGGGCATCCATGTTCTATGGACACATTCTTGTTTTACTCATAACTTGAAATTTGAAAGTTTTTTTAGCCTCACCTATCAGGACTAAACTAAACGGTTGCCCAATGAGACCAGATTTTCGACTGGGCGAATATTTTTATCATCCAGATCGCCCAGCTGGCGACAAATAATCTTTTTCATTGAATCCCATCTCTATCCTGTCCCAATACTCTCCCCCCACGATAGAAACAAAAAACATATAAAAACTGTGTCCAACAGGAAACCAGATTGTCTTATTCAAGCAGGAAAGTAGAATGGAGGATTTCCGTAAACCAGGAAGGTCATTTTTAATAACCGAAACTGAGTCGGACAACTATGTTGTGATGCGAAGTCACGATTGACACATGTATACCCTTTCTCTAAACACGTTTTCTTATACATCTCTTTTTAAAGCTTCTACGGTTAATTCATTGTTTTTACGCTTTTGAATCTGAATTGCTTCAAAGATACATCCCAGTTGATTAGAGAGTTATTACAAGTCCGATTTTGACAAATACTTGTCAACAAAACGTGTTCTTTTATAAAGAGCGAAACGTAAAATCTCATAAATAAATATCATAATATCTAGTATAATTAATAACCAATCTGCAATGAAAAGTAATTAAATGATATTTTTGATCAACACTTATTAGAGGATGGCTTGGATTTGAAATAACATTTATTGATTATGGAACCCCTATTGTCAACAGGAAGTTATAATTGAAGGGAGACAATTTTGGTGGGAAATCTTCTAAAATCAATACTGTCAAATCTTATGAAATATTTATGATGGCAATAATTCAAGTATTATGAAGTTATCATACATAATCTTTTCCTGACTCGAACAACTCACATGGTTTACATAAAAAGGCTTTATTAGTATATGAAATGAAATTTTAAGTTTTTATTTTTTTTTAAAAAGAAAAAAGGGCCCCTAAAATTTCAACTGGGCACCTGAACAAAATATTTTAGGGGCCTAGCTGGCCCCTGGAGAAAAAGGGTTAAGTTTAGTCCCTGCCTATCTGGGGTGTATATTCTGTGCATCTTTTTGAAGCCAAGTGCTAATGCAATATTTTTACTATCTCTCTGTGTCTGTCTGACTTATTCTTTCATTTTTTCCAGGTATCATAAGAAAGGAAATCCAGAGGATGGTCACATGCAGCATATTCTCCAGGAACTTCTACCTCCACTTGACTTTAGAGTAGGACATCTAACATATTACTTCTCACAAAAACATTCACTTCGGGAGGAAGTATTACTTGAGATAATGAAGTTCCACAATAATTGTAAATTCTGTGATATATGTTACAAAACTGCACATAGTCAATCTAATTGAAATACAGTCATGTGTACTCACCAGTGGTGGATTTTTAAAAATTTCATAAGGGGAGGGGACCAATGACAGACCAAAGAGGGGGGGGGGGGGCCTGCTCAGGTCATGCTTCAGTGATTCCCTATATAATCAACCAAATGTTTACCACAAAAAGGGGAGGCCCCCTGGATCCACCTTTAATACCATTACAAGTATATGACAACACTCTGTTGTATTATCAGTTGTTCTTATGATGGCACCTTCAAAATTTTGAAGGCTGATATTTTCTTAGTTGACATTGTACCGATCAGAAAATTCAGTAAAACAAAGCATTTGGTATGAAAATGATCAAAGGTTTGTGTTTTAACCTTCAGTGGCAAATATTACATGTCAATCATAGACAAGGAGTTTGATTTCTGTCTAGCCTTGACAGGTTCAGCAAATCTTATGTGCTATTTTTGGCAGCATCATTGGGGGCGATGTTTACCATGTATAACGGTAAATTCAGAAATTATTGCAAGGTTTTTATTATTGTGAAAAATATGACAGAGTTGAAAACGCAATAATTTAAACTCTCATTTTGAAATATTTTATATGAATTAAACAGGATTTTTCTCAAAATAGTGAAAATTAAAATTGCATTTAAGTCTAAAAGAACAAAATCCCAATAATAATAGCATGCAATAATTTCTGAATTTACAGCAGTTTGTGATTAGGTCAGTGTAGGGGGGAACCACTAATGGCAGGTCAATGATATTTGATATGCAGTTGAATTAACATAGGCACATCTGAATAGAGATTATTTGGCCTTACTCCCTCAGTCATGGTTATTTACTTTGAATGTTTTGCATAGGTTACATGTTTAAATGTTGCTGCTTGTGTTCAATATTTGCATAATACTATCAAAATTACAAAAAAGGCAAAACATATCTCAATGTCAACATTTTATTTAACCTTCTAGTTTACTTAGTATCTATCTTTGTTGTGACTCGTAAAAGCTATGGTGTGAAGCATGAACACATGATGTGTGTTTCAATCAGATTGACTAATAGTTTGTATACATATATTATGTATATATTGAATTTGATTGATTTGGTGCCATATTGTATAATATTTCAAGTTTTTATACGACCGCAAAATTTGAAAAAATTTTCGTCGTATATTGCTATCACGTTGGCGTCGTCGTCTGCGTCGTCGTCGTCGTCCGAATACTTTTAGTTTTCGCACTCTAACTTTAGTAAAAGTGAATGGAAATCTATGAAATTTTAACACAAGGTTTATGACCACAAAAGGAAGGTTGGTATTGATTTTGGGAGTTTTGGTCCCAACATTTTAGGAATTAGGGGCCAAAAAGGGCCCAAATAAGCATTTTCTTGGTTTTCGCACTATAACTTTAGTTTAAGTTAATAGAAATCTATGAAATTTTGACACAAGGTTTATGACCACAAAAGAACGGTTGGGATTGATTTTGAGAGTTTTGGTTTCAACAGTTTAGGAATTAGGGGCCAAAAAAGGGCCCAAATAAGCATTTTTCTTGGTTTTCGCACCATAACGTTAGTATAAGTAAATAGAAATCTATGAAATTTAAACACAAGGTTTATGACCATAAAAGGAAGGTTGGTATTGATTTTGGGAGTTTTTGGTCCCAACAGAATAAGGGGCCCAAAGGGTCCAAAATTAAACTTTGTTTGATTTCATCAAAATTGAATAATTGGGGTTCTTTGATTGCCGAATCTAACTGTCATGACTGTGTATGTAGATTCTTAACTTTTGGTCCCGTTTTCAAATTGGTCTACATTAAGGTCCAAAGGGTCCAAAATTAAACTTAGTTTGATTTTGACAAAAAATGAATCAGTTAGGTTCTTTGATATGCTGAATCTAAAAATGCACTTAGATTCTTGATTATTGGCCCAGTTTTCAAGTTGGTCCAAATTGGGGTCCAAAATTAAACTTTGTTTGATTTCATCAAAAATTGAATAAATGGGGTTCTTTGATATACCAAATCTAACTGTGTATGTAGATTCTTCATTTTTGGTCCTGTTTTCAAATTGGTTTACACTAAAGTCCAAAGGGTCCAAAATTAAACTTAGTCTGATTTTAACAAAAATTGAAATCTTGGGGTTCTTTGATATGCTGAATCCAAAAATGTACTTAGATTTTTTATTATGGGCCCAGTTTTCAAGTTGGTCCAAATCAGGATCTAAAATTATTATATTAAGTATTGTGCAATAGCAAGTCTTTTCAATTGCACAGTATTGCGCAATGGCAAGAAATATCTAATTGCACAATATTGTGAAATAGCAAATTTTTTTTTAATTAGAGTTATCTTTCTTTGTCCAGAATAGTAAGCAAAAAATATCTAATTGCAAAATATTGTGCAATAGCAAGATTTTTTTTTAATTGGAGTTATCTTTCTTTGTCCAGAATCAACTTAAATCTTTGTTATATACAATATACAATGTATATTCACTTTTTACTACCAACTGATAAATTAAAATAATCTTTACCATTCAGTGATAACAAGCAGTTTTTTTACATCTTAATATTTTATGATGTATTTAAATGAGTAGTTATTGTTGCAAACTCCATTAGAAATTTTAATTGAGATTAGTTTTGGAATAAGGGAAAGGGGGATGTGATTAAAAAAATTGGGTTCAATTATTCTCATTTGAAATTTCATAAATAAAAAAGAAAATTTCTTCAAACATTTTTTTGAGAGGATTAATATTCAACAGCAAAGTGAATTGCTCTACGAGAAAACAAAAATTTTAAGTTCATTAGAACACATTCATTCTGTGTCAGAAACCTATGCTGTGTCAACTATTTAATCACAATCCAAATTTAGAACTGAATCCAGCTTGAATGTTGTGTCCATACTTGCCCCAACCGTGCAGGGTTCAACCTCTGCGGTCGTATAAAGCTACGCCCTGCGGAGCATCTGGTTTTAATGAGTTCTGCCCCTTAGAAATATTAATTAGATAAAAATTGCAATGTTAATGCTCTCGGTGTACAATTCTTGCTAAACTTTCATGAAACTTATTTTAAAGTTTTATATTAGCAATGTTTTGGATCAATTATCATAAAAGATATATATATTTCGTTTATAATTATTAGTTATACGAAATTTGAAGAACTGGAATATAAATTGTAACAAAATAGAGCAGATAGGAGTACTCGTATTACGTCCCGTAGCACATTTTTGCCAGAGTATTATCATATTCATATCGAAGGTACAATGGACAATTTTGAAAATAATAGCGGTTCAAATATGTTTATATAATTAGTATGCCCTTCGAAAATATAAAATTTAAATTTATCAGAAATTGCTATGAATATTTCAACTGTCTTACATATTTAGACTACTTTTTTTAGCTCACCTGTCCCGAAGGGACAAGTGAGCTTATGCCATCACTTGGCGTCCGTCGTCGTCCGTCGTCTGTCGTCGTAAACTATTTCAAGAATCTTCTCCTCTGAAACTACTGGGCCAAATACTTTCAAACTTTAACTGAATGTTCCTTAGGGTATCTAATTTATAAATTGTATCCGAAGTTTTGATCTATCAACAAACATGGTCGCCATTGCTAAAAATAGAACATAGGGGTCAAATGCAGTTTTTGGCTTATAACTCAAAAACCAAAGCATTTAGAGCAAATCTGACAGGGGTAATATTGTATATCAGGTCAAGATCTATCTGCCCTGAAATTTTCAGATGAATCAGACAACCCGTTGTTGGGTTGCTGCCCCTGAATTGGTAATTTTAAGGAAATTTTGCTGTTTTTGGTTATTATCTTGAATATTATTATAGATAGATATAAACTGTAAACAGGAATAATGTTCAGCAAAGTAAGATTTACAAATAAGTCAACATGACGGAAATGGTCAGTTGACCCCTTTAGGAGTTATTGCCCTTTATAGTCAATTTTTAACCATTTTTCGTAAATCTTAGTAATCTTTTACAAAAATCTTCTCCTCTGAAACTACTGGGCCAAATACTTCCAAACTTTAATTGAATGTTCCATCGGGTATCTAGTTTGTAAATTGTATCCGAAGTTATGATCTATCAACAAACATGGTCGCCATTGCTAAAAATAGAACAAAGGGGTCAAATGCAGTTTTTGGCTTATAACTCAAAAACCAAAGCATTTAGAGCAAATCTGACATGGGGTTATATTGTTTATCAGGTCAAGATCTATCTGCCCTGAAATTTTCAGATGAATCAGACAACCTGTTGTTGGGTTGCTGCCCCTGAATTGGTAATTTTAAGGAAATTTTGCTGTTTTTGGTTATTATCTTGAATATTATTATAGATAGAGATAAACTGTAAACAGGAATAATGTTCAGCAAAGTAAGATTTACAAATAAGTCAACATGACGGAAATGGTCAGTTGACCCCTTTAGGAGTTATTGCCCTTTTATAGTCAATTTTTAACCATTTTTCGTAAATCTTAGTAATCTTTTACAAAAATCTTCTCCTCTGAAACTACTGGGCCAAATACTTCCAAACTTTAACTGAATGTTCCTTAGGGTATCTAGTTTGTAAATTGTATCCGAAGTTATGATCTATCAACAAACATGGTCGCCATTGCTAAAAATAGAACAAAGGGGTCAAATGCAGTTTTTGGCTTATAACTCAAAAACCAAAGCATTTAGAGCAAATCTGACGTGGGTAATATTGTTTATCAGGTCAAGATCTATCTGCCCTGAAATTTTCAGATGAATCAGACAACCTGTTGTTGGGTTGCTTCCCCTGAATTGATAATTTTAAGGAAATTTTGCTGTTTTTGTTTATTATCTTGAATATAATTATAGATAGAAATAAACTGTAAACAGCAATAATGTTCAGCAAAGTAAGATCTTCAATTAAGTCAATTTGACCAAAATTGTCAATTGACCCCTAAAGGAGTTATTGCCCTTTAAAGACTTTTTTCACAATTTGTTCATCATGTTGACTTACTTTAAAAAATCTTCTCCTTTGAAACTGCTGTATCAATTTCAGCCAAACTTGGGCTAAATGAGTTTCAGAGTATCTAGTATAAATTTTATATTTTATTTCCTTGTATGTCAAGAAACAAAGCTCGTATGGCTAAAATAGAACATAAGAGAAAATGATTATTTTTTTTGGCTTTTGAAGAAAATAGGACGATCCAAAAAACATTTAAATAAATTGAAAAGCCAAAATAATCATTGATGAGAGATTTAACCAAAAGAATTAAGGTGAGCGATTCAGGCTCTTGAGAGCCTCTTGTTAGTTTTTGCCCTTGGACAGATCAAATATGTGCAACGCACGGAGCATTGGGACTAATAAATTTAGGGTCCAAATCATACATCATATCTATGTATAGGCGAAAAAATGTAAAACTATAGTAATTTTCGAAATTTTTTGTATTTTTACAAAAATCTTCTCATTTAAAACTCTGGTACCCAACACCTTAACTAAAATTAATTTGGCTCGTTAAATGTTCATAAAATTTGGACAAAATATTTATTTTAACCCTTTGACAAAAATAGGAAAATTTCAAAAAAAATAAACCACACACTTTATCGGAAAATTTTCATTGGACAAATATCAGTTTGACTTACACCGATTTTAAACGTGATTGAAACGTTAAGCCGATTTTTAAAGAGCTATTTCCTTGTAGTGTTTTGTGCCACCTTTAATGCAAATTTGACAAAGGGTAAAAAAATTCAACAGGTTAAGATCTATCTGTCCTAAAATTTTCAGACGAATGAGACAACCTGTTGTTGGGTTGATGCCCCTGAATTTGGTAATTGGTAATTTTAAAGAAATTTTGCAGGGTTATCATCATGAGTATTAGTATAGATAGAGATAAACTGTAAACAGCAATAATGTTCATCAAAGTAAGATCTACAAATAAGTCAACATGATCAAAATGGTCAATTGACCCCATAAGGAGTTACTGCACTTTAAATTTAATTTATAACAAATATTCGTAAATTTTTATAATCTTTTACAAAAGTCTTCTCCTCTGAAACAACTGAGACAAATTTTACCAAACTTGGCCACAATCATCATTAGGGTTTCTAGTTTTAAAAATGTGTCCGATTACCCTATATATATATATTCCAACTTATTCGCTATTCATAAGCTTGCAGCTGCTACTCACCAGTGTCTTAGCAGAGAGTTGATAAACCAGGGGTATGTCAAGAACGTCCTTTTCACAAAAAAAAAATCGGAAGGTACCAAGACCTTGATGATTAATATTCCGTATCAACTTCATGAAAAATAGACGACGGTCTTGATGTATAGATTCTAGGCACTGACGTTGTTTGTCCTTTTGATAACGTGTTATATCTACTAATCTTTTTTTTGTCTTTATGAATTTTATTTTTTACTGTTTAGTCTGTTGTTTTGTTAAATCCATTTGATGTGACTCTGTACTTATAAATCTGCCATTGGGTTATTATCTTATTGTGTTATGGTAATATTTTTATATTCTTTTCTTTTATTAATGCTTATGTGCTTTGTCTTTGTTTCTTTGTTACAAATGATGTGGCTCTGTACTTATACATCCTCTCATTGTGTTATTAAAGAAGCACTAATTGTCCAATTCCTGTTCTTCGATTTGACTCGATTTTCATATTTAACTTATAACAATGTAAAACATTTATCCAAATTATAAAAATCTAAAACAAACTACTTATGTTGCACGTGTGTATGTTAGTCTAGAATCATTCTAATTAACTATCGAGTTGACATCCGAAGACCTCTTAGGGTCATTTATGCGATTGAAACGTTACTATAGATAAAGATAAAAGAGAAATTCTGCAATCTGATTTTCCTAAAATTGTTTAGTTTCCTATTATATATCAGAATAAAATTGAGAATGGAAATGGGGAATGTTTCAAAGAGACAACAACCCGACCAAAGAGCAGACAACAGTCGAAGGTCACCAATGGGTATTCAACGCAGTGAGAAACTCCCGCCCCCAGAGGCCTGCCTCAGCCGGCCCTTAGCAAAAATGTATACTAGTTCAGTTATGATGGACGTCATAATAAACTCCGAAATATACACAAGAAACTGAAATTAAGAATCGTACAAGACTAACAAAGGCTAGAGGCTCCTGGCTTGAGAGAGGTGCAAAAATGCGGCGGTGTTAAACATAAAAATATATATTAATCATCGTTTTTACATTAATAAGAAACAAAATTGTGAGTAGAATCATTTAATCAAATGATTTACCTATGTTTCACTTTCATTGTTGACATTCTTTTCCATTAACTAACTTTACACGCACAATACATGCGTTAGCTGTCTCTAGATAAGGGTTAAATTGAAGTTTAATCAAATATAGATTCAATGAGGTCGAATTATTCACTTGCAAGTGAATAACTCATCATCCATGTATCTTATCTTAATTTTGCAAAATTGAACCATACTGGCTGCTAAAAGCGAATTACTATTTCACTATTTCACTTTCATTATAATTGAATAAAAACAATCATATGTTAGCTCTTTTTTTTATATATATTTTGTAGCTATTGCCCCTTTGAACTCTAATTAATGGTCGTATTCTTGTCTTTTATTTTTGATAATGTGCTTTAGAAACGATCCTTGTAAACTTATCGATCCTTCAAATAAACTTAGTCTAAAAGGTTACCAATTCAACACTGTAATTAAATCATTGAATATTGTTATTAGTAGAAGTGGGAAATTTAAAGACGTATCGTATCCGTATCTGATACGTTGACGTATCTAAACGTATATATGTCAAAAAAAGAAGATGTGGTATAATTGTCAATGAGACAACTCGCCACAAGAGACCAAAATGACACATAAATTAACAGCTACAAGTCACTGTACGGCCTTCAACAACGAGCAGATCCCTTAACGCATAGTCAGCTATTAAAGGCCCCAAAAGGACAATGTAAAACAATTCAAACGAGAAAACTAACGGCCTTATTTATATACAAAAATTCGAAAAACAAATATGTAACACATAAACAAACGACAACCACTGAATTACAGGCTCCTGACTTGTGACAGGCACATACATATATAATGTGGCGAGGTTAAACATACTAGCGGTATCCCAACCCTCCCCATAATCTTGGACAGTGGTTTAACAGTACAACATAAGTACGAACTATAAAAATCAGTTGAAAAAGGCTTAAGTCATGGGTTATTATTCAATTGATTATTTACGTGTTTAAATAGTAGTAATCGAGAAAAGGGAAAAGGAAAAAGGAAATATAATTAATTATATTTATTGTCTAGAAAGTGATGTTTCTTCTATATTTACAATTCCTATAATACAATTATTAAAACATTGCATGGACGACATCAGAAGCTAACATTTACACACATTTAACAATCACGTGATTTTCGTGTCAATCTATATACTTCTTACAGTACATGTTTTAAAACTATATATTTAAATCATTAGAACTACCAAGGCGTGAAGTTGAATTATAAAACAAATAAAGTTAACGATATACATACTTGCACTTTAAATTTGCTAATAAAACGGAATTGAATCATCCACATCATATGAGTCGAGTTGATTACTGATACCAATAATAATAAATTGATAAATAAGCAGGCAATACATTTTTAATATGTGTACCCCAAGTACACCATCTAGGGTGCGTTCGACTTTAGTGACTTCCACGAGTTTCATTTGAATGTACAGGTTTGTAATGACTTTTTGTAAACAATAAATGCTAACACATCAAACAAGTGAGTAAACTATGTTCAAGGTTTATGACCCCTTCTGTAGTCATTTTTGTACGAATTTTTCAAACATCAATTGCATCAAAACTACAGATATAATGAATAATTGAGACAGGCCATTTTGTAAATACACTGGGGTACTTGATGCGAAGCATTATTATTTACTGTTTCATTGCATTTAATAGAAAAAGAATACTTTGTGGCAAATAAACCAAGATTTTTAAAGAAAATCCACATCCTTAAATACAGAGATTTTGTTAAAAAATTTGAATCATAGATTACTCACTTGCTTTTCTATGATGTGCTAGTGTTTATTTTTTACAAAAAAGTTCTAACTAACCTGTAAATTCCAAAATACCTCGTGCAGAGTCACTAAAGTCGAGCGCACCCTAAATGGTGTACTTGATTTGGTCCATTGTTTTATTTGTTTTAACCAATAACTACATTAATAAACTTGTTTTAAGGAAATCAATGCTAGCACTGCATGCAATAATCCTATATCTATCCAGTCATCATATTGCCAAATATGATAATACAAGGATAATACAAGGATAAAGGCTGTGGATTTTCTATAAAATTTCCATATGTTTAGCATTGAATCAACACAAGGGTACATAATCATTAAAATTTTATAATAAAAAATCTCTTAATTTCAAGTCTGTTGTAGATTTTAACTATATTTACCACAAAGACCCGATTTTGTGAACGAAGTTCCCCGGTATATATGTACAAGACACAGGCACTTGTCTCAGAAAAAAAATTCTATATACCTTAATTTAAAATTTGTAATACACATAGCTACAGAAGGACTCATGAATCTTACATTCACGACTGAGAAGTGGTGATTGTTTAGATATCGATTGTTAGATATAAACGAGTATTCATAAATTGAAAACTATCATGTAATAAAAACAGTGTATCAATGGGTATCAATGACAGAAAGATATTTAACAATAGAAAAACACATATTTAAACACGAAAATAGTCTATGAAAATAATAACACATATATACGTTCAGATACGTCAACGCATCAGAAACGGATACGATACGTCTTTAAATGTCCCACCTCTAGTGGTATAAATATTGATTTTGTTATCAGTAAGTTAAAAACAAAATAAATACTACTGTTATATAAATATACACATTCATGGATGTACAATCTGTCGATATCTGTAACTTAGCATTACATAAGGTCATGTTTACTATTTTTATATATTAAAGCTACAGGTTGACTTTATAACACAAAAAAAATCACAGTACTAAAAGATGAAATATATGGGTCAAGTGAAATACCTATCTAATGAGTCACAAAAATAGAGAAGGTGTGTTCGAATAGCTATTTTTTTACTGAAAGTACTTGACGACAGTCTTTCAAGTTGGATGATGAAAATGCATATCTTCGAAAAATTCTAATTTTGTGTGTGTGACTCCTAGTGTTTATAGTCTTCATACACTAAAAAAATCTAGTCTGCCCTTCCACGAAATATTTAATTAGAATTTTTTTAAATGTTTATGAATTTTCGAAAATTCCACTTGACAACCGATCAGACAATAGTTTTAAGTTGAATCAATGCAGACAAGATTATCAACTGATGCTCATTAGCTAGTTGATACATTTGTATTTTAAAATACAACTGACATATAAGGATCGTAATAATGCAATGTGGATAGATTTATCGGTTTCCAAGAGCAATATTGGTAGCGCGTCATCCCTACAATGGCTTCCATTTCTACGATTGTGAAAATGAACTGGCGTAATGGGGAGATAATTTTGACGAAGTAGACTCCTGACTGAGTAGGACAATCTAAGTCTCTTTTCTCTTGAAATAGTATTAAAATATTTGACGTTTCTACACTTTTACCATGTTTACACCAGTATAAAATTCCCCATTCTCGACTAAACCCAAAAGATACATAATTACTCCTGCTTTGTTTCATAAAAAAAGTATGACCAATGTAGATACAACTATCTTGTTTTCATGAGGAATAAATCAAACTTTGTTAAAAAAAAAATAACGTTTATATTGACACTGACAATAATGGTCTGCTGAGAACAAAACATAACGACAAAAGATATTATTTCAGCATCCCAGTTGCAAACTTTCAATTTTTCAGGAGCAACTGCAAACGGAGTAAATATATATCTCATTTGATACCATATTTCAGAGCTTGCATTTCCTATCATGATTTCCTTGTTTGGCGGTAATTGGTGCTTACATGGAAGCTATTGAACCAAGAGTTCAAAGTAGTCACTAGTTGATAAACCATTATGGAATATATGTATTACATACGACGACGGATAAGCTGCAATAGTCGTTTCCACAGTCATGTCCTCTTGTCCTCGATTGTGACCTACCATATTAGACTTATCACTGGGTTTCCTTACTTCAGCAACTCGACGGATACCACCTATTGAGCAGGATCTACTTTTCCTTCATGAGCACCTGACATCAACACCTGTTTTGGTGTTGTTTTTTTTTTTTGTTGCATAGCATTTTTTGTTCTATGTTATGTTTTATGCACAGTTTGTGTTTTCGTCTTTTTCTTGGTTTTATTCGGGGGAGGGCAAGACACTGTCAGTTTGTTTACCCCAAGACAATAGGATGATGATCTACATTCTGCAACACAACATGAAGGAAATACTACGTGAAGAGTGAAAATCGTTTTTCGTTATAAAAAAAAATGAACACCCTTAGAAACAACTTCTGGAAAAGAATGTTCCACCATGATTGCCTATGAAACAACTTTCTAAAAAAGTTTACTTAACTGTTTTGTATCTTTCGTTGAAATAACACAATTATGTTTTATAAATACATTCAAAAGTAAGAGAAATTTTTAACAAGAGTACAATACTAGAAAAAAGATCTTGTAACAACTGCTGTTTTGTAAAAAAATTAAATCTTTTGTGAAGAAATTATTTAACGCATAGCACTGATGATACATTGATTCTGAATAGTAGGGTTACATATTTTTCTAAGAAATGAATGTAGACGATAATGGACTATATATCTGATATATCTGAATGCCACCAGGGAAAGAAAACCAATATTTAAAAGATGTTCAACTTTTGTACTTTAGTAAAGCAATAGCCCCAGCCCATTTATTTGCGTTTGGAACATGTCTAGGATTTGGACAAGCAGATGTCGATAGCATACAATATAAACATCCTCGGGCCTCATATCATGCATGTCATGACCTGCTTGTTAAATGGAGGAATAAGTATGGACCTGGTGCAACTGTTACACGGCTAATGGATGTTTTTTTCGCTGCACATCAGAATGCACCTGAATCTATTTACGAAAATAACATTTGGAATGCTCTTAAAAAATGAAAGAGGTAAAAACATAAAAAATCAGTTAAGGATACAATAATTCAACAAAATGCGGGAAGGCCATTAAAATGTAGAAGGTTACGATACTTGAATAGTTTGTCCTCCGATTCTCTTTGTGTTTTTCTTGTAAACGAATGAAATTCAATCTGTAAATAGTCGTATGTATGTAAATGCAATAGTAAAAGAGTAGCGACAAAAGCACCTTTGTTTACAAATAATGCATTTCAAGAGTGTGCAAATAAGATAAAATCAAATCATTCTATTGGTGTAAACTACAAATATTGGGTAGTAATCAAGACAAACCTGACCATATTTACAAACATACATTATTTAAATTCAAGCCACATTCATATCATATATGTACCTCGTATATTTAGATATTTTTGAGGAAATGCTAATTTTGCAAATTTGAGAGTAAAAGTACAATATTTGTAATGAGGTGTTATTAAATATAACATAACAAATATACAAAAAATACAAAATAATCACAAATGTCTATTACATTTTCTTGTCTGTTAGGCTTTTTCTTAGTACATATAAATCATTAACCCCCTTAACAATAATTTTAGTTTTGTCATACTCATTAAATGTAAACATAAAATTAATGTAGATTTTTCCTTATAAGACGTTTTGTTGAAAAATTTACTTAAACTGTCTAACTCGTTTAAAGTGTTTTTTGCCTACGTTTTTCTGTGATATTCATCTCCAGCCCTATTTTTACAGAGGTGATATAATTTTTTTTTTCAAAGTTATTTACGGTGTCTTCGCTGTTTATTATTCAGATTACTATTTACTTAATCTGATCTGAATTAGCTTTCATGTATCTATCTAAATTTATTAATTAAAAAAAAAAATCTTATATGTAATCACTTTTTTATCTTCTACATGTTCTTAGATTAGTTTCCATTAGTATTATGTTGGTCATTAAAAGACTGTTTTCCCAGAAATCTGTATATCTTTCAGCTAATTTATTCCCTTCAGCATTAATCAGTTTGTTTTTTTTTGGGGGGGGGGAAAGTATTTTGATCTCCCAATACATGACTGCACCCTATTTTTGAAAGAGCATTTTTGTATTTGCCTGCCAAACCATTTGGTAAATTTAAACATCATATAAATGCATCTGAAGCATACATTTCTTCTTTGGCACAAAAAACCAACAATTACAATAGGTAACATACTAAAAAATGCGTTGTTAACTACAGCTTTATTTACACCAATTAGATATTTAGCAAATTTTATTTGCAATTTTGATGGCAAAAATGATAAACTCAAAATTTTGTAACAGAAAAGGAGTAGGTCCGGTAAGGACCGATTTTGGCCTCAAATTTCAGGTTCATCTGACGAAAGATTTTGACCACTTTTCAAACACTTCAGTGTCTATTTCATTTGAATCAATCAATTGATGTGAAAGATTTTTACTGATAATGTCATTAAAAACGATCCGATTCAAGCTCAAATATGAAAAATCTATCAAATATGCCGAAAAATGTCAATTTTCAGTCGGTTTTGGGCAAAAATGAAAGTGGCCGCATTCGTGTTCATCCTT
Source organism: Mytilus galloprovincialis (assembly GCF_965363235.1). Classification (NCBI taxonomy): domain Eukaryota; kingdom Metazoa; phylum Mollusca; class Bivalvia; order Mytilida; family Mytilidae; genus Mytilus; species Mytilus galloprovincialis. The sequence goes on from NC_134847.1 coordinate 39,759,781, forward strand.
AACCTTTATATATGTTATGTATTATAATAAAATACAACTTACGTTTCAATATTAAGGATGAACACGAATGCGGCCACTTTCGTTTTACACGAAAACCGTCTCAAATTTAACTAAAATGCTAGAGTTGTGAAGATTTCAGTTATTTAGCATGACTTTATGGTGCTAGTACCCGATATATGTGCATTGTATTGTCAAAAACAACCCATATTTATGTAGCAGAAGCATTCTACTGTCCAATAAATAACTAAAAGTTTACATTTTAACAATTTTGTAAAACTGCTATATTTTGGGGCCAAAAAGGGGTCTTACTGGACCTACTCCTTTATAAAAATGACCATATAATTGATATTCATGTCAACACCGATGTGCTGACTATTGGGCTGGTGATACCCTCGGTGAAGAAACGTCCATCAGCAGTGTTATCGACCCAGTGGTGTAAATAAGTTATCAAAGGTACCAGAATTATAATTTAATACGCTAGACGCGCGTTTCGTCTACATAAGACTCATCAGTGACGGTCATGTCAAAATAGCTATAGGATAAAGCCAAACAAGTCAAAGTTGAAGAGCATTGAGGATCCAAAATTCCAAAGAGTTGTGTCAAATACGGCTAAGATAATCTATTTATAAAAATGACCATAAAATTGATATTCATGTCAACACCGATGTGCTGACTACTGGGCTGGTGATACTCTCGGGGACGAAACATCCACCAGCAGTGGCATCGACTCAGTGGTGTAAATAGTTATCAAAGGTACCAGGATTATAACTTAATACACAAGACGCGCGTTTCGTCTACTTAAGACTCATCAGTGACGCTCATATCAAAAACGATATAAAACCAAACAAGTACAAAGTTGAAGAGAATTGAGGACGCAAAATTCCAAAGAGTTGTGCAAAATACGGCTAAGGTTATCTTTTCTTGGGATAAGGAAATCTTTAGTTTTTCGAAAAATTTAAAGTTTTGTAACAGAAAATTTATAAAAATGATTATATAAATTAATTGATATTTATGTCAACACCGATGTGCTGACTACTGGGCTGGTGATACTCTCGGGGACGAAACGTCCACCAACAGTGGAATCGGCCCATTGGTGTACATAGTTATCAAAAGTACCAGAATTATAATTTAATACGCCAGACGCGCGTTTCGTCTACATACCAAAATAGTTATAAAGCCAAACAAGTACAAATTTGAAGAGCATTGAGGACATGTTGACGTAAGATAGAAAAAGCCAAGGGTCAGATTCAACAATTCAGATTTAAACCCATTCAATGCACGAACTAGTTGATTCCGTCCAATTAGATAGAACGTAACCATATTACATCTTTCACGCTAAGAACTGAATGTTTGGTATAATATTTGATGGTCAGTTGTGTCAAATGCTTTTCAAAGTCTGTCATTACCATTACTGTAAATAAACCTTTTGGCGTTGGTAATTTAATGTTATCAAATAGATGGAGAAGACAACAATCAATTGAATAATAGCAACGAAAACCAGACTATATTATGATGATCAGATGAGTCTCCGTTTGATTATATGCAGATATTTCAAGAATAAGACGATACATAGGATCCTCACTGGTCTTATTTACTATGTCTGGTGTACTTTGTGAAAAAAAGGCTTCATTCCTGCGAGTTTAAGTTCCTCTTCTACTATCCCAGTCGTAATTGATAGATATGCGAGGTAAGGTATATGATTTGCCGTAGTAATTGCTTTGTCTTTGACGAATTTTGCAGGAAAGTTATCAAATTCAGTTTCCTTGATATAATCAAAAATTTAGGTTATTCAGACAGTCTTCTTTTGCCTAATTTGTATGTTAATTCCAATTAAACATAATTTTAGGTAACTTTACTGTAACAATGTTTGAATATTGTGTAATTAACGCCAATTATGTTTTGTTCTGGTAGAAAATTGTCGACAAGAGAAGAAGCAACAATTGTGACGAAGGTGTTAAAATTATTTTCAGTTCTTTTCAAGTGACAAAAAGTAAAATCACAAAAATACTGAACTTAGAGGAAAATCAATTCGGAAAGTCCATAATGACATGGCAAAATCAAATAACAAAACGCATCAAAAACGAATTGACAAGAACTGTCATATTCATGCTAAATATGTTTCTCTGACTACATTCAAAACGATAGTTGTCAGATCTCGCTGTTTTGCACTATATCATATAGATCGTTGACAGAGTGCTTTTGAGAATTTGTAACTTCCTCTATCTTGCCTAAAACATTTATTCCTTATCCTTTAAAAATTAAAATCTCGAAAATACTAAACTCCAAGGAAAGTTCAAAACGGAAAATCAAATGGCAAAATCAAATGATAAAACACATCAAACGAATGGACAACATCTGTCATATTCCTGACTTCGTACAGGCATTTTCAAATGTAGAAAATGATGGATTCAACCTGGCATTATAGCGCTAAACCACTCACTCGAATGCCAGTCGCATCAAATTTCATTGTACAACGATGCGTGAACAAAACAGACATAATAGGTAAATAAAGGTAACAGTAATTCATAAATCGATTGAGAAAAAAACAAATCAGGGTTACAAACTAAAGTTGAGGGAAACATCAAATATCAGAGGAGAACTACGACACAACAGAAACACAACATTAAAATGTAACACACACAGAAACGAACTATATTATAACAAAGGGCATTTTTCCTGACTTGGCACAGGACATTTTAAGAATAAAATGGTGGGTTGAACTTGGTTTTGTGGCATGCCAAACCTCTCGCTTTTACGGCAATGTTTAATTTGACATTGAAATGACAACATTACATGATAGGACTACATTACAAATAAATAGGAGAACATATAGGACAGAGAATCACACGAATGATAGCTAACAAAAGGTATCAGATTGAAAATTTAATATGCCAGACGCGTGTTTCGTCCACACAAAACTAACTAGTGACGCTCAGATGAAAAAAGTTCGAAAGCCAAAACAGGTACACAGTTGAAGAGCACTGAGGACCAAACATTCCAAAAAATTGTGCCTAATACGGCTAGGGTTTTCCGCCTGAGATAAGAACATCCTTATTATTTAAAATATTTCATACTTTTGCAAATAGTATATTTTTTATAAAATGACTATATAATAGATATACATGATTAAACCGAAGTGGTGACTACTGCAACTTAAACCAGCACATAAAAATTCGATGTCACAATTGACAAATTGGGGTACAGCAGTCATCACCGTGTCACAATCTCAACTAGAACCCAAAAAAACCCAAATATTTATATCAGCAGTCATCACCGTGTCACAATCTCAATTAGAACAAAAAAATTATCTCACTAGACTTTTGTCGAGCCTGTAACTGTTGCTCGACATAGGGATATTGATCCGGCGGCGGCGGCGGCGGCGACGGCGGCTAACTTCTGAAAAGCTTTATATTTTAGAAGGTAGAAGACCTGGATGCTTCATACTGTGTATATAGATGCCTCATGTTAGGAAGTTTCCGTCAGTCACATGTCCAATGTCCTTGACCTAATTTTCATGGTTCAGTGACCACTTAAAAAAGAAGTTCAATTTTTTTGTAATGTTGAATTCTCTCTTATTATAAGTAAGAGGATAACTTTATTTGGTATGTGCGTACCTTGCTAGGTCATCATGCCCGTCAGACAGTTTTCACTTGACCTCGACCTCATTTCATGAATGAGTGAACAAGGTAAGTTTTGGTGATCAAGTCCATATCTCAGATACTATAAGCAATAGGTCTAGCATATTCGGTGTATGGTCGGACTGTGAGGTGTACATGTCCAACAGGCAGGTCTCATTTTCATGGTTCAGTGGTCAAAGTTAAGTTTTTGAGTTTTGGTCTTTTTATCTAATAATATATGTCACAGGTCAACTATATTTGGTGTATGGAAATATTTTATGATCTATATGTCAGTCTTGCAGGTTTTATTTGACCTTGACCTCATTTTCACGGTACATTGCTCAGTGTTAAGTTTTTGTGTTTTGGTCTAATTTTTTTTAAACTATAAGCAATAGGTCAACTATATTTGTTTTATGGAAGCATTGTTAGCTGTACATGTCTGCCTGGTATGGTTCATCTGACCATGATCTCATTTTCATGGTTCATTGATCAAGGTTTAGTTATATTGGTAAATGTTAAGTGCATGTGAAAGTTGTAATAAAGCTTTATATGTAGGACTATCAACTGTGCGAATTGGTTTTTATTGTGTGTGGCATTCAATTTACCATTAAACAACTTTTTTTGTAATTTGTAGACGATCTTATTCTACTGTTCTGCTCCTATTTTTTTTTTTTTTTTGTGACTTTCTCTTATGTAATGTTATAAATGGTCACATGCGCATATTATTACGATGTTTCCTACGATGATATTGGATCCTTGTTGGTAGCACGAGAGAAACATCTATCAATGCATGTCTTCTATTGTCCAGATTTTTAGGTGAACGCGAAGTTTTTTTATCCGCCTTTTCACAGTATCAATGGAGAAGCAAATTCGGTTTTTCTAAAGGCCTTGTGGTAGTCAATTCTGTTGGTGCAGTGTTTTGAATGACAAATACAAACAGAAAGATATGTATCGCGAATCAAATTATAAGCCTTGTACCTTGAATAACTATTTACACCACTGGGTCGATGCAACTGCTAGTGGACGTTTGACGCCGAGGGTATCACCAGCCCAGTAGTCAGCACTTCGGTGTTGACATGAATATCAATTATATGGTCATTTAAAGCAAATTACTGTTTGCAAAAGAATAAATTATTCGAAAAACTAAGGATTGTCTTATCCCAGGCATAGATATCCTTAGCCATATTTGGCGCAACTTTTTGGAACTTTAGGTCATAAATGCTCTTCAACTCTGTACTTGTTTGGCTTTTTTAAAACTATTTTGATCTGAGCGTCACTGACGAGTCTTATGTAGACGAAACGCGCGTCTGGCGTATTAAATTATAAACCTGGTACCTTTGATAACTATATATGTTTGTTTGTTGGCTTCCAATATAGATGTTATAAATGGTCACATGCGCATATTATTACGATGTTTCCTACGATGATATTGGATCCTTGTTGGTAGCACGAGAGAAACAAGTTGGAACAAGTACAAAGAAGAGCTGCAAGATATACTTGCAACAGATATCACAATACCAGCAGTGTATCTGAAATGATAGAACATCTAAAATGGCAATCCTTACAAGAACGCAGACTAAAAACCAGACTCCAAATGTTGCACAAAGTCATCAACAATGAAATTGCAATACCATCGCAAGATATACTCGTAAAAAGCCAGTCTAAAACAAGAACTTCCCATCAACAGACATACAGACAACTTCAGTGTAATAAAGACACCTTTAAATTTTCTTTTTTCAGCCAAACAATCAAAGATTGGAACAAATTACCACCCGATATCTCAAACCAAACCACTACAGACAACTTTAAGGATGCACTCACTCATGAGGTGCTTCTTAAAACATACTCTCATCTGAACTAAATGTGCTTATTGTTTTTATCTTATAGTTATAAAAAAAATATATATAAAAAATGTAAAAATTGAAACTAAAAAAATTGTAAATTTCATAAATAAATAAATAAAAGTAATAAAAAAAAATGAAATTAACTTAAAGCGACCTCATACAGGCATGCGCCGGAAAGTAATCCTCAAAAAGTTGATGGTATTCCGTAACTAAAGAAGAAGAAGAAGATATATATGTTATAGTGATTTTTTATAATCACTATAAATAAACGTCAGGGATTATAGATAATAACTGAAATGAAGAAATAGTTTATTTATAAAGAAAGTCATATATATTTTATTCTATAAAATCATATTAAACATAAATTGTAAAATGAATAGCACCATATATTAAAATGATAACCCCATTTTTTTTAAATGTTAGGCACAATATATTAAAATGGTAAACACAATATTATAGTATTAATGAATGGGTGTTTTTATAATAGCCCTGTAATATGTCCAAGGTCTGTAATAATGGTCGAGGAAGTCTGTAGTGGCCTGAGGCAACGCCAAGAGCCATTACAGACATCCGAGGCCATTATTACTGACCGAGAACATATAAAAAAGTAACTTAGAGGAAGATCAATTGGGAAAGTCCATAATCACATGGCAAAATCAAATAACAAAACGCATCAAAAACGAATGGACAAGAACTGTCATATTCCTGACTTGGTACAGGCATTTTCAAATGTAGAAAATGGTGGATTAAACCTGGTTCTATAGCGCTAACCCTCTCACTTTAATGACAGGGCCATTATAAAAGCACCCATTTCTTAATACATTTATTAACCAACTGAACAAAAGTGTATGTGTTGCTGCCAACTTGGTGTACTCTCTCATTTTTTCAGTGACAGTTTAGTACGAAAAAAATAATTTGTACTTCATAATGATAAAGCTTTAAATATACCAAATATCCAAGATATTAAGTTGAAAGAAGTTATGTGTTGAAAAACAGGATGAACAGTGATCCCTTTACATGGTTCTTTAATGTCGGTTGCTGGTTACTAAATTAAATAAAATACAAAAAGGTATTATACTCTTTACAACTTTATTTTATTCACTTTATTAAAAACCCTAACTGGGCTCAATACAGACAACCTGGGCATTAATACAGGGTCATAACAGAAAACAGGGCCATTACAGAAAAACAGGGCCATTACAGAAAAAACAGGGCCATTACAGAAAAACAGGGCCATTACAGAAAATATGTAATTTTCAATAAACAGTCATGTTTGGCAGTAATGTACTTAGTTGGTTCATGATTTAAAATAATATGCTTCAAATCAGTTTTTCTCACTATATCCACATTTTAAAAAACCTTTTCCTTCACAAATCGAATCAGATTTGACGACACGCCTAGAAATAAAATGTTAAGTAAAAACATCTGAAGGTTACCTCAAAAAGAAAAATCCTTACAGGCTTCAATGCCACTTTCATATTGGATCCATGTAAATATTGAGAGATGTATCATCAAGCGGGACAATGTTTACTTCAGGATGAGGTTGAAGTTCAAATGTGCCATTTTCTTAACTTGATAGTGTGTTGTATCTTGTATGAAGGATGGCATATTTCCTACGTGTTATCTTAAATGAAAGTCAATAAATGCTGATATTTTCCCTGTACTAGGTGTCTGTATTGTCTGAAAATTTTGATCGTCCTTTGAATCGCTATTCAAAGACATATAACTTTTGCTTATTATCTAAATTCTGAAGACGCTCGAAACTTCAAAAGTAAATTTTTTATTTTTGATAGCATAAATCAAAAAATTTCGATAACTTTCTATTGAAAAATTGCAATATTTCCTGTATGATATATCATGATAAACTTCCTCTTTTTTAGTATTTTCAATCAGTTTGTCAATTGGTTTCCCTAATTACAATGTGTATGCACGATGTGATATTTTTTATCAAAAGGTACATTTATAGTATCAAGGCTCTGAATAATTTGTGATTAGTTAAATTATCAATTAGAACATTGAACCTGTGACTCTAACACGAGTTGTGCAAATATCTATATTTAAACGGCTAATAAGCGGAAGTTTGTTTACCCTGATAATCTAAGTGTACATTCGCATCTAAAGATGTCGGAAAATGATCGATTGTTGGGTCCAGGCAAAAGGTAAAGTAAATTGAGAAGAAATTATAAAATTTATAATAATAACTTTTACTTTTTAGGAAGTTGAGTATTAAGCTTACTTTCACTTTCTATTTTCATCTTCAGAAATATAAAGGTCATCACACAGGTGTGTCAATCGTCAATTTCATATGTAGCGCTCTCTTGAACTTTTATCATCATTCTTGTTATTTCACAATAGACCGGACGTGGGTAGTCTGAAGAAGAAAAAAGCTATATATATATATATTATATATACACACACAGTTATAAACGAATGAAAAGGAAATAAAATATGAACAGGTAAGACTATTTTGTTTTCAATTCCCATGTAGTTGATATAAATTTGATATAAATTCGATATAATAGTGCAAGATTTATTTATATCTCTTGTTTTTAAATATATTATGTTTCATTCTTCCTCTATGTTCCTGTTATAATATATCTACCTTTATTATACTATTAAATTTGGTTCTGTTGTTTGTTGATATTTGTTGGCAGTTAAACTACCTAATGAGATAGGTTTGATTTCAAATAGTAGCCCTTTGAGAATGACAGTTTCGTGTACAACTGAACAGACATGTGGATCAATTTCACCAATCCATTTTACATGGAAACAGTACGTTAATGTCTGTTTCATTTTGGTCTTTTGTGGAGAGTTGTCTCATTGGCAATCATACCACATCTTCTTTTTTTTTTACAATTACACTAAATTCAATCTTTAAGGTAGCACTTTTGTACAGATATAGGTATTGTAGTGTATATAATTGAGCGCTGTGGATAGTAACGTTGGAGTTGATAGTAAATAGCAAATACAATTTATTTAAAGTATATTCATTTGTGTTCGTATTTTACAACATATTTCATTTTATTTCTGAATTTCAAATTTAACTGAACAACAACAAAAACCTACAATTGCCATGTAAATTAATACATCGATAGATCTCGTGTCAAAAGGTACTATGGAAGAATATGTACATGCAAATCTTAGTTTACAGCAAGGTTGCAGGAAAATGTATATTAAGCAAAGACCGTTTACATATTACTTGTTGTTTATCAAACTATTGATTCTACTTGGTTTTTCTATGCCATTTTTTATATGAGGCATTTTGTTATTGTATTTGAGAAAAGACCCGATTTATATCTCTTGTCTGTTTATACATGTATATCCTATTTCTTCCTCTCGGTGTCGTGTTATACTATTTGATATATATCTATATACCTCACTATATACCAAAATATAGTCCAAGTTTTTTAACTTTCGTATGCGATCGGTTTGATTTCAAATAGTAGACCTTTGAGAATCCCAGTTTCATGTGCAACCAAACTTCTTTATATAATATATATATATAATTATAGAAATTTGAATCCAACAGTTTTAGAGTTATATCTGATGCTGACAATTGTTTTGTCCCTTAACAGGATACAACCTCACACCTTGATACAATGAATAGCACCAATCGCTTCAGCGCTCTCGACCACAAGATCACATCAGTTATTTTTATACGACCGCAAAATTTGAAAATTTTTTCGTCGTATATTGCTATCACGTTGGCGTCGTCGTCTGCGTCGTCGTCGTCGTCTGCGTCGTCGTCGTCGTCCGAATACTTTTAGTTTTCGCACTCTAACTTTAGTAAAAGTGAATGGAAATTTATGAAATTTTAACACAAAGTTTATGACCACAAAAGGCAGGTTGGTATTGATTTTGGGAGTTTTGGTCCCAACATTTTAGGAATAAGGGGCCAAAAAGGGCCCAAATAAGCGTTTCCTTGGTTTTCGCACTATAACTTTAGTTTAAGTTAATATAAATCTATGAAATTTTGACACAAGGTTTATGACCACAAAAAAACGGTTGGGATTGATTTTGGGAGTTTTGGTTTCAACAGTTTAGGAATTAGGGGCCAAAAAAGGGCCCAAATAAGCATTATTCTTGGTTTTCGCACAATAACTTTAGTTTAAGTAAATAGAAATCAATGAAATTTAAACACAATGTTAATGACTACAAAAGGAAGGTTGGTATTGATGTTGGGAGTTTAGGTCCCAACAGTTTAGGAATTAGGGGCCAAAAAGGGACCCAAATAAGCATTTTTCTTGGTTTTCTCACCATAACGTTAGTATAAGTAAATAGAAATCTATGAAATTTAAACACAAGGTTTATGACCATAAAAGGAAGGTTGGTATTGATTTTGGGAGTTTTGGTCCCAACATAATAAGGGGCCCAAAGGGTCCAAAATTAAACTTTGTTTGATTTCATCAAAATTGAATAATTGGGGTTCTTTGATATGCCGAATCTAACTGTCATGACTGTGTATGTAGATTCTTAACTTTTGGTCCCGTTTTCAAATTGGTCTACATTAAGGTCCAAAGGGTCCAAAATTAAACTTAGTTTGATTTTGACAAAAAATGAATCAGTTAGGTTCTTTGATATGCTGAATCTAAAAATGTACTTAGATTCTTGATTATTGGCCCAGTTTTCAAGTTGGTCCAAATCGGGGTCCAAAATTAAACTTTGTTTGATTTCATAAAAAATTGAATAAATGGGGTTCTTTGATATACCAAATCTAACTGTGTATGTAGATTCTTCATTTTTGGTCCTGTTTTCAAATTGGTCTACACTAAAGTCCAAAGGGCCCAAAATTAAACTTAGTCTGATTTTAACAAAAATTAAAATCTTTGGGTTCTTTGATATGCTGAATCCAAAAATGTACTTAGATTTTTTATTATGGGCCCAGTTTTCAAGTTGGTCCAAATCAGGATCTAAAATTATTATATTAAGTATTGTGCAATAGCAAGTCTTTTCAATTGCACAGTATTGCGCAATGGCAAGAAATATCTAATTGCACAATATTGTGAAATAGCAAATTTTTTTTTAATTAGAGTTATCTTTCTTTGTCCAGAATAGTAAGCAAGAAATATCTAATTGCAAAATATTGTGCAATAGCAAGATTTTTTTTTAATTGGAGTTATCTTTCTTTGTCCAGAATCATTTTAAATCTTTGTTATATACAATATACAATGTATATTCACTTTTTACTACCAACTGATAAATTAAAATAATCTTTACCATTCAGTGATAACAAGCAGTTTTTTTACATCTTAATATTTTATGATGTATTTAAATGAGTAGTTATTGTTGCAAACTCCATTAGAAATTTTAATTGAGATTAGTTTTGGAATAAGGGAAAGGGGGATGTGATTAAAAAAATTGGGTGCAATTTTTCTCATTTGAAATTTCATAAATAAAAAAGAAAATTTCTTCAAACATTTTTTTGAGAGGATTAATATTCAACAGCATAGTGAATTGCTCTAAGAGAAAACAAAAATTTTAAGTTCATTAGAACACATTCATTCTGTGTCAGAAACCTATGCTGTGTCAACTATTTAATCACAATCCAAATTTAGAGCTGAATCCAGCTTGAATGTTGTGTCCATACTTGCCCCAACCGTGCAGGGTTCAACCTCTGCGGTCGTATAAAGCTACGCCCTGCGGAGAATCTGGTTTATTATGGGCCCAGTTTTCAAGTTGGTCCAAAATTAAATTTTGTTTGATATCAACAAAAATTAAATCCTTTGGGTTCTTTAATATGCTGAATCTAAACATGTATTTTGATTTTTGATTATAGGCCCAGTTTTAAAGTTGGTCCAAATTGGGGTCCAAAATTAAACTTTGTTTGATTTCAACAAAAATCTATTTATGGGGTTCTTTGATATATGCTTAATCTAACTATGTATTTTGATTTTTGATGTTTTGGCCCGGTAATCAAATTGGTCCACATTGAGGTCTAAAGGGTCCAAAATTGAACTTTATTTGATTTCATCAAAAATTGAATTCTTGGGATTCTTTGATATGCTGAATCTAACCATGTATTTTGATTTTGGATATTGGACCAAAATAGGTAATGTCCAATTTAAAATTTAAAGTTTTTAAATTTATGTTCTTAGACCACATTCAGTATGTGTCAGAAACCTGTGTTGTGTCAACTATTTAATCACAATCCAAATAGAGCTGTATCAAGCTTGAATGTTGTATCCATACTTGCCCCAATGTTCAGGGTTCGAACTCTGCGGTCGTATAAAGCTGCGCCCTGTGGAGCATCTTGTTTATATATTGTATCAGGTTTATTTTTGTGTCCGCGGTAGCTAAGGAAATACTTAGATTTGACACCGCGAAAATGTCCCGGTTTATCCCGAGATTTATTGCTTTTCAAGTGTTTCATAGGTTTATATGCATAAAACTATAAACAGATTATTTGATAAGTATACATGGAATAGATACATAATGTGCTTTCATAATCTGTTCTTATCACAATTAACTAGTTGATTAAAAAGATGTACTCACTTGCTTCATAATTTACCTGTGTTAGTTTAGTTTTAATTCTATGAACAAAAACTGAATTTATTCTAAGGGTGGCGGCGGATTGTGTTTAGTAAATCTAACCCTATAAATTCATATAAATTTAGATAAACATAAACATTTTAGATGAATTTGTTTTAATATACTTCCCATGAATTAACATTTATTTTATATAGAATATTCACCAATCATCAAGAATTGTCTAATTGTTGGTGGTGGATAAATTATCTCACATATATTCCAATTGCAACATAAAAAATAATTGTCAAAATGGTTTAATTTTGGAAATACTGTATTTACATCAAAACCGAAATTTAATCCTTGAGTGACAACAATTATAAACAATGAGTCTCTTGAGTTGATTTACAGATCACAGGAATGTGAATATTTAATTCAGATCACTGTTTCATAATAATGACATACATGTAATACATTTGAACTCTTCAACAATCAGTAACAGGTTTAAAGATGTTTGCTTGGTGACGATCTATTAAATCTTTAACGACCAATACAGAGGTGTTTTTTTTTTTGCATCCATTTTCCTATTTAGCAAAAAAAAATTACACTGAAAATACTCTTGAACATCGTGGTGTCAAATTAAAATAAAAAGGTTACTTAAAAGCACGCAGATATACGAGTTTTTCTATTGTGTGTGTGTGGGGGGGGGGGTGTTGTTGTTGATTATTTTGCAGTAATTATAGTCAAAAAGTAAATTATAGAAGTAAATGAAGTATTAGATATTGCATGAAAATTCTTATATTCAGAAGTTATTCTATTAGTGATAAACAATTGATGTTTGTGTCTTCGTTTTAGACACAGATACAGTCTTTTTCAAAGCATTTGAAATAGTTATCAAAGGTACCAGGATTATAATTTAGTACGCCAGACGCGCGTTTCGTCTACATAAGACTCATCAGTGACGCTTATATCAAAATTTAAATTCCAAATACGGCTAAGGTAATCTGTGCCTGGGATAAGAAATCCTTAGTTTTTAGAAAATAACAAAGTTTTGTAAACAGGAAATTTATAAAAATTACCCTTTATTAATATTCATGTCAACACCGAAACGTTGACTACTGGACTGGTGATACCCTCGGAGACGAAACGTCCACCAGCAGTGGCATCGACCCAGTGTTGTAAAAAGTTATGAAAGGTACCAGGATTATAATTTAGTACGCCAGACGCGCGTCTCGTCTACATAAGACTTATCAGTGACGCTCATATCAAATTATATATAAAGCCAAACAAGTACAAAGTTGAAGAGCAATGAGGATCCAAAATCCCAAAAATTCCAGATATGGCTAAGGTAATCTTTGCATGGGATAATAAAATCCTTAGTTTTTCGAAAATATTTCAAAGTTTTGTAAACAGGAAATTTATAAAAATGACCACATTATTAATGTTCATGTCAACTCAGAATGGGTGACTACTTGGCTGGTGATACCCTCGCATATATGTCTTGCAATGTCTTGTACGAGTGAGTTCGAAAGCCAAATAATATGAGTAAATGCGTCTTGGAAAAAAAATGTGTGAAATATGAATTAAAGGGAAAATTGTATGTGAATATAAGCTCCTCATCGATACCTAGATTTGAATTTTGTATTTGTGCCAGACGCTCATTTCGTCTACAAAAGAATCATCAGTGACGCTAGAAGCTGAAACGTAAAAAAGGTCAAACAAAGTACAAAGTGGAAGAGCTTTGAGGACAAACAAATCTAATTTTTTTTGCTACAAACAGCTCCGGTAATCTGTTTCTTAGGTAAGTTTGTTCCAAACCAACATTGCAAAAGGACAGGGCTAAGTGAGCTTTTCCCAACACTTGGCGTCCGGCGTCCGTCGTCGTCGTCGTCGTCGTCGTCGTCGTCCGTCGTCCGTCGTCCGTCGTCCGTCGTCGTCGTCCGTCGTCGTTAACTTTTACAAAAATCTTCTCCTCTGAAACTACTGGGCAAAATTTAACCAAACTTGGCCTCAATCATCATTGGGGTATCTTGTTTAAAAAATGTGTGGCGTGACCCGGCCAACCAACTAAGATGGCCGCTATGGCTAAAAATATAACATAGGGGTAAAATGCAGTTTTTGGCTTATAACTCAAAAACCAAAGCATTTAGAGCAACTTTGATATGGAATAGAATTGTTTATCAGGTCAAGATCTATCTGCCTTGAAATTTTCAGATAAATCGGACAACTCGTTGTTAGGTTACTACCCCTGAATTGGTAATTTTAAGGAAATTTTGCTGTTTTTGGTTTTTATCTTGAATATTATTATAGATAGAGATAAACTGTAAATAGCAATAATGTTCAGCAAAGTAAGATTTACAAATAAGTCAACATGACCAAAATGGTCAATTGACCCTTTTATGAGTTATTGCCCTTTATAGTCAATTTTTAACAATTTTCATAAAATTTGTAAATTTTCACTAGCATTTTCACTGAAACGACTGAGCCAAGTTCATTAAAGATAGAGATAATTGTAAGCAGCAAGAATATTTAGTAAAGTAAGATTTACAAACACATCACCATCACCAAAACACAATTTTGTCATGTGTCCTTTGTTTAATATTCACATACACCCAGGTGAGCGACACGGGCTCTTTAGAGCCTCTAATTGGTTATTATCTTGAATATTATTATAGATATAGATAAACTGTAAATAGAAAAATGTTCAGCAAAGTAAGATTTACATATAAGTCAACAGGTCCAAAATGGTCAGTTGACCCATTTAAGAGTTATTGCCCTTTATAGTCAATTTTTAACCCTTTTTTCGTAAATCTTAGTTATCTTTTACAAAAATCTTCTCCTCTGAAACTACTGGGCCAAATTTAACCAAATATAGCCAACATCATAATTAGGGTATCTAGTTTAAAAAATGTGTCCGGTGATCCGGCCAACCAACCAAGATGGCCGCCATGTCTAAAAATAGAACATAGGGGTAAAATGCAGTTTTTGGCTTATAACTCAAAAACCAAAGCCATTAGAGCAAATCTGACAGTGGAATAAAATTGTTTATCAGGTCAAGATCTAACTGCCCTGAAATTTTCAGATGAATCGGACAACCCGTTGTTAGGTTGCTGCCCCTGAATTGGTAATTTTAAGGAAATTTTTGCTCTTTTTGGTTATTATCTTGAACATGTTGAATATTTTTATAGATAGAGATAAACTGTAAATAGAAAAATGTTCAGCAAAGTAAGATTTACAAATAAGTCAACAGGTCCAAAATGGTCAGTTGACCCCTTTAGGAGTTATTGCCCTTTAAAGTCAATTTTTAACCATTTTTCGTAAATCTTAGTTATCTTTTACAAAAAACTTCTCCTCTGAAACTACTTGGCCAAATCAAACTTGGCCACAATCATTATTTTGATATTTAGTTTTCAAATTGAGTCCAGTGACCCGGCTAACCAACCAAGATGGCCGCCATGGCTAAAAATAGAACATAGGGGTAAAATGCAGTTTTTGGCTTATAACTTAAAAACCAAAGCATTAAGAGCAAATCTGACGGTGTAAGAATATGTGGCAGATCTATCTGCTCTAACATTTGAATTGGACAACTGGTTGTTAGGTTGCTGCCCCTAAATTGGTAATTTTAGGAAATTTTGCTGTTTTTGGTTATTATCTTGAATACTATTATAGATAGAGATAACCTGTAAACAGCAATAATGTTCAGAAAAGTAAGATTTACAAATAAGTCAACATGACTGAAATGGTCAATTGACCCCCTAAGGAGTTATTGTCCTTTTTAAAATTTGTAAATTTTTACTAACATTTTCCACTGACACTACTGGGCCAAGTTCATTATATATAGAGATAATTGTAAGCACCAAGAATGTTCAGTAAAGTAAGATGTACAAACACATCACCATCACCAAAACACAATTTTGTCATGAATCTATCTGCGTCCTTTGTTTAATATTCACATATACCAAGGTGAGCGACACAGGCTCTTTAGAGCCTCTAGTTTTACATTATCGTCAGTGTTGGTCTGCAATAATATATGATGCTTTTAATCTGAATTAATGTATTCCACAATATTAAAAACAAATGCTTTTATTGTTCTTTTAAATTGAAGGATGGCCTTCACGGGAAAAGTATGGCCTTAATATAATAAGAAAAGGAAAGAGACCTTTAGATGAGAATGCCCAGACAGACAAGGTAAGAAGCAATGTTCTGCATTGCTAATACGTCGAGTCAGAATCTAATGCTTTCTGGGTCATATTTTAATGCGTACAACACAATGTCGTGATCGGTTTAATAATGTAGGAAGCAATACAAGTTCAATGACGTGACAGGTTTTCCATATGAGGTAAGAACATCGAAATTGCCAATATTTCTTTCATTTTTCAAACGGCCAATTAGTCTCCTTTACATTAAATAGTTTTTAATGAATTTCAAAAAAAAAAATGGGATTTTCTCAAAGTTACGTTCGTAGATTTAGCTAGGTTCAATTAGAAGATTTAAAATAAGGGAGCAAAGTTAACAATTCAATAAATCACTTCTCTAATGTAATAACCAAATGACTTAACCTAAAATAATAACGAAAAAGCCCAGTGGCTTAAAGATCAAACACATCATTCAAATACTATAATAGTGTCAATTTTACTCTCTTTTACCAATCTGATCTAAATGTATACTTTGGAGCAGCTGTGAGATATAAACAATTACTTATGTTAAAATGACTGAATATATTTTCATGTTGAAGCTGTTTGATAAAGGCAGTCAGTGGGTTTTAAGAACCTCAGTTGTTCGGTCTGTCAAATGCGTTTTGTTAAAATATATGTTTTCTCTCTTTTGATTTTTTTTTTATGCTGTATTAAGATCCTTCTACAACGAAATTTGTTACCTGCAAACGTATAAAAATTGCGGTTATTATCCAACGCAATCATAGGTTTGAACGTTGTTTTTAATTTAGACTTGTGTATATACTATATGTATATATAGAAAGTGCAAATCCGTACATTTTCTTCATTCAAAACATGAATTATATATAAAGCCTACACACTATTAGAACCTAATATTTCCTGGAACTACTATTCTATCCCAGTTTTTTTTTTATTCCCGAACTACTGAACTTAATTTTATAAAATCAATAAAACGATGCATCCAAATGGAGTATAAAACAAAAGGGAAAACTACTTTAATGAAATTTATGTTAAATGAAAATTAAAGTAAAATATCCTAAGTTGTTTAATAATTTAGAAAATTTAAGTTTTACAAAGAAACTATACATTCATGTATGAACCCCCCCCGCAAACAAAACCCCAAAAAAAACCTTCTATTTCGTATATTAATTTTTCTGTTTTGGGCACCTGTTAAATTGTTATAAAATCATTTCTCAAATATTCATTAAATTGTTATACATAATTTTCTTTTTTATTACAGACATATGATACAGACCCAGGAAAGCAGTGTAGAGTTTTATGTATACTGAACAAACAGAGTGGTGATAAAACATTATATCATGGCTCTGGATTGGACGTTAATTGTACATGGCTTCAGCAGATGAAAAAACGGTTCAATTGGGACTTGCAGATACATAAAAATAAATCATCTCTTGTGAGTGTATTAACTTTTAGATTGAAAAGTTTTACCAAAAAGAATTGACCTGGTCATGAAAATCTACATATAAAAAAGAGAGGCAAAAGACCCCAAAGAAACAGTCAAATTTATAAGTCGAACACAAACCGATTTCTATAGGTTGTTATTATGTTGTACTGTAACACCACTACCCCAGGTTAGTAGGAGAGTTGGCGCCTTTAAGCAAATTTTACACCGCAACATTATGTATGTGCATGTCCACAGTCAGTACCCTGTAATTCAGTGTGGTTTTTTTTTTATCCTATGTAACATATTTAATTGTTCTCATTATTTTCTACATAAATTAGGCCTATAGTTTTCACGTTTGAACTGTTTTACATTTTTCATTTCCGGGCCTTATATTGCACCTATCCTGAAGCTAAATGTGTTTTGTTGATGCATGTGGTTTATAGTGTTTCCTGTTCCTCTTTTTGTATATAAATTATACCGTTGAATTTCCTGTTTGAATGGTTTTACACTAGTCATCTAAAGCTTACTGTTCTGTATGAACCAAAGTTCCGTGTTGAAAGCCGTACGGTGACCTATTATGGTTTACTTTTACAAATTGTGGCTTGGATGATGACTTGTCTCATTGGCACTCATATCACGTCTTCTTGTATCTTATTGAAAGATTTCTTTTTCTTGAGTATTAACTAGAGAATCATTTATCTATCTGAAGTCCTTTTTTGATAAGGCTATAAATCAAAATGAAGATTTGGTATGAGCGCTAATGAGACAACTGTCCATTCAAGTTGTTCACATTTTTCTCTCTTATAACCTTTGCAGACATCTGACATTTGTACAAAAAACAAACGTACAGTGATGTGATTAAAATATTACAATTGGATCGTTCGTAAATGATATTTAGCATGTTTAAATGCTGGTCAAATTATTTTAAAATTTTCAGCAATAACAGTCCAAGATTTTTCTTTTTAATTGTTCGGAAGGTACTGTAAAACACTTAAAAAATAGAATATACCTGTCGTGTAAAATTGTATAATCTGAAATTCAATACCACATGCAACTTTCAACATTCGTTTTCAACATTCAAAATTTGTGTTCAAAATTCAACTTTCGTTTTCAATATTTGAATTTCAACTTTCAACATTCAACATTCGTTTTCAACATTCAACATGCGTTTTCAACATTCGATTGAATGTTGATAACGAATGTTGAAAGTTGAAAATAGAATGTTTAAAACAAATATTGAATGTTGAAAAACCTGTGTTGAAAGTTAAAATTCGAATATTGAAACAACTTTACATCCGCCTTTTGAACAGCGGTAAACTATTGTTACTTTTATTTAATACATTCAACAACAAGCATTAGATATATTAAGCTCTCCACAACCGTGAAATCTAAATCAATTAAAAGAAGTAAACATGGCAGATATGAAATGGTAGTGTTATTACATGATTTGTTTCAGAAATTTTTAATTAGAAAGTTTTTTCAAATATATAGTCTTGGAGAACTGTGGTACAAAACCATTTATAGTGTCCAGATGATACCTCAATTAAGCTGCTGAGAAAAATACGAATAACTTAGCAACATCACCACCTACCATGAAATGTAAGAAGATGTGCATTAAGTATTTAAATCTGGTACAAATGTATAATTTAATAGGTATCTAATTTGATTCAAACCCCGTCAATTCATTATTTTATGATATAATTAACAAATCACAGCATTTGCATACTAAAAGAAATTCAAGAGCTTACAAACTAGACAGAATTAGAAGGCATTATATGTAATTATGCTATTGAGTTTTTCTTTCAGGAAATCATTGACATTCTGGAATATGAATTGGAACGTGATTTTTCTGTTAATCATTCCTTATTTGTGATCATTACATCGAGAGGAGATCAGTATGGTATGTATGGTACCGAAGGAGAGAGGATTGAGTATTTGACAATCACAACGAGATTTGATGAAGTCCCAGGTCTAAGGGGAAAACCAAAGATATTCATTCTTGATGACTGTGGTATTGGTAAGATCAAATTGATTGATATTAATTACATTTGTATGCTTACTATAAAAGCAGCGAATATATCACAATACCATTGTCTGTCTGTTCGTTTGTCTAATATTTTTTTTCTTCACATAAGCATGATAAGCATGTAAAGAGAAAATATTCTTATTGGATCGGAACCTCAACTGTGATGAGTTGTAATGTGTGTGTGATTTTTGGAATACGATTGCTGTCAAGCAGACTGTTTTCTTTTATCTTGGAATATATATAGACCAAAACTATCCATGATATTTTTCAAACCTCCTGTCTCAGCTTTTTGGAGACCAGCAAGTGAACAATATTATGTGGAAGAGTTGGTGTCTCCCCTTATAAAAAGCTGTTCAAATTTAGTATGGTGCAAGTCGTGTGGTAAAAGACGATGTCTGACTCGCCAACAAATACTGATTACTGAAACATTTACTTGCCACTCCACTGGTTCTGTGTACACTATATTTTGCAAAACCCAGAATAGTGTATACCTTCTTCAGTGTCGATGTGGAATGCAGTATGTTAGCGAGACAGAATAGACATTTAACAAAATCATCAATGGTCATTAAAGTGACTACATTGGCAAGCCTGACCCAATAAGTCGTCATTTGAGATCAACACATGAGCACGCCACAGCTCATCTCAAAAACATAATCATCACTATCATAGACTCCAACGAGAGTTGGTCAAGGGCCGACAAACTTGCTTGAAAAGGTTTTAGACAAGAAAGTTAAGGAAAGTTTCCCCAGAAGTTATTATAAAAAAACATAGCGAGTCACTTATTTTCCTTACCATCACTTGTTTCCTTTAAATAAGAAATACATTCCCAAGGATATATATTACTACACAGTTTCTGAACTATTTCGTCACTGTGACAACTCTGAAAAATATTGAATGCACTAGTTTTAAGTTACAGTGATCTATTCATTTGAGAAGTACGCAGTCACGTTCAGGAATTTAACCTTTGTTAAAATTCGTTATTTTCATTATCATTACTGTTCTGACTGTGACTTTGTCAGTACATGTCCGCGATTACGCAATACAGTGTTAACGTTGTTCGCGTAATTTTGACATTGTCTGAAAGTGACGTGAGAACAGACACATGTGATGACGAATGGACAGGATAGGTAAAATGGTTTGAACTGCCGGAGTGTATGCCGTTCATTTTGTATAATACATGCAGTGTGAATATATCGTGACTGTTATTGTCTACAAAGATGATGTATAGTTATAAATTACAAATGCTCAAAACTCTACGATTACAACATTAGTTGCAGCAAAAAGAAACGGATCTTCATAAACAGATGATTTATTTTTCATCCAGACGAAATGCTTTTAAAGAGGGGAGGAAATGTGTATTAAAACACTGAAAGTACCGTAAACAAATTTATTCGACCTTACAATCGTGACCAAATGTATAGTATACATTAGATGGACGATTATAAACGGCACTTGAATACTATACAGTAATGATATTCACCATTTTAAAACTAATATTTGAATTGTAACAGATTCGACAACAGAATTTACAGAGAAGTATTTAGTCGGCAAAAGTGGACGGAAATTATTCAACATGTTTGTTTTCGTTGTTAGCATCAAGGATAAAAAGATAATCTTAGGCGCACAAAAAAGTTGTCAAGTTCATATATAAATTTGTGTTGTTTTATGTGTCTATAACTGCTACGTGTAAGCATTTTTATTTGTATATATAATAACCATGAGCTGCTGTGACTTACCAAAGTTTGACGGTACTGAACTTTTTGAAGGTTTCTGAATGAATTTTTTTTATTTCAGCTGAATTTTTTGATTGGTCTTCTAGTGATATGGCTTTCTATTTGGTTACTTCACTGAGAGTTAAAAGCTAGAATATGTATCGTATTTACTACGCGGAGATCTATATAATGTTTCTGTTCTGTATTCTGCATTGAAATGAAGGTTTGGTGATTTTGAGACGGTGCAGAATGAGACATATAACTATGTTTTAGAATGAAAGCGTTCAAGGGTACGTTTGTAGAATTGAGATAAAGGTTCGAAAATCGTACCGTGTTGTGAACGAAGATTTATTAGTGACGTTGATTACTGAGTATGCTTTGTATAGAACCCTGATTGTGATATTGACATTCCCCATTTCCATTCTCAATTTTATCCTTACTAAAGAACCGTCAACAGTTAGTGAACTTATCAAAGAAACATTGTGGCAGGAACATTGCAGACAATATTCAAAGTCGGTAGTAAAACCGCGTTGCACTGGCGAGAGTGACTTTGAAAAACATTATGAATTTAGCTCTACGCGATATATTCATTTTACAGAGTATGATATTGGGACGCAGAAAGTTTCCACAAATACTGACGACTTTGATATGCAATATGAAAATAGTTTATATTAGACGAGTGTAATGTTTGAAAACAACGTCTAGTTGAAGACTTTAATGCACCCACCTAACACACGGCTAATTTATTTTTTAAATGAAAGAATAGTAATTTAACTTTATTTTATGCCCGGTCGTCACAAAATCGTACAATGCAGTTTTTGTAAAATTGACGTTCATTGACGTACTTGAAAATTATATATTACGACATGTTTTTCAAGCAAAGGAAATTAGGTGTATCTCATCTTTTGGGCATATCAATTAAGTGAATTATAGTTTAAAAATATTGAAAACAATATTTACAACTGTTAGTCTGCATGCATTTGCATTCCTTCTAAAAATTTGACATTTTATACGAAAATTTTCATAATCCTGACATTTTCGGATCTACAATTTAAATTTTATGAAATGTTTTTGCACTCTTATCATTTTAGAACACACCAACTTACTCGTTCGTTATCGGTTTTTCAATTAAGACCAAGACTTTATCTTAACATTTCTTAAAAAAACGAATTTCTGTAATTTTATAATGTTGGATAAAATTACTATAGTTTCTGGAATTCCTCATCACTTCGTTATCGGTTTTCGACTGAATATGTAAGTCAATTTCCGTGTACTTAATAGTGCTATTAGAGTACGATAAATCATAATTTAAACGGTTCTATTTCTATCTTTAACTTCAGTGTAGCTTCGATGGATTAAAAATCATCCGAAATTAAGATCAAATCAAACTAAAACATAGTTTTTGAGTTCTGTCGAATTCACCAATTCTAAATAAGGAATCGTATCGGAAAATTGTAGAAAATCTTTCGAGTCGTGTCTAATTTTCACGGTCCTGTTAAAATGAAACCCTTCCTATGCTAAAAAGGACAAACTATCCATTAGTCTGTCCGGTATTTGCTACATAGAAACTACGTAGTTCGGCACTTAAATTAAGATACAGTTGTATTGTCGCAGTGGATAAACGAAAATACGAAGTTTACAGAAGTATGAAAAAATATGAAAACATCCCATTCGGAAGTACAAAATATCCTAAGAGTTGCTATAAAAATTTCGCAAGTTAGCATAACTTATAGTCATCTGTTTTGTCTGTACAAAGACTTTGTACTACAATTACCAATTCTACTGAGCCAGTCTCTTCTCATATATCAACGAGGGCAGTAGATCTACAACTCAATCTGATTTGTCTGGTTGTATAGTTTGCTAATTTATACCCAACTTCAATACACTACAAACTGCTCAGAGAGTGAATTGACCAGTGTTTGTGCTCGACCAGTAAAATCTAGCACACATTTCACTCGACTAGTCTCGACATTGTCTCGACTGTACTTAACTGTACTTAAGTGAAGTCGACTAGGTCTCGACTTTACTTAATTAGTCTGATTCAGTACTTGATGATCTTTGTGTAGTCTGAAATGGTCTTGACCAAGGCTCGACCTGTCTCGACCTGTCTTGACTAGTCTCGTCTTGTCTTGACTAGTCTCGACTCAGACTCAACCAGTCTTGACCTTCAAACTTAGTTTTGACTGGTGTAAATCAGCCCATCTAACTAAATTATATATTGATCTTACAAAATTCAAGCTTATTAGGTAGTTTGAATTCTTGCTGTGGAATGAAAGAATTTAATTGTACAATAGGTAAAAATAAAAATTATCATATCAATTCAGATAGGCATCTTTAATTTTTTTGATAACTTTTTCAAATCAACTTGGATTTTCATTAAACTACGCAGCTATCTTAGATATGTATTAAGCTTGCTGAATCCCCGGTAATTTTGTTGTTTTTTGTATTGCTGTCAAATTTAAGAATTAAAATAATCTAGGTAAAAAAAAGCTAGAATTTGCTGTTTGAACAAAATAGAAATAGTACACTTTAATTTTTTTAATAACTTTTTCAAATCAACTTGAATTTTCTTCAAACTATGCAGCTACCTTGGCGATGTATAATCTTACTGAATCCCAGGTTGTTATGAAGTTTGGTGTATTGCTGTTAATTTTAGCTGAAAAGTTTCATTACGATCCCAGCTGATTTAAAAAAGTTATGAAATCTCAAAAAAGGAACTTTTTTTGTTAAAACAAAAATTTAATATCATGAACTTTCATAACAATCCTTGATAACCTTTTAAAAAAAATGTGTTCCAAAGTTACAGTAAAAATTTATTTTAATCAAATCTTAAAATATTTTTTTGTCAAATTTAATGACATGGCAAGTTAAACCCTATGGAAGAAGCAAATCGATTCTGCTATCAACAAATACTAGGAAGAGTCCTGGAAAGATGAGATTGAACAGAAAAAATAATTAAAATATCTGAACCTACAAGAACTACCAAACATCCACACAATATCTGAAAAACAACTCAGAACAACATCAGGGACATCTCAAAAGCCACAATCAAAGCTCACATTCTCACAGGTACCTATACTCTCCAAGCCAAGATTCAATCAACATGCAGTGTCTGAAACCTGCCTTCTTTGTAAAACACACACTGAGGACAGATGCCATTTCATCCTTGAATGCACAGTACTAGAGTCACCACGTTCAAAACATTTATCTCTATTAAAGCAGGGTTTGGCTAGGAAAATCAGCACTGACACAGCAGAAGAAATATTTAACGATGAAGAGCTTCTCATGCACTGTATTTTGGACTGCTCAATGTTAACCAGAATGGGTTATATAAAAATTCAAAGTGACATTATCAGAGACATTGAAGAAATCAGCGGAAATTTAATTGATGAATTGCACAATCTTAGGGCAGTGAACCTTAATAAATTAAAATATCAATCTGTGAACTTTATATCGTGTGAGACAATAGTTTAGACAAAGGAACTTTTAGTGATATATCTAATTTTTTTTCCGAACATCACAACCAATCTTTTCAATTGGTAACCTTATACACAACAACAACACAACAACATGGCACTATATTTGGTTTAATTACATAAGTACACGTGAGTTTTACAGATAAAAAGTTTTCTTAAACTCACTTTTCTAGTAAATTACAAAAGCCTTGCGATTTAGATTTAATAGGATGTTGCAACTTTGAATAAATGTTATTCAGAATTTAAAATTCTCTGGTAGATAGATCTTTTTAATAAGTTTGCGCAAAGCAGAAGGTATTGCTTTATAAATTACCTCAAATCAGAACAACTATTTTAATAGAAACGAATGTTTCATCCCTTTTTGATATATTTATATAATATATATCAAAAAGGAATAACACATCAAAGGAATTATATAACTATTTTATATATACTTTTCCCCAAATTATGGGGAAAGATATATTTCTAATATCGTAGCTTTTTGACCGAGATAAATTAAATTCTTAAATTTGACAGAAAAACATCAAACTAAATAACAATCTATGATTCAGTAAGATCAATATATTGCAAAGATAGTTGTAAAGTTTAATGAAAATCTAAGTTGATTTGAAAAAGTAATTAAAAAATTAAAGTTAACTATCTCTATTATGTTTGAACTGCAAACCCTAGCTTTTCTTTACCTAGATAATATTAATTCTTAAATTTGACAGCAATACACCAAACTTCATAACAACCTGGGATCCAGTAACAATAATACATCACCTAGATAGCTGTATAGTTTAAAGAACATCCAAGTTGATTTGAAAAAGTTATTAAAAAAATCAAAGTGTACTATCTCTATTTTGATCAAACTGCAAATTCTTGCTTTTTTTTACCTAGATTAAACTAATTCTTAAATTTGACAGCAATACAACAACAAAAAAATGACATGGGATTTAGTAAGCTTAATATATATGTCCGATTTGCAAATCCTACCTTTTTTTTACCAAGATTACTTTAATTCTTAAATTTTACAAGATACAACAAAAAACAAAATAACCTTGGATTTAGCAAGCCTAATATATATCTAAGATAGCTGCATAGTTTGATGAAAATCCAAGTTGATTTGAAAAAGTTATAAAATAAATTAAAGATGCCTATCTGAATATATATAATAATTTTTATTTTTACCTATAGTAAAATTAAATTCTTTCATTTCACAGCAATAAATCACACTACCTAATAAGCTTGAATTTTGTAAGATCAATATTTAATTTAGTTAGATGGGCTGATTTACACCAGTCAAAATTAAATTTGAAGGTCAAGACTAGTCGAGACAGGTCGAGCCTTGGTCAAGACCATTTCAGACTACACAAAGATCATCAAGTACTGTATCAGACTAATTAAGTAAAGTCGAGACCTAGTCGAGTACACTTAAGTACAGTAAAGTACAGTCGAGACAATGTCGAGACTAGTCGAGTAAAATGTGTGCTCAATTTTACTGGTCGAACACAAAAACTGGTCAATTCAGACTCTGAGAGGTTTGTAGTGTAAGGTATCCTCTGAGGAGCAAACTCAAGCTGTATTGAGTGTTGCTACACATATCTCCTACAATAATCTGATTTAAAAAATAACTCATAAGAATTTTACTATTAAAGCTTTATACCACCGAGTTTTCATCACTAAATATTTGCTACAAAATTTGAAATCAGAAAGTAAAGAGCCATTTAATTCTGAACATGAAAAAGGTCTTCTTACATTTCGACGATTAAAGATGACTGATTTTTGCGTCTGTCCCAAGTGAGGAACCTTCGGCCTTTGTTAGTCTTGTATGATTTTTAATTTTAATTTCTTGTGTATATTTCGGAGTTAAGTATGAAACTTGACTATACACAAGAAAGTATTCTTGTTAACAACTTTACTTGATAATTTAACCGGAATTAATTTCTGCTCGAGTATTGCCGCCGAGAAAACTACACAACATTTCAGCTTCAACAAAAGCTAAAAATATATTTTGGTTAATTTATAGTTTTACGGCCTCAACAAGGCTAAGGTACGTCCAGTATTATATACAGTAGCTCTATTAGGTTGTCTGATGCCTTAAAGACGGAAAATTAACTGTTTAAAATGACTTTGATATACAAGGTATGATAAGGGGCGTTTTTGGCCCCCTCTTAAAATAAGCTTATATTCATATCATTGATAGCCTTTGTATAGAAACTTGAGAAAACAATGATTTTTTTATGTTCCAGTCAAGAGATGGTTGCCTAGCAACGGTTTTTATTAAAAAGCCAAATTTTCTCTTATGGACAGTATTAACTAAACAAATGATCTCAACTCTAAATGCTATTGTTTACTTTATAGGAACCTGAAGTTACGAACGAATGTTCACGTTAAATTTCAGTGAATTAAAATGCTTAGCAACAACATAGCAACACAAATGTTGTAAGCAACTATCAATCATGTTTAAATTAAAGACAACTACTATTTTCATTGTACAAATATCTACTCATCCAATTTTCTAGTTCTGTATAAAAGACTTGATAGAAATAAAAAAAGTCAGTTCAATTTTAATTTTTTCAGTAACTATCATACTCGCATCCAGAGAAGATTGCCATATCGACATTGTTTGCTTTACTTTAAATAATAATCACATGTAGTTTGTGCTTTTTATGGATGGTTTAAGAAAGTTGATTTAAAGTAATGATATTTTTCATATCAGATTTCATTCATACGTTTGTACATAATATTGGTGAGAGTCAATTTCATATTAAACCATCTATATTCACATACAAATAACTCATAATTAATGATCTTGTTCATGCACTTTCATTCTCATAAATAGAATTTCACATGGACTTGTATGGTTCCGTCAACAGTTAATGTTAATAGTTCTTTACATTAGGTAATACATGTATTAACAAATTGAGTAATATAAAAGAAATTTTAAGTGACACCTATCTTTATAAACAATAGTAAGAGTTACAAATAAAGCATAGACCTTACTATTTAACTTCATTTAAACACAAACGACTAAAAATGCTATTGATATATTATGTAACAAATGTGTGTTGCTTCTAGAATTCGTTTTTCATCTGTTAGGGAACTGTGAATCAATTACAGGGACATTTTAAATTCGTAAAAAAAGTTTGCAAAGTTCAGTGTTCGTCAACACTTCATATAAGGAAAATGCGTAAAAAGGGTGACCTCCATGAACTATTACATTTTTTTTTTTAAATATTATATTGCTAGATTTCTTGAAATTAACACATACGGTCTCTGGTAGATAGTTGTCACAATTGCAAACAATTATAAAAATGTACTTGTTATGAAATATTCTACTAAAACTCTACAAACTGATTAGATATCTTAACGTGCTTTAAAATTATGTTAATATTGTTACCAATAGTAATAAGGGAAACTGATAAAATTACAAGACACACTTGACCAAACACAACAAATTCTTGAGTTTAACAAAGTGACATGTGTATTATCAAGTGCTTGGAGTTAAAAAAAAAACATGTGTTAAAAAAGCGGAAAATTGAAAAATTGAAAAAAATACCAAATCTAGTCTTCCCCGTCTTACGTTACAAGTTCAGACAAAATAAATCTTGTGGTTAACAAAACGTGTTTTTTTTAAGAAAAATTATATAAATGTGATGACATATGGAATGTGAACCCTTCTTTTAATTTAGATTATAACAGCAATATACATCTTATGAATAAACAAAAACAGTTGCGAGGAGTTTGTTAAAGTCATTCATATAGACAAGGTTAATGTCATTCTTCTACATATGAATCAACACTTTCTACGTCAGACATCAGTCAGGGGCGTTACTTAAACAAGTAACTTTTTTTTAGTTACTTATATAGGTAATTATTATTTTTTTTTTAATAAAAATTACTCAATAAAGTTATATTAAATTTCAATAAAAGCAGGGGACTTAATGTAGTTTTTGTGAATTTTTACATCATTTTATACCATAAATTTCAGAATTGAGAGGAGAATAGACATAAAGGGTTACTTGAAAAAAAAATGACAAATATGTTACTTGAATAAGTTATTTTGTACATCTTTGAGATAATTAGTAATAACATTTATTTGAACTTTGAAATTTAATTTTTTCAAAAATTCTTCAGCATCACGAAAGTCTCTGTCTACAACGATGACATCATCATCGTGTATCCATGTGTTAATCTCGTCAGCATTAGTCCTAAATACATGCTTAATTATAGAAGCATCATTGTTATTACCCTCAGCATAATATGGGCCGAGGACATTTAAAATATACCCGTCTGTTGTAACAATCATCATGGGCTTGACTAAGGATCTCCCTTTATGCATACTGTATGTCTGCTTTTGAAAATGATGGTGGGAACTTTTCTGTAGGTAGATATAAGTCCCATCAAGGACAAGAATACCAGTCTCTTGGTTATCATCTGCAAACAAAGTTCTTGCTGTTTGAATGGTGTGGTCTCTAGTGAACTTCTCATGGGACATATGTTGAAAGCCAAGAAACTTTGGCACAAATGACTTCATCAAAGAGGATCTAGCAGCATGCGTCGCTCTTTAAATTTGGTGTATTTCTAATGAGAATAATGTTGCTAAAATTGAATTTGAAATTTAACTAAAAGGATGGCCAAACATGTCTTTACATATCTTATTTCAGATTTCCTGAGGTCAGTAACTGTATTTGCAACAGCTTCGAACTTATTCCTTGTTAAACCAGTCAGTCGTTGGTAGTCCTCCTCTGACAATGAGTGCGCACAATCAAAGTTAAGTTTGCAATTTAATGTCAATGTTCCTCGAACCCTGTCTAATAGCTCAGTGATGTCACTTTTATTAAAAAGTGTAGTGTTATTTACTTCTGGTATCTTAGAAATAGACTCTTGTGTAAAATAGTTTCCCAAAAGATGATTTGGACAACATCTGCTATTTGCTGGTATAACGATACATTTTTCAATGAAAGCCTGAGTTCGAGCCTCATGTGGTACAACTATCTGTCGATGTCGATTACTACTATTTTTCTGACAAACAGTACTACGTCTATGAGATTTAGATGTAGATGAAAGGTTTAACTGTATAGATTTGGGGCTTATCAGTTCTGTTGGTAATGTTTCTTCTGCCAAAAAAAAATGAATCATCATCATCGTTTGTCTGGCAAGTTGTTGTACCTAGTCTTATCTGTGGTGAGTTCATCACCTTTTTCATATCCCTGTATATTGTTGCCCTGCATTTCAAACATATACATGTAGTTGCATTGTCAATATTCCTTTTAAGAGTTTTGGCCAGATAATCTATTATTTTTTCATTTACTGTTGTTCTTCTGTTTTTGACTGTTAAATACGTCTTATTGCAGAGACCACAACTGTAATTTTTAGCCATAGCTAAGTGCCTAATAAGATAAAAAATAAACAATATTTCATATACATATTGGCTTGTATCACCTAGTTTAATTGATTTTTGTCTCTTGTCTTGTTTACATTGTCTATTGTATCTTGTCTCGCTCACATTGTCTTGTCTTGTCCATTGTATATTGTCCTGTTTACATTTTCTTGTCTCTTGTTTCGTGTACATTGTCTTTTGTTTCTTGTCTCATTTACATTGTATATCGTCGCATGAATACTGTTACGTGTACACTGTCTTTTGTTCCTTGTCTCGGTGTACATTGTCTTTTGCAGCCTGTATCATGTCTTGTTTAACTTGTATCTGGTCTCGTTTCTATTTCCGTTTGTGTCTTGTCTAATACATATTGTCGAGTCTATTGTCTTTTGTCTCGTTTACATTGTCATGTCTTTTGTGTATTGTCTCATTAAAATGGTGGCTTGTCTCATTTGCATTATCTAATGTATTTTTTTTCTTGTCTCGTTTACATTGTCATGTGTCATGTCTCTTGTGGCATGTCTCATTAAAATGGTGTCTTGTCTCATTTACATTGTCTCATGTATCTTGTATCTTGTTTCGTTTACATTGTATTTTTTCATGTCTTTTGTGTCTCGTCTCATTAAAATTGTATCTTGGCTTTTGTATCTTGTATATTGTCCCTTGTTTTCATTGTCTTGCTCTTTTGTTTCGTTTACATTGTCATGTCTTTTGTGTCTTGTCTCATTAAAATGGTGTTTTGTCTCTTTTACATTGTTTCATGTATTTTGTTTCTTGTCTCGTTTACATTATCATGTGTCATGTCTATTGTGTCATGTCTTATTAAAATGGTGTCTTGTCTCATTTACATTGTCTTGTGTATCTTGTATCTTGCCTCGTTTACATTTACTTTTGTATCTTGTCTCATTAACATTGTCTCTTGTATCTAGACTTGTTTTCATTGTCTTTTGTCTCTAGTACATTGTCTCTTGTTTTTATTGTCTTGCTCTTTTGTCTCGTTTACATTATCATGTCGTTTGTGTCTTGTCTGATTACAATGGTGTCTTGTCTTATTAACAATGTCTCATGTATTTTGTTTCTTGTCTCATTTACATTGTCATGTGGAATTTCTCTTGTGTCATGTCTCATTAAAATGGTGTCTTGTCTCATTTACATCGTCTCATGTATCTTTTATCTTGTCTTGTTTACATTGTATTGTTTCATGTCTCTTGTGTCTTGTCTCAATAAAATTGTATCTTGACTTTTGTATCTTGTATCTTGTCTCATTTACACTTTCTTTTGTATCTTGTCTCAATAACATTGTCTCTTGTATCTTGTATCTTGTATCTTGTCTCGTTTGCATTGTATTGTTTCATGTCTCTTGTTTCTTGTCTCGTTAAAATTGTATCTTGACTTTTGTATATTGTATCTTGTCTCATTTACATTTTCTTTTGTATCTTGTCTCACTAACATTGTCTCTTGTATCTAGTCTTGTTTTCATTGTTTTTTGTCTCTTGTATATTGTCTCTTGTTTTCATTGTCTTTCCCTTGTCTTTTGTTTCTCGTCTCATGTATATTTTCTTGTTTCTTGTCTCGTTAACATTGTCCTGTCTCATTTATGTTTTCTTCTGTCTCTTGTCCTTTGTGTGATGTACATTGCCTCGTGTACAGTTAACATTGTCCTGTCTTTTTATTCATTATATTTTGTTGCTTGTCCTTTGTCTCATGTCTCAATTACATTGTTTGTTTTCTCTTTCTTCGTTTTCATTGTCTTTTCTTCTCTTGTTTTAATTTCGTTTGCATCTTGTCTTTTGTTTCTTTCTCGTTTACATTGTTTTGCATCTTGACTCGTTTACATTGTCTTGCCTCATGTTTCATTTACTTATGTCTAAAGTCATTTGTCTCACTGATAATGTCTCTTGTATATTGTCTCGTTTACATTGTCTTGTCTCTTGTATTTTATCTGTAAACGTATACCACATTCCGAGTTAATGTATATATTTTATATAAATATGATAACCATATAATTGTTTTGTTATAGATTTGGTCGTTAGTTTTATCAATTGTCAATTTACATTTTTTTTATGTTTGGACCTTGTATAGTCAACTGTATGACATGGGGGTTTTCTCATTGATAAAGTCCCAACTGTTTCATATAATTGTTAAAATCTACTTCATTTGAATTTTTGTGGATAGTTGTCTAGTTGGGAATCATACCAAACTCCTTATTTTCATATATGCACAACCATCTATTTTTTGGTTTCTTCGAACACAAAAATCGTTGTGAGGACAGATAAGGAGTATATTTTTGTATGTAGTATTTTTTTTTTTTTATATATAAATTATCTATTTTATGAATCCAATATACCATGTATCAATGCTGTTTTTCATGACCATCTTGCTGGAATTTCAAAAGTGCTGCAAAATGTGAAAAATAAACATATAATTATAGTTGATGATAAATCTTTAATGATTTAAAAATAAACAAAAAAACAGGATAAGGCATAAAGAATTTACTCTTTGATTGACATTTCAAAATCAAGAACAATGTTTCAAAACCTACTTGCGTAGCAATGTTAGCACTTTTTGAATGACATTACAATACGTAAAATTTTTAATCGATCTGGGGGTACATGTATTTAATTTAAAATATTAGCGCCAAAGTAGACCACCATGATATTTCATAAGATGAAAAATATAGTAGAGAAGAGTAGCTGGTTGATTATTTCAGGATAGTCTACGTTGGCGCTGATGTTGAAAATTGTCTTCAAACGTCACACAATTGTAGATTTTAAACACTTTTTGTTGTTCATGGCGCTTTTTACGTCTCTTTTTGCCAAAATCTGGGGACATATATCCGCAAAATAAGGTGATACGTTTAAGAACAGATACTATAGGTCATTTCACATGCAGGATGGGTTTCAACATAAAAATTTCTCAAATCGGGAAAAAGGGGGGCCAAATATGCCTCTTATCATACCTTGTCCTTTAAAGATCTGAGCAGTGACTAAACAATTAGTTGTCTTCGGCCGGTTTTGCTTTTGATCGGATTGTTCTCTCTTTGACACATTCCTCATGTCCATTCTCAATTTTAAAATCAATCTGTAGTAGATTTTAATTGTTTCCGCTTTGAGAATAACCACTGCTGATATGATATATGCCCCTGCCAAGGAAGAGGTCTTTGTATAAATACGTTGACCGACAAGAATTATGAGACTACAAGGGAAAATGAAGCTATGATATTCCGATATCGCAATATTCCGACACGTCATAAACGGTCCGATATCACATTGGTCCGACGTTTCGATCATTCAATCATAATTACGATAACGAAATATCAACATAAGAAAGCGAAATAAACGTTTGAATATTAGGATAACCTTGTCTTTCGTTTAAAGCGATGAAACAAGTTATCAAAAAGTACATGTATTAGTCCCAAAGTAGACGAACGTCGTCACCAGCGTAATTAAAAGTGCAAAGTACTTTGGCAAGTGTTGTTTGCTTAATTATTTATATATATATTGATTCCACCACTGCATCGAGTGTAATACGATATTTATCCACTCGAAACAGTGAAATTTTCAAATTTAAAACGCAAGGCTCGCCGAGCGTTTTAAATATTTAAAATTTAACTGTCGAGAGTGGATAAATATCGTATTGCACGAGATTTGGTGGTGGAATCTGTTTCTCTCATGATTTTTAGACGATATGCGGACACTCTTATTCCTTCTTTTCCAACAACCTGCAAAAAAATGTGTTCTTTCTTTGCGACGTCATCAGGCATGGTCGCCTTTTTTCATGACGTCACAATAGGAATTTCAGAGGAAAACAAGAAAATTTTACGTCATAATCGAATTTTGACCAAAGAACAACTGAGATCAAATGAACCACACGTGGATTAAATAAATATAATCTACGGGTCAGGAAAAGGATAAATCGAGTAAGAATTAGAGAAATCAAGATACACGGCGGCCGACCAAAGTAAAATCAAACACAGTTTGACGTACAATGAATGATCATATTTTCGAGAATATCTTTGTTATATTTCATATCGAAATTGTCTATTTGTTGATTTATATATACTAGTAGGACTTTTCTCATTTAAGTAATGATAGCTAGTTTTCTTATCATATCTGATTCAGTTATTTAAATGAAATTGCGGTATGATCCAGACTCAACATATTGCACTACAATAATAATTCTAAAAAATCTGCCCTATGGTTTTCTGATCTTGACGCGGTTGGCATGCTTTCAAACTAATAGGAGATCACACGTTTCCTTTATTTTAATGTACAGTTCATCATGGGACTTTTCTATGAAAGCAAAAATACGTCATATGTTATATTTTCCCCTTGCTCCAAATACTGTGTTTCGGATTATTTATATCAAATTTGCAGATATATGTTTGTAAATACGTGCTATCAATTGATATGGAGGTCTTATAAGATTTAAATCACGCAAGGGCGACTACCGATACATTTGTGTAACTTAATGGTTGATTTTCAAAGCCATTGATAGAAAACGTTACATAGCATACATTACCGTTAAAATCGACCAAAATTCATTATACTATGATAGTAATATATTTCCAAACACTAATACAGTATTCCTACATGTATAGTATTATTTCGTTTTTGCATTTGTGTTGACTCGATTTTTCTACTGGAAGTATCCATCAATTGAAATTGCACCCATGACCTTTGACACCGATTTTAAAAAAAATGCACCATAACTTCTTTTGACGACCGGGATATTTAGAAAGAACACATTCTTAGCTTTCCACTGATATATAATTTAGCCGTATGTTAGTTAGGTACATTAAAAATGTAAATTTGGCTCTCATATCACTCGCCTATAGTTCCAGATATTGGAAAAAGACAAATGTACTGTTGGGAAATTAAATGAACGTTTTTATCCGAGTGAAGAGTCTGTTTATTATATTGCTGATTCATATAAAATTACATATAAGGTACTATATGACGTAATTGAGGCAATTGAAGTTGAAGTTCCAAACAAAGTTTTGAGCGTAGATGTAGCTACCTTGAAACTTCCACGCGTTGAACAGCAGACAGTGGTTACTGATGGAACAGAGGTTGTTAACGTTAGAAATTTTGAATTTTATAAGGAACTTAGTTATTTGTTAAAGAAACTGAAATTGAAGTTGCAGTAATTACGGAACTAGTTCAAACTACATTTTGACGTCGGAAATTTGAACAACAGACAGTTATCTCTGGTGAAGTATGGAAAATGAGCACCAAGATGCATTTCGCATCAAGAGTTCCAAATGGTGAAGTTGTAATCATCCCTTCATTGATATTACATACGCCATCATAAGTTGGTTGTCCGTTATGGAATATTCGTCATACAGATAATATCGGATATATTCCTTATGTCGTAACAACAATCCTCTTAACTTTTCACGAATGTGACCTACCAAATTAGACTATTTACCGGCTTTTTAGTAACATGAGTAGCATGTCGGGTGCCATATGTGGAGCAGAATCTGCTTCCCCTTCCGCTTGATTTGAAAATAGGAGCTATCTTAGCATGATTTTTCAAAACATGGATACATGCCAGTATCGATCATTCGATTGAAAACATATTTTAAGGAAGCTGCTATGAACAGAACACTCAGTTGTAAGATTAATATCTATATTGTAATAACCAGAAAAAGCCTTAAAATTTAATATAATTCTTTCATCAAATAGTTTTGTAATTTTTACTTGTTAAATGATGAATTTATTGTGCCTTTTTTGCAAAAAAATATCATTTGTAAATAGTTTGTAAGAGTATAGAAATTTGAGTTGATTAGTGCCTTGATATGCCTTAATTTCCCACGCAAGGGTTCAAAATAATTATAATGCATAAGCAATTTCCTTACGATCTTTAGTTTAATGGTCTTCAGTTGTAATGAGTTTATGTGCTTATGATGCACCAGATGGATTTTAAACGGTGAATACATTTCCATTGTGTTTTAGACTCTTTTGAGTCTTTTATCATATCATTATAATATTTCTTTTTGGATGTATCAATAATATGTTTTGGTTGGTTTCTCCAGAATCTATTTTCGAAAGCATTATATTGTTTTTTTTTTTCTATCTTGTATGCTGTTGATGGAAAATTTCTGTATTTGATAGTCGTTAACATTTTTCCAAATGACAAAATGCACATCAAATATTGTTTGTCGGCAATTGAAACTAGTAGAGCAAAGGTATCTATCACAAACATTTATATCTAGCTGTGAGACTATATAATATTTTAATGCATCTTTCTTTACATAAATCGTACCTATTACAGAGACGTTTATTGAAGCTGGCCCTGTTTTTATAAATGGTCGACAAACGTTGTAACTACTTCTAATGTTTAGTGTTGTTCATCTGACAAACGGTCAGAGTTAACTGTTTATGCATTGTGTTGCTTGTATTTCTTTACATTGTATTGTCTTATTTTTGCTAAAATATTCTACAACTTTTTATACGTTAAACGTTTTATTTATGTTAATGAAAAAAATAATTAGTTTTGATTCTTAAATTTTCTAACGTTCACCGCTCGCTTCAAGCAAAAGGTTACTACTTTGCATGTACAGAAACAGGCAAGCTATACATACACTTATTTGACAAACGGGTCATTAATAAAATTATTTTTAGCTTAATAAGATTCTCTTTTTTAAAAAGACGACAGGAAGCGCCAGTCAAGAACACATAAAAACAGACCGAACTTTGTTTATAATCTTTATTAAAGGAAATAAAACAATATCATATGAGAAATATATCTTTTATTGAATTAAACAAGAGACATAATTTATTGTATTGAACTTAAAAAGAGACATGTGTAATTATCTGGTTTAACACTGTGACATATCGACCATAGCTCTCCATTTTTTTTCTGGGGTTTTCTTGTTCTTCCGATTGTGTTTGACCCTGTCATTTAAGATTTCGGATATTAGCTGCAAATGGTTTTCACTATATAAATATTGGCAATGAAACTAACCAATTTCAACTTCAATGCGGCCAAGAAAGAATGCTTACTCCTCATACTTGAATAGAAAAGTGGGTTTTTTTCTCCAAATTTGCTTTGGTCAAAATTAATACAAAGTTTTTCGTAATCCAGATTTTCAGACAATAGTGTCAGTGGACCTGTCGGTTTTAAAATCTTTAGTGGAAATGTTTTGTTATACTTCGAATGTATTGCTTAAAGTGTTGTTAAAGTGAATGGATTTAAAACAATTTGTGATAAATACGATACTGCAATAGGTCTTCATTGATTCACAAATTATTTCATTATTTAGGTATGGTAACACATATAGTGATGTTTATAATTTGAACCCCAAATTTACTAGTTACAGCTGATTCATGAACAAGAGGTGATCCATGGGAAAATTTCATACATTCATTGTCAGTAAAACTTCAGGTAAAAGTAATAATTGTTTCTGGGATAGGGGTGTGTTAAATACCAAAGTCCGATCACTCTGACATTGAATTTGACATTACCTCTATTAATCATGTTAAACCTTGTCCAGTTCATGTCAAGCTCTTATTTATTTACCAAAGGCTGGTCAATCTCATCTTAACTTTGAACCATATGATAGTAAAACAGCAAACCCTTGCTCGATTTGTGTTTTTTTTTTTTTGTACTGTAGAACCTACGTCGACCAAACTCGGTGTTCTCTCCAGGGCAATATTATATTGGAAAGTGTATGCATGAGCCTATCAGTCTTAGCACTGTCTTATATTCTAGCTCATGGTTCTATATTTTTCAGTCAAAAAATAGTATATCGATGAATTGTTACCCAACTTATTAACTTAAAGTCTGATCCGTGTAGTTTTAAATTCAAGTTGAAATTTAACTTATACCTTAATTGTAACTTATTTACATGTTTAGGTACATATAATTAATCTTAGATGTAAGCTTGTTAACTAACAAACTAAGAATATTCAGTTTGTTGGTCATGTACAAAGCCAGTTTAATAATCATGAACATACTGAAATGCATCATAAGATTGAAACTTCTGATAAAAACTCATTAATCCACCTTTTCATAAATTCCTATCATAGATGCATTTGATTTTTTAATTATTTAAAATGAGATAGGATTGCACTAAAAATACAATGTGTAAATACATCATCTCACACATTGATACTTTAAAAAAGTATACATTATTAAAGGCAGCTTTTAACCTGATATAAACTTTTGAAATGAAATGGTGGTTGCGTAAAGTAAGTATGATATTGAAAAACAAGCAGTACATAAAAAGCGTTGAATCTTATGTATTTGATTGTAAAACATTAGCAGCCGTATAATTGTATGGTGATGTCGTTTTCCGAAGACATTTAGTTTCCAGACATTAACTTAAGTATACGTGTAGGGATCTCTATGAAATTGTAGCTCAAGGTTCAATACCACAAAGGGAAGGTGGGATTGATTATGGGGGTTATAGCCCTAACTGCATGTTTAGAATGAAGGGGAAAAAAACAGGCATTTCATATAACATATGTCTTGACCAATTTCAATGGGGTTCTTTAGTATGCTAAATCTAACCATTATCAAATATATGTGTTCTACATTGAGGTGCAAAGGGTCCATAGATAAACTTTTTTTTAATGTCAACAAACATTGAATTTAGGTGTTCTTTAATTTGATATGCTAATTCATACCTTACTTTTAAATATTTGATTTTTAACCCCTTTTTCAAATAAGTTCACATTGAGGTCTAAAGGGTCCAAATTAATGGTTTGTTAATTCAAGCAATTTTTTTGTTTTTGTTTGTTTAACTGCCGATTCTAAATATATATTTAGATTTGTTGTTCCCGTTTGCGAGTTGGTCTCAATTGTTGTCAAAAGGGAAGAAAAATGAATCTTTGTTTGATTTCAACAAACATACGTGTTGTACTTTGATATGCTGAAACGTACTGTATTTGAATTTATCAGTTCTACTTCTATTCTGTGTCTGAAACCTAATTAAGATTTGGAGTAACGGACCATAATAGGTTTAAGTCCAATTTCTAAATTTTCAGATCATTGACTACCTTCATTATCACAGTGTAGATACTATTCTGTACGCTATCCGGAAGTCGCGATTTTCGAAGCGAGAACTTTTTGGATCACATTTTAATTTTGATGGGTATACTGAATTAAACGGTAAGTTGATCATCTGTACATTGCTTAATGATTAATTCAGCCGACATTGATATTCTTAAATGGTTTAGATTTAAATTCCGCACATTCAATATTCGTGTCTTTGCCTTAATCAAGAGATTTTCAAGTGTATCACTAAGAAAAATCAGTCGGCGAACCTAAAAACAATCTTTTTACCCTCTTAGTGTTCAAATCAACGTAAAATCCAGACTTAATTAACTAAATGAAGTATATTTCAAGTGGTGGTAAAAGTTTCAACCAGATCTTTGAAGCCAGAAATAAGAAAATTACACTTGTTTGAATTTCTCACTGTACGATCAGTCTCGCTTGTATATTTTAAAACTGTATGATCAGTCTTTATGTCACTGTATTCTAGTGGTGATTTCAAAGTTATTTACGATACATTAGAAGGTGGCATTTTTCTAAATAACACAAACATCTTTCAATACATTCACATCCTGAAGCATATTTTAGCTTAATAGGGTGTACTCGACTTACTACATTAAGTATAAGGATGTTTAAATGTTGATGAAATAAGAGGAAGGTTTGATGTATACTAGTATATAAGTTTCAGAAATGTCCTCCGTTATACTTAAAATTGTACAAACACACAGATTTAGTTGTTATATAAAAATGCATGTATTTACACACATTCGAGGCCGTACTGTAGCCTATAATTGATCACAGTTCCTTCACTTTGTTTAAGATGTAGAGCTATCTCTTTGACACTCAATTGTACACCACTTTGTCAAGCGGGGGTTACAGTGATGAAGAAGTCCGTCTTTCCGTTCGTCCATTCGACCGGTACAATATGTTTCGCCGGTTTTGTAAGCGCATCTCCTCATAAACCACTTTATATACATTGGGGGTTCCGGCCATTTTTAAATGGAGAGGGGGTCCAATCCAGGAGAAAAGGGGATTTCAAATATATGTTCCCATACAAATGCATTGATAGTTAAAAAAGGGTTTCAAACTGCCGGATCCCCCTTTTTTTTAAAATCCGTCACTGATATAACTATTAATTAATCTTATTCGGATTCCTTATCATAAATGATAATGACTGTATTGTGCACCGTCTATTTCGAATTTTAGTAAAAATCTTTTATGGGGTTACTTTATATAAGATACGGACTTGAACATTGCATTATATGGGGGCACCCATCAGGTATTTCCAACACCTCCTAAACCAATCATTAAAGTTTTCTGAAATTGCTCCATTTTTACTCGATTAATGCATTATGGACCTTCTATTTCTGTAAACTTACCAAAATTATATCACATGAATTAACCCCCTACGCAAAGCTGTCTTTATCCATTTTTTGTTATTTTAAAAGCGACAAGCTTGATTTATGTTATCATCAATTGGTCAACGGAGGACGGTGTAAATAATCTTTAAAAATGTAATAGCTATAAACAGATAACTGTAACGATACACTATTTATTTCAAAGTCCACAAGCGAATCATGTATTACATTTTAGGCATTCGATTTTAAATAAGACTGATGGAACAAAAATACAATTAGTTTGCCATCTAAAAAATTCATCAGAAATATATTTGTATTGTCTGATGAAAGTAATTACACGTTATAGTTCCCTGGATAGTTCATAATATCACATATACACGTATATACCTTCAAATTGCTGTTGTTTTTTCTTCAAAATCACGACTGGTCATACAGTCAAAAAATCTGAAATCGCTTCTAGAATACAGTCAGTTCTAGACTGATCGTACAGTAATTTATTTTGGGATCCTCAAGGAAAACATAATTTTTTATGGGAAATACGAATATTCTACTTAAATACGAAAAGAATATTGAAACAGTATATATTTAACTGTAAACTGATGCAAATATTTGCAATAAAAGATTATTTGCTTTGTACTACAAGAGCAAAATTGTCCATCGATTTCACTTTTTTCTCCCAAGTTGATGTGATGCACACGTATATTTTATATTCTAATGCATGTTTTTGTTACAGTAACTCATATTTATGATGCTATATATACCTTGAAGATGTTCAAAGCACTTTGTAGATATAGGAGTAAACAAATGATGAGAAAAGTTACCGTAGGCAAAACAGTCCTGTTAGCCGGTTGGAAATCATCGCTTCGAAAATCGCGACTTCCGGATAGCGTACAGAATAGTATCTACACTGTGATTATGTGTCAGAAACCTTTGCTGTGTCAAATATCTTATCAAAACCTAAAGTAACAGCTGTACCAAGCTATAACCTCATTGGCCAATTAACTTAGGCGGAAGTCCATGTGATTCTGTCTCATTTGTTTAATATCCACTGAAGAGAGCGGACCGTGTCCTGACTGCTCAGGCCAAGTTGGCAACATACTTCATAGGAAAGGTATATATTTTTTATTTTAAATGGCAAGAGGCCATATGATATAAGAATGACAAGAGGTCATGTAATTTGAGAATAGCAATAGACATAATACATTTTTAAATGGGCAAGAGGCCATGAGATATGATACTGGAAAAATGGCGAGGGCCAAGGAGATGGTTTGATTTATTTTTTGTATTGTATTTATATTCTAAACTGGTTGATAAGATATGTTCATTTCATAGTTTCTCACAAAATTTAATGAGGTATAAAGATTTTCAACAATCCCGTCGTGGCGAAAGGTGCGCTCGACACGTGTTATCATAGATTTTATAAGATTTGATTTATATAATCAAATGATAGACACTTTTAAAAATGTTGTTTGTTTCTTTAAGATTATAATGATAAATAACATTTGCCTATGTTCGTTTATTATGTGTGGTACTTCAGATAGTTTTTAAAAAATGCCAAAAGGGGATTTCCCTCAACAGGTGCGCAAGGTCATTTGATGTCTAGACTAGTGTGTAGAGTTGTGTATTTATTTTCAGATGGTTTTACCCACGTGTTTGAAACGGAGGCACTCATTAAAAGGGGTACGGTTAGTGGCAGCTATTAAGAGAATAAGAGGAGGACAACCACAGGGCTTAAAGGAGTTTGCCCGTTTTCAAAAGGACAACAAATTGGATAATTTATCCATGGATGATCTGAGGCAACAGGTTTGTAGTACTATTAATCATTTCATTGTTTGACTTGATTTATCTTGCTACTATTTTAAAACCATTTATAGACAATCATATGCAAGTCAAGTGTTTTGTAATACATTATAAATAAACCAGTTTTATTTAAATTTAGCAAGGTTACTAGTACAAGAAGTAAAACAAAAGCTCTGTTGAGTTTTATTTGTCATTTTTTTTTTTTTTTTTTTAAATTATTGATCAGGTTCTGGATTTAACTGGTGCAGAACTACAAGATTTACTTCAATTTGCCAATAGAGATAATACAGTTGAAGAAGCCAGGTGGGCCACACATTGTTTGATACTGTATGCAAATGAATATGGGCAACCTAGTGGACAAGATTTAACCCAGTCACAAGATCAAGTAAGTAATTTCTAGTCCTGCACTTTGAATGTAATGTCTTGGCTGGCAGATAAAATTAAATCTATTGAATTTTATATATACAATTCTGCACATTGACTAGGATGACAAGCTTAGAAGACAAATCAATGATCGCACTAGAGAATTTCTAAAATTGTATGCCAATGAGATAATAACCTAAGAAGTAATTGGACAATGCCATCATTTATGGTCTTTGTGTGGCCTTCACTTATGAGCAACAAATTGTACCACATAACGAGCATATAAAAATATAAAATTGTCTTGTTGGTTAATACATAATTACTTGTCTTACTGTGACGTAATCCATACTGGTTGAATCCAAGTATATGTTTATTCATATTTATAAATGAAAATATTGACAACACTGTGGTAATTTACATAGAATTTTGATATTAATAGTGATTCACTGGCATTGACTGGTGTTATGTAATGTGTGTTAATAATGATACCGGTTTTGTTTCTGTTTTTAAGACCGATTTTGTTTTCTGTTTTTAAGACTCCCACTACTAGTGCTAATCCTGTCAATGTGCAGATGAGTGGTGACATTGTGCAGAGTAGTGGTGACAACAACAACAATGGGACAAATAAAAGGAAGAGGGACGATTTGGAAGACAGGATTGCTAACTTAGAGAATACTACAAAAGAAGAAGTTGTTAAGAACTTAAAGGAGAAGGTGAGGACACTTTGTCTGCAAGATAATCCTAGTGATTCACTCATATTACTTACTCTGGAGGAACTTGCTAAAGCTGCAAGACGGGTTAATCATGATGATGCCGATACCTTTGAAGAGTTAACACGTCAGGCAAACCGACATCAATTAGAATTAGATATCTCTTCTTTGTGTTTGTCCGTACTGGGTGGTAAGGTTGCGGATGCAATCACAAAAGCTGTGTCGAAGTGTTTAAAGGAAAAGCAACCTGAAAAGGATACTACTCCAAAACCTGAAGATTCGCCATTGCATAATTTATACCCGCAATACCAGGCTCCTTGTATGTATCCATACAATGCTATGCCTTACTTGCAACCGCCATATCCAGGTGGCTTTAATAATAATTATAGGGGTAGACCCCGAAATTCTGGAAATTTTGGAAATTCTGGAATACGTCAGAGAGGTGCTTGTC
Source organism: Mytilus galloprovincialis (assembly GCF_965363235.1). Lineage (NCBI taxonomy): Eukaryota > Metazoa > Mollusca > Bivalvia > Mytilida > Mytilidae > Mytilus > Mytilus galloprovincialis. The sequence goes on from NC_134847.1 coordinate 39,803,545, forward strand.
TGTTTTGCGAGAGTACAAGTCATCAGATAAGAGACTGTGACAAAATGAAGGCTGCAAAGGGAAAATAATGTTTTTCGTATATTTGTATGTTCAATTAATTGGGGAATTTTAATTTATTGTGAAATATTTTGTTTTTTATTTTATTTTATTTTTCTCTATTTGAAATGTCTTCATTTACAATTCAAGGGTCACTGATACCCTAGTGGTTCTACATGTTCCACGTGGATTGTAGGTGAAGGGGTTTCTCCTTAAAGTGCTCTTATGTTGGTTCTTGGATATAGAGAGAGTTTTATTTTCTCTTCAGAATAGTAATACATTGGGAAGTTTAAATTCATTCAACATTCATGTTCCAGAATGGGAAATGGAAAGTGGTTTTAATCCCGAAAAGGTACAAGTACGCCAAGAACCAGCATGGGTAACACTTGGAGGTGAAACTCCTTCACTTACAACACACGTTCCTTCGGCTGAAGAAGTTCTGAATGGTGCATGTGGTGTTCATTTTGATAGTGGGACTTTTCCTTTGCGTGATCCTGATCTTTTTCTAAGCGGTCAGATTCATCACCATTTGTCTAACTGGAAAGATATTCTAGTAGGGACAGATGATAAAGATATACTAAAATGGCTTATAAATGGGGTTGATGCTACAGATTTTTTCAGATACTTTAAAGGAAATTTTAAGGGTCGTTTCTATGATTCGGATATCCCTCCAAATCAATATTTTCAAAATTCAAAAATTTGTAAGCAACATGTTGATTTTATTTCAAAAGAATTATGTGAGAAAATTGCTATGGGTTCAGTTAAGCTGTTGGGAGCAGTTGGTGAATGTGAACCCCCTAGAATAGTAATGCCACTTACAGTCGAACCCAGCAAGCCACGTTTATGCCATGATGAACGTTTTTTAAATTTGTGGGTGAAAGATTTACCATTTCATCTTGAAACTTTGAAAGATATTCCTAGATTAGTACAGAAAGATGCATTAATGGTAACATATGATGAAAAGTCAGGTTATGACCATGTTAAACTTAGTCAACATTCATTTACATATTTTGGTATTCAGTTTGGGGGATTTTACATGACTTACACAACATTGCCCTTTGGTTGGAAAGCAAGCCCATTCATATACCAGTCAATAGGGATGTGTGTAACATCATATTTAAGAAAATTAAATGTACTGAATACATTATATATTGATGATAGGTTTTCAGTAACTCGCGGGGGCCCATTGCAGTCTAGTGAGGAGAAAGAGTTCGAAGGTAGGAGGTTGGTTTATGTTATGCTGGAGGTTTTGACAAGGTTAGGGTATACTCTTTCGCTTAAGAAGTGTTCATTGGTTCCAGAATTTTGTAAGAAATTTCTTGGTTTTTTCGTTGATTCGGAAAAGCAAGCATTTATTTTACCAGAGGATAAGCGGAAAAAATTTATTGAGTTGCGTGAATTTATTTTGTCTTCTAAGGAGGTAGACTTGAGAACTTTACAAAGGTTTTCTGGAAAGTGTATTAGTATGCAATTAGCTGTACCTGGCTGTAAGCTTTTTTGCAGGGAGGTGAATGCTGCTATTTCTGTTTGTACTAAATGTAGTAGGCCTGTTAGGGTATTTGGACCTCTTAAAGAGGAGATTGAATATTGGAAATTTTTGGACAAATGGGAAGGCTTCTCAAAATGGAGACCAGAATTTCATAATAAGATTGACATGGTTACAGACTCTTCAGGTTATAGATATGGGGCACTTGTGAATTTAGGTGACAACCATTTGACTATGGGTGATTATTGGTTGGCTGATGATACTAGACCTATTCATGAAAAGGAGGCTGAAGCCATTTTGAAGGCATTGCAATCTTTGGGAAAATCTTTATTAGACTCTCGGGTTGATGTATTAACTGATAGCATGGCGGTAATAGGAGCCTGGAATAGTCAAGGGAGCAAATGTCCGGCCTTGAATTCTATTATGAAGGATATATTTCAGTTGGTCGCTGGGCAAAATGTTGATTTGCATCTAAGTTTTGTTCCATCTGAACTGAATAAGGCTGATGGTCCTTCTAGAATTTTGAACACGGCTGATACTATGTTGAGTAATGCTTCATGGGTTTTAGTTGATTCTCGATTTGGTCCACATACTGTTGATCTTATGTCTTTAGACTCGAATGTAATGCAATCAGTAGACAGTAGGCCACTTAGACATTTTACCCCATGGTTTACACCAGAAACCTCTGGTGTTAATGTGTTTTCCCAAGATTTAAAGGCAGAATCTAATATGTATGTATATCCACCCTATGTATTGATTTTTCCTTTGCTATGTTTTTTGAAGGAACAGTCAGTTTCTTGCACAGTTGTGGTACCTGAACTTTATCCAGTTCCTATGTGGTGGCCAATGTTGACTAGTTGTTCATCAACCTCCATTCTTCTAGGAGCTAGGGGTCAAAAAGGGGTTGTCAAAGCACCTTCAAGGAAAGGCTTTGTTGTTGATGAATTTGGTTTAAGATGGCCATTGTGGGCATTCAGAGTTTCTTTTTCTTGATCTTATTTTTGTTTATATTTCATGTGAAGTAATACATCTGTAATACGGATATTTCAAGTGAACTTAAAATGAATTGAATGTTTTTGTATAATTTTAATGTACCAGTGTTGCTAATCTTTTTATTTATGAAAAATATGTATATTGTTATTGGGTAATGCATGTGCATTGTATTTCTTTTGAGGTTATAAGTCCTATTAAGATATTTTCAATTTTTAATTGTTAAATTTTTTGTCATTGACCTAAAAATGGACCTTATATTTGTCATTGCAGATAAATAGTGACATTGATTTGGAAAAAATTGAGGGAAGAATGAACGAGTTAGATAAACGAATAACTTGTTCATCAGGTCACAAGAGGAAGAAAAGTTTTCAAGGTTCTTTTCTCCAATTTCTCCAAGATTTAGATTGCAAACATTTGTCAGTTTGTACACCTGATGATATTCGAAGATTTTTAATTTGGAAGGATTTTTCTGGAAAAACTACTATTCACGGTGTTCATTGCAAACATTTAGGCCAAAAGGGGGAGTTTGACTGTTTTTGTCCAAAACGACTGGCTTCCGGTACAGTTGAAGGGGTGATTAATCAATTGGTTAATATATTTGATGATAATGGCTTTGGGAGATATTGGGACATTTTTTCTAAGTCTGGTAACCCTGCTTGTGCCCCCATAGTAAAAGAATATCTTAAACTAATCAGGGAAGAACAAGCCAGTGCACATGTATTGCCAAAACAAGCTAAGCCTATATTTTTATCAAAAATTAAGGCAATGTGTTCATACATTGATAGGGAAATTAAAAGCCCTGGTCTGTCATTACGGGAGAGGTATATTCTGTATAGAGATAGAGCTTGGATGAAACTACAATTTTTTGCAGGTGATAGGGCTAGTGACCTTTCTTTAGTTGTTGCTCAGGAGGTAAAAGTATTAAATGATAATAGTGGCTTGGTTTTTCAACATACGTTTGGAAAGACACTCCGAGGTGATAAGGGAAAGAGTAATACATTTGTTATTAAAAAGTGTGATGACTTGTCTATTTGTCCTGTACAAGGTCTGCTTGATTATGTTAATTTTTACCAAGTCAGTACAGTTGATATGTCAGTAGGTTATTTGTTCAGAATAGTTTCTGAAAAAGGCAGAGTGTTGGATAAGGCTGTCAATTACTCTGTCATGTATGAGAGATTGCGTTATTACTTATCACTGTTGGGAATTTATGAAGGAGAAACCCCCTATAGCTTTCGATCAGGTTGTGCAGTTACCATGGCTTTATCAGGGGCAGCTGAAAATGTAGACCAGGCAATAAAACATATTGGTTGGTTTGGCAGAACAAGTGCCGAGTACTATAGTAGAATTCATACATTAGTTGATGCAGGCAGTATTGCATTGAGATTATCTCAGGTTGCAAATGGGTCTGAAAATATTGAAACTGTATTTAAAGAACAAGCTGACTATTCTAGTTTAGTTCATGTTTTTAACAAAGAGTAAAAGTAATCTTAATTGTGATCTAGCCCTAAGATTGAGGAAGTTTAATGAAGTATTTGCACCATATTCATTGTACTTGCATTGGTAATTAAAATGTTTTCATCGTAACTATCATTTTGATAAGTTTTATTTGAATAATTGAAATTGCACAAGTTATTATTGTTAAATTTATAAAATACCCATGCATACATTTTGTGAATCTAAGAGCAATGTATAATTATGTTATCTGTACAACACTTGTTATGTAATAAATAATATTAAGAAAGAAGATATGTTTTATTTTGAGTTTTGGGAAGAGGCATTATACTGTATTTGAGATTTTGGGTTTCATCTTCAGGAAGTCTGTAGAGTTTCTGCTACCCATAACTTAATGGAACTGTAGCAAGAAGATATTGGACACTGAGGATATGGTCATAACCTCATTGGCCAATTAACTTAGGCGGAAGTCCATGTGATTCTGTCTCATTTGTTTAATATCCACTCAATGAGGAGGCAAACGTTTGACAGAATAGGCAACGTTTGTACTGTAATGTATGTTTATAGCCTGCAAGTGAAGTTATTTTAATCCCACCTCATCCCACCCATTGTCTGTTTATAGTCGTGTGGTACCAAAATGTGATATACAGGATTGTATGTGAAATGTTGAGTTATTTTTGTTTTTAATTTATTCAATGCAGAGGCACCACAAGTCCTTCTAGTCTTTGATGTTTATTGTCCATCATAATAGGAGTTGAACAATAAACATGATAGAAATCATGACACCTAATTGCTAATTTCATGACATAGACTTGATTGGTTTTGTTATACTGAGTCATTTGGATTGTTGTTTGCTTAAAAGTTAAGCATTGTCTTGTTTAGAATCTATAGGAAAGGTATATCCCCATTTTGGTACTCCAGGAGTGTTCGATATCATCTCACACCAGTTCCCTGCAGAGTTTCTGCTACCCATAACTTAATGGAACTGTAGCAAGAAGATATTGGACACTGAGGATATGGTCATAACGTAGCGTCCAAATTAACTTGCCAAAACTGTCAGGGTTAGACTCTGCAGTCGTATCACACTGTTCCGCGCTCATTTTATCAGAAGCTGTCATAATGATTGAACCAACTCTTCCGCATGTTTAATTATAACTAATTCCTTGGTTCCCTATAAATTGTCCACAACGCTCACATTAATGTTCTTTGATTTACAATTAGTTGTTATATTGTGTTGTTACACCACTGTCCAAGTTCAGGCAAGGGTTGAGAACCAACAAACATGTTTAACCCTCCTCATAATTTATGTGCCTGTCCCAAGTCAGGAGCCGCAGTTCATGCATCATAATTCAGTGGTTGCCGTTTGATTTATTTATATCATGTTTGTTTTTCGTAAAATGTTTTCTTTTAAATAAGGCGGTTATTTTTTTTCGTTTGTATTGTTTTACGTTTTTCATGTTGGAGACTACTGAAGGGGAAACGGTAGTCTATAATTGATTACACCCACTACTTTTCAACTCTTATGGATAGTTGTCTTATAAGCAATCATAGTAAATCTCCTAATTTTTTTCTATTTTAAACATCAACAATAAATTAATCCTGTTATAGAATTGCAAATTTAAATATACAGTTTTAATTTATTTAGATACAGGAACTGATACCCCTTATGAGGTTTATTTAAGAGGGGGCAGGAAACAGCTTTCACAAACCCCAAACCGCTGATAAGGACAGTGAGGGGTAGACAACTCCTTGCCGATCAGAGAGACTCTGTTCTTGTTCCAACAACCAAGAACCTAGATACATATATCTGTAAAGCTTCAACAATCGGTATGTATCAAATTTAGATGTAGATATACATGTAATGTCTGTCCATATGTCGGTCTATCTGTCCGTCAAATAATATTAGACTGGAACTTCCTCATGATCTTATAATCAGATCATGCAGATCTTTCTGAAATTTATAATCAGTTTTCAAATGAACATGCTGTATGGTGTGGTTACAGATTCGAATTCATTATCGTTAACTTCCTGTTTACCAAATATATGTTTACACATATATTGTAACATAAGTGGCCATGCTTGAGATTTTATTGGCATATTTCTTGGAAACTACAAAATTTTTAGTTATAGCGTCCTGAAACATGACAGTAGGCTTCATGTCAGCATGCTACACAGTTTAAAGCACTTCTTGATGATAGCTCATCAACTTTCTGTTTGCTGATTTCGTAAGGGGATGGTAATATATGTGAGCAGTAGCTCCCAGTTTAAATTTGTTTATGGAATAGTCTACTTGTGTCTTTTTTTTCAAGATTTTGTAGAAATATCAGCTGCACACAGAGACCAATAAGGATTTGCAATAATTCTTAATAGAATGTCATTTTCATTTTCAACTTTTCTCAATTGTTTACTGCAACATAAAGAAATAAAATCACTGTCATACATATTAAAGGGGAGATAATTTTATAATGCATTTGCTAATGATCACGTACATTAAGTAATGGTCTTTCATGGTAATCTTTTTATGAGTTCAATCACAGTTCTTGTAATAATCAACGGTATAAACAATCCAATATGCACAAAGACAAACCAGACACAGCACTGAATTCAATTTAATATGTGTAACAGAAAATATCCAACTAACTAAAATATAAGAAAAAGAGTTCTAGCCAATAGTGTTTTTTGAAATCTATACAATAAAGAGACATGCACTAATTTTGACTAGGATTCTGAATTGAGAGTTGAGACAGGCAAAGAAAAAATGGATTTTTTTTGTGCTGACATGAATTGTCATTGATATGGTTATATTTATAAATTTACTGTTTACAAAATTTTGAAATACTTAGGATTTTCTACCTCAGGCATATATTACCTTAGCTGTATTTGGCAAAACTTTTTGGAATTTAAGTCCTCAATGCTCTTCAACTTCGTACTTTATTTGGCTTTTCCAGGTTCAGACAAAATTTTCATTTAATATGTTTAAACAGAATGATAAAAAAAAATGAAATTCTGACATTTAACTTGCCTTTCAACCAACCAAGTTTGAATCGTCTGATGCAATTGTTACATTTATGTTTGGGAAAACCAAATCTGCTTAGTAAGATATAAAAGTCCTGAACATGAAAATTTTTTAAACAATTTAACAACTATTACGTGTAAAAAGTATTCATATAGTTTTGGAATGAAATTGTATATTTATTTCATTCACATTTACTAAACTTGTTACGTATGCTAATAAGATACAAAATCAAATAAAAATATTGTTAATAAAGCATCAAATTATGATTTCTATTTCAGACAGATGTGATGCATTAGTGAAGGGGTCATGGGTCGTTGGCGCACTACTATCTACAATTTGCAAAGCCGCCAACTACATGACATTCCAACAAATGATGAGACAGGTATTGAACAAATGAACAATGAATTTCATTAAGCTACATTTAAAACATCATGAACATAGTATTATTCTTTTTTATTCTAATCTGTGCACGTCAAAATGTATTTGATACTTTTTGTTAAATGTAAAAATATTGCAAAAATATATGCTTACGCAGGAATATCCTGATTAAAACTGTCAACGGATTCAGTCAAGTGTCAAATTGAATCAATCTTTTTGTCAATGAAAGAAACGTTTAGATATGATCATAATGTTTAAGAAGATTTTACATTGTAACATGTAGCTTAGAGAAACACACGAACTACTAATGCTAAGTCAATTATATTTTGTATGCAGTTGTGTTAGTCTTGGCACATCTCATTGCCTTAGAGATTATTTGGTTCCGTCCTTCAGTCTTGGTCTTTTGACTTTGAAACTTTTGATGAGTTTACGTGAATAAGTTTGTTACAATGCCAGTTTATGGAGAACCACTAGTGGTAGGTCAATGATATTATGTGTGCAGTTGTAATAGTGTTGATACCTCTCATTTCCATTGCGATGATGTCAATATTTGCATTTTACTATTAAAATAGCAAAAAGGCGAGACTCATTCTGTGTTAACAGTTTCTATTTGTTTTTGTTATTTTCTGCATAAGATGAATTTTGTTTTGTTCAATGTTTACAGGTACAGTTGATGATAAAAGATGCCAGTATTCCTGAGGGAAAGCCAGATCTGGAAATGATTATAACAGATAATCTAAGTAAAGACTTCTATCTCCTTCCACCACCTTGTTAAATGTTCCGGTTTGTCGAGTAAAATATTGAAAGGTGTTTCATGGGAAAATCTTTCAAAAGAAGGTGTTAAACACATGCATTAACTGATTAAATATTATATCTGCAATCATGTTAAATCGGGATAGTCCGAGGCTTTTCATGATTTGAAATAGTCCTATGTTATTTAGACTAGTTCAAAACTAATAGTAGTACCTTTTTGTTGTAAAGAGATTAGTCAGAAACTGATCATGATTTGGAGAAGTCATATATTTTAATGATACTTATCATGATGTAAAACAAACTTATGTTTCGATTCAGTTATTATCATACTTATGTGATAAATGGAAAGAAATTCGGTAGTAATAATTAAAGCAGCAAATTAAGTATATACAAATTAGTGAACTGTAACTTTAATAATTGTTATGTAGTTGGACACATATTCAGCAAATTCATATACAAATATATATACAAATCGTCTAAACATCAACCCAACAATGTTAGATCTGTAAATTTGCTTTCACAATTTTTGTTCTTCCCTGGCCGGGATTCGAACTCATGCTACTGAGATATCGTGACATCAAATCGCCTGCACTGTAGCCGTCCCGCTAGACCACACGATCACCTTGGCTATACAGTATTGACATGAAAGCTCCTAAAAGCCTTGAGTGAACAGTTTCCTTTATTACCCTTAACCGAACTGGAAAACTGCAACTCTGCATGCAAAATAATTTACAATATGGAGTGAATTGATTTTACTTATACATGTAGTTTATTGTATAAGTGATTGATCGATTGATGATTTAAATGGTTGACAGATATTCGAAAAAACAATCCCGTCATATCAAATGATACTGAATATAATGACATGGAATTGTATCACAAAGGTAATTTAATCAAATTGCATAATTTAAAAAGCACATCTTGTGTTTTTGATCGTTTTACCTGACATGTATCAAATCTGTTTAGAACAAAGTTCTTACCATATATGCATGGGACAATTGAAAGCGAGGTCACTGTATAATATAAAAAAGTAATATATCTTAATGAAAATGTGCTATATTTCTTTTAGAAATAAAAACATCATTGTTAATAACGCATAATAAGATTACAAACTTAGTGAAAATGCATTTTATATATAGCATTTCTAAGTCTTAAACCCAAGAAAAAGTTTTTGTCAATATAAAGGAGTAGGTCCGGTAAGGGCTGATTTTGGCCTCAAATTTCAGGTTCATCTGACGAAAGATTTTGGACACATTTTAAACACTTAAGTGTCCATTTCAATTGATTCAATTATTTGATTAATTGATTTCAGATGTTTTTTGTCAAACATAAAAGTGGCCGCATCCGTGTTCATCCTCAACCTTTATATATGTCATGTATTATCAATAAATACAACTTACATTTCAATATCAAGAATGAACACCAATGCAGCCACTTTCATTTGAGATGGAAACCGTCTAAAATTTAACAAAATGCAAACATTTTGAAGATTTCAGTAATTCAGCATGCCTTAATGATGCTGATACCTAATATATGTACATGTATTGTCAAAAGCTAGCCCATATTTATGTACCAGAAGCATTCTTATTTCCAATAAGTAAATTAAAGTTTAAATGTTAACAATTTTGTAAAACTGAAATTTTTGGGGGCCAAATAAAGGTCTTACCGGACCAACTCCTTTGTCATATATTAATTTAAGGGGGAAAACGTTTTCTAGATATAGAAAGATGTGGTGCGAGTGCAAATGAGACAACTCTCCATCCAGATAACAATTTATAAAAGTAAACCATTTAAGGTCAAAGTCGATTATAGGCCAAGGTCTGTTTATTTATTGTGTTACCTTAAAATTAAAAAAAAATGCACTAGGTAGACAGGAGGATTTGTTTTCTTAGTCAGTGGTTCATATGTTTAAATTTTATTTTAAAACATAGTTCTGTACATGTTTTCATCAATCTATGTCGCCAGTAACCGCTTCTGTTTGTATTAATAAATAAAAATGTGTGTATATTTGGATTTAGACTAAAATACATTAATTTTATATTAATTTTTAGGAGTGTTATTATTTACGTATCAAGTGATTTGATATGTTCATGTACTGATTATATTGCAAAACATTACGCTGTTTAAGATTTTATATGTATGGCACAAGCCTTCGTAATTAACAGAGCTACCAAAGAGACAATCAACATTTTTGTAAGGGTATCCGTGACAGTTTCGCGGTTAATTGTTATTTTTACAATTCTTAAATATGTTGTAGGGCTAGGCCAGTATTAAAAGAAATCACTTAATAAAAGATAGGTCATCGTGCTTGTTTTCGAGAATATTGAGGCTGAAAATATGGGAATTATGCAATTTTGTAAAAAAATTAACGTATAGCAAATTTATGAAAAGTTTGGAGTAGATTTTTTTTTCGTAATAAGTAAACTCATTATAGGTACTAGGACTTACATATTGGATTCCATCTGATGCTGTGATAAGCGAAACAATATTGACAAGTTATATTTTTTAAGCCATACTTAAAATTACAGATAAGATTCATAAAATGGAAATGTTTAACTTAAAATGTGGAAATCGACAGGTTATCATATTGTCATTTTCACATTTTGTTTTTAAATAACTGCATCTTATCATGGTTACTCTAAAGAGCAAATAAAAAATATATGTACTGTTGGGATTCGAAACTGAATCGCGATTCATCCTTAAAATTGTGTCCCCCTTGGTAACCTTAACGTAAATACATGACGTCGCTGGCTAACAGTTTCGACGCTTCCCACCAATTACATCTGCCCGTTATTGGATATATTTTTCAGATGTAAAAATTTGCTTATAATGAGCTACCTTTAAAGTATTGATATTTCTTTTTCACTTTTTTCTTTTTTTTTGCGGTTTGACATATTTGATAAAAATGATAATAGATAAGTAGGCATTTCTAAAATTACAAAAATGTTCAGCAAGGCAAGATCAACCAACAAGTCCAGTTTTGCCAATATAATTAGTAGACGTTATATAAGTCTTTGAGTGATTGCCCTCAAATGAGGTTTTACTTACCCTTTTTGTGATTATGGGAACACTAAAGAAAATAGAGTGAAGCAAAAAAAAACAATTAAAGGATTCGCAAACAAGAGGCTCCCAAGAGCCTGAATCGCTCGCCTGATTTTTTTTTTGCTAAAATCTCTCATCAATGATTATGTTTACTTTCCAAAATGCATCGATGAGTGGCTGAAAAATTCCATTTAAATGTTCTGTTGTTGGTCATATTTTCTTCAAAAGCTAAATAAATGCATTGTGCCCCTATCTTATTTTTTAGTTGTAGTAGCTATGTTTCTTGATGTACAAGAAAAAAATACAAAATGTATACTAGATAATCTGAAACTCATTCAACCCAAGTTTGGCTGATATTATTTCAGCAGTTTCAAAAGATAAGATTTGTTTAAAGTAAGCAAATTAGATGAACAAATTGTGAAAAATTGCCTTAAAGGGGCAATAACTCATTGAGGGGTCGATTGACAATTTTGGTCATACAAACTTAACATTAATGCTGAACAATTGTGCTGTTGATAGTTTATCTTTATCATTTATAATATTATATGTAATCCAGATAACTTAAAACTGCAAAATTTCATGACAATTACCAGTTTAGTGACAGCAACCGAGCAATGGATAGAATTTCACCTTATGAACAATTTAACCCCCATGTCAGATTTGCTCTAAATGCTTTGGTTTTTGATATATAAGCCAAGAACTGCATTTTATTCCTATGTTCTATTTTTCGCCCTGACGGCCATTTTTTTATGAAACAAAAAGAAACCACAAACTTCATTCTAGATACCCTAAGGATCATTCAGTATAAGTTTGGTTGGAATGTATTCATTAGGCTCAGAGGAGAGGATTTTGTAAAGTTAGAAAACATGATAAACAAATTGTGAAAAAAATTGTCATTAAAGGTCAACTCATAAAAGGGGTCATTTGACAATTTTGGTCATATGAACTTAATTGTAGATCTTACTTTGCTGAACATTTTTGCTGTTTACAGTTTATCATAATCATTAATAATACTCTAAAAATGCAAAAGATACTTAAAATTACCAATTTAGTAGCAGAAACCAAACAATGAGTTATTAGACTCATCTAAATATTTCAGAAATGATAAAACTTCACATAATGAACACTTTTACCCCAAGTCAAATTTGCTATAAATGCTTTGGTTTCTGAAATATAAGCCAAAATCTTCAATTTACCCCTATGTTCTAATTTGAGCAATAACGGCAATATTTTTTTTTATACGAAACAGAAAATAAAACTTGGTGGGAATTGGTTAGTAGTTTCAGAGGAAAAGATGTTTGCAATAGTTTACTACATACGGACAACGACGGACGACGACAGACGACGACGCAAGCCAAGTGATGACCAAACCTAAAACGAGATTTTGTCATAAATTTTATGCTCTTCTATAATGTTGAAGAGTGTCCTTTGTTGAATATGCACATAGACCTAGATGAGCAACTCATACTCTGTAGACTTCTATCCTGTTAGAACATATGCAATAAACTTAGAAGTTAAATTGATGCACTGTTTATATTAAATATCGTTCTCATTCCGAAAATTACACACATAGCGTCCATCAAAATGGGAAGGAATGGAAACGCTTAGTGTATTCGTAATTCCCTCGAAACTATATCGGGTGTCCTTTTAAAATGTTTATGTATATATGTATCTGGTGAACAAACACATTGAGTAGTGATTGTGCGGTATGGTTATAAACGAGGAGTTACCTATAGTAATTCACAGCTGGTTTTTTTTTTAAATATAAGAAAGACAACAACTCTCGTAAAATATTTGTGATTTACAAGTGTTGTCTTTAACATGTTAAATGGTGATAATCTATGTACAAAGAAAGGAAACAATGCTTGCATGTTTTATAAACGAAATGAAGAAATTATGTGTATCTCTGTAAAACTATATAAATATAACGCATATAAATCAATGTCAAAACAACTTGATACTGATGTGTTTATTCACGCTTTCAATACCTTCTGACATCTCATCTTGATAATTCATTTTAATAACAACATTAACCATTCAACTTTTAAACAACTTAAATTGCAAAAGATCAGTTGTACTTTTATTCCTCCAAGAAATTTTCAAATCATTTTTTCAGATATTCAAATCATAAGTGATTGATTTTTCTTCTTGTAAACCTGTTAAAATTCAGGTGAATCAATCAACCTATCAAATCACATCCATAGTAAAAGTACCGTTAAGAAATTTATGAAAATGTCACCCGAATGAAGCTGTTGCACCTGATATTAAAACTAAGTTCATTTCAGATCTGAACTGATTTTGCAGAGATACCGTTAAACAGCGAAAAAAAAAACAGAAAAAAAAGTTCAAGAAACATTTTTGGAAATCGTTGATTCGCAATTTTACCCAAAAAAACATATTCTCCGTGAACACATGACAAATGACAGCCTAAAACTTTGTCATATAATGGAAGATAACCTACTGTTTTTAAAGGCATGTGTAGAATGTGTAATAAATCTACTTCTCGTATTTTCATAAGACAAGGTCTAATGGCCCTATTTTTTCTTAAAGCACATTATAAGAACTCTCTTTTTATAAATCAGTTTTCTTTGTATCACACATTTTTTTGTAAAGATTACATGAAATGTAATTAAACCTTATGGTACTGACTTGATATCAGTATCAGTTTTTCTAGGTTAATCAATTCATTGATAGTTCAAATAAATGTTTGTATAGTGATTAGTATAGTGATTACTATTCAGTCATTGTCATGCAATTTAGTGATATGTTATACTTTGATACTTAAATGATATTACAATATAATGTGCATTTGAATAACCATATGTGTCAAGAAAACTTGTTTATGTGTGTCAAGAAAACTTTTTTTATATGTGTCAAGAAAACTTTTTTATATGTGTCAAGACTTTTTTTTTATTTGTGTCAAGAAAACATTTTTATATGTGTCCAGTAAACTTTTTTCATTAAAAATGATACAAGCAAAAAGTAAAATCACAAACATACATGATCCGAGGAAAATTCAAAAGTGCCTAATTAAATGGTAAAATCAAATGCTTAAACACATCACACGAATGGATAACAACTGTCGTACACATGACATCGGACAGTCATTTTCTTATGTCGAAAATGGTGGTTAAAACCTGTTTTGATAGCTAGCTAAACCAAACACTTGAATGTCAATCGTAAAAACTTGCATTATATTGATACTAATGTGTGGAAAAAGGAGTACTGCGGTCGGCTTTGTGTTATAATCTTAATGACTATTAAAATAAACAAATCAAATGTGTACCAAAGAAGCACAAAAAAATAATATAGCAACAGCACATTGCATCAACAGTTGTTATCCATTCGTTTGATGTGTTTGAACTTTTGATTTTGACATTTTATTGGGGACTTTCCTTTTTGAATTTTCCTTGCAGTTCAGTATTTTTGTGATTTTACTTTTTGCAAAAAGTAAAGTCACGGATACAAAAGATTACCACACCACAATAACACAATGACGGGATGTATAAGTATTGAGCAAAGTCATGTGTAACAAATAAATACAAAAGAGCATTTAACAAAGCACATTAGCGGTATCAAAAGACAAGAATACAAAATTTGTACCATAGAATAATAATACAATGACGGGATGTATAAGTACAGAGCCACGTCAAATGGATATCACCAAAAACAGACTGAACAGTGAAAGAAGTATTAATACATTTGTAATAAAGACAAAAAGAAGAATATGTCAGTACCCATAAATAAAAGCAACAGTAGTATACCGCTGTTTGAAACTCAGAAATCGATAGAAAAAAAATCTTGGTTTTCAACTAAAAATGAGGGAAGTGCATTAGATATAAGAAGCATTTCACAAAATCCGATGAGAATAACAAATATAACATCAAAACTAAATACATGAATTTAGGATAGAAAAGTGCCGTCACATGTCTTTTAGTAATGTGAATTCACACTCAAATATAAGAGCAAACAAACGACACACCGTTAAAATGTAACACACACAGACACGAACTATAATATAACAATGGCCATATTCCTGACTTGGTACTTGACAATTGTATAAAAAAAAACCTGGTGGGTGGAACCTTGTTTTGTGGCATGCCAAACCATATCGCTTTAATTGCAATGTTAAATATAACATTTAAAATGACAACAGAACATTCCAGGACTACAATACAAATTACATATTGGAGAAAGAAACACAGGATTAATAGCTAACAAAAGGGGCCAGGTTTAAAATTTAATACGTCAGAAGTGCGTTTCGGCCACACAAGACTAACTAGTAACGCCCAGATACAAAAGTTCAAAAGCCAAAACAAGTACAAAGATGAACAGCACTGAGGACCACAAGTCAAAACAGTTGTCCCCAATACGGCTAGGGTTTTCTGCTTGGGATAAGAACATCTTTATTATTTAGAATAATTTATACTTTTGTAAACAGTAAATTTTATAAAATTACTATATAATAGATATACATGATAAAATTGAAGTAATAACTAATTACAGAAAAAAATACTGAATACATTAATAAACCAACATAACATGATAATCCAACACAAAAATATACACACCCGAGTTAGTCAAAGCCTCAACGCAATACGTGACGTCAAATTTGAAATTGTAAAACAGCACAAAAAATGACGTCACATTTGAAATTCTTAAACAGCACACAAAATATGACGTCACATTTTAATGACTAAAACTATTTCTGAAAAATAATCTATACATGTACCTCAAGACCATCATGTATTATTTGTGAAGCCGATACGGAATATTTATCAACAAGGTCTTTGTACCTCCCGATGAACGTTTTTCGAAAGAGAACGAGACGCTTTTTTGACATACCGCTGGTTCGTCAACTTTCTCCTAGGACACTGGTGACGTTTTATAAAGACTTAAAAACTCTGTTAGCTCTTGGATACCGACTAAATTGGGAAATGTATATCCCAAATGCAGATGAAGTTTATATATTGCTACTAAGGTGGGGAAAATTGACTATTTCAAAATTAGATTCGTCTCGTTTGTCACAGATTCCAATACTGAGATGACTGTGTCGAATTCGAGGCATTAGTCGAAATGAGGCAGAATTAATCCGTCTGGTGTTTTTTTAATTTCCAGTTCTGGGGGATATATTAATGGAACCCAATCAGAAAAGTTTGGATTATTAACGAAAAGAATATTATCAATATATCTGAAAGTGAAATTAAATGACCAGGCTTATTTGATCTTCTTGTTTTTGAAAAGGGTCGGAATGAATTCTGATTCATATAAAAACAAAGAGAGGCGCACAGTTCGTTCCCATAGGAATGCTGACAAGTTGTTGAAAATTTCTACCTTCAAATTCAACATGACAATAACAATCAAAACCAAAGAGTAAACAAAGACTCATAAACCAAAAGACATTTACATCAACAGTTATAAATAATAAAAAAGAAACAACACGAACTCCACTAGAAAGCAGGAGTGAAATCATGTGCCCCGGAAGGGTAAGCATTTCCTGTACCATATACGACACTCGTCGTGTTATTTCTTTGTTCAGTTCGGTAATGATGGAAAGTAATTATGACTACGGAAGAATATCAGATATTATTTCTGACACACTTTTGTTGTAATGGCCAATCAGCTCATGATGGCTAATATGTCAATAAGAAACTCCTGCATACTGATCATTTGTTTGACTGTGTAGCATGTTTCCTTTGTGTACACTATTAACAAAGTATATCGTAAGGTATCCCCAAATTAATACATGCATAGCTTATGCTACCATTTTTATGTTGAAAAGCAATGTGGATTATTTCTTTTGGACGACTTTTTAATTTCACATGGGGAATGGTGGTATATAGGGTTGAAAAATCAAAAGTTTTAATAGAATTAATTTCAGAAAAAAGAAAGAGATTTTAAATTTTCCAGAGGTTCTCTAACATTTTTAAGAATCCACATATGGTTGTTTGTACGGACTTTTGTGAAGCGTAGATATCCAATACCAACAAGGAAATTCATAGGTATGATTGTTGTTCAATGTAATGTTCATTGAAGCCATGAAGGCATGACTTGACATTTGCCAAAATATTATCTTTTCAAATGATATATTTTTGTATGTTATATAACATGAGTGCTCATTTATTCCTTTTTTACAGGATATTCGTAATAGTACGATTTACACAAAAAGACAATACTATTTGAAGCTTTGTTCGCATGAACAACAACATACATACCGTGAATAGAAGAAAAACATTATAAATATTCTTTGTCTCTCATTAGACATTTGCGGAAACTAGGTCTAGACATAGAATTACACTTTCGATTTACGATTACAGGTGACAAAAACAAGGGGTCATCTCAAAATACAAATACAGACCAACAATACAGATATAAAATAGCAAATGGTGTCTTCTATAAAAAAAAAAAAAAGACGTCAGCAACATATTTGATGTGTCCGAAGCGCGCTTGTCATAATTTATCATCAGGATCTCACAAAGCGGAAGATTTGAATACAAGAAATTATAAGGACCGAAGGTGTAAATAGATGTATGATATATTATCAGTAGGAGCAATAGACTTTCCCCGCGAAACAGGGTACTTTTAATGCAATGGTTAGTATACGAAAACCAGCTATAAAATATTGTTCAGAGGGTACCCTACAAACTGTTTCATTTGAAAATAGTAATGCTGTTGTTGTTCATACACAAACATGATGGACATTTATTTTTTTAACATTAATCAGAACAAGTGATATGTCATTGATAAATCGTATTAATAGTTATCGTTGATTTAAACGGGAAACACATATACCCTGTTATAATTTGTAATATATCTTTTTAACAGAAATGTGATAAAGAAAGCAAATGGACTTTTAGAAGGCTATCCAAATATCATTCTTTAAAAACATAAATTTAAGTCATCGTTTACTGTTGTCACTAGCCATTTGAAAATAGCATTCATATTTTGTTCTTTTCCCTCTATGTTTCTATTGTGGTTTTGTACCTTCGACTTTTAAAAAAATCACAACAATTCCATTTTTCGTCGAAGTTAATTTGTTCATAGTAGATAAGATTGAAAAATGATGAAACAATCTAATATCAAGAAATTTCTTTTTTGAATCAATGTTTTCTGTTGTCAACATTTTGAAATGCATACTCTAAATCTCCGTTCGACAGATGTCGTATGTACAGCTTACAACTGAATCGACATAATAGAAAGGTTGACTTTATAAAAGTTTCTGCTTTGCCCTCTTTCATTATTTAGAAATAAAAAGTTGTAATTGTTATTGAATGTTTTATCGAATTTTAAGAGATTTAATACAGAAAAATGTATCAAAATGACGTATTTTGTTTATGAATTTGATATACCGTGCATGGCCATGATATATATTTCGATAAAAATAAATGAACAATAAAATAACACACATTCATTCAAAACCGAGGTTATGTCAAAATACTAAAACTATGATGATTGTTTTAATTAAAATACACATACGAGATAGCATGTGCCATAATAAATTACATCTCGGTGAGAAATTTTAAACTATCAGAGTTATTATATTTTTTTCTTTTTTAAAACTTTGGTTACCTCGCTAGGAAATGTCCAATATTTTTTAACATGTTTGGTTATGCATGATTACAACTTTGAATCCGCAACTGTTGCATTGCCGACTGTGATTTTTTTTAAATTTTTTTCCGCAGCTACACTTGCATGTTTTAACCTTCACAATCAGTTGACTAGATTTGCGTATAAACTTTGTGTTGAAATGAAGAACGTCGCAATGAGAGATCACGGACCGTTCTTGGGGTTGGAACACTCATTTCTTGCCGATCAATGCTTTTGAATAGGTACATATTGTCGGACCCCCCATTTTAACTAGAGTTGGAATCTCTTTTTGAACATGGCTAGATCGACCCTTTGCGTCAATGCACTCGTTATTAAAATTCCATGAAAAAAGTTCCAGTCTGGGAACAGGGGTTAACGCTCATGTTTCGAGCATACACTGTATATATTCCCACCCATCTTCATGGGGGATAGTTATCGATACTGCGAAAAAATACGTCCACACAGAATGATTCACAAGATCTTTATTTTAATAATTACATAAAAGAAAACATCTTGGAACTCGTTTGTCATTTTTTGTTTATTGCTGTTGAAAACCTAGATAGCAAAGTTTAAACTATTTGAGTACAACTATTCTTACATTTTAACTGAGTCTGCCGAACAGTATAAAATATATTTCCGACATATAAAGATTTGTTGATAACTGTCTGTTTGGGTTTTTTTCTGATATAGTTGTTATTTTTGATTCTATTACAACCAAAAACGTCAACATAAGTGTTTGTCCTATTCAGGAAAAATAAGATTTCAAAATTATACCGAACGGCAAGTGAAATTTCATGAAGAATAAAAAGTTCAAAACACCCGTCCGCTGTGTTTCCTCATTCTCTTTAAAACAAGTGAAAAGAGAGAAAGTATGTGTTTATCATAAACATGCAAACGATTGCATCTTCCCTAACACAAAGTATTGTTGACTTTTTTTCAGCAATTGTCCTAATCTAGCTACTGCACGACAGTTGCGATATTTTGTGTGTCTCATGTTAATTTTTTTTTACATTATGTTAGCTCATTCTATCATACATGTACTTCAAACAATTACACAATTCAACCTGTATAACACCGTATACAATAATTAATGGAACACATTGCTGCAAATATAATAGATTTTGTTTTTGTTCAACTACAGAAAAATATCACTATCATTACATTGATTTGGATCGACAGTTTATTTTTACTCTTTTAGTAAGCCCAAGATTTAAGAGCAATTCTCTGTAACCAACAAAGAAATTCTTATAGGGTCTGGCACACATGGTCTTGATCAAACTTTTATAAAATAGCCAGTACCTTACCTAAAGGCAATAACAGGCAACAAATTGTTCCGGAATATTCCGTTTGCGATGGAAACCACATAGGTTGATTTTAGCTGAAAGAGGTCATATTTTAACTCTTGAAAAAGTTAAGAAAAACGACATTTTCCACTGTTAAGTACTTTTTTTATATACAACATATCCTGTTTTCAGAATAATATAATATAAATGACCTTCAAGCTGTTTAAAATTAACATATGGCTTACATTTACCATTATCAATTATCACTACCACCTAGTAAAGATATGGTCAAATGGCAATTCTAATATGACGTTTTTCTTTAGCTTTGGGTACAAAGCCATGTTCTAATTTGAATAGAACATGGGCTGCTCGTAATTGACGTAACAATTGAAATTGCAACGTCAGATGAATTTTGAACAAAGCAAGAGATCAACATGGACATTTTTGTTGGTGTTGCTCGCCGGGAAATTAAATAAAAACATTCTAAAAGTTAGTTTAAATATTTCTTTTTTTATTGACTAATTGTTGATTTTTCCATAACGTTTTTGTTCATGAAATCAAAATGGCGACATTTCGAGCGTCTGCTTTAGGTCCGCTTCGAAGTACAAAAGTTCAAAATATTCCTATTAGAATCCAAATAATTATATCATGCCATGCTCTATGCTCATTTTAACATGGGTAGGCATTATATTTGTAAACATTTAATACCTCGCTAACGCTCGGTATTAAGATATTAACAAATATAATGCCTACCCATGTTAAAATGAACATAGAGCATGGCATGAAAGAATTATTTCTTAAATTTGGATTTCTGTGAAAAACGCGTAAATACAGGATATTCAAGTGATTTTTTTTTCTTAAATGCAGCGTCTCCCAGTTAAATGTGAGGTATATTTAGAAAGAACATATTAAGGGCTTTCAAATTACAAAATAAAATCAATGGGCAAATATTTGAAAAAAATATTAATAATGAATAAAAAACAAAAGATTTTTAAATTCCGTAAATTGTATTTTTCTACAAGTCAATAATGATCCAAGTAATTTACATATTTACACAATACAAATATGGCATTTAATTCCTTCAGGGGTTAGGAAATCCACTAGCCCGACGCCCGGGACTGCAACATTTAGACCTCGGGCAACCAAAACTTGTAACCCAATATGCCCGACGGACTAGTAACAAAAAAATCTTTGTGTTTCTAAAAACGGGGAAATCGGGAAATCCCCTCATCACTTTTCTATTTTAGCCAATCAGATTCGACTACGTCATCCGGGATTCCCAGAATTTAAACTGATTTTGTACAAGTTTTTAAATAGAACAAATAATTCTGGGTGGATCCCGTACTTTCAATATCGACGAGTCTGTACAGGGGGTGGTATTATACATTGCTCATGCAACCTGATTGTACCTCCTTCTGATTAATTTATTGCAATATAAATGTGAATCCCTTTTGACAGCAGAAACCTGACTTTGTCAGATATTAATTTGAAACATGTGCACATTTTATGGACGGCATTTTTTTTTTTTTTTTTTACATACTGTGAAGAAGTCTCCAGAACGGTGAACCATGACCTAAACATTTACAGTCTTCAGAAAACTTAAACTTGATGCAATAATATTTCATCAATCATGATTATCTTCATTGATACTCAAATGCATTCGATTTTTAAAGAAATAGAATCTATAACAAATACAGTTTCAGTTTAGAGACTGTGTTCAGGTTGTAATCTATTTATAGCCTATACTTAGCTTAATTACATGTATACCTGTGTTAAATGTAAAAATTGACAATACTGTACATCATTTATAAAACAATTATAAAAAATTCAAACTATGGATGGTGATATTTATGTAAAGGTCATTAAATCTATTTTAATAAATAGAATTTTAAAACTGAAAACTAATATGAGCATTACATATATAATTAACCAGCTGATAATTCTTTTACACAAATGTGATGATGTACAAAAATATATCTGATAAAAACCCCTTCAATCCTTTTATATACCCATGTATAGCAGTGGTCAAGACTTGTATTATCTCCGGATTTGGTCAACTCATTATATCAGAATATTCAGTGAAAATTCAATTATCGACTAATTGAATATATCTGCTAATGGGATATTTTTTGCTGACATAAGTTTTGGGTATCCAATTTGCAAAAATCTACTGTACAATGGATAAATTTTTTTATTGCAGCAAACTCTGGATTTGTAAGGCATTCTAGGGCTAGCAGGTCATTTTTGTGGGGCTAGTAGTTCTTCCAACAGGGCTAGTAAAATCCTGCTACCAATAAGCCCTGGGCTAGTGAGCTATAACAAAATTTCTTAACCCCTGTCCTTACTATATAACAAAATTAATCAGTAAAATGTTTCAGTCCAGAAACATATTTTTGCTAAATGAAATTTAAAAAAAATGGTTGCTATGTTGACCAAATTTCCAAAATTTTACAATTTTGTTCTTTCTCAAATGTAATATGATTTTTTTTTTCATTTTTAAGACTTATATTTGCAATCGAATACAGAGGGAAGAAGGAACTGATTGTGCATATTAGTTTTTAACTGATACAGATCAACAAAGTCTGATATTTATAAAGTAATTTGGGTAAAATGCTTGTCCATCTTAAATTTTTTAAGATCGAGTAAAACACCTTCTAAATACATTCAAATATCATTATATTAAACTCATAGGGGTGCAATCATGTGTATATAATTTAGGAGACAACTGTATTTGTATTGTAACCTTTACAGACATAAAAAGTAGGTATAACTGTCGTAAATTAAGTTTACCTGGTGATATGTAGCAGATATAGTTTAAACAGATATACTGTGGAGATCACTTCTAACCTCTCATTAAATCTGTCAGAATCTGTCAGGAGAACTGTTCTAGGACAGTGCGTAGAACTTTAAGCCTGACACCGTTTAGTCAGTTCTAGCTAGTACTGATTTGGACAGTTCTACCTAGTAACTGATCCTGACAGTTCCACCCTAGAACAGTTTTAGACAATTCTAGAACAGTTCTACGGTTAGAATTGATTTTAAATTCTACGGATAGAATTGATTTATAAATTCTACGGCTAAAATTTATTTATACATTTTACAGCTAGAATTGATTTATAAGTGTTAAGAACTATTTTTCTAAATATAAAGGCTTCGGCAAAATAGCGATTAATATTATATAGAGTTTTGCTATTTTGCCGGTTTCATTTCAGATTTATAATCGGCAAGGGAACATATTTAACCCCGTCATATTCTGCATGTATGTATGTGCCTGTTCCAAGTCAGGAGCCTTTTCGTCAGTGATTTTCGTTTGTATATGTGTTACATGAATTATCTGTTTTTCTTGTTATGATATTGTAATTATGTTATATTAATGATATTGTAATTATTGTATTTATTTATGTTGGCTTGATTTGTGTTGTGTGGCCTGATAGTTGTTTACAGAATAATCTTAGAACTGTGCAGTTTAGAAATCACTGGAACAATTACAGAATGATTGGAACTTTCCAGAATGATCCTAATAAAAGATGCGTTATATAAACTTTTACATTTTACTAGAAACTTCTGTTGTAACTTTCTAGGATGTTCCATTGTAGACTGTTCTAGAATCTTCCATGACAACTATATATATATATAGACACTAAAGTTAAATACACACTCTTGGACTTGGACTTAGACATCGATAGACACATTCACAGCATTTGGATTGACACTTTTATTCTACAAACAACATCATACTGGATTGTGACCTTAGTAGTGAACGTAATATTCAGATTGGATTCCGAAAGATATCCGGATACAGATAAAGATAAAAGATTGGACTCATATTTTGACAGTTAAGTTGACAGTAATATTTGTGTTATACTTCTTGTAAACTTTTGTATAATAAATATTGTTAAATTTTATTATAGATTTGTGTCTTTTGTTGGCTACAATTTAAAGGTAATTTCTGGCCGTAACATCTTTCATTTTTTGTACATACATTAGGCCTTTAGTATTATGGCCCGGGGGGGGGGGGCATTATTATTTGAATTGTTATACATTTTTCATTCCGGGAGTCAGGATGTTATCACCTAACAAAACTGTCTGACCTCACTCTCTGTATCCATAATAATGAACCGTCACTAAAGTGTCTTTTTAAGTCAGTAGTTTGTGATGTTTTTTTTTTAAACAAAACTATTTAACGGCATCATCCAACACTCACATGACTGATTCATATACTTTATTTTAAAATATGTATGGGAACTTCTCTTCTTGGAATAGAATACTGTTAATATAATTTGAAGAAGGCAAAGAGAATGCCTGATTTTGTTTGTAGCCAAACGTTCAGGGGCAAATGTTTCATTCATGTTCCGATCGAGTATATTTTTCTGACGTTCCAGACTCCTAGATATCGTTTATAATCGTTATGGATAAGTCTGGCTAAATTGACGAGATGGTGCAAATGAATATACATGTAGACCTATAGTTTTTTACGTTATACAACACTTTTTTCATTAATATTCCATAATTCATCCACTGTACAATTTTCGTTTGAACATTAATTTTGTCAAAACAGAATCTTAAATCATAAATATAAATCCAAGGCAAACAAGGTAAATTTCGATTAAAATTCCATGAATTAGGTGCAGAGTTATATTTACGATTAAAATTCCATGAATTAAATGCAGAGTTATATTTACGATTTAAATTCCATGAATTAAATGCAGAGTTCTATTTAGGAATTAGAGACTGTTAAAAACGGGGAAAGAAGAAACGTAAACAATGATGTTTCATATGCAATCTTATAAAAAATATTTCTCCGATGCGTTGGATAACCTTCTATCCACTTCGATATTTGAACATGTAACGTTTGATCAGTACAAATATAGAGAAATCTGCAATTATATGTGGTAGCCTCTTTATTTTGTGTATATTGTAATTGAAAAATAAAGATGAATAATTATGTTAATATTAAATAAAACTATAAAACATACTGTCTGATATAAACTTTTATTACACTGAAACGTTTCCATACATTATTCATGATTACGTGGATTTGATTGGTTAGTTTAAAGTTTTACCGCTTAGTTCCGAGGTTCTTTGTTTTGAGTTAGAAGGACTAATGGAGTCGAAATGGACAGATGTGTATGCCCAGTAGCCATTGAAGTGTTTGAGAAAGTATATTAAATAGTCATGATTCTATTTGCATTGACAGACTTGACATTTTGACAACTTGTAAGCTGTTATAAAGATATCACTGTGTGATATACCAGTATGTATGTTTGAATTGGTTTGTGCCACGACAGTAACTACCTTGCTCCACAAGTTGGTAAGGATTAGTAATATGTTATTATAATTATAATGTATTTCGTTTAAAAGGTTGAATTAACTATGGAGTATGTTAAGCACATAGTTTTGATAAAGAGTTATTTCCCTTGATTTTAGATGCTTTTAATATTTGTTTAATATATCAATGTTGTTAATCTGAACAACTGAGTATTATATGTAAAGACATTAATACTATGATTTGATGATTAAACATAATATTTGATATCATTATGTTCATAACTTAAATGTATTTTTAAAGTGTAATATTTTGTATAATACCATTATATGTAATGAAAGAATATTATACTTATCATGTGTATTACAAAACTATTATTTGATCTGTAAAATTAGTATAACTTTATCATTGTTATTACAGGGTGTTTTACGTTACTGATTATTAAATATCCTGAACCCTAGCAAAGCGACTTTCGTTTTTCTTGATGCCTAAAAGTCAGCTATTACATTTGGCGCCCAGTTTTGATGGCACAGATCACTCCTAGGAGCATTAATGATAATTATACCTACGATGTCATTAGTTACCACGTGTTACCGGAAGTATGGTTTGTTGTGATCACATTAGATGTCCACCACGTGTTGTTGATCAACAAAAGAACTACATGTGCGTGTTTCCGGATGTTTACATTCTACACCGAAAGACAACAGTCCAGTTCATTATATATGTTCCGGAAATTACTTTAAATAGTTATCGAACTTTTAGATTTTCAATTTTGGAAATAGAACTTAGTTATTTTGTGATTGTGAATTTGAAATTTATTTGATTTTGATCTCATTGTTTAACATTGATCTGAAGTTAATACCGTGGAATACTTAGTGCATATATTAGCAGATTAGAATTACATTGAAGATAAATCATTTATATATCATTTCTGTATACATTTTAATGTTTTATTTCTGATTTAAACATTACACACATTTAGTTGAATTTAGTTTACACATACACTAGTATACATACAGTACTTAGTATTTGTTGATAGCATATATTGATACATTGATACTCGATTACACATACACATATTAGCAGTACACTACAGTTGATACCAGATTTAACTTATACTTTCGTGCAAACTTAGGTGCATCTGTACTTAGGTTCATTCATACTTGGGTACATTGGTACTTAGTTACATTCATACTTGTTTACATTCAGACTTAGATATGTGGTTGATACTTACCTGCACTTAGTTAATTTATTGCAATACACAACTTATACTACACACATAGAAGTTCATACTTGGAACTTAGTAGTAGTAGTTGTGCATTGATGAAATAAAAACAGAACACTTGCATACACACTAAAGATTTTCATTTTTATTTTTTGGTATACAGGGATAGTATATTATATATATGTTGGCTGACTCACAAGTAGCCATGAGTTTGTGAACCACAGAACCATGTCATATTATTGAATAATATGTGGTAATATTCAGATTTTGTATATTATATTTATTTTCTAAACATAGATGTGATTGTTCATGTTCACATGGATACATACTGATGACTATTTTATAAATTGTTTGTATACATACAGAGAATGTGATATAATATTGGTGTAGTATTGTTATATAGCAGTAACTCGTCATTAGTTTTATGTGATAAATATATTGTTATAATATCCCATGACTGATTGAGTATTTGAATATAAGTGATTAATTTGATACTAATATACTTATACTGATTTTCCTTTGACTTTACGTAGACATTCGACGTATACATTGATAGTTTATTGTAGTCGAGTGAGATATTTGTGGTTTGATTTGTTGTTTGTAGTTTCACTTTGGTCATTTGAGATTTGAAGAACTGTTGTTCATACTGTGCATTGTGTCAGATTGGAGGTTAGTTTGTTCAACAATGATTGAGCATACTAGGATTGTACTTAGTTGAGACTTGAAGTATCTTGGAACTTGAAAACGTTTTATTTTTTTGGAAACTGAACTTGACTTATTGATATACATATATATATATATATTGTTGAGCTATAGTGCATACATTACATTGATTGTGATTGATACATGTGATTATTGTGATTGTTTAAACATACTTACATTGTAACACTTGTATTGTTGTAATCATTGTGTTGAGATTATAAACGTAAAAGTTTTGTAATTCTCACATTATTGTTTAGGTATATGAGATTCTATTAATAACATTTTCTTTTTCAGATTTCATTAATCATATTTGTCATATATTATATTTACATTTCTTTTTGATATATTGATTATATGCTTTGATTATTTTCATATAATTACTTTTGAATTTCAGGATCTTACTTTAATTATTGAATTTAGTTTCAGATTTAATTATTAAGTCATACTTTATTGATTTATTCTTTCCACTTTGCACTGATTCTTATTATCTTTTGCAGATTTATATCTGATTTATTTAGATACTTTATTGAATTCTGAAATTTCTTAATAGAACATAGATTTATTACAGATTATTTCATTCACATTCAGACTTTTGTTTGATAGTTTTACTTTCACATTTATTTAGATTAGTATGTCGAGTTCGGATTTTAAGCAGGAGTTGTTACGACTTGGACACGTCCTTGATAGATATGAAGAAGATCTCAACATATGTAACCAACAACCTAAAAAGAGACGATCACGTAGAAAGAAAAAGCCGTATTGGTATGATCAGGAACATGATATAGCACAACAACAGGAATTACCACATGAACCATGCATACCTTTTGACAATAGGAAGAAGCCTTTCATATGCTACAGATGTGGAAATGAAGGTCATATAGCTATAGGATGTCGAGTTATCCTAGATCACTCTCGCAAGGCATACAACTTCCAACAGATTGGCGCTGAAGACCGTACGTATGCCTCTTATCAACAACAATCATCTAAAGAATCAACTGGCTTACTTGGAAGTCCAAATGAAGTTTCAGTAAAGATCAACGACATTACAACATCAGCTTTACTTGATACAGGATCAACCGTTAGTACAGTTAGCGAGACATTTTACAACAGATATCTTGAAGATCAGATTATTCAGCCATTGGACCTATTTATCAAGATAGAATGTGCTGATGGAAAATATATGCCATACTTAGGATACATCACAGCTAGCATAGAGTTACTAGGAGCAGCAACAACTGGTAGTCGTCACCTTTGTTTATTTTTGGTTGTACCTGACAGCAATTACAACAGAGAGGTTCCATTACTACTTGGTACTAACATCTTAAAGGAAATCATCGAAGATGTTAAGTTACGGTTTGCTTCGAAGTTTCTTCAAGATGTCAACCTACATACCAACTGGTACCTTACCTTTCGGTGTTTGCTATTGAAAGAGAAGGAACTTCAGAAGAGGTCAAACAGATTGGGACTTGTAAAATCAGCTGAAGGAAAGACCATCATGATACTTCCAAACAGAGATGTAATTGTCCAAGGTTAAACAGATCACGAGTTACCGTACCACACAGTATGTGCTATGCTACAACCAACTGAGAAAGCAGCTATTCCAACTGACTTAGATGTGGCTCCTTCATTGTTGTCATACAGTTACAGAAACAACGGCACTATTCCAGTTCACATAAGCAACGTCACCACTAGGACAGTTACTATTTCGCCGAATGCCATCTTATGCGAAATACAGCCAGTTTCCGTAGCTGATATAGAGATAGATGCTGATTTAGATGAGGATCCTACACATCAAGTTACTATGCCAACGAACTTGTCAGATGTGCAATTACAGCAAGGAAAAGAATTGATCAAACAATTTAGAGATGTATTCAGCAAGAGTGACATAGACATTGTCCATAGTACAGCAGTTCATCACCGCATTGATCTCATGGATGAAAGACCTTTTTAACAGAGACATCGCCGTATTCCTCCAGTCATGATCAACGAAGTACGTGACCATCTTCAACAGTTATTAGCTGCTGGGATTATCCGCTGCTCTCATTCACCATGGTCTTCGAACGTTGTTTTATGCCACAAGAAGGACGGAAAGCTGCGCATGTGCATATATTATCGTCAATTGAACCAGAATACCTATATAGACGCATACGCATTGCCGAGAAGCGAAGAAATACGTGATGCACTTGGAGGAAACAACTTTTACACAGTACTAGACATGAAGAGTGGATATCATCAGGTAGAGCTAGAAGAAACCCATAAACAACGAACAGCGTTCACCGTAGGACCCCTTGGATTTTATGAATTCAACAGACTGTCATTCGGACTTGTCAACAGTCCAGCCACTTATCAACGTTTGATGGAAGAAATCCTTGGAGGCTTGCACCTGAACATCTGTTTCATTAACCTTGATGACCTGATTATCTTCTCAGATACATACGAAGAACATCTAGATAGACTACAAAGAGTTCTACAGAGACTACGAGAGAGTGGACTCAAGTTTTCACCAAAGAAGTGCGCATTTTTTCAGGAAAAGGTGAAGTACATTGGCCATATAGTATCTAGAGATGGTATACAACCCGACCCAGCGAAGATAGAGAAAGTTGTCAACTGGCCACCTCCAACATCTGCAGACAAGGTAAGACAGTTCCTGGGTTTCATTGGATATTACCGGAAGTTCATTAAAGACTTTTCGAAGATTGCCAGACCGCTAACTGACCTTATGCTACCACCAAAGAAGACGAGAAAGCGCAAGACTAAACTACAACCCGCTAATAAAAGTACAAAGTTGAAAAGCATTCAGAACCAACTAGAGGCTCTAAAGAGCATGTGACGCTCACCTTGAAAATTAAACAAAGGGCGCAAATGAATTCATGACACAATTGTGTTTTGGTGATCGTGGTGTGTTTGTAGATCTTAATTTACTGAACATTCTTGATGCTTACAATTATCTCTATCTACATGTATAATGAACGAAACTTTGAATCTTTCGAAAAACTTTTCTTATCCCTTGCATAGATTACCTTAGCAATATTTGGCACAACTTTGGGGAATTTCGGATCCTCAATGCTCTACAACTTTGTACTTGTTTGGCTTTATAAATATTTTGATATGAGCGTCCCTGTTGAGTCTTATGTAGACGAAACGCTCGTTTTGCGTACTTAATTACAATCCTGGTATTTTTGATAACTATTGGCCAAGTAGTTTGAGAGAAAAATAGTATGCATAACTTTACAAAATTTATGAAAATTGTTGAAAATTGTCAATAAAGGGCAATCACTATTGAAGAAGTCAATTGATCATTTTGGTCATGTTGACATATATTTTTTTTTTAAATCTTTTTCTCAAAATATGATGATAATCTTGATTCAAATTTTTAATGGTGTTTGCAACCAGGATTACCAATTTAAATACATGTACATTGTTCTTTAAATGTGATTGGATTACCACCCTTACACTGCTTTAAAGTTGTCTTAATTGTCCATTAATCAGGAAACTCTGATTTTCCCCCTTTCGTCTGGAAACTACTAAAATGTTTATTTAAGCCTCTATTGTCCCCTGCTTCCAAAACTGTCGGGAACATTACACCCAAAATCAATCTCTACCTTCCTTTTGTGGTTATAAATCATGGCTTTCTAATTACTTATTGTCCGAAACCAAATGTCTTCGGACGACGCGGACGACGTTAACGACGTACTACCAATATACGACCACAAAATTTGTTTGCGGTCGTAAAAAAATGAGGTTATTGAAGAATGTTAAGGCAATACTCTACAATTTATTATCTCTTAAAACAATTAATTGTTTTCAGTATACCTTAACATGTCAAAGAATGTATAAAAATATGATGACAATTACAAAATAAAGACCATGTAAAAGCATTTAAAACTTTCTGA
Organism: Mytilus galloprovincialis; assembly: GCF_965363235.1. Classification (NCBI taxonomy): domain Eukaryota; kingdom Metazoa; phylum Mollusca; class Bivalvia; order Mytilida; family Mytilidae; genus Mytilus; species Mytilus galloprovincialis. The sequence continues at coordinate 39,834,657 of NC_134847.1, forward strand.
TACAAAAAATGTATTTGAACTAAGAAGTTGGGCGATAGTTTTATCTTGAGGATAGTTATACATTGGTCATTTCAGTGCCATTTGTAGCTTGTTATGCTTTATTAATGTGGTGCTACATGTACAATGGTGATGATGGTGGAAGTTTTCAAAGACCTTGACTGGCTATATAGCCATCATACGGTTGCATGTTAGAATCAAGAGCCCATTATCCTCTCTAGTGACTGTTTCAAAAATGAATCTAGGCGTGTTACTTGTTGAAAACTGGTTGGATTTAATAAATATTGTAGCTTTTTGTGCAAGTGACATTCAAAACTCAGTATTTTGAGAAACCACTTCTGAGAAGTTATTGTTTTTTTTAATAGTTCCTTTTGCAATGAAAAAAGAATTCAACATCTATGCATCTACTAGAGCAAAACGTACATAGTCTAAGAGTTCAAGAATAAACCCATGTATATCAAACATGAGTTTTGGGTTAAGATATTGATCTTCATTTCACATGTCAATAATTATTAATTATGTGGATATCATTGGTTTCACTAATCTCATATATGTGTTGTAGAATGTATAATTCGGTAATTCAAAAATCGAAAAAATATTGAAATGCGACCAAAAGATTTTTAGGTCATGATTGTGTATCAAACAAAAACAATGTATTTAAAAAAAATATATATGTATTATTATTTTATATTAAGGGAGCTTGCGGGTCTATATCTATTTTTTTGTTTAAATATAGGATTTCGCTATATTTTTCTATAAATGAACTTTATCTTATACTTTATAAAAAAAGAATAAAAAAATGGGGTCACCGTTCATTTACGCTCACAATATGCCATCGGAAGAAGCATACATTTTTGATAATGTCATTTTTTCTGTTGAACTAATAGGAGAAATAGAGGTAATATCGAAATAAAAAAAGAACTAAATTATAGAAATCGCTTAAATTTTAGTTTATGCATGTACAGCTTATTCGAAAACAATAATAAAAAATATAGGTCACCGGTGAGTTAAAAAAAAGATATTTCAATTTTAATGCCAAAAAATGGCATTTTTGCACCAAAGTTAGATAATTTGGAGCTTTTCAATGATTTCTACATTTTAAAAGTCACCTGGGGCCAACACGAATTGATTTTTTTTGGAAGATTTTTGTATCATATAATAAAGTAACAACTAATAAAGGTAATAATTAAAATTTGTAATGAAAAATAAATGTTTCATTTTTTTCTGAAAATTTTATAACCGCGAGCCTTCCTAAATATGAACTTTAATGTCAAATGTTGTATTTGCAAAATTTATTTTTTGCATTTTATGATTTTGAATAACTGACCTTTCTTCGTTAGTTTAGTTTTTATATCTTATAGCAAATCAAGCTAAGACTCTGGCCTGTAAATACATAGTATGTATCTATCTGTCTGTCTTAAATAATAATTTATATGAACTATACATAACTGTAATTGAATTTTTCTGGCGCAAAGTGTTACATTTAATTTTTAATTTTGTAATACGATGAAATTATATTTCAATAAATCTTTAAGTAAGCTTTGTCAAAATTTTAAATAAACTTTCTCAACATATTAAGTGTATTACTAGTATATGATACTTTGGTACACCATGAAGATGGTACACGGAAAGTTAAATATCACGTGTATGTACTTGATTGCCTAATCGAGTTATGACTTTTAATCAGCGACAAAGTAATGTTGTCTTTATTTATAAACCGCAAAGTAAGACTTTGCTTCAAATGCTTATATAATTTTATACTATTTTACCCACAACACTGCAATAGGATAATCTTTTCTGGTGGGCTAAGGTTTTGATATGATCTACGGTTCATTTATAATGTTACCTAGAACTCCATAATTGATTAAATTATAAACCGTAGAATTCATTGTTAAATTACAATACAAATATTACTGTAACTGCTTGAAGCAGGACACCAATGTGTTGTTTCGGTCTTTGGCTTTGTAGGTAACTAAGTGTACCAACTAAGTTAATGCAAATAGGATGCTACCTTTTTTTGTCTTTTTTTCATGCCATTTTTAAAGTGGAAAATCAGATGATGTTTACAGGAGTTTAAACAAAATACATGAAAGAATTACTTACTTTCTTGTGTCTAGCAATACTTTTCAAAACTTAAAATCAGGATTAAATAGCATACACATATACTGTTATAAAAAATACATTTGTTACTTTTATGCTATTAAGAATATTGATCATTTGAGCATCTGATAGAGTTAAAGGTATATATAGGTGTAGACCTAAGCATTCGCACGAAGAAAGCACACAATAGTTATACATGTTCGTGTACACGACACGAACAACGATTATCCATAGGTCAAGGAATGATTTAAAAACAACAAGTGTGATTCAATAAGATATGCAATATCCTACCTAAAATTGCTTTAGATCTGGCTTCTTTTTTAAAAGTGCAGTGAAAATATTGTATTATTTAATTCACCTCACAAAATGTCTTTTCATTGAAACGATAAATAAACAAAGCTGCAAATCAACCCCTTCGAAAGTTATAGTTTGCGTCAACAATATCTTTTATTTGAGTTTGAATAAATATAGTGAAGTATTGTGTCTGACTGAGACCTATCAAAGATGGTAAATAAAAATGTTAAATCATCATGGCCAAAAACACACATTAGCTATCAAACGGAATAAATATTTAAGTAAGTTACAGTTAGAATTATAATCAAGGAAAATAATCACCAAATGCAGGACATTGTGATATGCATTGAAGCAAATTTCTTGAAAGCTTGATATCGTCCTAAATGAAGCTACAAAAAAAATCTTTCTGTAAACAATATCTTCATATAGTTGGAATTGTTGGGACACACAAATTTTGGAATGACTTAAAGAGATATAAAAACAAAATGGAAATAAACTCATCATAAATACCCGGATTAGAATTTTATATCTACGCCAGACGCTCGTTTCGTCTACAAAAGACTCATCAGTGACGCTCGAACATTTGTCGAATAAGAACATGTTTAAAAGGCCAAATAAAGCACAAAGTTGAAGTGCATTGAGGACCAAAATTCCTAAAGGTTTTGCCAAATACAGCTAAGGCAATCTATTCCTGAGGTAGAAAAGCCTCAGATTTTCAAAACTCAAAGTTTTGTTAACAGTTAATTTATAATTATGAACATATCAATAATAACTCAAGTCAACACAGAAGTGCTGACTACTGCACTGGTGATACAAGTAAAATTACAAAAATACTGAACTCCGAGGAAAACCGAAAGTCCCTAATCAAATTGCAAAATCAAAAGCTCAAACAAATCAAACAACTGTCAAATTCCTGCCTTTAAACAGGCATTTCCTTATCAAGAAAATTTTGGATTAAACCTTGAAGAGAAACAACAGTCTACAAAACAATACACAACTGTTATTGTAATACATTGGGATATCATTCGTAATTTTTAACTTGATAAAAAAGAACTTTAACACGATTAAAGAGAATATGATGTTAGCTTTGTTAATATTTGATAGGAATCTTATTTAGTTTATCGACAAAAGGTTTTCGGTTTAGCTGGTACAAAACATATCAAATAATAAGTTCGTTTACCAACTGACTGCATTTAAACATGTTGAAGGATGACAAATCATTTCAATTGAGTCTTTATAACATAAAATTGATTTAGATCATATTAATACATTGTTATATAAACAGGTTTACTATTGACAATAATTAAATGACTTCCATGGTTAAATATACCTTTTCTATTCCATTATTAAGTGCAATTGTAAGGATTTTTAACTTATATCATATACAAAAGGAAGTTTGTGAAACATGTGTGTAATGTTCACACATTGTTGTTAGCTATATAACCAGATTTAACCCACATCTTGTACAAAGTTAGTAATATGACAGTTGTTATCAATTCGTTTGATGTGTTAAAGCTTTTGCTTTTGCCATTTGATAAGGGAAGGGTTTCCCCTGGGTCAATTTGTTTTTTGCCAAAACAATTTATTTTTCGTCACGTTATTGTTACTGTCGCCCTATATAACTTAAATATATATTTCTTTCAAAAGTTTCATTATCTCTTCCCTACTCTATTGATTTTGCATTTTATTCTGATGATTATAGAAAGTTATAGAGATCCGGTATGTCTACTAATTATACAACTATTAATCTAAAACTAAGGGCGAGGTTTTGAACGACTACAGATTAACTGTTAGTTTTCAACAATAAGTAACACAGATTCTTTTTAAGACAAGGGAGACCATGCGATGACCAAAGTGCAAAATAATTGAAAGGAAAAAAACAACTAAACAACTGTACATAATTACAACACACAGCATACAAAAACAACAACTGGATAACACACATTGATATAAGTTAGGCTCAACAAGTATGTTTATGCTAACCATCTTGCTTTCATTCCGATAAGAAAATTGAGGAAAAATCAAGCATTTTGGTTTTTCCTCTTTCTCTATTGAAAGTTGACTTTAATTTTCAGAATGTTAAATGTCTTCACGTTAATAATTGTTGCTCACTTACCATTGTTAATATAACGAAATTTGATAAGACTGTCATCAAATTGAGAGGTTCAGCGCTTTAAAACCAGGTTTAATTCACCATTTTCTACATTTGAAAATGCCTGTACCAAGTCAGAAATATGACAGTTCTTGTCCATTCGTTTTAGATGTGTTTTGTCATTTGATTTTGCCATTTGAATATGGACATTGCGATTATATTTTCCTCTGAGTTCAGTATTTTTGTGATTTTGCTCTTTTTTATCAAGACGTAAAACTGTTCATACCCGTAAGTATGAGTATGATTTTGTTATTGATGGAGGAAGCCGGAGTGCCCGGAGAAAAAACAACCGACCTGTGATAGGAAAACTGACAATCCTGGTCAATTAAGATTGGAGTTGAGTTGCACTAGCGGGGTTCGAACTCACAACCACAGTGTTGATTGGCTAGTGATATCAGTAGTAACTACTTAGACAACTTGGCCACCGAGGCCCTTGTATGAATATGAATCTTGTGTTACTTAAATGTTGTACACCTCCTCTTACATAAAATAATTTCTGTATCATATTCAGAATATATATCAAATTAAAAACATGAATTGCATTTTGTAAAATACATTACCTAACCGTCTAAGTTAAAACATGAATATTGCATTAAATTAAGTGAAGTCGCGTAACATAAAAGAATATATTTTTAATCGTATTATGAAAAGAATTTGTGAATGATATACTTCTAAAAATAAATTAATTTCATTTGATAAAAAACATATTTTGGCGATATGTTTTTTATTCAAAACAATCTATTGACAATTTAGTCCTATTCGGAGTACTTCCTACTTCTGATCGAAATCTTTACGAAAAATGTCCAGACAATATTTTCTCCATACGGTGAGTTATTTTGGATAAAATTATAATTATATTTGGTTGTTCCAACAGGATTTTTAAAAAACTGGAGTTTTATTCTATATTTGTGTCTTTTTGTAGATTTGTCTGGTCCGTTTATTGTGCATTACTTGTGAATCAACAGTGAGAGATATTGTGTGTACTGTCGATAATGTTGACAACTGTACAAAGTATGGTAATGCAAAATGTGATACAAACAATTGTCGGTGTATGGATAATTACTATGATGATGGATCAACTTGTCAAAAAAGTGAGTTTTGTATAAGGATTGTACACGATAAATATTTCTCTTTCTGAAAATGAACATTATTAACTTACATGATATCTTGTGTTTTACTTTCTATATTATAATGTAATATTGGAGTTAAGTCCGTTTTGAAATGAGTAACTTTGGTACACTGTTCAAATAAATATAACACATGATCAAAATATGACGCAATCTACTTTATTTGGATATATAACTTACCAATTGTAGTTTTTTTCTCAGAAAGTTGTTGTGATCCATACATATAAACTCAATTGTTTCTAATTGTTCATAATAAAGTCATACTGTTTCCATGCTGCTGATAATGATATTTGCGTACTTAGCATTTATAATATATCATTAGCCTATGACTTAAAATACATTACAACTTGTATATCTAACACATTTATATGTGTACAAGAACTTGCAATCAATACAGATCTAAAAAAAAATAGATATAGGAAGATATAGGAAGATGTGGTGTGAGTGCAAATGAGACAACTCATCCAAATAACAATTTATAAAAGTAAACCATTATATGTCAATGTACGGCCTTCAACACGGAGCCTTGGTGCACACCGAATGTTTATATGTCTTTATTTAGGATTAAAACGATTGCTTTATTGTTCTAAAAGCTATTCGATAAAGAAAAGATATCAGTAATCTACTGCGGTTCCGTAGTATTAATTCAATTGACTAGTAACATGATAAGGCAAAATTCCAGTCAAGGTATCAAACTAAAACCGAGGACACATATCAACTATAAAAGGAAAACAACACAACAACAGACACACTTAGATACAGCAAAAACAAACGACAAAATGCATAGATTGATTGATTATTGGTTGCTTAATGTCCTATGGCAAATTCAACATATAGAGAGACGCACTGTAGATAACAGTACAAATAACTCATCATAGATACCGGGATTGAAATTTTATAGAGTAATGTTAAAAGACCAAATAAAGTACGAAGTTGAAGAGCATTGAGGACCAAAACTTTCTTTAAGTTTTGCCAAATACAGCTAAGGTAGTCTATTCCTGAGGTGATAAAGCCTTAGTATTTGAAAAATTAAAAATGTTGTTAACAGTTAATTTATAGTTTTGAACATATCAATGATAATTCAAGTCAACACAGAAGTGCTGACTACTGAGCTGGTGATACCATCGGGGAAATAAATCTTCACTAGCAGTGGCATTGACCGAGTGGTTGTAAATAAACTCATCATAGATACTCAATACAGTACAAACAAACGCAAAACAAAGCATTTAGAGCAAATCTGCTGTAAATAAAATTGTTCATTATAATTAGGTCAAGATCTATCTGCTTTCAGATCAATCGGGCAACTTGCTGTTTGGTTGCTGCCCCTGAATTGGTAATTTTAAGAAAATTTTGCACTTTTTGGTTATTATCTTGAATGTTATAGATAAAGATAAACTGTAAACAGCAATAATGTAAAGGAAAGTAAGAGCTACAAATAAGTCAACATGACTAAAGTGGTAAATTGACGCCTTAAGAAGTTATTGTCCTTTATAGTCAATTTTTAACAATTTTTAACAATTTATTTAATTTTTATTAATTTGTACAAAATATTTTCCACTGTCATTTCTGGGCCAAGTTCATTATAAGTAGAGATAATTGTAAGTAGCAAGATTGTTTAGTAAAGTAAGATCAACAAACGCATTATCAACAGCAAAACACAATTTTGTCATGAATCCTTCTGTGTCCGTTGCTTAATATGCACATAGACCAGGGTGATCGACACAGGCTCTTTAGAGCCTATAGTTTATTATTATTTTTTTACTTTATTCTTTTAGTATATATAATTATGGCCTATAGAAAGATGAATGTCTAGAATTTTCAACCATATGAGATTGTTTTTTCATGAATTAATCCGGAGTAAAATAAACTAGTCAGGTTGAAAATTTAAAATATGCACCGTTTAGAAAAGGCTACATCTCTTTTTAATAATAACGAAATAATAACGAAGGAATATTAGACAGGCCTTTTGTTAAGCATGAACATACATTTTAAAGAAGCTGTTGCACATGTCATACTGTTATGCATATTGTCAAAAGGTCAGGTAGTTAGTGTGTGTCTTAAAATGCGTCATTTGTACATTTTTTACAACCAATGACGACTTTTTCTAGAAAATATTGAAAAGAACTAAAAACAACATCTCTGTGGAAAGACCTTTGGATTTATTCTGATTATACATTTTTTTTTAACTTTTTTTTCTTGCGCAGCGTTATTGTTTTAACAAGATGTCACTTTGAAATTTTGTATTTTACATCGAAAAAGAAAATTCAGAATAGTCATGCTTTTCCAATAATAGTTAGCAAAGGTAACAGGCTTATCGCTTGATACGCCAGACATGCGTTTCGTCTACATAAGACACATCAGTGACGCTCAGATAAATATAGTTAGACTAAATAGCTTAACTCAAATCAAAACAGTTGGAAAAATAAAAAGCACAAAGCACCGAAAATTCTTCATCACTATGCCAATTTTGGTAATGGTAATTTGTGTATCAAAGGAAGAAAACCTTAGTGTTTTAAATGATTTAACACTGTACAGATATAAAGTTTATCCAAAAGTATCAAATATTGCTTGTACTTTACTACTGGGGACACACTTCAGACAGTAGTAGCACACCGACCTTATTTTTATACAAACTAGACATTTAATTTGGTACGCCGGATTCGTGTTTGATATATATCAGTTAAGACAGCTAGATTGCCAAATCAAATATGTAAACCTCAGATTTGTGTACGGCGTCAAATCTGTGTCCGTTTCTCAAATATGTGCTCCATCGTGGCGTCAATCGCTAATCTATGCCCGTAAAAAGTTATTCGGCCTCAAATATGTGTCCGATTGTTAAGCGTGACGTCATTCGCAAATATGTGTCCGTTAAAAAAAATAAGACCTCACATCTGTGTTATATTTTAAATCTTTTTCAGTTTGTGTCGAAATGCGCAAATTTATGTCCGTCTACTAAGTTCGGCCTTATAGGTTTTTTGTTTTATTTACTAAGTAGTCATTTCCCATAATTCAATATTCTAATGGCAAATTTTAGCGCATACACACAAGCTGTTTATAAGGGTGGACTGGTTGATTACACGATATTGACGCAATAACATGCGTAACCTCATACATTTAGATTCTTGATCATAAAAGTAAAGCGATAAAAACTTTTTTTACCATTCTGTCCGAAAACGACACTTTCGATTCGTCAACAAGTTTTATTTGCTCCCCGATTTTGATGTTCTTCTTTGGCCTTCGCAATCTGTACAATGTGAGGCATATCCACCCATACCCCTTTTGGATTTGGAATCTTTGAAATACCTTTGTTCCTCTTATTTGATACAATGTATCACTCATTTGGAATAGTGTCCTGCTGCGCCATCATTCCTTTTATGCAGTGACTTCATATACTAGATGAAGTTTTGTTATGTTTTACGTCGATGAAAGGACATAGATTAGAGCAAAACATCGCCATAGGTTTGAGTACATAAAGACTTAGATTTGGAACGTCTATGACGCAATATTAAAAAAGACATAGATTCGAGGCCGGACATAGATTTGAGGCTACAAATATAATATCGAAAAAAAGTAAGAACAGAAAATTCCAAAAGGTTTAATCAAAAACAGCAAAAAAAAAAAAAATTCACTGACAGAGTAAAATAACCAAACCATAACATGTTTCATCCATACCTGCTCTGTTTGCTTTTTCATTTTCATATTTCACTGGTTTGTTGTTAACGATGCATGCACTGTTATGTAAAAGGAGTAATGCTTTTAATTGTCATGATCCTGAACCAACTTGTGCCTGTAGTATACAACAGTACTGCAGAAATACAAACTGTTACCAAAGTAAGTTGTTTTTCTTTTTATCAATTAAAATCTGACTTTTCGATGCTTTAAACAATCCTTATAAATATCCTTTGGTTTAAGTTTTTCCAATTTATGTATTTGCCTATTTGTAAGTTAAAATTATGTGTTAACAGGATCAACTTGAAAATACGTGTTTATAAACATATATATTAATTCAGTTATTGACTTCATAGAAGATAAACTTGCATTACACATTTACTATTTATTTGTTATCTCTGTGATTTGATTGCAGAAAAAGGTCGTGGTCAGACATGCAGTTCTGGAATAGAGTGTTTGAATCAATTTTCATGCACAAGTGGGATTTGTCAATGTGCTACACTTCAGTATTGGACAGGATCAACTTGTGTTGCAAGTAAATTAAATTTCGGATTGGCAATTGCTAATTTAATGCTTATTTATTATGTATATAACCTGTTCTTTCAAAATTAAATTAAAGTGACTTTTCAATTTAATTGAAATAAAAAGAAAACTAGTATACAGGTCATTTATATTTGGAAAACAACGTGTGTCTTTATTTTCATTTGTGCTTTAAATTCCTGTTATAGTTTAACATAAGAGAAGCATACCAATGAGTTTGTACTTCTCAAAGACGATGTACCAGTCTATGTACTTTTTCGATAAAACGAGGGTTCATAGCTCGATTAAAAAATTACAGTAAAAAGCAAAATTGCAATTAGAAGCAATGCATTTACAATACTATATTTACAGAAAAGAGTATTGATGTAAACTGTAATGCTGATAATGAATGTATAAGTCCCTTGCTATGTACAGCTCATACCTGTCAATGTGCTATGAATCAGTATTGGACAGGTTCTAATTGTTCTGCAGGTATTTAGTCCTAATATTTACAGGTTAAATAAAACGTACGTATATAATTGACAAATGATTTTGTTTACTAAAATAATAGTACAATTCCTGATGTTTCTAGATTTCGTATAAACGTTTGTGTTGATAAATTCATGGATGATTCATTTTCATATACCTACATCTTAATTTCTTCAAAGACTAACAATCTAGTGTCGGTAATAATGTCACTTATTCTCATTAAACGATGAAAGTCACCCACTAAGTTGTATAATTGTGTTGTTGCAGTTTGTTTACTTGTATTGTTTTGACAGAAAAAAATTCTCAATAAAACATTTCTTAATCATTCTCTATGATTAAGTGTTTCTGGTATTTGCTTTTGTTTTGTTATTTCTATCGCTGTTTAAATTCAAAAGTTAAAGGGTAGTAAATACGAATTTGGCAAACTGATGACCAAGTTTTAAAGCTGACAAAATCAAATATATGTAATACAAAATAACAATAAGATCGCTAGGTGTTTTTATAAGCTAAACAAGTGTTGATAATTGACAATTCAAATCATGTTTCGTGCCTTTTCGTGCCTTTTCATGTCATTTATTATTCATCGAAATGTCTTCCCTAACTTTGCCGACTCAGTGAGTGAGATGACCAAGACATGAATATATATGAACATGTGCTTTTTGTATTCTTACGCGTTTTATAATTACTTTTGATTTAACGTACATAGTTGACGTCATTTATCAAATTATGTAAACAAAAAATATAACAAAATCCTGAATATTATTCCAACCCAATATTCACCAACAACAGCAATATAATACACTTGTTTTTACATTTGTATGAAAAAACGTAATATATGGATGTGTTTGTGAATTGAATCGGGGCCATCATGAAAGATACACTTGAAGAATAATATTAAATTGTAGGAAGTAAATTTCTAATTTCTACTCTGCCCGTAAATTTATAAACACATATTTTGGACAATAATGAAAGCGTCGCGATTTTATTTTCATGTGATCTGGAATATTTTAGAAATGTCGTATTTTCGGCTACTCATGTATGATCATGTATGACTTTGCCTAGGTGAAACGTGTTTTTAAGTGATTTTTTTTGCCGATCTCATCGCTTTTATTTATTTTCAATTTACAATAACTTGTCTGCATCTCTTTTTTGTTACTTTTCTCGCACACACTGTAAATTTACGTTCCATGTCCGCGATAACATTCCCCTGCTAGACAATTTTCCCTTCCAAACACAATGTCCGATTGCGCATTGAAACTTCGGAGTTAATGTCAACATACGTCATACATTTCCTATGAATAAGGGTTGGCTTAACATCGATTTATAATAAAAAGATGTGGTATGATTGCCAATGAAACAACTGTCCACAAGAGACCAAAATGACACAGAAATTAACAACTACATGTCACCGTACAGCCTTCAACAATGAGCAAAGCCTATACCGCAAAGTCAGCTATAAAAGGCCCTGAGATGACAATGTAAAATAATTCAAACTAGAAAACAAATTATTGTCTGGTAGACAAAAAATAAATTGAAAAGCTTATGAATGCTTAATGAAAAGTCACAAGTGATGATATTAATCATATACTTTTTGTACAAAATTCGGCATGAAGTTTAAAAAAGTATTTTTAATAAAATTGGTAGCCACTATCCGTAATAGGTTTGAATTGGCAGATATTGAAAAAAATGCAGACCTACCGAAATTAAAACGAGTAGTTCATAACGTCCACTGATTACAAATAATTTTTGACATTTGTCTTTAACATTTTTTTAATTGACAGTCAAATTTCAAACAGAAATATATCAGTTTGACGTTTCACCAAAACAATATCCAGGTCTGATATTATTTGCACGCTTTTGATACATTTTTTTTTCAAACAACAGCTATTTACATTTTAATCAATATCTGCAAATCATAACTGTTTCGGCTGTTAGATAAAAACAAAGTAGTACATGGAGTTATTATCCAGTAATTTCAAAATATCCAAAGTATTCATTACCTTTAATATCATGTCTGATAAATTTATACAGAAATAGTGTTATATATTGCGTGCATATAATGTAAATATGTCATATGACGGCATAAATAGGTTGAATGAAAATGCTAGTCATTGAGTGATTATAGTTTATGACATTACTATTTCTTTACCAATGCTTTAGTCTTCGAAAACAAATGCATCTACAGGTTTTAATACATTGCTATTTGCTATGAATAAGCGTTCAATAAGGACGGATTCTCTTTATTTTGCATTGGATAAAGAAATTGTTATTTTAGATTAATTGAGTCAGTTTCAAAAAACAAACTATTTAATTTAAGACAACTTATAATTTGATATTGATGTTTAGAAAAAAGTGTAAATGAAACATGCACTGCTAATATAGAATGTGCCAGTACACTGAATTGTTCAAGTGGGCGTTGTCAATGTTCTACAAATCAGTATTGGACAGGATCAGCTTGTACTGCACGTGAGTTTTTTTTTTTTTATTATTCATAGCTTATTACATTTAAATGCAGTACATATGTTTTCTTATAAATTTCTCCATTTATTTTATTACATTTCCAAACAACACATACAAACAAACCGACAAACATACAGGTCAACGAACGCTGTTTATCAAACACTAGGTCAGCATATATATCTATCTTTCAAAATTGCCCATTATATTAAAAATAGATAAAGTATCCAATGTTTTTTAAAGATTTTTTTTAACCCAATTTTGTAATGATGAATACATGTTTTTATTTCACTAAAACACAAGTCGATAATAGCCAAGATCCCTCAATTGAAATATACTCATAACGATTTTTGTCCTAAATCTTAACCCTTTCCGTTTCAATTCTTATCAGAATAATAACAAGAAGTAACACATAATGACAAACTTAATCAATTAATGTAAGGTACCAAACTCTCTGTTTTGTCCACAGAAAAGAGTGTGTCTGTAAACTGTAATGCTGATGCAGAATGTCTTAGACCAATGACCTGTGCAGGCGAAACATGTGAATGTTCTGTTAATCAGCGATGGACAGGGTTGACATGTGTTGCACGTAAGTAGAATGTTCATATAGTAGTTATGATAAAAATTGAAAATGCACATTTAATTCTTATACAACAATTCTATCACAGTTATTACCGGATGGTAGTTTTTGCATATTTTTACCATCCCCTATATAGTTTGCCAATGTTTAACAAACAAACACACAGCAATAGGCATAGTAAAACATGATTTAACCATTTTAGAGCTATTAGATTTACTGACACAAAACCTCCTGACCTCAATCAAACTTATCGAAAGACTATATCTTCACAACATGAGGTGGTTCCTATGATTCACTTCTTTCTTTATATTATATTTGTCACCAGTGTCCGGTGTTCCAACAAGCGTCACTCTTAGTCCGAAAAGCAGAAGTATTCGAATTTCATGGAGTAAGCCGGTTGAATCACAAAGTACTATACAGGGATACCGTGTAAGAGTTCTATTAAATAGTGAGTGTGTAGTAGAAGTACTCCTTGTTTGTAGTACTGGGTGTACTAATAAGGTAAGTATTTTGTTAGTAAAGATTTCTTTGTCAACGAATAATATTTACACAAAAGCCACAATTACTATCAATACATTTGATTCTAGAAGTTTCTTCCCCTTCGGATTTTACAATCTTGATTATCATCACGTTTGTGTTCAAAGGAAACGTTTGAAAACCATTAAAACTACCAGTTTGTTTTAACATGTTTTATGTAAAAAAAATTAGTAAGTTTTTTTCTACCGTAAGGTTATGAAATTACATGTAGTAGGCGCAATTGTAAATATTATTCTCTGAATGAATCAACTTTCCGTATACACTTTGAAAACACGATATTTTCAAACAAACAGAAATATTTCGAGAACTCATAGTAAAGAACCATAGTTTGGGTTATTTAGAGTGCATAAATCTCATAAAATGTTTTATGAACAAATACAAAAACTTATCTTCCTATCCTAACTAATTTACTCATAATGTTCTAATCTGGTAATAGTTGCAGGTCTGCAAGACAAACATTTTTACTTTACTTACAGCTGATACAGCATGTGTGCTCTGCAGACACTAGACAGGTTCGAGAAAGTAGAAAAAGTATCGAACTGATGGAACCAATATCATATGAAATAAACCAATTACTACCATATAAAGATTATATCGTGTGGCTAAATGCGATAAATGACGGTGGTGATGGTAACATAAGTGAAACATCAGTAAGAACTGATTCCGAAGGTATGCGTTTTGATTAAAGTAACGGTATTTATTGCATGTAAGAACTTGCCGGACCATAATAGAATAAACTTAGAAGATAAATTTCGGCTGATGTCATTCATGTTTGATTTGGCTGTTTCAAAATCTCTTATATATAGGTATTCATATGTTATATGTTTTTAATATTTTGTTGACAGTTCCACAAAAGCCGTTGAATATATCTGCTTCTGTTGTAAGTTCAAATGAAGTAAAAGTAACATGGAATTCGAAGCTACAAGGACCAAAACCAGGGATAACTACATATCATATCAAAGTTTATGAATTGGTTTTAAATGCTGAACCAGCTTTTGTAAGAGGAGAAAACGTAACTGGTAGGTATGTCTTGTTTCTTTGTATGCTCGCTACTCATTTCAGGTCAGAGGTTCTGAAATGACCTTAATCGTGGATTCTCAAAATCACATATGTTAACGTCAAAATAATCGGGACCAAAACCGTTTTAATTTTACGTTTCCTGAGAGAGAAAAACTTAAGTTGATACTTTTGGTAAAGTGTGACTATTGCTCAGATTTTAATTCACAAAATGTCACGACTTACCCTACGCCTCAAACTTTATAAGCTTCTCAATAATATGAATTGTTATGGAATGTAAATAATGGACATTGAAGAAAAGGTTCAGAACTGCAATACAAGTTTAAAAAGGTGATATCCATAAAAACTAATAAACCCAATTTCTGAAAACGTGAACATAACTGTCATATTCCTGACTTGGTACACAGATTTTTCGAAGAAAATGGTAAGTTAAACCTGGTTTTAAAGCCATCTCAATCTCCCACTTATACGACAGTTTTTGTTATAGTTCCGTTATAATTTTTAATAAGTTTAAATAAGTTTTAATGAGCAACCCATACCATACAGACATACTAGTTTAATAATGTAATAATAACTAAGACCAATCAGCCAAAACTGTGTACACATACGTCATAGACATACAACACAACTGACTAAAACATTTAAACCACAAAAAGTAAAGTAAATAGTAATTACTTATCATAGATGTCAACACCAAAATCGTGTACGCCAGACGCACGTTTTTGTCATTTCTAGTATATACTGTATATAGTGTACACTTATTCGATAAAGTGAACAAAATTGAATCAGCACAGTCAAGATATATTTTGTCAAAATCGCACCTCAGGACACACCTGCACATAGGTTGACGAGTAAAAACCCGGTAGCAGGGTGCATAAATTACCAGTCAAAATTTCATTAAAACAAATAACGGAGAAACTAAAAAAAAGGATGAAACACAATGAAAGATGCATTGATAGCTTGTCATCATAATTTCCTTGATGTAAATCGTGGAAAACAAAAGTTGTCTATGTACACGCAATAGATAAAATTGACCTTGTGGTTTTCAACAATGAGCTTACTTCAATTCCGATCGAAAAAGTTGTTCAATTTGATAGCATTATTGAATTGCCATTTAAGGTAGGTAAATGAATATACTCATAATGTGGAACACAAAGTTACCGTCTATTATACTTGAAAGTATGATAAATTAGACACTCGACAATATCTGGATAAGAAGTATATCAATGTAAAATGGACACACAACAAATTCGAAATGTGTAACCCAATTTTAATCTTTAAAATAATAATATGTTAAGAGACATACAACAGTTCCTGTTTGATAATTAGTTTTTTCCGGTATGTTTAGTTAGTTGGAAACATTTTCAAAATGACTTTTATTCATATTCTTTTACTGTTTATTATTGTACATGCTATTAAGTTAAGTATCACCACAACTTTGAAAAAAGTTCTTTTGAATTGCGGATTTTAAAAGTGAGAAGCCTAGGGATAACAGAACATTTTGTTTGGTTATAAACTTTGTTTTTTGTGTTATTTAAAGGATTTGATAAGCAGATTGCGCAGTTTTCTGGACTAGAGGCATATTGGAATTATACGTTTACAGTCGTTGCTACGACAGATAAAGGTAGCAGTGAAGAGTCAGATACGTCAGCTATAGTAACAACATATCAAGATGGTACATATACATTTCAATTCAAAATTCTTAAAAAATATATACCTGACATCGACCATTAATAATTTAAAACTGTATTTTTATCTAGACATAATATTCTTAATTAATATTTATACACAATACACTCATCAGTATTCAAAAGCTTACATTAGAAATATCTACACAAATAACAGTTCAAATAAATTATTATATACTGATATGATGTACAATTATTATAAGAGTGGAACCTCAATAGCTCTCCTTTATCTCTCCCTTTTGATTTTACTTGTATATATCAGTTTCATTTTATAACAAATAATTTGATTTTAATATTTGAGCATATCAAGAATATACATGTATATATCACGTAAATTGCTTCGTTGTCTTATGTATCATTATTGTAAATGTGAACAACATTTAGGGATGAGACTTAAAAAATGGACACACGTTTTGAAATTTATGACATAAGATTCTTGATTTCAAGTATGTCTGCGATTGTTTCTATTTAAAATATTGAATATCCTTTCACAGCTCCTGGCAAAGTAACGAATTTTGAAATAAAAAGACCATCAACGATATCAACAACAATGGAAGTTTCCTGGTCGATACCATTATTAAAAGACAGAAACGGTATCATTAAGGAGTATAAGATTAACCATAACATCAGTGGGGTATGTGTTTTATATTGAGTTTATTATTCTTCACTTTGCCACGAGCGAGGATACGGTTCCAAAGGATTTCATTTAAAAAGAAATGCTGGTATCACTGCGGCTAGCGTATTGTTTTTAATAACCACATGGACGGTTTAGAAAGACAATAACAATCAAAAACCAAGGAGTAAACAAAGACTCACAAAACCAAAGGATATTTACATTAACAGTTATAAATAATAAATAAGAAACAACACGAACTCCACTAAAAACCGGGAGTGAAATCAGATGCTCCGGAAGGGTAAGCATTTCCTGCACCGTATACGGCACCCGTCGTTTTATTTCTTTATTCAGTTCTGTAATGATGGAAGGTTTTTAAGACTGAGGGAGAAAATTAGATATGATTTCTGACACACTTTTGTCATAATGGCCAATCAGCTCATGATGGCGGCCGTAAAACTTCTTGAGTGATGACCTTAATTTGATTGATTCATAGCCCTGTCTTAGCAACTTTTGAGAAAGCAGTATTCCTCGTTCAACAAAATCAACGTACTTTGAGCTAGCTCTATAGTAACGTATCAATTGAGATACAAATACTCCATATGCTGGTGCCGCTGGGATGTTGGTACACAGAAATCGAAAGTTGACTGTAGGAAAATTAAAATCATCGCGTTTGTCATAAATTTTGGTATTCAACCTAACATCAGTAGTCATTTCGAGAAAAAGGTCTAAATATGAAGCAGATTTATCTGTGTCGGTAGTTTCTGTATTTTCAAGTTCACTTGGATATATTAAATGTAAGTGATCACTGATAAAAAAACATAATTGATAAAGCAGATTTTATTCATCCCAGGGTTTGCAAAGGGAGAGGCTATAGACTATTTTAAGGTAAACTGCAACCCTAAATGATGTTTTGAGTACAATTGAATAAGTATAAAATGAATACCATAAAATAAATCACCAAAGCATTATCTATGGTAGATATAGTATTTTTCACAGTAGAGAAGGTTAAAGCAAACACTCTCCATATTTTTTTACAAGTTATATAATTTTAGACATCTCGACCTAATACATCACCGAAAAGAAATAAATATATGGTCGAAACAGACATATGGTCCATAAAATATGGTACCGTTAATGTTATAACCAATTAGAGTCATAATAATCGATTAGACATACGATTCTGTGTCTTCATTCCCTTCTACTTACATTTATAAAAAAAAGACAAACCAATGTAAGAAACAAAAATTGAGGGAATCGCATGAAATTCAAAACACGCTCTAGGCCAAAAATGAAATAAAAATTTGAAACAAAATATAATCGTTTAATGAGCTGATAAAAATCAAAAAACACAAATCAGTGACAAATTCCGGCCAAGGAAGTAGACATTTGGATAAATGATGATGAATTTGTAATTTTTCAAAACCTTGAAACTAGAACATTTTAATCTAACAATATCAGCATGTCATGCCTGAAGTGAAATTAGTCAGGAATAAAACAGATGTTTTCAATTCGTTCCATTGAATGACAAAGTTCTATTCTGGACGGTTTTTTTTGCTAATACTTTTTAACTATTCAAATGAAACCTTTGGAGAATATTTGCAAATAATTAACGAACTGAAATTAGCATTATTTGTTATAAGCTAAGATTAAATGTGTAATTTCTAAGATATAATAGCATCTAGACAAATTTGTGATATCAACTAATTAATTTATATAAAAGGGTAGAAGCACTAGTAAGTGAACAAAACTGCACGCTTTTTAAAACGTTTTCCAAAATGACATGCAAATGTATCAATACGATCGATACTCCATTGAATTTTATTTGCTTAATACACCTGTCCATTTATATGTAGACAACAACGACAGAAACAATAGCTGGAAAATATGAAAATTTCCAAAAATTGTATTACATCACACCAGACAGACATTATCAAATAGAGGTGAGTTTTATGTGAAAATAGTCAGACGATCCGATTTATGCATTTAAAATTTAGTCAAAGAATATGTGACATTTTTAACAAAAGCATAACAATTAAAAAAAAAAGACTGATCTTTCAAATCATCATTTCATGGTTAGCAGGAATTTTTTTTTTTTTTTTTTTTATATATAACTTAAAGATGCAATAATATATATTGTTCATGGACCATCCTCCTATTGAAGTGTGTTCAGTTGCTCACAAAAAAATGCCATATGCAAATAACGATCAATTTGTTTCAAACGTTTATCGCTTATTGTCGATATCAGGTAAAACAGGAATTTGTGAAAATAAAAGAAGGGTTATCTGAAGTTCGAAAAGAAATATTGGAGATGAGTGAGGAAAAAAAATAAATTTCGATGATGAATTTTTTTTAATTTATAACTCATATTGAAACGCATACATGACTTTGCGACTAAATTGTAGCAACATTTAAATTATTTAAATAAAGTAAAAACAATGTTTGTATCGTGGATACACAGTTGTTCGCTTCGATATAAGTAAGGAGTCAAATCACAAAATTCAAAACGAATATACAGATGGCAAAATCAAAAGTTCAAACACATTCAACAATGAATAAAAACTATCATATTCCTGACTTAGTCCTGACATTTTCGTAAAAGTGCATGGAATCAGTTTTTATAGCTAGCTTAACCTCGCACTTGTATATGAACGTCGCATAAAGTTTCATTATATTGACAACGATGTGTGAACAAAACAAACACTGTCAAAATAGGGGTAAAACAGTCAACATTGTGTTAGAATTTTAATCCCTATAAACACAACCAATTATGTAACAAAAAAAACATACTAGTATAGAGAAAAAACATAAGCAAAAATGAAGCAAGAATACAAAAATCAACCAGCCAAAATAACACAATGATGGAATGTATAAATACCGAGCTACATCAACTAGATATCACCTAACATAGAATTAACAGTTAAAGTTAAAATGGAAAAGGACAAACAAGGACAAGTAAAAGAACACTACAACACGTTATTAAAATGATAAACGACGTCATTGCTCAGAATCTGTACTTAAAGACCATCGTGTATTATTTGTGAGGTTCAAACGGAATATTTATCAACAAAGTCTTTGTAACTTCCGATGAAGTTTTTTTAGAAATAGGACGAGACGTTCGTTGACATACTCTGAGTCATCAACTTTCTGCTCGAACACTGCTGACGTTTTACAAAGTCTGAGTCGCAGCTGCACGCTCTTGAATACAGAATAATTTGGGAAATTTGTATCCAATATTCAGTTGAAGTTGGTATATTGCTACTTAAGAGGGGGGAATTTCAAAATTAAAAACGTCTTGTCTGTCGTTAACGTACAAGAATGAGAACGATCGTAAACAGAATTGTACCGACCGCCATATTTTCTAAGCCTTTATTAATTTTTCATTAAGCTTGTGATTTATTATTTTTGTATGGCAGTGAGTCGATGATTTTTTGTTTTCTTAAACAAACTGTGTATCTGTCTGTCTGAACCAGCTGGTGGTCTTCGTCATCCTCATATCAACGATAAGTATCAGTTTTTGAAACATATTAGGTCTATTCTTACAAATTCTAAAATGCAGTCTGTTTGACAGAATCTTATTTCTTAATTTTTTTTCTCAGATATATGCAGTAAATGCAATCAACCAAGCTGGGGAAATACTGCGAAAAATGTATTACGCGTCATCAGCAATTGATAGTAAGACTTGTTCTATTTATATAAACTATTGCAGTGATATTAACTTCTAACAGCTTTGAAGACAAAATAGTATATGCATAGAAAATAACTCTGGAATTGCTAAATAAATGGTACGAATCTGTTCAAAATACCGTTAAATCCTTAAAAATGCATCCATTTGAAACAAAAACTGGTTAAGTGGTGTATATCCACTTGATAAGACTAGTAGGCAATCAGCGTTTTTTATGAGAAAAAAAACGTTTTTCAATATTGGTCAGGTACTTCGCGAAAGAATGCTGTGTCCTGTATGTCAATGAAAGATATAGTATTTCTATAAGAATTAATCTTTTTTTGCATTTATCTTACTTTGTAATTGAAGTGGCTCATAACTTTGCTGCCTTTTTATATATATATATATATATTGTTTTTTTCTTTCATTATTTCATCAATCCTGTATCTTTTCCAATTTTGTATATGAAATGTATGTAGGTGTACAACCTCATATTTATCACTTCTTATATTGCTTGAAGCGCCTTTTTTTTTTTAAATATAATCATTCAAGATTCGTTAAAAGTCTACACATTTTTCATGGGACGCGACATGGTTGAAAATGGTCTCATCTATTCAGATTTGTATAATTCTATTCATATACATATATATCAAGATATCTTTGCAACGTATTTTAGATAAAAACTTTATTTTTTAGCACAACCACAAGTGTCATCTAAAGGATATACAATTGAAACAGTAGTTGGAGCTGCAGTTGGTTGTGTTGTATTCAGTGGTATTGTAGTTGGCCTTGTATGTTGTTTAATCCGGAAGCGCAGACGAAATATAATTTCTAAACGAGCAAGTATGTTTTCGTTGTTGCTGTGGCATTGTGATATTGTTTACTACTAAATTAAGTATATTATAGTTAGATAACGTGTTATAGTTATAACAATCTAGGGAATGTATATCGAATCATGTAGCATTTTTTCCATTAGTAGATATGAATGTTAATCAGAACGCTTGAATAAGAAGATACCAATTGATATAAAAATAAAACCAAGTTTGAAAAAAGAGATTATTACATAGCCATTAAAGTGAAAAAAAAGTCCTTGTGACAATATGCGACGTCATGAAATATTGACGGATTTTGTTCCGTCCGATATACATGTAGTATATTTTTTAAGTGTTTTATCGCAATTTCAGTTACAATAAATTACATATAAAGTCTGACTTTCGTTTTTATCTCTGTTGAGGAGTCATAGTATAAAGCAGTGCCAATAAAATAACTAAACATGACATGTAGGTGATTGTTATATTGGTATAATATTGCATAGAGGATACTCTTTTAAACTGAGTTGTTACTGTTGTTTTTGCAGAAGCAAAACATACCCAAGAAGAGTCAAAAATGTATGTATAATTCGTATTTCTACTTTTTTGCCATTGTGCCTGGTGTTTACATAATATAACAGGTTATATTGATATAAAAATGTCCTAACAAAATAATCGATATAGTTTTATCAGAGGTACAATTATTAACAGTATTATTTGCGATTAGATTTGACAAAGACGAAAAGATGTCTAAGGGAAACTCATAAACTGGTAAAAAACAATAAACAGTATGTTATATTTTACGTCATTATGATATATTTCTACTATGAACAAAGAATTTCCTGCAACAACATTTTTCCTGGATTGGTCTAGTGATTGTACAATTAGTAACTCTTTTAGTTTCTAATCTTGTGTTTTTCATATCTTTAAGATTTTCATGAGTAGAACTGATTCGTTAGCGATTCCAGACTTAATAGTTCATAAATTATACGCATTTTTTGTGTACATAAAAATGTGGTACATGAACAAGACTTTGACTTTGAGTGATCAAATCAATTACAATGTTAAAGTTTTTTGCAATAATAAAATATTTCTACCAATTTTGGCACCACCAAAGGCTAGAACTACAATATTTATAATGACAATAATGAGTTAGTCGTAAATTGACAACTGCAATGGTATTTAGTCTAATTTCAATTAAAATATGATCAGTCTACAAAGTGCATTGCTCAGGCAATATATTTCAAACATACTTATATGTTTTGCAGTGGGTGCCAATACGGAGAAGTTGGACTGGACAATGTATCTGCTCAACAGGAACTTGGAATAAAAGATAATAAAAATGTGTATGACCAGATTGATAGAATATCTACAGTAGATAAACAATATGAAAATATGATTATCTGATCTATGTTTCTATTTTATCAACGTATGATTTACATTTATCGCGTACACATACAGCATAGACAAATCAACATTGCAACACAATTATGTATTAATTATATGTTTATTTCAACCCAAGTAATTCTTCCTTATTTACATATTTTACAAGGGTGTGATTGCTCTATCATTGGTTTTCCGTAAAATATTTTGGTATATGTTTTGTATTTCCCTCTGTTTAGCTTATGTTCATCTCTTTTAAGCCTTGGGCTTTCTTTTCTGTAAGACGTATCACCAACATATGATATGTTTACAATACTAAATTTCAATGCTGACTATTCGAATTACAATCATATATAAATTCATATTCAGAAATAGGATTATCACGGTGGGTATGGTTGTCCTGCGAGAGAACGTTCTGTGCTGGTGATTCGGTCCTGACGGGTGCTGGTGATCAATAAAAAATGTAAACAAAGACGAAAATGATGATTTTTTACATTTTCACTCATAAAAAATGGGAGAAAACAGTTGAGATTTTTCAATTTTGTTTCTTATGGGTTCATATATAAACCATTAAAAAGTTGACCATCTACACTGTTTCAGTAAGCGTAACACAAAAATGCTCATTTTCAGAAAATCTAGAACTGAAAAAATAAAAGAAAAATGCTCATAGAGTCCGCTTTCTATACCGCAATACACACGACAAAACTATTTTGTGAAAAAACATTGCAATTTATTAAAATTTAGCATTTTCTCAATTTATTCATGTCCTGATACTGTGCTGGTGGGTCCTGTTATTGTACTGGTGGGTCCTGATACGGTGCTGGTGATTTTGGATAAGAAGTTGGTCATATTTGAAACAAATGTTACAAAATCAATAAAATTGGGCAGATAATTGTTGTCAATAGGATCTATGACTCCTATTTTAGCTCTTGTGCATCCATTTGGCTGTTTAATATGTGTTATGATCGTAACTTGTATTACATAATTACATAAAAGGGCAACATCTTTCGTCAATATAAGATAACAATATATTGTATCTAAAATAAGAATAGTGTTATTAAGATATTAAATACCCCTTACATTGATGCTTCAACAATGATCAAAGCCCATGCCGCATAGACATGTTTGTAAGCGCTCCGCATACCCCTCCCCATTTCCACCCAACCAACCCTCCTCATTTCCTCCTTCATTGTTACAGTGGTGTACCAACAAAACAATTTATCACATAAAATAATAACACAGAGACACAAATTATTGAACAACGAATGCTCGCAGGTACTGAAAGCTAGTTCAAAGCCGCATTTTCAACTAATAGATAAACCATGTTCTCATATACAAAAATCCCAATCGTGTCGATTAAAAAAGTCTCAAAACTTAAGTTCACATTTTAATGTTTGATGAAGCAGAACTTTAAAAGTGTGCAGTGAATCTTGTGCTCACAACAGTTATTTTCATAATTATATTTACATAAGACTTATAAAGGAATTAAGAAGGTACCAAGAAATATTTTACAGTTCAATTTAATGATCATGAATGGTACGGAAGTTTACATAGGACAAAAAGAAATTGATATTATTTTTTGGCGAAATACTTAAACGCTTCTTTGCATTATATAGTACAGCTCTTCTATAAAAGCATGCAAAAAAAACTTTGATTGAATTGCTTGCTATGTTTGCTTGGAAGTTTTCAAACAATGTATAGGTAGGCGGAGTTTCAATACATACTGGGATTTGATTTGACAAATATAAACTGACAGGAATTGAAGTTAATGTTTATTGTCCAAACAAATTCTAGTATATAGTAAACAGACTACTTACCTGTCGTTTAAAAACACCCAAACAATCATAGCAAGCAATTTGATCAATAGTTTGCTTTGCATATATTTATAGAAGAGCTGTAAATTCTAAAAAAAAAAATTCTTGTTGTCATAGATGGTTAAATCCTCAACAAAATCTTAATAACTTTGTTGGAACGAATAAAGGTTTTAAATCAAATTTTCGTGGACTTTTTAGCTTCCACCCTGACGAAGCATGTTAGCTGTTCGTATTCTGTTGCACCTGACGCACGGAAACTTTCACATTTTCCTCTTCTTTTCTGAAATATTTTACCCAGCTCATACTTGACAGGATTGTTATCCTAGTAAAAAATGTAACTAATGAATTGAACACAAGTTAAAAATTCCACAATACTATATAATTCATTTTATGTGTCAATTTGTTCAAAAAAAGTCGAAAAGAAGAGAGTTTTTTAATGTCATGATTATCAGTCGCTTTCTAGATCTATGCTTAGCATTTATTTCAGATGACATGGACTCCTCACCCTGGTGACCCTGCTGTCTTTTATAACTTTATCCGTATACATATATTAATAGATAAACAAAAGGCTGCAACTGGTATTTTTGGATTTAAAATGATTCGTTGTAACGAGAATATTTGTGGTGAATGGAAACTGTTGGGTCAAAATCTTAAATTGCTTATAAATGTTGCTGGACCCAGTTTCGTTATCTGATCTGAATTTTCTGAAATGTGCAAGGTAGATAGACATTAGCCTTTTGATTTTTTTACTCGGTAAGTTTTGCCCTAATTGCTTGAACTATTGCAATATTAAAGCCGATTTCAATGAGTGTGTAGACAAAGGGAATATCTTTGGTTATCTTGCTTGCTGAACAGAAAAGTCACGGTTTAGCTAACAAGCAAGCTAACCAAAGATATTACCTTTGCCTACATACTCAATGGAATCGGCTGTAACTAAAAACTCGAATACATTTTAACAGACAGTGGTCATGTTTGTTGATGAATAATGCTTTTCCTAGATTCACTCTTGAAAAATCATTTGGTAACATTTGGTCAAGTAATTTCAGAAAAGATCTTTTTGTAATTGCGGACGCCAAGACAATACATGAACCTCACACAACCCCTCGACACATGTGAGCTTGTACATGATCTTATAGCGATTCGGGTTGATAACCAGTTGAAATTAAGCCAGTTTTTTGTGTGTGTAGATTTGTATCGTTTTATAAAAAAGAAGATGCGGTTTGATTGCAAATGAGACAACTATCCACAAAAGACCATAATGACACAGACATTAACAACTATAGGTCACCGTACGGCCTTCAACAATGAGCAAAGCCCATACCGCATAGTCAGCTATAAAAGGCCCCGATAAGACCCTGTAAAACAATTCAAACGAGAAAACTAACGGCCTTATTTATGTAAAAAAAAAATCTATATATTTTTGCTCTCCATTTTTATGCAAAACCTTTTACATTTTTATTTTATGGGTTATTGTTGAAGGTCGTACGATGACGTATGGTTGTTAACACATACTTCCTTTGGTTTCTTATGGAAATTTGTCCATTGACAACAAACATACACATCATCTACTTTATATAAGTATTGTAAAAATTACAACGTATTTTGGTGATCTTGCAAAATGATCGTAATCCCGAAAATCGTAAACATATTTTCTTATCTTAAGTTAAAAAGGGGCAAGAAGGGTTCCATTAACAGGCCAATAGATAAGATTACAGTTAATTTAAAAAAAAATAAAAAAATAGGGGTATTTTGTCTCTCATAATAACAGTAAATAGATTCACAACAATGTCAATTTCAAGAAAGCAGACAACAGTTAATTAGTCAATAACAGTACAGCATCAATGATCTTGAATATATGCCACTTTTAACTAAAATATAAAGGCACAGAACCAGGACATAGGAGCACAGAACCAGGACCGTTTTTCTTATCACCAGCACCGCGTCAGGACACTTCCGTTTAACGAACTTGCACGACTTTTGCAATGTAATATTGTTGTAATATACTTTGCATGGTACTAATGACGCATCAGAGAAAAATTAAGCAACAAAACAGTCGTTTTATTGCCGTTCTGATACAATGTAAACAAACCCACCAGCACAGAATCAGGACCCACCAGCACCTGACAGGACCAAATCACCAGCACAGAACGTTCTCTCGCAGGACAACCATACCCACCGTGATTATGAAAGGAGAAATAATTGATGATTGCTTTGACACATTATAATTGGACTATATTTATTGATATCCGAGCTTGATAAAGCATTCGGTCATTTAACTCAGTTACGGAGAGCACAAACGAAATAAGACATATATTAAGTAAACAAAAAACAAATACTAACATGCCAAGAGATAACCTGTACTATAAGCTGCTCCCTTATAAGAAGGCGCATTTATTCAATAAAGAGTTTTTCCTATGTGTTGTGTTTAACATTGACTGATTAATGATGTATAAAGAAAAACAAACAAACATATCGTCACCGAGGAAAACTCCAAACGAATAGACCCTAGTCAAATGTGTGTATAAGGTTGGTAATTTAAATGTTTCAATAAATAGTCTTGTCGTAGAGAAAATACCTGTGCGCCACTTGAGTGTTTAATTGACTAAAAAAAACATTTATTTTATCCTATCGTCATTTTTTATTTTATTTTAATAAAAATTCTAGTTTTCTTTTTCATTTTTGAATCTATATAAGATCATTGTTGAAAATAAGAAGATCAAACTACCCATGTTTCGTTTAACTTCACAAACAGCTTTATTTTTTGATGATGTTCTTTCTGTTAACCAACAACTTTTCTGATTGGGTTTCATCTACATGTATGTATCCCCCAAAACTAACGAAATAAGAGACTCGGCTGGAATTCCTGCGCCTCATTTTTAGACTTATACTAAGACATACACGGTCATTTCAGTACCATAATACATGACAAACGAGACAATTTGAATTTTTAAATTATTAATTTCTCCCATCAAAGTAGCAATATACAAACTTCACCTGCTTATGGGATCATTTTAAACAACTTATTCGATATTAAAGAGCTTGCAGCTGCTACTCAGACTTTGTAAAACGTAACCAGTGTCTAAGTAGAAAATTGACGACCCATTGGTATGTCCAGGAAGTCGCCTTTTCCTTTATTTTAAAGTTCATATAATGGTATCAAGAACTCAGTATCAACTTCACAAATATTCACAAGATGGTCTTGGAATACTGAAAATTCTGAAATTCTTGCGTGCATTTATCATTGCGATTTTGTCAATTTAGAAATAAATGCGATTTTAATTTTTACGATTTTGAGAAAAAAATTCTGATTATTCATAAACAATTTTTCGAAATGCGAGTTTAAATTACTGCGTTAACAACTCTGTCGCATTTTAAGCAATAATAAAAACATCGCATTAAATTCTGAATTTACAGTATATATAAAAAAAAAAGAAGATGTGGTATGATTTCTAGTTAGACAACTCTCCACAAGAGTCCAAATGACACACATAAATTAACAACTGTAGATCACCGTATGGCCTGCAACAATGACCAAAGCCCATACCGCATAGTCATCTATAAACGGTCCCGCAATGACAATTGGAAAACGATTCAAACAAGAAAAATTACGGCCTAATTTATATACAAAAAATGACCCCCAAAACAAATATGTTACACATCAACCAATGACACCCCCTAACCTAGGACAGTGGTGTAACAGTGCAACAAAAGAACTAACCATAAAAATCAATTCAAAAAGGCTAAGAGTAATGATCCGAGAGTATTCGCAGTTTTTAACATTAATTCAAAGCCGCTTACAACTAAAAACAACAATCATACATCTGAGACTAAATTATCAATCAGTAAACATCGAACATGCAATGGAAGTATATATTCTTGGTATTGACGGTGTTTATTATCATCTTGATAAAGTGCTATAGTATTTTTTTGTCTTTTTGAATGTTACTTTTACTGCGAAGTCTATTTTTTTGGATATCCATTTGCCCTGGCTTGGTACTTATACATCCTGTCAAAGTGTAATTGTGCTATAGTTGTACTGTTGTATTCCTATTTTGAAATGTTTATCTATTATATGTGTTTGTGTGTTTTAATTGCTCACACATCGTCATTAATATTATTAAACTTTATGCGACTTTTATACAATGAGAGGTTAAGCTAGCTATTAAACCGGGTTTAATTCAGCATTATCTACATACGAAATTGTCTGTGTCAAATTAGAAATGTGAAAGTTGTAATAGCTTAAATGTTATTCATTCGTTTGATGTTTCTCAGTCACTGGTTTTGACATTTGTTTGAGGACTTTCTGTTTGAACTTTTCTAGGAAGTCGGTATTTTTGTAATTATATTTTTTACTTGCATCCTATGTATCCTATACCAGATCTTTCGATGTAACTATATACAATGTTTGTGGATGACATTGGAACTTGAGAGAACAAAACGTCCACAAAACAATTACATGGTTTATATCTATATTTACAGCATCGATTCATCCACTCATACAACTCAGTGTTTCCAGCAGATTGGTATTAAAACAATGTAATTGTTTCAAAGGAGCAATCACAGTTGTGCAAATTGAAAAATTTAAGTTTAAGATAGGAAATCAGTGTCTATGTCAGAGGAATATTTATATGAATTATTGAATTTATTATTCAGGAAATAGAATTTGAAAAATCTTTTTCTGTGGAATCATTTTGGAACGGAAACTATCTCTGAAACGTGGCATTTAGAGAACTTTGAACAATTATGTAAGAAGCAATTCATGTTGAATAAAACCTAGTTATTGTAGTTTAGAGTTAAAACTTTCCAAAGTCAGTAAATGATTTGAAATAAAAAAAATATTTAAGTTTAGTTAGATAAAACATTTTTCCTTTATCGTATTGTTCCAAAAGCTTTTTCTTTAGCTGTTAAAAGTTAGACATGTAGCATTATGAGAGAATGTATATGGAGATAAATCAGATTGTAAAAATGTTTATTTATACATATGACAATTATAGTAGTCAATCAAGTAATGATGGGGATCATTTTTGGTTAGTAACCAACACACAGAAATACTGATTCAATACAAATTTGCTAATGCTTTATACAAATGAAATATTGAGATGTGACTTTAAATGATGATATTATGTTATTCATCTCCATTATAGGGGTCATTTTGTTGTATTTCGTCGGCTTTCGCTCAAAAACTGTCTGAAGAACGACTTACAGCTTTACAGATAAACTTGAATAACTTGAAAAAAGAGCAGCTAGATTATTTGTCAAAGACAAAATTTGAATGCCTTATGTTAACTATAGACATGCCGCAGAAAAACGAGGAGTATGTGGATATGTCAAAGGTCGGGTATGTATGCATTAATAGAATTAGTATCCAGGAATACAAGGACAGCGGTTATATTTTTATGGTTGAATTTAATGTGAAGGAATAAAAAGAAACAATTTAATAATTACAACACAAAGGTCAAACACATCTTGTACGTAAGCTGTATATAGCCTGAGTGTAGAAAAAAGTAAAATCACAAAAATACTAAACTCCCTTATCATGGCAAAATCAAACGACAAAACACATCAAAAACGAATGCAGTAAATACAGCTGAAGTGATGAGGACACTATATTATCAGGTTATGAGGACGTTTTTTTAAATGTTGAGAGCAGCACAAATGTTAACACTCTAACGGAAGTGGTATTTTGGGATATTTCTTTCAAAAGTATTCGCAGGAACTACATATTTGAGCATTCTGTAAATCGGTATCACGTATAGTGTAAGCATGGCAAGATGGTTTACGTTTTCACATTCATTGATTAATAACTTCCCTTTTAATAAATTATGAGTGGGATTCAGGTGTTTGCAGTTGACAGTTTTCTTGTTCCTTTAAAACAAATCTTTAGATATCAGCTGGTTAATGGAACTATTGAATTCAAATGGAAATCAATTTTGTCCCTCTTCGTGCCGACCCGTTTGTTTATTATAACGATGCTGACTTCATTAGAAACTTCTAACGAAGAAAGATAAGAAATTAGCAATATCCTTCAATTGTAAGTTCCGCTATAAAGATGATGTTCTCTCACTAAATGGTTCAAAATTTGGTGACTATATTGAACGAATATATCCAATCGAACTAGAGATAAAGGATACTACAGATACAGTTAGTCTGTTTCATATCTTGACTTACATCTAGAAAATGGCAATGAAAGAGGGACGAAAGATACCAGAGGGACAGTCAAACAATAAGCGTTGTTTGAAAACAAAAGTTTACGACAAAAGAGATGATTTCAGCTTCCAAATTATTAACTTTCCATTTCTATGTAGCAATATTCCAGCAGCACCGACATACGGAGCATATATCTCCCAACTGATATGATATTTCCGGGCTTGTTATTCCTATCGTAACGTCCTTGACAGAGAGTTGCTGCTCACAAGGAAGCTTTTTAACCAAGAGTTCCAAATAATGAAGTTAAAATCATCCCTTTGTAAACTTTTATGGACGCCTTCACGAGTGGGTTGACCGTTATGGAATAACCCGTTTCACAGATTATATAGGATATGTTCCTTATGTCGTAACTACAATCCCTTTCTCTTTTCACAAATGTGTCCTACCGCATTTGACGGTTTTAATAACATACGCAACACGACAGATGCCACCTGTGGAACAGCATCTGTTTTTGATCTGTGAGTTAGACTGCCGCATTGGTATCTTTCGTCCATCCTTTGTATTCATTTATCATGAGGTAGTGACACCTGTTTTTATTCATAATTAATGATAAGATTAAACACATTTTTAATGTTACATATCATTGCATTAACGTTGGGTTTTTTTTTATGTAAAAAGGTCATAAAAAACGTTTCTTAAAATTCTAGAAAATTATTTTCTTGCAAGTACATAATTAAAATTCATTTATAGGTCAAGTTGATTCTTTAGGAAGCAAACTTCAAGGTATTTTTTTTTTAGGTAAAAAAAATATAAAAAGAAGATGTGATATGATTGTCAATGAGACAACTTTTTTCAATAGACTAAATGACACAGAAATGAACAACTCTATGCCAGCACACTGCCTTCAAGATCACATCCCACACCACATGAACAGGTATGAATAGCCTCGCCATGATAAATGCAAAACAATTCAATCCATAAAACCAACGGCAAAATGTATGTACATTATAATGAACGAAACACAAACATGTTAAACAACATCCACTGAATTACAGGTTCTGTTTCTGTTGATTTTTTTCAGATTGAAAGACGCAATTGAATCTTATTTGTATGATCCCCCATATGAACATGAAGCTCCGACACCTGATTGGCTTCAAATATTTGTTAATGCTTTACCTGTGGACGGAGATTCTCGTCTGATTTGCTGTCATGTGGTGGAAACATGGGTCACATTTCATAAAACATTAGCTAACAAAAGGGATCAGATGTTATAGATAATATATAAACATGATATTTGCATTTATAAGTTTGACCGTCACATGTTTGTTACT
This sequence comes from Mytilus galloprovincialis, assembly GCF_965363235.1. Taxonomy (NCBI): domain Eukaryota; kingdom Metazoa; phylum Mollusca; class Bivalvia; order Mytilida; family Mytilidae; genus Mytilus; species Mytilus galloprovincialis. The sequence goes on from NC_134847.1 coordinate 39,867,044, forward strand.
GTATCATGTGTATATTGTCTCTTTTTAAGGGTGAATTCACCCAAAAATATTGTGAGTGTGTATATTAAGCATGACAGATTTGACATTTCAATGAGAACAAAAATATATATAGGTTATTGCTTGCAATATGAGTAAGACGATGTAGTTATTTGGTCTTAAATTTCTTAAAATGTCATGTCCAAACTAGGACTATGGCAGTTGTTAACAAAAAGTCTGTGTCTGGGTATGTTGGCGTTTGTTTTTGTAGTCGTTCAGTGTTTCTGGTGTTCCATTGTTTTGTTCTTGTGTTTCCCTCGGTTTTGGTGTGTGATCACGATTTGTTTTCGCAATACCAATATATGACTATTGCTGTATACTTCTGCTGCCTTCATTTAAGACAAGCTGTAAGATTGTTTATTATATATCACATACATTGATAGTGAACTAGAATTGTTTCATCCGAAAGTAAACGACCCTTAATAAGTGATTTTGTAAAATATGAACCATCAATAAAAATGTAACTTAGGGCTGGATTGTTTCTTTAGGAAAACTTCTATTGATTGTAACATTGTGTGTAACTATGTGTTTGCTTATGGCGAAAATTAAAAGCTTACCGGAATATCTAGTAATAACCTTCACGACATTTCTAATAAGGTTCACAGTTATCAATTACAGGTAACTGTAGATTCATGTTTGATATAAACTATTTCGCAATTTGTTATATATGCTGTTTATTTTCCAAGAATGTCAAATGCATTTGCTTATGAAACAAAGATTAAATAAGTATATGTCTTGTTAATCAAATAGTTTTGAAAAGTACAGAAGATGGAGAGAATTTTCATGTTATCGTGTTTGAAAAAAAAGGCATCATCCGAAATTTGTTCTATAGGTGGCTCTGTCATGAACCTCATTTTTGTATTTATATATTTTTGTTCTGAAAGGTTAATTAGTTATCAAAGATACCTAAGTTATAATTTAATACGCTAGACGATAGTTTCGTCTACATAAGACTCATCAGTGACCCTCAGATCAAAATATTTATAAAGCCAAACAAGTACAAAGTTGAAGAGCATTGAGGACCCAAAATGTTTTTTTTTCCAGTAGTATGTATTTATTTTATAGCTGGCTCTGTCATGAACCTCATATTAATATTGATATATTTTTGTTCTGAAAGGTTAATTAGTTATCAAAGGTACCTTGATTATGTTAGTCAAAAAACATAAAGTTTTGACACCAAAACCTCAACGCGCACTTGTGTGCAATACAATGTATGAATAGTATAATTGATGGCTATTGTAGTATCATAGACATTAGAACAAGCACGCAGAAAAAGTTCATTTGATAAATGATTGCCGGAAAGTAAGAGAAAGTTCATGTATACGTTACGATGATTCTCTTTTTTAACTAATATTTGAGAAAATATAGGTGGTATGAATTAGTGAAAATATTGATTTGAGTCTTGTCAAGAAAATTTATTTGATGAGACTGTCATCAAAGTGAGAGGGTTAACGCTATAAAACCAGGTTTATTCCACCATTTTCTACATTTGAAAATGCCTGTACCAAGTCAGGAATATGACAGTTTTTGTCCATTCGTTTTTTGATGCGTTTTGTTATTTGATTTTGCCATGTAATTATGGACTTTCCGAATTGATTTTCCTCTAAGTCAGTATTTTTGTGATTTTACTTTTTACCATTTTCCTGACTGAAAACGATCCGGTCATTAACATACAACGCTTTATTAAACTTTATTTCTTATTAATTTTTATCATACCTATTTCTCCATTTATCTACTCTTTCCTCAAAACATTAACCTCGTCTTCGTTTAGATTATGTTCTTTTTTTATTATTTTTTATTTTGGTAATATTTCCGATATAAATCATATATATTCCTATAGTCAGTGTCATAATTATTTTAATGAATCCATGCAAAATAGGTGCAAAAACGAAATATTCCTAAAAAACACGTGCATTATTTTTGGTAGCATATCAGTGATCAATACAACACCATTGAGTATCTCATAGTTTCGGATTTACATGTAATTGTACACATATGTATTGTACTTAGTTCCGATTAATTATGTTCGTCTAATAAGACAAAAGGACATCTGGTTTAAATAATAGTAAACAATAAACTTGACTTTAATTCAATTTCAAAAACATTGTAAAATCTCTTTTTTCACTTTACATGTAAATTTCAAGGAAAATGATGAAAATTTATTTGTAGTTTACAAGATTGATCGTTTATATAAATATACAGTGTTATTTTCCATTATTTAACGCGAGCGTACATTTTAAATGAATAAATTGAATGAAAACTACGGTTCCTTATTTGTGCATTGTGATCAAAAATTCGTATGTATAATTACTTTCATTTGTTTCCAACTCTGTCTTGAATTGTTCTGGTCGTACTATTGCAAATATTCAATTTCATGACTGCATCATGTGTTTCTATCAGTTTACCATAGTGCTATCACATGGTAAGATTAGAAATTAATGGTAAACCCTAGTTTTAAGTGTTTTGATGTCTTATCTTACCGTTTTAATTTATTGACATAACTGCACGACCCGATTTTCGATTAACAGTGGTAAGATAATCGTTGCAAAGAATCCTGCTCAAACTTTTGTGAAAGACGGTTTTAACTTTGAAGTGTTGTGAGAGTTTATGTTCTATGTTGAAGGCACTTGTATATAGTTACCTGCAATACAAGTACTGTTCCATTGAGTTTAGTTATATGTCTTCTGTTTCTGTCCCTGACCCATGTTTTCTGTATTTGGCATGTGTAGTGCATCATGACATAAAACATTGTTACATATACCGTGATGAACTTTCGTGCAGGACTGCTTTGTGTATTTTTGACATGGAATTCTTGACCAGAATATGACCTTTTGACTCTTGACCTATGCACTTTGGGTGTGTCATCATAATACAGTGTGTTCCTTTGTATATTACCCTGACATAAAAGTATAATTCTAAATTGACCTTGCTTCTGAATACAGTATGTAGCATGAAGATGTATTGTCATAAGATGGTGAGTCTCGTGGCACGAGAAACTTCATAGAGCTTGACCTTTGCCTTCATTGTACAACTTGTATATTTTGTTTGAATTATATGGAGAATTGTCTGATTACGCTCATACCACATCTTCTTATATCTATATTAGATATATAGATTGCCTAACAATTTAATTTTGACACATTATTTAGTATGTAAATTTAATTTAAGAATGTTTAAAATATTTACAAAATGATGAAAATAAACGCAATATTTCGCTAGACCAACTAGCTTTATCAAGCGTGCATCTATCCAGGTGAAATCGGATGTAGATGATAAGAAACGTTTGCAGCTCAATGTATATGTTGCACTTAGCTGCCTTGAAAATAAGAAAATATTGCAGGTCAATGTCTATGTTGCACTTGGATTTAGGCACTTATATTAGATATATAGATATATTTGTTAGTTTTGTGTACCACGATGACCCTTTCCTCAAAATCTGCTTTGTGTTTTTGTTTTGTCATGGAACTCTTGATCAGTCTATGACTTTTGGACTCTTGACCTATGCATATTGGTATGCAGTCCGCCTCCGGGTGAGGGATTTTCTCACTCACATTTACTGCTTCAGTAGCACCATGTGATAGATAATTCAAAATGTTTCAATCATTTTACCTTGGATTTCATTTCATGGACATGTAGATATAGGTAGTCTGCTTAAGCATCTTGAAAAATCACACAGAAGGTATACGCATATCAATAAACTGAACTCAGTGCGAAGAACCTTTAAAGTACACTTAGACATAGAGCTCAATCTAGTGAAACACTTTTTTATGCTGGTCACTGTCTGTTATCAAACTGCACCGCAATCCTGAAAAAAATATGCACGTTAATTCTAATAGAAGTAGAATCCAAAGGAAGTAAATAAACTGTTTACTGAAATAAATGTACAATATGTCTATGGGCCACAGATGCCCGTGCTTGTGAAAAAAACACAAGTAAACTTCCACATATAGATGCAGGATTCACGTAATTTTGACTGTTTTGTGACCATATGCATTTTGTATCAGTTTCAAAACAGTTGGTTGTGTCAAACTAAAGTTAAAGAAACAGAAACAACAGATTTAGCATTGCTACGTGTTGATATTTGTATCATTAGTACTCGTTCCAACTTCTTATATCTAATAACTCATGAACAGTAACACCACCCAATATCGACCTTGATAGATATGTGTTATGGGGTAATAAGCATTACGTATAAGGTTTATAACATTTGATTGAGTTAAACTTATTAAAAAGAACGAAAACGAAAAATTCAGCATTTTCTATGTTTTTAAAGGAACATGATAACTCATGGACGGTAAAAGTGATGCTACCAAATTTCAAATTTAATCTTTTTTATGTGGAAATAAGCATTGTCCCAGGTTAGGGAGATGGTGGAGATCCAGCTAACATGATCAACCCCGCCTTATTAGAGAATTTTACGTTTCAAACGAAACTTACGTACGTAAACGCAAGTGACTTAGGCTTACAATTATACGGACTTATAAGACATAAATTATTTTGTGTTTGTCTCCCTTCGCCGGTTTCAGCATCCTAAATTTCAGTCGGATAATTTTCTTTTAATTCTAAATAACATCCCTGTACGGAGCAAGGACCGTTCGATCATATAGGGGGAGGGGGGAGGGGTCGTGCTGTAAATTTAAAGAGAAGATATTTCAGCCCATAAGATAAATTTAAAAACAAAATTTCCGAATCAATATCAACCCCCCTTCCCCCGAAAAATTAAATGATCGACTAACAAAATCAAAAATGGCTGCAAAACATGTTGTTTGGAATATAGATAAAATCACGCTGACAAGCAATGACAGAAAAGGCTCAATCGAAAGTTCTCCAAAAATGTTAAAAATAAAACAAATTTATCCATGTACCCCCTCCCCTAAAAATAAAAGGGTTGCTTCCTTATCAAAAACATGGACATGCATTTAGCTGAACGAAAGTAAAATGTGTACAAAAGTAAGAATATAACACATTTACAGAAAAAAAAATTACCACAAAGTTTTTTTGGTATCTTTGTTTTTGTAAGTCAATATTTTCCATTCTTTTAATCTGTCTTCCGTTTTCTCGGGACGGAGGGAATTATCGACCTCACTATACAAAATTTATAGGTCTTCTTCGAACTGTGCACAAAGCTATTCCACTATCTGACTATACCTCATAAGGTCAGATCAAGTAAAATAAACGATACTGTAGTTTCATCGGGAAATCGGAGGAGTAAATCGGTTTATATGTTACAGTTCATAAGTAACAGACCGACAGGTTGACACTAGAAAGGTTGACAGGTTGACTCGAAAAAGGTCCACAATGTTGACAAGTGTTAAGGTCGACAAGTTGACAGGTCGACATGTTTAAAATTCGATATAGCATGATAGGTCGACAGGTTGGCAAGTGTAAAGGTTAAACGTCGTGTGAAGTTGAGTTATGTGTTTGACTTGCAAAGAGAAGGGCTGTATTTATAAATGATTCTGATGAAGAATAAGATGTTCCTACGGTTGCAGAATAAAGTCATGCAAGATTTGTTTAAATTTCGTTCTTAAAAGATAAAATTGTAAACATTTATAAATCTTTTTTGTCCATTTTTCAAATTACAGTCCTTGTGGTTAAATAAGTAAGGACGGGTCCTTTTCATTTTTTTAATGCCAACTTGTGTAGGTGAGTGAGACTTTAACAGACTCAACTAATATACATAACAGCAAGGACTGTGATCTGAAAATTGAACTGTATAAACTGAAAAATCTAAAGTTTTCAGTTCGATTTGGTCGTTTCAGTCTGATTATTAATAATCAGTTGCAAGTTTTACGTCGTCACTACGAAAACATTTATGTGCATCAAGTTTAATTTGGAATAAACAAGTTAAATAACTGAAACCTTTGTCTCATGATTATATGACTTGAAACACAATAATTGTTAGATACATCGTCAAAAAAAATATATACTGAACATTAATGATATGTATTATCTATTAAAAAAACATATGACTCAGAAAATAAAATAAACTTAAAACCTAAAAAAAGTCAAAGGCCAGGGTCATGGAATTCTGTGCATCAATTTCAGTTGAACAGAAGGAAGTCAAAGATCGTATGTCATACTCGGTAGTGTGCCTGCATGCAGACCATCCAAGCTTACTAAGTACATGATGTACAACAGATAAAAAGTTGCAAATAATTTACTCATTGGCTGTACGGGTGCGAGTCTGTGATTGGATATTGTTTTTCTTCGGAAAAATCGAAAGATTATGGGAATATTACAGAAAAGGAGACAACAACTGTTTTTCCCTTTTTATTCTGGAATCCCTCTTTTTGAAATTTCTGGATCCGCCCCTTTTACTTATCTACCACCATAGAACCACGATTTTGCTATATATGCAAGTTTCTTGTAGTCTGTATGATCATGAAGCAGATTTATGAAAAAGAAGATGTGGTATGATTGCAAATGAAACAACTCTCCACAAAAGACCCAAATGACATAGAAATTAACAACAATAGGTCACACCGTACAGCCTTGAAAAATGAACAAAGTCCATACCGCGTAGTCAGCTATAAAAGGCCCCGAAATGAAAATGTGAAGCAATCCAAACACGAAAACTTACGGTCTTATTTATATAATAATAAATGAACGAAAAACAAATATAAAACACATACACAAACGACAACCACTGAATTACAGGCTCCTGGCTAAGAACAGGTACCGTACGCATATATACATACATAATATGGTGGGGTTAAACAATTTAAGTTAGCGGGATCTCAACCCTCCCCTAACCTGGGACAGGGGTATAACAGTACAACATAAGAACGAACTATAAAAATCACTTGAGAAAATATAAACTCATCAGATGGACAAAAATATAAGTGGATGTGGCCGGGTACTTGTACATCCCAACAACAAAAAGACACTAAGAACAGATCTAAGAGTACTGACGGCTAGTTCAAGGCCACTAACAACTAATAAAATAAGCATGCATATAAAACTAGTCTGATAGTTATCAAAAGTACCAGGATTATAATTTTATACGCCAGACGCGCGTTTCGTCTACATAAGACTCATCAGTGACGCTCAGATCAAAATAGTTAAAAAGTCAAACAAATACAAAGTTGAAGAGCATTGAGGACCCAAAATTCCCAAAAGTTGTGCCAAATACGGCTAAGGTAATCTACTCCTGGGGTAAGAAAATCCTTAGTTTCTCGAAAATTTCAAAAGTTTTGTAAACAGAAAATTTATAAAAATGACCATATAATTGATATTCATGTCAACACCGAAGTGCTGACTACTGGGCTGTTGATAGCTACCCGAATTAAAACAACAGAAATTTTAAACAAATCAAATATGCTGCTTAATGCAGCTTTGATTGTCACTTATGCATAACTTAGTTCCAATATTTAAGGCAATGCAACAGGCAAAAAAATATAAAGATGACTATTTCCAAAAACCTTACTTGACATGATTCACCTGCCATGGTAATGCATCGGTTTGATTGACAGCTTAGCTTGTACAACAATGCTATGTGACAGTCTATTTCTAAACTTTATGAGCTGATCATGGTAAAAGGGTCCAACAATCTTGAATCAACCCATGCTTCGTTGACATAAATGTTAGAGATATTATAACCCATTCTGCGTAATTTGATACCGTATCTTGTATTTGATAACCTTCATGTCGGCTTGGATTTTTTTGTCAAAACGCCGAACTTTTCTCTTCAAGAGACAGCCTTCTTTTTTCAGAGTAATTACCTGTCCCCGGCGATGCTTCGAGGGGTAATAGTAACACAATGATACCTTCAATCCTGTCTGTTCGTTGGTCTGTCCGTTCGTAACACTCCTGTTGGCACTCTTGAACCTACATCCTTCAAGGACTTCTACACATGAAACATGGCAAATGTATAACACAGCGATACGTATTTTTTTCACTTTCAATAATCAACTTTCCAAGGAAAATAAAATTGAGAATGGAAATGGAAAATGGCAATCAAATAAAATAACTCCCACACGGAGGCGTCCTTCAGCTGGCCATGTTTTCAAACTACTTTTCTTTATAGGATATGGCACACACGACACAGATCATTCATTGAAAAAAAAGAAAAGCTGGGTTATCAATAAGGCAAAAAAAAAAAGTAAAGCCCTTACTCATTTAAAAGGCAATCAAATAAAATAACTCCCCCCTCCCATTTTCAATTTTCCCATAAGAAATGCATTAAAAATAATTATTCGACGTCCTTCAAATTCTCGCTCGCAAATTATCATTATTCCAGCCAAACAATTTCAAAGTATATACAAGTGGCACATGTGAACAAAAATTGGCCTTTTGATATAAAACAAATATATACTCTGAGTCTCGCTCGTGGAATACGCTATATTAAATAAATTTGAACTAAACAGAGAAAGGGAGACAAACAAAATTTTACAACTACCAAGTTAAGGTGTATAACGTACGTCAAAATATACGATTTTTGTTTAATTCAGAAGTTAAATGGTCAACGGGAGATAACAATGAACATATTTTTCAAATGTTAAGGTTTGTTACGTTTAAGTTCGTCAAAAACTTAAAATTCTCTAATAAGTATGCATGTGCCTGTCGCAAGTCAGGAGCCTATACATTTGTCCGTATCTTTTCTCGTTTGCATTTCGTTTTATCGTGTGTTTTTCTATGTTGTGATGTTATACTTATGTTTAATTCCGCTGCAAATGTTTGCACCTGTCCTAAGTCAGGAATCTGATGTACATTGGTTGTCCTTTGTTTATGTAATTTATACGTGTGTCTCGTTTCTAATATAGATTAGACAGTTTGTATTTTCCCGTTTGAATGGTTTTTTTTACACTAGTAATTTTGGGGCGCTTTATAGCTTGTGGTTCAGTGTGAGCCAAGGCTCCGTGTTGAAGGCCGTACATTGACCTATAATGGTTTACTTTTATAAATTGTTATTTGGATGGAGAGTTGTCTCATTGGCACTCATACCACATCTTTCTATATATATTTGCTCATTGTTGAAGGCCGTATCGGGACATATAGTTGTTAATTTCTGTGTCATCTGGTCTCTTGTAGAGAGTTCTTCTTTGGCACTCATGCCACATTAGGTGGAGGGTGTGGATCCCGCTTGCATGTTTAATCCGCCTCATTCTGTTTGTATGTCCCAAGTCAGGAGACTGTAATTCATGAATTGACGTTTGTTCATGTGTTGCATATTTGTTTTTGTTCATTTTTTGTACATAAATTTGTCCGTTTCTTTTCTCATTTGAATTGTTTTACATCGTCATTTCGGTGCCTTTTATAACTGACTATGCGGTATGGACTTTGCTCATTGTTGAAGGCCGTAGGGTGACTTATAGCTGTTAATTTCTGTGTCATCTAGTGTTTTGTGGAGAGTTCTTATTGGCACTCATGCCACATCTTCTTTTTTATTTTGTGTATAAGTTTTGTAGTATTTGGTTGAGGCAACTAAAGTTAAGAAAACGGAACCCTTTTTTTTTGACGTTCGGGACGAACGGACTAGAGTAACTCTTTATGCCCCTTTACTATGGTACCAACACAGAAGTTCTGATTATTGTGCTGGTGCTACTCATCCCACTAGCACTGTCATTAACACACACACAATTTTATTATAAAAATATTCAATTTTAATTTTGATTTGATTATTTTGGGCCTATAATGATTATATGCATGCCTTTCACAAGTAGTATCAAATCTGACATTATTACAAAGCAGCTATTCATTCGAACTCTAAATGTGCAATCAAATATATATGCAACTGGTCAAGTGGCTAGATGCATATATCGTTGGCCAAATGAACGACAGGTCCTAATTTTGTTGTTTAAAACTTCTAGAAATATTAACGGAAATAAGTGAATTATATGTGTATGATGTCTCTGATATACTGTATATTTCGTTTTATTTTTGAAATCTAAACGATGCTTATTTTTATCCAGTTTCCTTATCAAAATTATTAGAATGAGAAAATAAATACCTTTCTACAGCTCCTTTTACCGTCGATACTGAAATGTTTAATGTTATAAAACAATTTTAGCGTCTTTGACCTACTTTATCTTTTTATTCGGATGCTTGTGGTTATCTTCTCCAAGTTCAACGGGTACATTAGAATAATCTAGAATAGAACCCAGATGGAACCAAGAAGTCGGGTTGCTATAACCAAACAACCCGGATGTTGAACCAGTTATCGTGGTTTCGAACCAAATAACCCGGATAGAACCAAGGTTCAGAACCAAACAACCCAGATTGAACCAAGGTTTAGAACCAGAGTGCCCGGATAGAACCTTATTGCATTCGGAGTTCTCATGACTTTTTATACCTTCAACGTTTTTTCCAAATCATTTATTTATTTAGTATATTTATATATAATTTTATTATTGTTTCGTATAATTGAAACTTTTGCACTTGCTGAATTTAAAGAAAAAATAGTTTTCAGTTTATTTTCCGTTTTAAGTTAAATATTCTCGAAAAAATATCCAGTATGATAAATGTTTACAATAAAACTTGTTTTTAACCGTTTAAATAAAAAAAAATCAAATGTTAACGAACATTGAATAATGTGGAAATTATTATTTTTCAAAACACTTTTATTTTACCTTTTGCTTGAAATGGCTCGTATTTAATGTTCAGTTTGATGTATTATTATCTTGAACGTATCCGATCGTAATGAAGAAATGTTAATATGGTTCATTAGTACATCTTTGTTATATATAACCAAATACGCGTATGATTCACTTCACAACAATCTTATTGTCAAACCAAAATCCGTATATTAATTAAAATAATTACCTATCTTTCATTACAAACCTAGAGAAACATAACACATTTTGTTTATAACATGAATTTATCATTAACCTGGCTAAACATATTTTCCCCCTAAATATGAATTAAAACAATTGTGGTCATAGAAATAATAAACTCTTATGTTTATAATATCTATATAGTGAAATATATCTTAAGAATAAAATCTGTATATTAAAAACCTTTAACCGGGTTATAATTAGGGGGACAATACAAAACATTCATTTTTGTTAAAAGTAAGATATTCATACATTTGAAGTATCTTGAATGACAAAATTTTTCTATAATTAACAAAAGAAGTTACAAGAATAAATAATACATCATTCTTGTACCTATGTAGTTACAACAGGTAGATTAACTTTTCATTCCCCACCTAGTGGCATTATTTTTCTATCTGTGCACTCTTACATCTGTGCGTCCCTTTGTCTGTCTGTTCCGCGTCAGGTTAAAGTTTTAGGTCAAGGTAGTTTTGAATGTAAGTGAAGTCAAATCAACTTGGAACTTAGTACACGTGTTCCTTATGATATGATTTGTCTACTTTTAATGCGTAGTTAGAGTTTTGATCCAATGCACATGGCAATTAGTTATGCGAGTGGGGGTATCCGTGTACAATTTACACATTCTTGTTGGAAACAAAATGTGTGCTGTTACTACAATCAAACATTTGTAGATGTACTACGAATACTGATAGAGAAATTTAAATATACAGTTAAATTGTTTCAACTATTGACGTTGATAAGTCAATAAAGTTAATTCTATAGTGTTTAACAAACCGATTTAAATTTACTTCTTTTGTTATTGATTTGAATCGATACAAAATAATTAGATTTGGTTGAGAAGTGTTTTTGAAGAGCAATAATCATTTACCCTTCTAACACATTGGAAATGATAAAGGAAAATTATCCGGTTCGATGTTTCCTTAAATTAAAAAAAAAAAAAACAGGTAACCATTATTTAAAAATATCTACCAAATAAAGTGAAAAGCCTAATTCCATATAAATAATTCAAATAACTGCGAGTGCAAGATTACATAACTGAGAAAGAATAGATAGAAATGTCCAACATTGGGGTGCAACAGTCAACATGTAATATTTTTTTTTCAAATGCAATTTTATCAATACCATACAACCTGAACAATATTTAAATATTTGTAGATACTTGGTGCAAAATTTTGTCTATCACGTTACCCTTTTGGAGAAAAAAATAAAATTTGAAAACAGAAATCTACCTCTTAAAATGCTTTTATCTTTTTAAAAAAGAACAATATGTTAGTTTACAAAATTACATTTCACTTTAAACTCAGCTGCTTTCTTCATCCATATTTCTCTGTTTGTAATTACGTAATTCCTTTTCTTTTGTAATCGCGTTGTACTAAGCTTTTTATACTTTCAAAAAAATATAACAGTAATCAGTGTCATAAATATATAAAATGATACAAAAGGATGTAATTCTAAATACTACTCAAAATCATTGAAATCAGACTTCCGATCAGCATGATCAATACACAATATATAGTTTTACACGTTTATCGCCACCCCTTCCAACATCCCCTTCTTTTAGATTTTGTCCATTTCCTTTAAATTTGGTTTATTTATTGTTAATGTGTCTTAATTTACCGGATTATAATGGTCAAATATAAACCAGTGTGATACAATGATTTAAATGATATTGAACAATAAATTTAAATGCATGTAGCAATGTGTAGTTTCAATTTCTAAAACAGAAAATGAAATACCATTTGCATATTCCTTTCTTACAAACAGGCAAAATATTTTAAATCGTGATTATGTTCTCTCTATGCTATATGGTGAAATACACGGCTTTGATTTCAATTTTAAAAAAATATGTCCCAACTCAATTGTTAATTCTGTTGTATATTTTCGCATGTGCATGTAGTAACTGAAATATATTTTTCAGTTTGATCAATGTTATTGATGAAAATGTCAGCTCTATTCTTTTTAAACAGAAACCAGGATCCAAAAGAACTCACCAGTCGAATCAAACAGGTAAAACGGTTAAATAAAGTATAGAGCATTGCAGACCCAATATTCAGAATTAATTTGTTAAAAACATCTAAACATTATTAATAAAAAAATATACAGTCTAGTGTTTATATTATTATATTCAGGATTTTGGATTAAAATCAATAGACCAAAACTTACCTGTATTATTACTGATCTATGTTTACACCTTATACATTATATATCAGTATTGTTAAAACTTTTGCACCGAAGAAGGCCATGTGTTGAGCCGAAATATTTGAAAAGTATTGTATAATTTATATCATCTGTTCAGTTTTTCCATCTTTGTGCGATGATATTCAACACTTTTTAGTGTTTTGTTTTCCATCTATTTATCGGTATTGTTACACAATCTTTTAGACTCGTATATATTTTTAATACCTATACCGAATCGAAGAAAAGTTTTGTAATACGATTGTAAATACAAAGTCAAGATGATCAAATGCGTAATAAAGAAAGAAAAACTTTAATATGTTGCAGTTCCATATTACTATGTTTATAATCAATTTAGAAAAAAAAGATAATAAAAGATACACGAATACTTTCTTTTCAAATAATCAATTTAAGAATTATTGAAAAAGAGACTCAATACAAATGTATGAAACACCATAAATATTTTGTTTGCAGTGGAGAATCCATTCCACGTGTAGAGTATACGGAGGATGAAGTAAAAACATGGTAAGTTATTACGAGATTTCCATCAAAGGTCATAAATCGATTGAGAGAAAACAAAACCGGTTTACAAACTAAAAACGAGGGAACCACATCAACTATAAAATGAAAACAACGTCATGACAGAACACAATACATGACAAGCTTGCATGCCAATCACTCGATAAGGACAGTTATAGTTCATTTAGTGAAGTCGAGGTATAGATACTTTAAAATATATTTAGTTTGACGAGTGGAAGAACTCCTAGAATATAACATTATCAAAACAGCAGAAAATCAAATCTCACATTTCACGGTATTCTATTTTTTTTCCCTTAGTTTCATAACACTTGAACATGACATCAAAAGTCAACACATCAACACAAGAAAGCCATTTGTTACAGGAAAACCATATTTCTAAATAGTCTTTTAAAATCATTTTGATGGAGACGTCTTCAATAAAAAACGATCGAAAAGAACTAAAGATGACATCTCAAGCCATATAACCAATACCTTTAATAGAAAATGATCGTTAAAACGGTAAATGGTCGTTATGATCAATACTGCAAACGTTCGTTAATACGTCAAATTTAATAAATAATTGAAGACAAATCATGAGGGACTGAACATAAAATGATAGCATGCATACATTAACATCTTTGGCAGAGGTTACACTAATAATATCTGGCTACATGAATTATGAAAAGTATTTTAAATATTGTTTTGCATTTTAATAGGAACGCAATCTATACCAGATTAACACCATTATATCCGAAACATGCTTGTAAGGAGTTTCTGATAGCATTTCCACTTCTACAGCAGAAATGTGGATATAGTGCTGATAACATTCCACAGCTGGAAGATATATCAAACTTTCTGAGAGGTGAGCAAGTTACGATATCTTATTTAGTAAATTACTAAATTAGGTAGATATTTTGTTTAGAGAAGTGGAAAATATAGCGATTTTGGTGGTTACTTTTAATTGGTGAAGTATTAAAAGCTATGACAAGCGGACTATATCCATTGTCTTCTGAGTCACAAACCTGCTATAGCCATAATATAATAATGGCATATGTAAAACTTTCAATAAGATAATTTCAACTTCAATGTAAAGAACTCTTGGTTCCAAAGCTCCTGGCTCTTAACCAAATCTTTACTTCAAGGAAAGCATGATAACTATTGCAAGCAATCGAAGGTAGCAAAACATGTATACTCAATATACAAGTACGGATATACGTTACATTAAACAACTATGTTTTATGGTGCATTAAGGAATGCAGATAAGAGACACCGTTAGTATCAGAAAATGATATTCGTTAAAACTCAAAATACACGAACAATAATCAATAATTCATATTTTTCTTAGAATGATTATAAAACGTCTTTCGATTTCATCCGTTGAATGTGTAAAATTCAAGTCTAGAAGTCATTGTGTATTCATTTGAAATTCGCTTGATTTAAAAACCATTACCATTCTTAGATCAGTACTTTATTTCTCTTTTCCCTTTGAAAGAATTTGTTGTGTCTTGTAACAATATGCCGAGTTAGCCATTTCCTACTCATTTTTAAAGATCATTCTTATGCTTTGATATAACACCACATGTTTAGGTGAGGGAACAGTCATGAGTCTTTAATTTATTGGTTGCTGTCTGTCTTGATGTTGTTGGTTTTTTTTTGTTTTTTATAACCTGAAATCAGGTCTAATTAGTTGTTTAAAAATTTATCCTGTTAGATTCACTTGTAGTTTAATATTTTGTAGAGTTTTCCTCTATTAATAAAGGCTGAATAAGGACCCGTAGTCATTGAAACCATCGTCCTTATATACCACACTATATCTCCTTTCCTAAAACTAGCAATATTGTTAGTAAAGTTTCTTCTCTGAAACATGAAAGAGATAGAAAGAGAGAGAGAGTTCATAATTTTATTGCACCAGCAAATACTTATACATTGATATCATTTGTTTTATTCAGATCGTTCCGGATTCTCACTACGACCAGTAGCTGGTTTGCTATCATCTAGAGATTTTCTGGCAGGTTTAGCTTTTCGTGTCTTTCATGCAACTCAGTATATTAGACATGGTTCGAAACCACTATATACACCCGAACCGTATGTATTTTCGTACTCAAAATATCAATGAATGTACAAATCTAAACATGAGACAACTATAGATTCATATATCTATACGAAATCTTTTTTTTTTGTATCATTTTAAGAGAGTAATCAATTCGTGTTATTGGCGACTCAAAACACATGCATGCAGTGCATAACTTATTATAATTCATTGTAACCATAGTTGTCAGCGCTTATATGTTGACTTGACTTATCATTGATATGAACAAACTTGACAAAATTGAATATTTAAGAAATCATAAAGTTTAGACCAGGAATCTATAACGTCGGGTGTATGTTGCTAAACCTTTCAGAAATTTGGGTCCTCAATGTACTTCAGCTTTGTACTATATTTGGCCTTATTGTTGGTTTTCTTTTCGAGCGTCATGGATGAGATTTTTTTGTAGACAAAACTCGTGTCTTTCGTACACAATTTAATCATGGTGTTATGATTAGTTTACACACTCTAACTTTAAAGCCTTACTTCTTTAAAAGATAACGTATGAAAACAGAAGCATATAGAGGAATACTTGAAATATTAATTAGATACTTTGTTCCTTAAATGTATGATTCCTTTACTGGAAATCTGGTTAAACCGACGATAATTCTGCATCATTATATACAGTCTTCGAAATCATGGAGCATACCCTGATGCATAGGCGTGGTCCCTTTATATAGATTTGTGATAGTTAATAGCGATTTCTGTTATTTCAGCTCCTCATATTTTTGTGTTTATGTCAGACGCTCACAAATGTTTTATCATAATTTCAATGAAAAGTAAAGTATGTCAAAACACGCAAAAATGGCATTCACGAAATAGTATCATTGGCTGGAGATTTTGAATCTGCACTGGTAAACATTCAAAATAAAGTAATTCGAAGGTTAAGTAATATCATTTTTTTAAAACTCACGAATTGTGACTGCTTTACCAATAGTTATCAAAGGTACCAGGATTATAATTTAGTACGCCAGACGCGCGTTTCGTCTACATTAAACTCATCAGTGACGCTAAAATCAAAATATTTATAAAGCCAAACAAGTACAAAGTTGAAGAGCATTGAGGATCCAAAATTCCAAAACGTTGTGCCAAATACGGCTAAGGTAATCTATGCCTGGGACAAGAAAATCCTTAGTTTTTCGAAAAATTCAAAGTTTTGTAAACAGGAAATTTATAAAAATGACCACATTATTGATATTCATGTCAACACCGAAGTGTTGACTACTGGGCTGGTGATACCCTCGGGGACGAAACGTCCACCCCAGCAGTGGCATCGACCCAGTGGTGTAAATAGTTATCAAAGGTACCAGGATTATAATTTAGTACGCCAGACGCGCGTTTCGTCTACATAAGACTCATCAGTGACGCTCAAATCAAAATATTTATAAAGCCAAACAAGTACAAAGTTGA
Organism: Mytilus galloprovincialis; assembly: GCF_965363235.1. Lineage (NCBI taxonomy): Eukaryota > Metazoa > Mollusca > Bivalvia > Mytilida > Mytilidae > Mytilus > Mytilus galloprovincialis. Next base: position 39,884,045 of record NC_134847.1, read on the forward strand.
AGAGCATTGTGGATCCAAAATTCCAAAACGTTGTGCCAAACACGGCTAAGGTAATCCAAGTCAGGAAGATGACGGTTGTTATCTATTAGTTTCATGTGTGAGCTTTTGATTTTGCTTAATGGGGACTTTCTGTTTTGAATTTTCCTCGGAGTTTGATATTTTTGTAGTTTTACTTTTTAAGAACTTCTATTAGTTATGTCCAAACCATTTCTTACCAAGTGATAATATATAGACAATTTTAACATAATGGGTTCTTAAAACTTTTAATACTAAATGGATTATGAAGCATAATGAGTTTATTCCGTTTCTCTTCGTCGTTATTAATGCTTAAAAATTGTGATCATTGTGTTTTAAATTAGCTTTTAAATTAACAGAGACGTCTGTCATGAGTTGCTAGGTCACGTTCCCATGTTTGCAGATCCTGATTTTGCACAGTTTTCACAAGAATTAGGATTAGCCAGTTTGGGAGCTTCAGAAGAGGATGTTAAAAAACTTGCAACGGTATGTTAGATTTTTCAATGTACTAAATGACATGTTTAATCATATGTTTGGCAGAATACTTTTGTTTGATTCAATTTTCCACCTTTGCCATATAAGTGGAGATAATTCAAATGTAAGGGCAGATAATTCAGATTAAGTTACTTTTCAATAGAATGTGTTATGAACTTTCCTATTTTATTGTGTAGCAAGAACACACGTAGCAAGAAACGAGTCCCGTGACCCCATATTGTTACTATGGTATTCATATAAAACTGGTATGATTTGTGAATGAATTGAGACATTTGAAGACACCCTATTTTAATTGATGATGTGTCTCCCTCTGTTTTAGTTTGTAATCCGAATTTGTTTTCTCTCAACCGACTTATGACTTTTGAACACTGGTATACTACTGTTGCCTTTTATCTATTTGTAGTCGTATGAATTTCATATTTAATAAATTTGATTGTAGCTCTACTGGTTCACAATAGAGTTTGGGCTCTGTCGAGAAGGAAAAGAGGTGAAGGCATATGGTGCTGGAATTCTCTCTTCATTTGGAGAAATAGAAGTGAGCATCTATATATTTAAAATTTAGAGACACAATTAAAGGGATATGAAAAAATACCATATGTATTTAACTGAAACGTAAAATGTTTTTAGGAATACGACATCACTGTTCGTAAACATTCAATAGTAATGGCGTCGACTCAATTGTAACAAAATCCCAAAAAGAAGAGCCTTTATCATTTCACTTAAGTGTTAACACAATATAAGTATTTGAATAATTGCAAAGATTATTTGCTAAAAATTCAAGATATTGTACGTAATATTTAATTGTCAAGTAGATACTTTCGTCAGCTAGTAGACGTTTTCTTCTATCATATTTGAAAAAAGTACGGTTTATACAACTTAGGCGGTAATATCCAAGTGCCCGCTTAATTGCTCAATAATTGTTATTAATATATTCACAGAAAGATTTCGATTATTGAATTTCTGAAAACATTATTTTTCAATATTCCTTGCACAAGTTAAATCGACTTTACTAAAACGTTACATTTACCTAATATTGGATACATTAGCCTATGATGACATTTATAAGACAGACACGTGGGTCTATTAGTCTTTCTCATATTCATTTTTAAAAAAGATTTATTGGATTTAGTGATTTACCATTTCAATCTGTGTTTACTATTTAGTACTGCCAGACAGATGAACCAGAGAGACGACTTTTTGAACCAGAAAAGGCAGCTATTCAGGAATATCCTATTACTAGATTTCAACCAATTTACTATGTTACTGATTCGTTTAAGTCTGTTAAAGATAAAATAAAGTAAGCAGTTGAGAGATAAAATATTATCAATGTAAAGTTTTGGGAAGTGTTAAATGTACATGTTATATGATCATTCAAAATTATGTTTTACCAACACTCCCCTTAAAGAAAATATAAATCACTTTTGAAATTGCAATTAAAACAGCACTACCGCTACGCAAATACTGAAACTTATCTGAAAATATATATACGATCTGCAAATATTTGTAAATTATTTGCATTAGATTGAACTTAAATTTCCATCAGTAGCACATTCTATTAATATTAATGCAACACATTGAGATATTACAAAAAGAAAGAAAAGAAAAACAATCGAAATACCTTAATCTGTATGATTTGCATTAGGCAAACACAGGATCTGATACATGTCACACTCACAGGTAGAAGGAAAGGATGGAAAGTGAAACAACATGAACAAGTTTCTGCATAACATAAAATCATAAGAGTTCGTGGTTGTTCTTTGTGTAGTATCACATTCCCTCATTATGTTTTATTTAGAGATTACGCATCAAAGATTCCTCGCTCATTTAATGTGCGTTACAACCCTTTCACCAAAAGGATAGATGTCATCGATGGCACAAAGGGAGTGGTTACTCTAGTCAAAGAATTGCAAGGTATAAACATAAGATTAAGTTTTATGTGGTTGAAGATTAGCATTTTTAATTAAGAGATAGATATGATATTTTGTAGTAAACGAAAAACAAAGAAATAAAAAATCACCGTGTTTTTCTTTGATTTCAAACTTCATTAAAACAACAAAATGATCAATGCAATTATGCAGCTATACGAAAACCCTTTTCAGAAATTGACAAACCAGATGATAATGCTTTCAAACCATAAGCATTGATATGTCTATCGCGTATTATATTTCTGTTAAGACGATTATTGTATTTTATGAACAAATGTGTGGTTCGAAGATGAAATGAACAGTTTGAAAAAACCTACCAGTTTTGTGTAACTGAAAGCATGCGAATGCATGAATTCTATTATATATATAGGGCATTCATTATCAATGAACAAATCAAAATGGTGACATACCAACAGATAACAATATTCCTTACTGAAAATGATCAAGTTTCAACTTCATATGCCACGCTTTAATTTGCTTCGGTCGAGCTATACAAGTTTTGAATACATTTACTTCGGTACTTAACTGATATATAAAAAAAAACTTGAAAAATCCCCCTGCCACAGGTCGGTGGTTCTATCCGAGCACTCCGTAATTATTCGTAAAAAACATAATATTTACGAAATAACCAGCAGTGTTGAAAAGTGGCATATACAACAATCCATTAGTCTAGAATTACCCGTTGCAACATTAAGAAATTATTAAGAAAATAAGCGAAAAGACTGATCTGCCTGAATTGTTCACTCTTTGGAGGTAATCATTTGGTTAATAGCTCATAAAGTGGCTACGTATTTATGAAACACTGGTTTAATCTTTACTAAGGGAGGTAGCTGAATAACACTCTGAACGAACACGATCAATGAAATACTCTTTTATTTATACTTATCAAAGTAAACAAAATTCACATATTAGACACTCTAAACAATCAGATATAATTTATGTAGCAATAGAGTTTACGATTTACCCACTGTTTTTGTTGTGTTCTTTTTCTGTTTATTAAATTGAAGAATCATTTGTGTTATTATGGGTGTCCATAACCTTTTACATCAGTTGTTTTCCATTCGTTTTTGATGTGTTTTGTCATTTGATTTTGCAATGTGATTATGGACTTTCCGATATGATTTTCCTCTGAGTTCAGTATTTTTGTGATTTTACTTTTTACATTCACAATTCTTGCTCAGAATGGATCACAAAACAAAAAGTATGAAGATTTCTATCATATTTGATAAGTTCAATATATTTTTCAGGAGAAGTTAACATGCTCCAGGATACACTTACAAAGATTGGAAGTTTTAGACAGTAAATGGTGTACGATTTATAACATTTTGAACAATACTATAGCGTACATAGTCTTTGTTGAATATCACAGCTAGAGATGATGAAATCATCCGACATAATTATGACTTAATACAAAAAGATTTGTAGTTTTTTGTGGTGTATATTCTACCACTTCATTCCAATTAATGTACCATTCGAGAAAATTTCTATTTCAACCATTAACACTCAAGGCATGCCATGATTTTCATGCATTTAAAGTTTTACTTTCGGTAGTGGAAATTTCAGTAGATACTTTACTTGAAATCTATTTTTTTAAATGAATTTTTAATTGCAATATAATAAAACATCATTGAACAAATATAATGAAGAGAAAACTGTCGTTATATAAACATGTTTTTATTTTAAAAAAAAAACAATGAAAGAAAACATGTGGAAAGGTAATCGAACGAGCATCTAAGAAAGTTTGAAAAGAAAAACAAGAATACAAAATAAAGGATTGTTCGACAAAAAAAATTGGACATTTCAAAAATAATTTCTTTACGTATTATAAGACTGGAGTTATATATTTTTATGTTCTAGCCTTTCAATTAGTAAAAATGAAACTTTTTTTTATTATTATTACACAGAGAAATGTGCCTTTTTTGCAGGTGTTCCTAAGCTATTTTTCGTCCATAAGATTTGTTTTTGGGGAATTGATATGGTGTTTATTTTTAGCATTTAACGCTTCCAGACTTTTAGTCTGACAATAAAACCAATACAAGGCATCAATTTGACCTTCGATTTGTTGAATTTTACGTCCTGAACAATTTTCCTATTCCAAGGAGACCGCTATATTATATCGTAGTTTTGTAGCTTTACAAATCAGTCATTGTAAGAAAGGAGTCATATTGTATAATTTTGTATTTTCACATTCGTCGGTACTTAGATTGTTACAACCTATATTATCTTTACATACGTTATTTTGTTTATGTAGTAAAATATTTTATCTCATCATATTGTTTTACATGTTTATCTTTTATTTTCACAACATAACAAGAATGTGTCCATAGTATACGAATTCCCCATCCGCATTGTCATTTTCTATGTTCACTGGACCGTGAAAATGGGGTACAATCTCTAATTTGGCATTAAAATTAGAAAGATCATATCATAGGGAACTTGTTTACTTAAATTCAAGTTGATTGGACTTCAACTTCATTAAAAACTACCTCGACCTAAAACTTCAACCTGAAGCGGGACAGACGGACGAACAGACAGACGAACGGACGCACAGACCAGAAAACATTATGCGCAAAAATGGGGCATTCAAAAGAAGCTTCATGTTTAAAGTTGCAATTATATTTTCATAAAGTTTACTCATAAAAAATCAGGCGGCAGGGGGATCGTAAACACTTTATTTTCATTTCATTGCACAAATACATACTTCCGTACTATCAAAACACAAATAAGACGATTATCCTGTCGACTTACTCGGTCTCACACCTTTTGGACTTTCCTCAGTTGTGGTTAGTGCTTTGATATTTACATATGTTAATAGTTTTGAGATTGGAACTTCGATAAACTGTAATTTTCGTTATGCAGTACTTTTCAAAACAATGTCAAAGTATGTTATCCTGCAAAAGTAGTTTCATGCAAAATATAAGCTTTGGGTTGTAGAATAATTGAAAATTAATATTTTTCAGCTTATGGGTGATGTTAGCTTTGAAATGTAATTCCAAATTGTTGGGTTACTTCATTTATTATTACTTCATTTATTAATTTTATTTATAATACTTGGAGATACTATTTTTGGGTATTTGCGCATATGTAACGTTGCGCTCATGAACATTATAATATTTCCCGTTTTTTAAGTTTTATGACGTTTCGCTTTTGACGTACGTTACGTTGTCTAGTTTTTTATTCATTGCAAGTTATTTGATATTCGGAGACACATCATTATTTTACAGAGAGATCATAATCGGTAAGAGATAATTTATGTACATTTTCAAGAACAATATTTATTTAAAGAAGAAATATTAAGAATTGTAAAAGTATTTATAAATTCATATTTATTCTAATAACTTTTTAATTTAACAAGTTACTTATGAAGCGTGAAAGAAAGTGAATCATATTGTTTGATTAGTATTATGCTTTTAGTGTTTTAAGTTATATTTTTACTTTAATAATGATGTATGTTAATGTGTATTTGTATTTTATTATAGAGAATCGGTTGTTATGATATAGTATATGAAGCCAAAATTATATGTAGTTTTGAAGAATAAAGATACTTATATAGACAGCATACTCGACTTATCGCCTTATTTGATGTCTTTGATGTGATCCGTTACAGGTGACCTATGTACATTCGTATGCTTTCTGATTAGGATAAAATGTACCACAGAGCCTCATTTATATCTTATTTCAAACCCATCTCATATTCATGTACCAGTCTTGCATTTGGAACATTGTCAGTGTTTTTTGGGGTTATATCACAAATGACAGCGTTAAAGAAGTTAAAGTATGTTTATTGCTCAAGTGCTTAATCCATGTAATATTTTTTTTTTCATAAATGTCTAGGCCCTTGGCTGTTCCGTTTTTTATTTCTTATAATTCTTTGTAATCATCAATCCTTAATGGTGCTTTTGGTTATGAAAAAAAGAGTGTTATGGCAATACAAAATGTTTGTGAGTAGAATCTGTTTAAGTATAGGTGTGTAGTTTTCTAGATCTTATTACAGTTATTTCTTTTATACCGATATTAACCCACTTGTGCTATACAACAAATACGATCTATAAGTGCTTCAAGATTTAACAACAAGGAAAGAACTACAAAATGTACAAATAAACAACGTGGATGAAGAGGTCAATAAACTCGTCAAAGAAGTTGAGGTCTCAATGATAATTTATAACAAGTTTTGTAGAAAGACAAAAACAATAAACAGGCTAATTTGACAGCCTTGTTTATTTATTTGTTTTTGTCATAATCTTGCAAATCTTAATAGATAAACAAGTTTAATTGTTTAATTTGCTTTAACTTCACATGGAAGTATCAGGTTTGTCAACCGAAAATATGGGTTAACATACATTTAAACTTAAAAGTGAAATTAAGACGAAGACAAACACTGCGTCTAAAAAAGGTAACAGAAGTGTACCGGTGTTCAAAAGTCATAAATCGATTGAGAGAAAACAAATCAGGGTTACAAACTAAAACCTAGGGAAACTACAACTAAATATACTTTATTTGGTCTTTTTAACTTTTTTTCTATTCGAACGTCACAAATGAGTCCTTTAGTGCAAAACTTGGTATCTATGATGAGTTTGTTTATTATGAAAACAAATGAACAACAGGAATACTGAAGTGCAACGAAATCAAACGCTAATATAAATAGAAACCAACTGCTTGATAAAAACTGCCGCATTCCTGACTTAGAACAGAACATTTTAAGAAAAATGGTGGAAGGAACTCTCTCTCAAAATCAAACATCCATTAACGTCAGACACCACAGGACATCACAAACAGTGACATACTTACGTAACGAACTTTATACAATTATTTTCACAATACCTATACAAACAGTTTTCCTAACAATGATGGTGTTGAAAGGCAATTATATTTGGACTACAAACGATAAGACATAACACATCCCCGAACCGGAATTATAGCAGAAACATCAATCATAAGTTTGTTTCAGATGGTTTACTTAAAGGACATCTCTGCAAATCATGTTAACAGGTACGATGCAAAACGTGAAACTCGTATTCCGTACCCATTTCAATTTCGCCGTATTCTTGAATATTATTATTAACTAATAGCTGAGAGCTAGATCGGCATATGTTTAAAATGACATTATTGTTAAAATCATAATGATCTGTTAAATCAATGCTGAAAGTTGATAAATCTTTACTTTTCTATATAAATTTTACGATTTTTTCTAGCGTTATACATAGACACATTCGGGTCAAAGGGGAAGGGGTGCATTTCAATACTTAATTGATAGGGGTGACGCTGGGGTTCTGGTACCCTAACCTTTTCGTATAATTAAAAGAGTCTACAAATGCATATAAAATTTAAAATTTTTGTATGTAAAAGTGTGACTCTTTTCCATTTTGGTTTGGTTTCATGAGGTGTGTTGAAAAATTTATTACAAAAGAGACGAAGAGGGGAAATTTTTTGAACAGAAACACAGCATGTTTTGATATATCATTAATTGAAGGTGTTTAAAAAAGAAGTGTTAATCTCTGATTTCCGTACTCAAACCGAACGGTAATCCCCGTATACCAACATCAAACAGGTACGATACTACTTGATGACTATACATTTTTATCATAAGGCAGCTGTGGCGTTCCATAGTCCTGCGTTTTGAATTGTTCTATTCGTAGTGGTAGTAAGATATGAATTCATTTTTAATATAACATGCACTACAAACTCCTCAGAGTCTGAATTGACCAGTTTTTGTGCTCGACCAGTAAAATCGAGCACACATTTTACTCGACTAGTCTCGACATTGTCTTGACTGTACTTAACTGGACTTAAGTGTACTCGACTAGGTCTCGACTTTACTTAATTAGTCTGATTCAGTACTTGATGATCTTTGTGTAGTCTGAAATGGTCTTGACCAAGGCTCGACCTGTCTCGACCTGTCTTGACTAGTCTCGACCTGTCTCGACTAGTCTCGACTCAGTCTCAACCAGTCTCGACCTGTCTCGACTAGTCTTGACCTTCAAATTTAGTTTTGACTGGTGTAAATCAGCCCATCTAACTAAATTAAATATTGATCTTAAAAAATTCAAGCTTATTAGGTAGTTTGATTTATTACTGTGAAATGAAAGAATTTAATTTTACAATATGTAAAAAAAAAAATATTATATAAAAATTCAGATAGGCATCTTTAATTTTTTTTATAACTTTTTCAAATCAACTTGGATTTTCATCAAACTATGCAGATATCTTAGATATATATCAAGCTTACTGAATCCCATTTCATTTAGTTTTTTGTTGTATTGCTGTAAAATTTAAGAATTAAAGTAATCTTGGTATAAAAAGCTAGGATTTGCTATTCAGACAAAATAGAGATAGTACACTTTAATTTTTTTAATAACTTTTTCAAATCAACTTGGATTAGCATCAAACTATGCAGATATCTTAGATATATATCAAGCTTACTGAATCCCGTTTCATTTAGTTTTTTGTTGTATTGCTGTAAAATTTAAGAATTAAAGTAATCTTGGTATAAAAAGCTAGGATTTGCAATTCGGACAAAATAGAGATAGTACACTTTAATTTTTTTAATAACTTTTTCAAATCAACTTGGATTTGCATCAAACTATGCAGCTATCTTACATATATATCAAGCTTACTGAATCCCATTTCATTTAGTTTTTTGTTGCATTGCTGTAAAATTTAAGAATTAAAGTAATCTTGGTAAGAAAAGCTAGGATTTGCAATTCGGACAAAATAGAGATAGTGCACTTTAATTTTTTTAATAACTTTTTCAAATCAACTTGGATTTGCATCAAACTATGCAGCTATCTTACATATATATCAAGCTTACTGAATCCCATTTCATTTAGTTTTTTGTTGCATTGCTGTAAAATTTAAGAATTAAAGTAATCTTGGTACAAAAAGCTAGGATTTGCAATTCGGACAAAATAGAGATAGTACACTTTAATTTTTTTAATAACTTTTTCAAATCAACTTGGATTTTCATCAAACTATGCAGCTATCTTAAATGTATACTAAGCTTACTAAATCCCAGGTCATTTTGTTTTTTGTTGTAATGCTGTCAAATTTAAGAATTAAATTAATCTAGGTCAAAAAAGCTAGAATTTGCAGTTCGAACAAAATAGAGATAGTACACTTTAATTTTTTTTATAACTTTTTAAATTCTACTTGGATTTTATTGAAACTATATAGCTACCTTGGTGATGTATTCTTCTTACTGAATCCCAGGTTGTTATAAAGTCTGTTGTATTGCTGTCAAATTTAAGAATTAATTTAATCTAGGTAAAAAAAGCTAGGATTTGCAGTTTTGACAAAATAGAGATGGTACACTTTAATTTTTTTCATAACTTTTTCAAATCAACTTAGATTTTCATCAAACTCTACAAATATCTTTGCAATATATTGATCTTACTGAATCATAGGTTGTTATTTTGTTTGGTGTATTTCTGTCAAATTTAAGAATTTAATTAACCTAGGTCAAAAAGCTACGATATTAGAAATATATCTTTTCTCATAATTTGGGAAAAAGTATACATAAAATATTAATATAATTCCTTAAATGTTTTATTCCTTTTGATATACACTATATAAATATATCAAAAAGGGATGAAACATTAGAAATTATTAAAATAGTTCTTCTGATTTGTGGTGATTTATAAAGCAATACCTTCTGCAATGTTCTGCTTGGGGCAAACTTATTAAAAAGATCACATCTACCAGAGAGTTTTAAATTTTAAATAACATTTATTGAAAGTTGCAACATCCTGTTAAATCTAAATCGCAGGGCTTTTAATTCACTAGATAAGTAATACACGAGTTTAAGAAAAGTAGGGCTTTCTTTTTACCTGTAAAACTCACGTGTACTGATGTAATTAAATTATGTATAGTGTCATGTCATTAAATTTGAAAAAAATATATTTTAAAACTTCATAACAACCTGGGATTTAGTAACCAAGGTCACCAAGGTAGCTATATAGTTTTAATAAAATCCAAGTTGATTTGAAAAAGTTATTAAAAAGCTTAAAGTGTACTATCTCTATTTTGTTCAAACTGCAAATTCTAGCTTTTTTGACCTAGATTAATTTAATTCTTTAATTTTACAGCAATGCAACAAAAAACTAAATGAAATGGGATTCAGTAAGCTTGATATATATGTAAGATAGCTGCATAGTTTGATGCTAATCCAAGTTGATTTGAAAAAGTTATAAAAAAAATTAAAGTGTGCTATCTCTATTTTGTCCGAATTACAAATCCTAGCTTTTTATACCAAGATTACTTTAATTCTTAAATTTTACAGCAATACAACAAAAAACTAAATGAAATGGGATTCAGTAAGCTTGATATATATGTAAGATAGCTACATAGTTTGATGCAAATCCAAGTTGATTTAAAAAAGTTATTAAAAAAATTAAAGTGTACTATCTCTATTTTGTCCGAATTGCAAATCCTAGCTTTTTATACCAAGATTACTTTAATTCTTTAATTTTAAAGAAATACAACAAAAAACTAAATGAAATGGGATTCAGTAAGCTTGATATATATGTAAGATAGCTGCATAGTTTGATGCAAATCCAAGTTGATTTGAAAAAGTTATTAAAAAAATTAAAGTGTACTATCTCTATTTTGTCCGAATTGCAAATCCTAACTTTTTATACCAAGATTACTTTAATTCATAAATTTTACAGCAATACAACAAAAAACTAAATGAAATGGGATTCAGTAAGCTTGATATATATGTAAGATAGCTGCATAGTTTGATGTAAATCCAAGTTGATTTGAAAAAGTTATTAAAAAAATTAAAGTGTACTATCTCTATTTTTTTCGAAATTGCAAATCCTAGCTTTTTAAACCAAGATTACTTTGATTCTTAAATTTTACAGCAATACAACAAAAAACTAAATGAAACGGAATACAGTAAGCTTGATATATATGTAAGATATCTGCATAGTTTGATGAAAATCCAAGTTGATTTGAAAAAGTTATAAAAAAAATTAAAGATGCCTATCTGAATTTTTATATAATAATTTTTTTTTTACATATTGTAAAATTAAATTCTTTCATTTCACAGTAATAAATCAAACTACCTAATAAGCTTGAATTTTTTAAGATCAATATTTAATTTAGTTAGATGGGCTGATTTACACCAGTCAAAACTAAATTTGAAGGTCAAGACTAGTCGAGACAGGTTGAGACTGGTTGAGACTGAGTCGAGACAGGTCGAGACTAGTCAAGACAGGTCGAGACAGGTCGAGCCTTGGTCAAGACCATTTCAGACTACACAATGATCATCAAGTACTGAATCAGACTAATTAAGTAAAGTCGAGACCTAGTCGAGACCTAGTCGAGTACACTTAAGTACAGTTAAGTACAGTCGAGACAATGTCGAGACTAGTCGAGTAAAATGTGTGCTCGATTTTACTGGTCGAGCACAAAAACTGGTCAATTCAGACTCTGAAGAGTTTGTAGTGATGTATAATGAGTATCTGCATTTTTAACAACATATATGTGCCATCGGTCAAAAACCTGATTAAGCCTTCAATGATTTTGCACCTAAACCTCCTGTAAGTTTTTTTTAGGGTTAGCAATATATAGTGATTTAGAAATAAATGACAAAAATTCTAGCTCGTTAGGATAAAAAATGTGTAGGCCGTAGCATATTTTAAATCTGATATTCTCATGCGCTTTTGCATAAGCGTTGTCTTTCGTTCAACGTTAAACATCATTATGCTTAGGATTGTCGATTTAACTTATATGTTAATCTCTCTCTCCGTTTACTAGGCTCATAGGATAGAGAATTATTCTGTGTTTCCTATACAGATAATTCAAGATGTTCTTGCGGTAAAGTTGTGTATCTTTTTATTTACTTAAAGCGTTTAATTTTTTTTTCTTCGGGGTATTATGTGTCTTTCGGTCGTATGACTTTTGACCGGACTCAGTATTTTTGCATTCCGCTATCGACTTTTCGGTTTTCGGCGTTTGTGGTGCAGGGTTGTCCTGGTGTGCTTATCGGACGCAAGAGGCTTTTGTCGTGTTGTTTCTATCTTGTTTAACATTATATTTATATTTTTTATAATGTGTACTTTATCGAAAAAGTATGTACTATTACCTACAAAAACTTTTTTTATCTGCATTTTTGACAATTCTATCAACAATAATGGTAATACGTTGTTTTCAACTCGTGCCATTTAAGGAATGACTGTAACATGTGTAATATTGTTTCTGTCTATGAAGAAATAACATAAAAAATTTGGTGCACACTGAATAACGTGCGTAGCTGGTTATTTAACAGTGTGCAGCACATTTGTTTATATGTTATTTCGAATAGACAGAAAAAATATTACAGTCATTTCTTATAATTTAATTCTAAATTCCATTTTAAAACGCAGAAAACCATGAAAAACGTTGATGTAAACTATCAAACGCCAACTATTCGTTAATCTGTTGAATTCAATTTCAAGAACGATATGTCAATGCAAGACACAAAAAAGTAAAAAACCAAAATACCAAACTCAAAGGAAAATTCAAAATAGAAAGTCCTTTAGCAAATGACAAAACGAAAATCCCAAACACATCAAACGAATGGAAAACAACTGCCTTATACTTGACCAGTACAGGCTTTTCCTTATATGGAAAATAGGGATGAATACAATTGAAGGGATAACTTTTTCATGATGATACATAAATCAAATGTTTCTAAATATGTAAATATGTAACTAATTTTGCGAAAACTACATCGCGATTAAAACATTTTCGGTCATAAAAGCTAATTAGTTATCAAAGGTACCAGGATTATAATTTAGTATTCCAAACGTGCGTTTCGTCTTCACAAGACTCAACAGTGACGCTCATATCAAAATATTTATAAAGCCAAACAAGTACGAAGTTGAAAAGAATTGAAACTGATACATAAATGACCCCCCAAAATACAACAACCTTAGCCAAATCAGACTCTTCACAGTATTCTCTACCGTAAAAAAATCGCAAAACACCTGCCCCATGCTCAGAAAAGGCCTAGAAGCTGCCATACAATTGAAATAAATACAATTGGAACAAGATAAGCTCATGTCTTCCATTCAGACAAGTGTTACACTATGAACACTACAACCAAGAGAAATTCTGTCCACCATATGGAGATATTTTAGTATCAGTAAATACGCAAAATACTTAGGTAACACAATCTCTGCAGAATAATTGACAGCCACTCCTACAACGTTTCTGTCATTGCTAATGGCACACAAATAAACTCATCATAGATACCAGGATAAAAAAAAATATATTTACGCAAGACAGATTACCGGTGATAGTATCAACATCCACTCATACAATTCTGATGTCATAACTGTTGGACTGCAAGTTACTTATGACGTCAATAGCTACGCTTACTGTGTTGATGACGTTGCTGGTGGAGTGAAGTCAATAATGACACCAAAAGCTACTCTTACTTAGTTGATGGTATTACTGGTAAACTGCAGGTCGCTTATGACAACAATAGCTACTCTTACTTTGTTGATTGCATAACTAGTGGTTTGCAAGTCACTAATGATACCAATAGCTACTCTTTCTTTGTTGATGGCATTACTGGTGGACTGCAAGTCACTAATGACACCAATAGCAACTCTTACTCTGTTGCTAGCAAAGCTGCTGGACTGCAAGTCACTTTTGACAGCAATAGCTACTATTACTTTGTTGATGGCATTACTGGTGGACTGAAAGTCACTATTGACATAAATAGCTACTCTTACTCTGTTGATGGCATTGCTGGTGGACTTCACATCACTGATGACATCAATAGCTACTCTCACTTTGTTGATGGCATTGCTGGTGGACTTCACATCACTGATGACATCAATAGCTACTCTCACTTTGTTGATGGCATTGCTGGTGGACTTCACATCACTGATGACATCAATAGCTACTCTCACTTTGTTGATGGCATTGCTGGTGGACTGCAAGTCACTAATGACATCAATAGCTACTCTCACTTTGTTGATGGCATTGCTGGTGGACTTCACATCACTGATGACATCAATAGCTATTCTCACTTTGTTGATGGCATTGCTGGTAGACTGCAAGTCACTGATGACATCAATAGCTACTCTTACTTTGTTGATGGCATAACTGGTGGACTGCAAGTCACTAATGACAGCATTAGCTACTTTTACAATGTTGATGACACTGCTGGTGGACTGCAAGTCACTAATGTCACATATAGCTACTCTTACTTTGTTGATGACACTGCTGGTGGACTGCATGTCTCTAATGACACCAATAGCTACTCTTACTTTGTTGATGCCATAACTGGTGGACTGCAAGTCACTAATGACATCATTACCCACTCTTACTTTGTTGATGGCATTACTGTTGAACTGCAAGTCACTAATGCCACCAATAGCTACTCTTACTTTGTCATTGCTGCTGGACTGCAAGTCACTAATGACACCAATAGCTACTCTTACTTTGTTGATGCCATTACTGGTGGACTGCAAGTCTCTAATGACACCAATAGCTACTCTTACTTTGTTGATGCCATAACTGGTGGACTGTATGTCACTAATGACATAATTAACTACTCTTACTTTGTTGATGCCATAACTGGTGGACTGCAAGTCACTAATGACATCATTACCCACTCTTACTTTGTTGATGGCATTGCTGCTGAACTGCAAGTCACTAATGCCACCAATAGCTACTCTTACTTTGTTGATGACATTGCTGCTGGACTGCAAGTCACTAATGACACCAATAGCTACTCTTACTTTGTTGATGACACTGCTGGTTGACTGCAAGTCACTAATGACACCAATAGCTACTCTTACTTTGTTGATGACACTGCTGGTTGACTGCAAGTCACTAATGCCACCCATAGCTACTCTTACTTTGTTGATGACACTGCTGGTTGACTGCAAGTCACTAATGACACCAATAGCTACTCTTACTTTGTTGATGGCATTACTGGTGGACTGCAAGTCACTAATGCCACCAATAGCTACTCTTATATTGTTGATGGCACTGCTGGTGGACTGCAAGTCACTAATGCCACCCATAGCTACTCTTACTTTGTTGATGCCATTGCTGGTTGACTGCAAGTCACTAATGCCACAAATAGCTACTCTTACTTTTTTGATGAGACTGCTGGTGGACTGCAAGTCACTAATGCCACCAATAACTACTCTTACTTTGTTGATGCAATAACTGGTGGACTGCAAGTCACTAATGACACCAATAGCAAATATTACTATGTTGCTGGCATTGCTGCTGGAATGCAGGTCACTGATGACATCAATAGCTACTCCTACTTTTTAAATGAGATTGCTATTGGACTGCAAGTTACTGATTACATCAATAGCTACTCCTACTTTGTAAATGAGGAGATTGCTATTGGACTGCAAGTCACTGATTACATCAATAGCTACTCCTACTTTATTGCTGGCATTGCTGCTTGACCCAAAGTTAACGATAATATAAACAGCCACTCTACCATTGCTGTTGTCATAGCTTGAAGACCGCAAGTCGCTAATGGTATGAAAACAGGTCAATTGCTAGTCGGTTTCAACTAACATGATGTAACTTTGATATTGTTTTGTTCTGTTCTGTACATGTATAATCCTCTGTTTTCGGAGGAGTCCCACTTCGGATAGAGGTTCAACACTTAATTTATATTTTATATACGAGTTATTCCACAAACAGACAAATTAAAACTGAATTTTATAACAAATGTTTATATGTTATTATATGTGTGCTTTTTACATCATTTCTAGTTCTAACGAAGTTAAACAAAAATTTAAGAGGGCTCCTAGGTATAAATCAATTTTTTTTTCTAATATAGGATTTCGCTATATTTTGTTTATAAATCAACTTTATCATATACTTAAAAGAAAAAATGAAATAAAAAAATGGGGTCACCGTTCATTTAAGCTCGCAATCTGCTTTCGGAAGAAGCATACATTTTTGTAATTGTCCTTTTTTTCTGTTGAACCAAGAGGAGAAATAAAGGTAATATCGAAATAAAAAAATAACCTAATTACAGAAATCGCTTAAATTTTACAATTATTTAGTTTATGTACAGTTTATCTTAAAACAATGAACAAAATATAGGTCACCGATGACTTAAAAAAGATATTTCAAATTTAATGCAAAAAAAAAATCAATTCTTGTATTATCTTCAATAATATAAACAATGATATAAACATTTTAAAAGTCATATGGGGCCAAACCGAATCAATTTTTTGGGTTGATTTTGTATCATATCATAAAGTAATAACTAATAGTGTAATAAATAAAATTTGTAATGAAAAAATAAAGGTTTAATGTTTTGCTGAAATGTTTGTACCCACGAACCACCTTAAGTAATCTTATGTTTATTTTATTAAGGCTTAGTGGAGTGTTATACCAGATGTTTAAAAAGTTCTCATTATTAAAAACAATCTCTTGACACGTCAAAACGATTGGCTTTTTATTCTTATGGTACAATGTATTCTGATGATGCACTAGACTAAAGTTATTATTTTCCCTATCTTTTGTTATTTGTAACAGTTTTTGTTTGTGTTTTTTTTCTCATAATTTCCCTCTCTTTACTTTTTTGTGTCTTTGTTGACCAAACCCAAGCTAACGTCTAATAAAGATCACATTAAGAATCAATCAGGAAAGAAGATACACAAGGCGGTCTTTAATGATCGTTGAATTGAATGGTGGCTAGAAATTGGCCGATCCATTGAGTGTCGTGGGCTTCAATTCTTTTTGTTGTCTGGGGGGACTATGGGATTGAAGTCACGCTTTTCGTTATCCAAATTTTATTTTACTGCCATTTAACAAACACACGCATGGCAGACGACACTAATTGTTTGCCGCCGACAAACATAAAAAAAGGTATACAGTCCCGTAAAATACAATAAACAGTATAAATTATGTCCTATTTGGTATTATTAGTGACAATTTGTGCTCTTATCACAGTGATGCTAGCAGAGACCCGAAACTCTTAATACAATTATTTTAAATAACACAATCTAGTATAACACTATCACACACTCTTATATAACTAGCCAAAAGTTCACGTGAAATAATTTTGATATACATGTATACATACACTCTCAGTCTCAATAAACAATGTTATAGAAAATGTACAGGTTTTCACTCTAGCAGACACTAACACTCTGTACACCGTTATAAATTCAACTGAGAAAAACTTTCGCAAGTATTTGAAAAACTTTTCAATTCTGTTGCATGTAACACATCTAGTTCATAATAATGCCTTATCTAGCTTCATGATATATATACTTTTTGAATGTAACATATGATAGAAATGCATACCTTTAAGAAAAAATAACAACCATCAATCGTAATATCATACGAAAATAACAGTAAATAAAAGTACATTTGACATTAGTACAATGCAATAACAGCGATGCTATCATCACCAAAAACGATTATGTCCTGCATAGTCCATAGCTGAAAATCAGGGTATAACTGCAACTGCTCACATCTCGCGATTTAAGGTATGTAAGTTTAGCGATGCAATCATCACCAAAAAACGTCACAAATCAAGAAGATTATGTCCTTCTGCATAGTTTATATAAACTGTCTAAATCCCGCAATCGAATGTTATGTTAGTTTAGCGATGCAATCATCACCAAAACAGCAATATATATATATATATATATATATATATAAATATATTTATCTTCCTCAAAAGTCCAACCATAGGTATTGCTTAACGAAGTGTGTATAAATTGAGCGATGCAATCATCACTTTATAAAGCTCGCCACTAAATTTTGTAAGACATCCAATCAATGCTATTTTTAAACGAAGTGTAATTTCAGTTAAGCGATGCAATCATCACTTTTACTGATAACGCACGCATTTTTTGTTTAGCGATGCAATCATCACCAAAACAAGGAATTAAACTGATTTCTCAAATTTCATCTACGGCACTCTGATTGTTTCATTTGAATAACTTTGCAATATATGACACATTTGACTTTGAACTAATGGTTTGGCGATGCAATCATCACCATGCGAAATTTTACTAAACATATAACTACTGAATCAACGGCGGTGGTCTTGAAAGTAGCAATGTTTGTGCTTTGGGTGGTAATTTTGATAAAGGGAGCCAAATCGCATTCTGTGCTGGTTCTCCTACTTTCTGAATCAAGTAAACGAAATTTGCACCGTCTTTTCGCTCGGCAAGAATACGTTTTACTTTCAATTGATTGTTTTCGCATGAATCCACTATTTTATCGGGGTCAATAAAGTTATCATCACGGTACCGCACAGGCTTCTGAATATTCCTTCTTAGTCTATTTAAATTCGTAGTATCATGTTGAGAAACCACATCTGTATCCAGGGCTTCACTTTCTGTCGTAACATTTGTAGATATAGACTTAGAATTCTCCGAGGTGTCTCTATCAACGGAGCTAGAACTATTATCCGACGTACTGCTAGTATTTTCACTTTCGTCGGTTTGTTGGTTAAAATAAGGTGCTGGTAAGGGCACCCGTATATGTGCAAGCTTTAATCTATTGATGTGCACGGGACGGCGAAAATTTCTCTTTCCTGTTGGATCTCTTAAAATAACTAGATATGCACTCGGAAGACATGTTACAGTAAACGGTCCATCATAAATATGCTGAAATTTCCTGCCTTGTCCAACGGGCTCTCTGGATAAATAAACATTGTTGCCTACAGTCAAATCTAGTTCATGTGCATTTTTATTTTCGGTCTCTACCATTTTCCGTTGAGCAACAAGGGTATTCAATTTTACATGCTCTCGAATAATGTTCAAACGGGCATCCAAATTCTCAACATAGGTTTTTACATCTTTCGGAATATCTTTAAAATCAACTATGTAAGAAGGCGATAACGGAAAATTTGGCCTTTTTCCGTACACAATTTCAAAAGCAGAGTATTTTGATCCTGAATTTACACAACTATTGATTGAGAATACTATTCCAGGAAGCATTTCTTCCCATTGTTTATTGTCTAAAACATATGGCGTTAAACGCTCCGCTAAGGTCCGATGCGTTCGTTCACAGCGACCCAAACAGTGATGCATCATACTAGGTGTAAATTCTTGCTCTACATTCAACATTTTGCACACTTCCATTGTACATTTGCCAATAAATTCTGATCCTTGGTCTGAAATAACCGTGCTACACACACCAAAATTACAGAAAAAATTGAAAATTGCCTGAGAAACTGATATTGCATCGTTATTTCGTAATGGCACAGCAAACAAGAAATTACTGAAAGCATCAACTGCTGTAAAAACGTATGTATTGGCATTATTTGATGAAACAAATGGTCCAAAAATGTCCATTTGCCATACTTGAAAGGGTTCACTAGGCGTAGGATAAGCTACTATTTTTGCTTTCGTTTTTAAATTGCTAACTTTACGTGACTGGCACTCATGGCAAGACTGCACGTATTCACTGATTATTTTACCCATTCGCGCAAAATAATAACGCTCTCTAACAGAGTCTAAAGTATTCTGAATTCCACTGTGTCCACCTAATGGGGAGTCATGAGCAATTTTTAAAATTTGCGAAATCAATTGTTTAGGAATAACAAGTTGAAATTCACTCATGCTCTTTGTCCTTTCTGATTTTGCCTTTCTACGGTGATATAACACATCGTCAACTAAAATGAAATCACACGACTCCAATAAAATACGGCGAGATTCTTTTTGTGATTCTGGCAAAACATCATCTTCTAAATATGCAATGATTTTCCTTAAATCGCTATCTTTCCGTTGTAACTTTTTGATGTTAGAGGTATTTGCACCAACTTGAAAATCGCGTAAAGTATTAGCAAGTTGTTCAACGTTCTGATTATTTCTGTCAAATTTCTTTTTGCGATTGTGTACATAAGAGTCTGACTCGTCCGTATCGGCATCATATGGATCATTTAGCGAGTTATGCTCGTCCATTTCTACATTGTATAAATCGATTTGCTTGTCAGCTACCATGTCTATAGCCTGTACAACAACGTCCGTATTATCATTCGATTCAAATAAATCAACAAATTTCACTCCACCGGGTAAACGTATTTTTCCTGTATTTTCTGTTACCAAGGGGAAAAACGGATCATCTTCTGCAGGGCTTTCGATAGGAATGTTTTGGGGATTTTCACATCTTGAGAGCGCGTCAGCGACTTTCATTTGTTCTGCAGGCTTATATTGAATTTCAAATGTAAATTGCTGGAGAATGGCAAGCCAACGCTCATAAATAGCTCCTTTGAATTGCTTCATAAACAATGGTTGGAGTGCTTGGTGGTCGCACTCCACGATAAACTGTGTACCCCTTAAATAGTCCGCACAGTCAAGAATACTAGTGACCATTCCCAACAACTCTAATTTCGTAGGACCATACGACTGCTGCCATCGTGATAAAGACTTTGATCCGAAACGAATGATATTTGATTTTTCCTTTGTTGGGTCCTTCTGATAAAGCATGTACCCTATTCCTTTTGATGAAGTATCCACAGCCAATATAACCGGTAAATCGAAACGGGGGAAACTGAGATTATCGGTATTAACAAGATGAGTTTTAAGATTTTGAAATGCTGTAGATTGTTCAATTTTCCATTCAAATTTTTGATTTTTCTTCAGGAGTTTAGTGAGAGGACTAATTATAGCACTGAAATTTGGTATAAACTTTTTAAACCAGTTAAATAATCCAATTGTGCGACGAAGTTGTTTTATATTCTGTGGTGCCGGAAAGTCGACAATAGCCTTCACTCGATCTTTTGGGGGTCTTATCCCATGTTTAGAAATCTCGTGTCCAAGAAAAATACACGTCTCACTTGCAAAATGGCATTTTTTCTGTCCCAGTTTTAGTCCTGCATCTCGAAATCGTTTAAAGATTTCTTTGATATCGTCTAAATGCTTTTCAAAGGTTTCAGAGCAGATCAATACGTCATCTAAATAGCACAAACAAGTTCTGAATTTTAGACCACGCAGTACCTTGTCCATTAGAAGCTGAAATGTGTTAGGTGCCGTCTTTAACCCCATTGGCAGCCTTAAAAACTTGTACGTTCCAAAACATGTGTTGAAAGCGGTATATCTTGACGATTCGGCGGATATGCCCATCTGAAAAAACCCGGAAGATAAATCTATCGAAGTTATATAATTTGGTACTATTTCAGCAAAGGATTCCGTCAGTTCCTGTAAGTTTGGTATAACATATTTAAAGTCTTCTGTTTGCGCGTTTAAATGTCTAAAATCACAAACAAACCTATAACTTTGAGTTGAAGTCTTACTATTTGACGCTTCATTTCGCTTTGTGACTAATACTATCGGACTTGTAATGGGTAGCTCCTCTTGTTCACTAACTGGCACAACTATTCCCTGTTCAAGCAAGTTATCCAGTTGCTCACGCAAAACCTCACGTTTGTAAGGGGGTAACCTGTACGGCTTATGATGTTTACCAACAGCATTTGGCTTCAGATGTATTTTATGCTCCACTAAATGTGTATATCCAAGGTTTGGATTTTCTTTCGTCACAAATAAATCAAGATTATCAAACAAACATTCAGCTAATTCCGATTTTTGATCGTGTGTTAAATGATCGGATAAATCAAAATCTGTCTTGATCTTCGTCAAAATTTCTTGCCTGTCGGGACTGTCTGTAATGTCACATTGCTGTTCGGAAATATCGGTCCGCAGTCCATTTTCATTAGCAACCAACTGAATATTCTGCACTTCGGGTATCTCGGATTTTTCAGACATTGCAACATAGGTGTACTCATTTGATAATGTTGAAAATTCAGCAATATTTTTGCCTTTTGGAATCGTTATTTTCACATTACTAGCATTCAATAATTTAATCGGAACTTTGCGATTGACAGGAACGACAACTAAAGATTTGGCAACTAAAAACTTGTGGTTAACTGAAAATTTGCTGTTTACGCATATCCCTTGCAATCCGACTGTAACGTAATTTGGTAACTTCCCAAAAGTTAAGTATTCTGTATTCGGTTCAAGTTCTATCCTCTTACCTATTTTAACCGGCACAGTCTTCTGATTACAACTAAAATCACTAAAATCTAAAACAATTTTATTTTCTCGTAAATATTCAGTACCGAGAATCAAAGGATGAGATGTTTTGGGAATGATATAAGTTTCAATAATTTCATTTTTCTGATGAATTGTGGCTTGAAGTTTGGATATTCCGTTAATTCTGATTTTATCGTTGTTGGCTAATCGAATTTCCGATTCACTTAGTTGCTCAAAATAAAGTTTATGACGATCGGATATCGAATCATACAAAGATTTAGAAATGACATTGATAGAGCTCCCTGTATCAACTAATGCAGCTATTCTTAGATCACCAAATAAAACAGTTATGTACAAAAATTTATCCTTAGTTGCATTTTCATCAAAATCGGCACCAATAGACGAAGTTAACCCGGACGATTGTGCCCACACCCGGGTTGGTCCTGTTTCCCTGTGCATAAAACTCCAGTTTGGTACAAGATTGAGCAATGTGGCCATTCTGATTACAAAGTTGGCATTGATTAGACGGTTGAAATTGACCATACCCGTTCCAGTTACATACCCTTTGAAAATGACCGAGACCTTTGCATCTCCTACATTCAGCTGAGTCAAAACGAGACGTATTTGCATAATTCGTGCTTGTATTTTCAGGTCTTTTTGGTTCTTTGTCGGGTACTTCCCTGACTGCCATACTAGTTATCAGACCGCTTAACTGTCCGATTTGATCCCTAATGTCATGAACATCAGAATGGGATGGTTCACTCTGAACATGCTCCTTGTGTTTACCCTGAACTAAGTCGGTAAGAATAGCAACCTGATTTTGCAAATCACGGATAACCTCGCTCTGGTTGGAATCAATAATGTTTGATTTTCCTGGCAACTGCCGAGGTGCATGTTTATTTTCATGTTTAAGAGCATTTAAAGAGTCTCCGTGTTGTCTATACCCACAGGCTTCCGCCATTTTTGCAGAAGTTAAGGCATGGTGTGAATCGACTGGTTGACCAGCACGGACAAAAAACGACATTTTTTCTGGCAACCCACTAATAAATTTTGCTACTAACTCGTGGTCATGCTTTCTTAATATTTGAGCTTTTTCCGACAGCTGACTGAAATAATCTTCTAACGACTGACCCGGAGATAATACCATGTTTTGGAAAATTTCACTTTCCATTATAACTGTTGCGCTTTGCCAACTAAAATTTATATATTTTTCCTTGAACAAAACACAAATTGTTATCCACGAACTCTTAGACTCGTCACTCAAAGAATTGTACCAAGTTAACGCAGGCCCCTTTAGATGTAAATGAAATGCTGCAATGCGTCTTTTGTCTGTTTCTGGCAATTCATGGAGAAGTGCGTAAGATTCAAATTCACTGAAAAATCCTTTCGCATTATCTTGGGGGTATCCTGAAAATTCACGACACCTGACTAATTTGCTCATTGTTGAAGTAGTCTGAATCTTAATAGGTATATCAACCGATTCTGTGGGGATTTCTGTTACATTTAACGGTTGTGGGGTAGATGTAATTGGACTTGCCTCGGCTAATAACACATTTATTTCTGGTTCAAAATTTGCAGTGTTGTCTGGAGAATTAACATCACCTAAATCAAACTCTGTTAGTCCTACAATTTCGTTATCCTCAAGGAATCCGTCACTTAATAATGATTCAGAAGATAAACTTTGTATGTTACTGTCCGTTTCTGAATCGCTTTGATATTGGTTGTGTTCTATAGAAGGTTCGGAATTTTCATCTGACATAATCACCATTTACCGGTACAAAAAATTGTGTTCATGTTAATAGAAAGGATACAATGGGCACTACTTGAAACTCATTGGCGATACAAATATCACCAAACAAGTATTAATAAAGGAACATCGAAAATATTTTATGTCTACACACGTATTTAAAACTGTTCACTGCACATTTATTTAAATTGGAATGCAATACAATAATACTGGCGATACTATTATCACCCTGTCTATGCATGCATCATTTTTCCTTCATAAATAAACGAAAACGGATAATATCGGATTTCTGAGTTGTTGAGACATGCACTGGCGATACTTTATCACCAAATAATTAAGAGATACTAATCAAAATATGTAGCTGACTTGTCGCTGACAAAATTGTCCACTTCCACATGTTCGCAAAAAAAAAATAATGTTCACCAAAAATTATATCACAAATAAAAGCAATATTTACGCTAAAAGCCTTTTTAAGTCCTCCACCATGTCGTGGGCCTCAATCCTTTTTGTTGTCTGGGGGGACTATGGGACAGAAGTCACGCTTTTCGTTATCCAAATTTTATTTTACTGCCATTTAACAAACACACGCATGGCAGACGACACTAATTGTTTGCCGCCGACAAACATAAAAAAAGGTATACAGTCCCGTAAAATACAATAAACAGTATAAATTATGTCCTACATTTCCGGAAACCAGAAATACCAAATAGAGGTATATAACAGAGTCTAGCGCTTTGTTGGTGTTTGTATGGTTTTGTGTCTCTAACTTTGATAGTTCAATGTTACATTTGGGACAGCCAGTATAAAATCCAAATTTTAAAACCTTCATAAAGTGCGTAAATTTGAATTCGGTTATCTGTAATTTTGTTTCTAGATGCAAGTAACAAAGAACAATGCAAAGTTTGCAAGATGACTGCTTTCTTTATGACAGAGAACCGTATTGATAAATTTAGTCTGAAAGTCGAAACACCGACATAGATACACTTTCACTAGATTTTTCAATGTTACATTTCAGACAGACAGTATAAATCAAAATTTTAAAAAATCCATAAAGTGCATCATTTTGAATTTGGCCATCTGTAAATTTAGTTCTAGTAGCAAATAACAAAGAACGATGACAAATTGTACGATGCATGCCGCCTTAAGGTCATACGATACAGTTACAGGGGAAGTAATGACGTTGCTAACATAAATTGTTCTATCGAAAGGAAAAATACGTCCACAAATCCGTATTTTCAGGAAATATCTGAAATTTGAACCTCAATTTACTCAAAAAGTAGCACATGAAGGTATATTTAAAAATTTTTATTGCATATTTGATTTAATCAGGTAAAAAATAGCCTACATGCAAATTTTCATCAAAATTCAAATACGGGATCAAAAATGTTCCGTATGCCCTTTAGGACAGAGAACCGTATTGATTAATTTAGTCTGGAAGTCGAAACAGCGAGACAGATCGACTTTCATAAGATTCATCGATAGATGGTATGGCCAAGTATATTATTTTCTTGGACATTATCGTTAAATCTTAAATTGATATATCATCAGTTTAACAAAAAAAAACTGCTATTGTATTATTTGGGGCACTGTATGCAGGAACATATATATATTGATATAGGTACACAATTATACTGGTAATTCTATATGACAATATATATATCTACTTTTAGATTAAACTTTTATTTGTTGACTTTTTGTAATATTGTAATTAAGCAATCTCAATGGTTTTGCAGTCAGACGGTTCCAAAATCCATCAATCTCCCGAAGTTTTGGTTCGAGATTTTATCAATTTTATACTTTAAAGCATATCAGATTCATTTCCCGTTAGATATATTGTTCCCAACTGTACGTAAACTTTTATCATACAGTAATTCACATTTTACAATGCATGCACATAATTTCACATGGCAGTAATTCTCATAACATTTCATATTTTTATCATATTTTCAATGTGAACTAATTTTCACATATTCCAGCGTTAGAAGTCAATGGTCTACATATATTTATTAAATCGTACGTTTTTATCTAGTTTACATTATTAACGTGCGACATCTGTGTTCAAAATAAAAAATCAATTATTGTATTATCTTTAAGCAAAGTTAACACATATATATCTGAGACAGATATTTAGGCCTGAAATTGATATTTACTTAAAATCCGGTAATAAATTTATATGTTTATGTTATATGGATGTACATTTTATCAATACATGCTTGATTGGTAAGTAGATTTCTTTTTTTTTTAAGTAATAACATGTACTAGATCATTCATTTCATAAATGAATGAATCGGTGTAGTATTCTGACAAACCTTTGCTAAGATTCTCAACTCTAACACTTTTCTATTTTTAAAATGCCTATTACTGTATTACATGTAATATCTTTAAACATTTGGATCCTAGTTAGACGTTTATTTTTGCTAAAATAGCGTACCTGAACAAGAAAAATGCTGATTATACTATTTCAACCTTCTTTTTTTATCATTTTTGTTAATTTGCTTGGTCTATATACCTTTTAGTGTGTCTTTGTTACATATTTGTTTGTTTTTATAGTGATTAAGATTACATGTATTACCCAATGTTGACTGCTGTACCCCTATTGTTTTGCATTTTTACCTACCATGTCTGTTTGTTTTGTTCACAGATCGTTGTCAATATAATGGAATTTGATGCCACTGTCAATCAAGTGAGATGCCTAGCTAGCTATAAAACCAGGTTTAATCCACCGTTTTCTACATAAGAAAATGCCTGTACCAAGTCAGGAATATGACAATTGTTATCCTTTCGTTTAATGTGTTTGAGCTTTTTATTTTAACACTTGATTAAGGACATTCTGTTTTGATTTTTTCCTCGGAGTTTACTATTTTTGTGATTTCTCTTTTTTTGCACCTAACACCTTTTCCAAACTTACAAGTTCTGAGGCTCCCACATGGTACCCCCCTCAGGTCGCAAGGTCGCTTTTAAATTCGTCGAGAGGTCGTTTTTAAGGGAAATGTACAGGTCGCAGGTCGTTTTTTTTCCCAACACAGAGGACGGAAGTCGGTTGGAGGTCATTTTTCCAAATCTTACAGGTCGCAGGTCGTTTTTAGAAGGCCCTCAGGTCGGAAGTCGCCTCTAAAAAGCCCAGAGGTCGCAGGTTGTTTTTGACCCTGCGGGAGCCTCAGTTCTTGCATGTCATCACCTGTGTTGTGACCACATTACTGCTCATGTTCTCTACTTATTATTTTAGTGGTGTTTGTCTGGCTGTTGGATCCCAAATAGCTTATGCTCGTCAATACAACGTAACTAAAAACAACTGTCATACCAGAAGAAAGTTTAGGTCGCTAGTTGACTAGGTTTGGCCAACCATTTTCTTTGTGAAATGCCTGTATCAATTAAGTCAGGAATATGATAGTTTCTTTGAGTTGTTTCCTTCTTTGACATAGTCGACCGTTCGATTATGATAGGTTTAATGGACTCCTCCCATGTTTATTTTCCTTAGATTTCGGTATTTTTGTAATGACATTAGTTTAGTAACTAAATGATATCAGCTCATATCCACTGGTAAGTTAGCCAATAAAATTTCATGATAAACTGGGATATATCACTCCAGAAAAGTATAAGCACATGATACATACATATCGTGTGTTTTCTATGTTGTAATGTTATGCTATTGTTTCAGAAAAAAAGGGAGAAGGTTTGGTACCATTAAAACGTTTAATCCCACTGCAAAATGTTTGCACTTGTCCTAAGTCAGGAGTCTGATGTACAGTAATTGCCGTTTGTCTATGTAATATTACGTGTTTCTCGTTTCTCGTTTTTGATATGGATTAGACCGTGGGTTTTACCGTTTGAATGGTTTTACACTAGTAGTTTTTGGGCCCTGCTTGTTGTTCGGTGTGAGCCAAGACTCCGTGTTGAAGACCGTACATTGACCTATAATGTTTTACTTTTATAAATTGTTATTTGGATGGAGAGTTGTCTTATTGGCACTCATACCACATCTTCCAATATGTATTAGCACACACACACACACACACACACACACACACACACACGTATTTCTTGATTAGTCTTCGTCTACAATTATTTATTTCTTACAAAATTATTTTTTTGCATAGACCAATCAGATAAGTTCAATAACAAGAAAATGTCATCAACTACCTTGATCTATAGATTTGTATATTTATACAATTTCATCTTATCCATTTGAAATATGTCTGACTTCCGCATTTGGAAACTAGCGTAAAACTATAATTCTAAGAAAGAAAGTAAACTAGAGGCTCTAAAGAGCCTGTGTCGCTCACCTTGGTTTATGTGAATATTAAACAAAGGACGCAGATGGATTCATGACAAAATTGTGTTTTGGTGATGGTGATGTGTTTGTAAATCTTACTTTACTGAACATTCTTGCTGCTTACAATTATCTCTATCTTTAATGAACTTGGCCCAGTAGTTTCAGAGGAGAAGATATTTGTAAAAGATAACTAAGATTTACGAAAAATGGTTCAAAATTGACTATAAAGGGCAATAACTCCTAAAGGGGTCAACTGACCATTTCAGTCATGTTGACTTATTTGTAAATCTTACTTTGCTGAACATTATTGCTGTTTACAGTTTATCTCTATCTATTATAATATTCAAGATAATAACCAAAAACAGAAAAATTCCTTAAAATTACCAATTCAGGGGCAGCAACCCAACAACAGGTTGTCTGATTCATCTGAAAATTTCAGGGCAGATAGGTCTTGACCTGATAATCAATTCTACTTCATGTCAGATTTGCTCTTAATGCTTTGGTTTTTGAGTTATAAGCCAAAAACTACATTTTACCCCTATGTTCTATTTTTAGCTGTGGCGGCCATCTTGGTTGGTTGGCCAGGTCACGCCACACATTTTTTAAAACTAGATACCCCAATGATGATTGTGGCCAAGTTTGGTTTAATTTGGCCCAGTGGTTTCAGAGGAGAAGATTTTTGTAATAGATTAGTAAGATTTACGAAAAATGGTTAAAAATTGACTATAAAGGGCAATGACTCCTAAAGGGGTCAACTGACCATTTCAGTCATTTCACTTATTTGTAAATCTTACTTTGCTGAACATTATTGCTGTTTACAGTTTATCTCTATCTATAATAATATTCAAGATAATAACCAAAAACAGCAAAATTTCCTTAAAATTACCAATTCAGGGGCAGCAACCCAACAACAGGTTGTCCGATTCATCTGTAAATTTCAGGGCAGATAGATCTTGACCTGATAATCAATTTTACTTCATGTCAGATTTGCTCTAAATGCTTTGGTTTTTGAGTTATAAGCCAAAAACTGAATTATACCCCTATGTTCTATTTTTAGCTGTGGCGGCCATTTTGGTTAGTTGGCCGGGTCACGCCACACATTTTTTAAACTAGATACCCCAATTGTGATTGTGGCTAAGTTTGGTTTAATTTGGCTGAGTAGTTTCAGAGGAGAAGATTTTTGTAAAAGATTACTAAAATTTACGAAAAATGGTTAAAAATCGACTATAAAGGGCAATAACTCCTAAAGGGGGCAACTGACCATTTCGGTCATGTTGACTTATTTGTAAATCTTACTTTGCTGAACATTATTGCTGTTTACAGTTTATCTCTATCTATAATAATATTCAAGATAATAACAAAAAACAGCAAAAATTCCCTAAAATTACCAATTCAGGGGCAGCAACCCAACAACAGGTTGTCGGATTCATCTGAAAATTTCAGGGCAGATAGATCTTGACCTGATAAACAATTTTACTCATGTCAGATTTGCTCTAAATGCTTTGGTTTTTGAGTTATAAGCCAAAAACTGCATTTTACCCCTATGTTCTATTTTTAGCCATGGCGGCCATCTTGATTGGTTGGCCGGGTCACGCCACACATTTTTTAAACTAGATACCCCAATGATGATTGTGGCCAAGTTTGGTTTAATTTGGAACAGTAGTTTCAGAGGAGAAGATTTTTGTAAAAGTTAACGACGACAGACGACGACGACGGACGACGGACGACGGACGCCAAGTGATGGGAAAAGCTCACTTGGCCCTTCGGGCCAGGTGAGCTAAAAATAGGTTAGCTTTATTGAAATTATGAAACGAAACTTCTAACTAAATGTCAAAGGAAAAGAAGGACACAATTTGATTTTATAGTTGGCAAATAAGCCAAAGCAGCTTTAAGGCTGACGGAAACATGTTGATGGCTTCCGTCTATAACGTCACTCAAAAGTATTTACAACATTGAAATGAAAAAGACATCGAAAGGAAACAGAGATACAAGGTTATTACTTCATTTGGTGTAAAGTCTAGAAATAAACCAATTAAAGACAATAAAAAAACAATAATTTATTTCGCGATTTGCCAACACGGATGTTTTACCTCACATATATGACTTCGTTTAATAACTTCTTTATATAAGATGTTTTCACTCTGTGGTGTTGTATGGCTTGTTTAATGAAAAAGAACGATGTTTAATTACCAAGATATTTTTGACGAAGGCAGATAAATGACAGTTTCGTTCTACCCATGTTGTCTAGACTCCACACGATATAGATCATGACATATAAGGTCTACACTGTGTCTTTTGGTGTATTTTTTTTTTTAATCGAAAATCTTTACGGTTGCCGAGTCTCAAATATTTTACCTTTGAATTTTTGAACGTCGTAGAGTATTTTGTAAAAGAAAAACGCGTCTGGCGTACAAATTAGGAGCCTAGTTTCGCTGATGAGTTGTTTTTATCACAGTTTAGCTTGTCTTTTAAGTCGTTCACCAATGTTTGAATGTTCATGTGAATAGTCATGTGGTCAGATTTTGCATTTTTAAAAATTTTTTGAATATCGGTATATCCGTTAGCTCGAGGTTTTCCCATTGATATTTTTTCTCTTAAGAATGTATCCATGTTTAGCTAACGCATCAATGTAAATATAACGCAATTTGATGAGACTGTCATCAAAGTTAGAGGGTTAGCGCTATAAAACCAGGTTTAATTCACCATTTTCTACATTTGAAAATGCCTGTACCAAGTCAGGAATATGACAGTTCTTGTCCATTTGTTTTTGATGCGTTTTGTTATTTGATTTGGCCATGTGATTATGGACTTTCCGAATTGATTTTCCTCTAAGTTCAGTATTTTTGTGATTTTACTTTTGTCGTAGCCGTTTTACTAAATCTTTCTTTGCTACAATTAATGTAAGTTACAATCGAAATAAAATGACAAATATTTCCACTTTCTAATATAGTCTGAGATGAATTCATCAATATGAAGTTCTGAAATGTGAAGGAATTCAACAATTTATTGCTGTTTATATTCATTTGTAGAAATGCTGTCTATCAAAAAATCTTTTAGTAGAATGATAAATATGGTTTGTGCTAACGCAGACATATTGTATGGCGGAATATCTAAATTGGAAAAGATTACTCCGCTGTCAAAAACTGTGTATCTAATGCCTGTATTGACTTCAAACGGTTTCTTCCTGGTAATTTGAATTGATTTGTTTCTTGCAGATTAGAAATGGTTAAGTAATGCGGTTGATATATATATTTAAGATTGCGATCAACGACGTATTTAAAAAAAAATACGTATTAACTTTAACTTCATGTGACTGTGTGTGTGTGCGTTTTAGTTTGTGTATTGTGTATGAGGACACACTCATATCTTTATTGAAACCATATTATGGTGTTACATATGAATAAGTCTTCAGCATCTAGGCTTTTTCAAATCGCTAATAATGAATTCAAAATAGCTAAACATATGTTAGGCCGTTTGTCTTCTCGTTTGAATTGTTTAACATTTTTCATGTCGGGGCCTTTTATAGCTGGCTATGCGGTATAGGCTTTGCTCATTGGTGAAGGCCGTATAGTGATCTGTAGCTGTTAATTTCTGTGTCATTTGGTCTCTTGTGGAGAATTGTCTCATTGGCAATCATACCACATCTTCCTTTTTATACTAACTTAAATTTCATGTGTGTATGTGTGTTTGAGTGTGTGTATTGTGTATGAGGGCACAAACACATCTTTAACGAAACCCTATTGTTTTGGTACCTATTATTAAGTCTTTTCAGCATCTATGCCTTTTTTAAATCGCTGATTATGAATTCAAAATAGTTTTAGGAAATTTCGCATATGGCGTCAAAAGCAAATCACTGGTTTTGAATCAGTGATGCTTAAGAAAGTGTCTCAATACGACGTTGTATATTATTATTATCAACTTCCTTAAGAACAATTTACAGTGTAATGAATTATTTCTGTATCGTTAATTCTCAATTACTGTTTACACTTTTTTTGTCAGACAACGGAATATCTAAGAAGATTTGGAGAGCTAATTTGAAAAATTAATGACGTTCACTTTTCCCGTCCCTGTCTTTGGACGACGTATTCTAATCAATATTATATTTTGGAAGGAAAAAATGCGCCGAGCTTTAATCAAATTTATAATTAACTCTCTGTGGAAGCCGATTTCTACTTGAACAACTATTATTAGACTATCCATTAAGAAACTGAGTTGTGTCAATGATCAATACACGCTATTTCTTTAGGGGGAAAAGTTGTTCAGTAATTGGTGGAAATGAAATAAAATCAAATTTGTAACCTTAGAATGAGGCGAACAAGAAAATATCAAGTAAAATATCATTGCTGATGACATCGACTCTTGTCCATTATGCTGTGTTAAATTTGTACATTGTGCTTATTACAGTTTCAATATCAGAAGAAATGCAACTATAATGTCTCGGAGAAAATGGTTGCTAAGGGATACAATTTGTGCGGAATAAGATAAATGTGCAGATTTTGCAGAAATTAAAAGGTTCGTTATAAATTATTAACTTAACATTTAGGTTTTGTATTTTGAGTATTGTATGGTTTATATAATTGTGTTTTGAATTTCTTGAGTAAATATATGTTTTGTAGATTAGAACGACAATCTTATTTTATGCCCCATTTATGAGCATTATTTTTTCTGGTCTGTGCGTCCGTCCGTCCGTCCGTTCGTCCGTCCGTCTGTACCGCTTCAGGTTAAAGTGTTTGGTCGAGGTAGTTTTTGATGAAGTTGAAGTCCAATCAAATTGAATTTAAGTAAACAAGTTCCCTATGATATGATCTTTCTAATTTTAGTGCCAAATTAGAAATGTAACCCCATTTTCACGGTCAACTGAACATAGAAAATGATATTGCGGATGGGGCATTCGTGTACTAGGGAAACATTCTTGGTTTAAAGTCATGATTTTTCAGAGACCTCATATTATTTGGTGTGTTTGTTGGTTGTTTGTTTTGTGTGTTCTCATGTGAAGTGAGATGACATTTTAAACTGATAGCTTTATTCCAATAGTAAAAATCTAGCAATATGGGAAGGCTTGCATTTTATGTTGATTTACTCATCTTCTACCAAGCTCGAAATGATTATTAATCTTTATATCGGCAATGCCTTATAACTTCAATGAAGTAATTGAGTTACGATAAACAACAACTGAATACAGCGGAAAAGGGGGGATTCCCCAGAAGAAAGAAGGTGATATTTTAAGACTACCATTTACCAATGATGGTTGGCTCTTTTTATACCGCCTCTTCATTATTTTGAAATTTATAGTAAAGTTTGTTGATATTGATTAAATTGATATTCTTGATATAGTTGATTTTGATTTAAATCCTCCTCATTTATTTCCCTTGAACTTTTTGAAGAAAATTATATAAATTATATATATTATATTAGCTACACATTTATTGAAATGAATTTCAACCTAGTTGATTTTCATCTTGATAAAGTACTCTTTTTTTCTTTTGATCTTGAAATGTAGATATAGACTGGATTAATATATGAATGAAACGTATGACTGTGTTACTGAGCTCTCTATTCCCTTTGAGCAAAGTCTAAATAGTTTAACCCTTGTAATTTTGTATTTTTCTTTAATTTTAGTATTGTCATTTTGTATTTCTATGTTAAGAACGTTATGTACTTAGATGTGTATTGTCTATAATGTAGAAGAAGACAGAATGGTAAAATTAAGTGTTGATTCTTATCATTCAAATCAATATTGCATTATTATATTGTGCAGATGAGAAAACGCACGTGTTTGCCCGCGAGACGAACACAGTCGCTAGGCAATAACCGTTTATCCTAATGATTTGCCTTTTAAAAAATGCTCGGAGAAATAATGTCATCTCATTAGAAGCGAAAGTCATAAATTCTGAGTCAAGATTAGTGTACAGATAAGATGACAGTCATCGAATCAAGTATTTGATCAGATTTCAGTCCGATGCCCCCTCATGAATCAAGGAGCATTAAATCCAAACAACTTCTCTGACTGTACATCTCAAGTTAAAAGAATAATGACTGTTGTTACCCTTGACCCTTAACTACAAGTTTTACCTCTTGAAACTATGAAAATACGCTAAGTTACCTCCTTGAGAAAACTTTACGTATACTTTAAAATATATTAAATCCACAGACACTTATATCCCTGAAACATGTGAAAATAAAGATGAATTTCATCAAATGAAAAAAATAAAATAAAATGCAGATGTTCTATTTTTAAAAAAAAAACCCAAATGATTGCATAACGGAAAAGTATTTGCATCTTATTTTTTTTGGTTCGAAAATTAGGCGAAGGTGAACAATAAACATTTGTGATATAAAAGGAGCGAAAGATACCAGAGGGACATTCAAACGTATAGATCAAACTGACAACGCCATTGCTTAAAGGAAAAAGACAAACAGACAAATAATAGTACACAAGACACAACATAGAAAACTAAAGAATAAGCAACACGAACCCAACTAAAAACTGGGGTACATCTCAGGTGCTCCGGAAGGGCAGACAGATCCGGCTCCAAATGTTGCACCCGTCGTGTTGCTGATGTTATTATAAACTCGGTAAATAGTCTTATTCGGTCGGTCAAATTTGTGAAAATTGACCGGGATTGTCTCATTCTTTTTTTTTCTGCTAGTCACTAAACAACAACATGAATAGCCTGTGTTCTAAACTGGAAATTTGAATACATATATTTATAGTTCGTTCTTATGTTGTACTGTTATACCACTGTCCCAGGTTAGGGGAGGGTTGGGATCCCGCTAACATGTTTAACCCCGCCACATTATTTATGTATGTGCCTGTCCCAAGAAAGGAGCCTGTAATTCAGTGGTTGTCCTTTGTTTATGTGTTACATATTTGTTTTTCGTTCATTTAATTTTTTTTTTTACATAAATAAGGCTGTTAGTTTTCTCGCTTGAATTGTTTTACATTGTCTTATCGGGGCCTTTTAGCTGACTATGCGGTATGGGCTTTGCTCATTGTTGAAGGCCGTACGGTGACCTATATTTGTTAATGTCTGTGTCTTTTTGGTCTTTTGTGGATAATTGTCTCATTGGCAATCATACCACATCTTCTTTTTTATTTGTATATATATATTTATTTGCCTAGACCACAAATTAAATTGACGTTGTTTATTTTCAAAATCTCTATTTCCCTTGTAAGATAGTTACATTCAACATATAAGGAATTCCTTTTGAATAAAATAGCCTTTTTAAAAAAAAGAATACGTTGAAAAAGTAAACATTTCGTTATAATCGATAGTGTATAAGGTTTTGTCAAATTAAGCCGATGCGCAAATGTTTCATTACTATTTTTCTAGAAAATAGAAAGAGATTAAATAAATAATAGTCTGTGTGTTGTTTTAATACCGTGATCAGATAACGTCAAGATGTTACACATTTTTTTTTATCATGACATTAAATGTATCATATAAAAAAAGAAGATGTGGTATGATTGCCAATGAGACAACTCTCCACAAGAGACCAAATTGACATAGAAATTAACAACTATAGGTCACCGTACGGCCTTCAACAATAAGCAAAGCCCATACATCATAGTCAGCTATAAAAGGCCCCGAAATGACAATGTAAAATAATTCAAACGAGAAAACTAACGGCCTTAATTTATGTAAAAAAATTGAACGAAAAACAAATATGTAACACATAAACAAACGACAGCCACTGAATTACAGGCTCCTGACTTGGGACAGGTACGTACATACATATCATCACCATTACAGCTGTGATATCGATTGACTTCCAAATAAAATTGACCAAAATTTAGAATGGAAACGGGGAATATGTCAGAGAGACAACAACCTGACCAAAGTGCAGATAATAGCCGAAGCTCACGAATGAGAATTCAATGCAGCGACAAAATCCCGAACCCGGTGGTGGGCCTCAGCTGGCCCCAAAATAGAAAAATGTGTACTTGTTAAGTTAAAATGGACGTCATACTAAACTCCAAAACATATAAATAAACTAAAATTTGAAAAAAAACAACATACAAGACTAAAGAAGGTCCGAGGCGCCGGGTTCAAGTTGGGACAGGTGCAAAAATGCAGTGGGTTAAACATGTTTTATGAGTTCTCACCTCCACCCCCTTGTATCTCTAGTAAATGTATAATTAACAAATACAAAGTCTATATTTAATTGTCTACAAAATAAATGTCCTTAATTTGATTTGGATTAAAAGTAAATAAATGTATGTCATAACTACACTTCTTGGCCGACGTTAACAGGAGTGTATGTGTAAAGTATTTTTTAAAGTGTGGTGCATCCATGGACTCAGGGGGCATATAGGGATCGAATAAGCTCCCCGCTTTCCACGAACTTCAAAAACACACACAAGCTGTGATCAGTTTGCAGAAAATCGTCTTAGAAAATTTCGGATCGCTACGCTCGGTATCATATTTATCATTTCGCAACAAATACAACAAATTTCCTTGAACCATCCGCGACTGTGTAATCAATGTCCAGCCAATGATGTATTTCCGATCTTGGCATTAAATTTTGACTGCAGATATTGTTATTCTACAGACCTACTCTTGTATCATGATTATAGTGTCACTGGTATTTTTCATCTCTTTTAGTATATACAGTAAATTGTCCAAATTATACATATCATCTTGTGAAATGAACAATACATAAAATGGTGTCCAATATCAACTGTCGGTCAATATACGATCTCCTTGTTTTATTGACAATTATTATCAGAAATAGTCAGATATAAGATCATGTGAAAGTATTGTCTGCATAATATTTTCTTATTATAAACCATATTAACAAACGAATTTTCTAGCTTTGTCGATGTTAATGGTCGTCTCGTATTGCTCTATGGTTAAGGTCTTGAACCTATAGGTCAATAACTTTAGTTAATCTCTTTTGCAGCGGCGGTTGTCATGGCGTCATAA
Source organism: Mytilus galloprovincialis (assembly GCF_965363235.1). Taxonomy (NCBI): domain Eukaryota; kingdom Metazoa; phylum Mollusca; class Bivalvia; order Mytilida; family Mytilidae; genus Mytilus; species Mytilus galloprovincialis. Next base: position 39,921,394 of record NC_134847.1, read on the forward strand.
TTTTTAAGCCATACAAAATATATACTTCCTTATGTTCTTAAGTTTGTTGTTCAATAAATCTGTCAAATTCCTAAGCTGATGAAAAATAAACTTGAAATAAAGGTACTAAAAATTACAAAATAATTGTTCCAAACTGGTAATATCAGCTGTGTATGCCTTATACAGGTTCTAAGACTTGTAAGAAATCCTGCTTCAAAATTGTTGTTCTGTCTTTTATTCATTTTTAAGTAAGTGGTCGTCCTATTGGTAGATGGACTATTCAGTTTATTGTTGGTTCGACTTTTACGAAAAATGATTTAGATTTGTATTTTCACATAGACCAAGGTGAGCCTCTATTTTATTTACTTAACGTATTCCATAAAGATGAAAAAAATAAATAGGATATATAGATTAAAACAAGAATGTGTCCCAAGTACACGGATGCCCCATCCGTACTATCATTTTCTATGTTCAGTGGATCGTAAAAATGGGGTAAAACTCTTATTTGGCATTACAAGTTTCAAGTTAATTGGACTTCAACTTCATCAAAAACTACATCAACCAAAACCTTTACCCTGACCTCGACCAAAAACTTTAACCTGAAGCGGGACAGACAGACGTACAGACCAGAAAACATAATGCCCATAAATGGGGCATAAAAAAGGTATTATACACTACCAGTGACTACACAAACCAACAACACCCGACTCCTTACAATAGATGGATAACAACAACGAACAAAAGTGATCAAAATAGCCTAATTTATAGGACCTGGTACAATAACATAACAGGTTTTCAACATGGACACACATTCGGCAATCCTCGGTAGAATCCGCTACTCTCCTAATGAGGGTACGGAATCGGACGAGTTGAGACGAATGCATGGACACAATCTCCTCCTTTACAAATCTAAATCATTTTTCATACATCAGCAAAAATTAATTGTTAGTAGATCTGGACTTATCGATCTTTTTTGTAATTTAAAGTGTTTATTCATCTGTTAATCATATAAGGCGAAACGCCAAAAAATGTTGAAAATCGTCATTAAAGGCAGTAACTCCATTAAGTAGTCGAGATGACGATTTCGAACTTGTTAGACATATTTTGTAGAACGTGTCTTGCTGATCAATTTTGCAAATTAAAGTTCCTCTTTGACCTTTTATAGTTTTCCAGATAGAAGCCAAAACTGAAAATTAAAATTCACCAACCGGTAAATTCTGCATTTTTTCTTTATAAAAAATGACAATATAATCAAGACAATTAGGGAAACACTGTCGGAAAAAAATACCCCCTTTCTATGATAAAAACAGTACTTAGCGTTATCTTGCATTCTGTATACTTCAGTCATCATACGAACAAAGTGATGATTACGTGATAATTATTTTATTAAAAAGAAGATTACAAAAAATAAACTGAGTCATTTAAAGTTTTAATGATTGCATTTATTGATTCTTTAGTTATTTGAAAGGAACATAGTTTTATGCAAACCAATCCTCGAATGAAAGGTAGAATACACAAGAAATTATTTAGTTAAAAATTATTTTACAATAATATTTCTGTCTGAATGCATTTAATATCGTGAATAAAAACTGGACATTAATTCTATTAATGCTGTGTTCACACGTAATTCGAATTAGTTTAATTCGCATTCGAAACGTTTTACGTCCAAACTCGAATTGTAATGCGCTTCAAATTCGCTAAATACTGTCCGAACGACGTTAACTTTTAATTCGTATTAACAAAAACGCATTTCTAATGCGAATTGGATAATGCGATTTAACCAATTCGAATCAGTATGTGAACGCGATTAGCGAATTCGATTCGCATTCGAATTAAATGAACGTGTGAATGAGGCAATAGTTTCATGTTATTATATAGCAGATTCCATCATCAAGAATAAATTCCTAAGAGCATGCCGTTCATGAAATGTTGATCAAGTATGTTTTTGAAGTTTTATATTCAAAAAAGAATCCTATATCATAATTGGTAAGATATTATCTAAATATTCTAACGGTTATAATTAGGTTTTAATAATTGGTTGAAGATATCTTTATTAGAAAAATGAAGAGCCCTCAATTTATAACTGTGAAGAAACACTTGAATCAAATGTATTAATAAATGAAATGTTAATTAATACCCTAGCGTATTTGTCTATCAATTTATCAAGATGATCTCAAGCTATTCTTTCAATAACTTTGCCTATGGATTCTACGAAAACAATTTCCGTTTTGTTAAATTCTTTACATTTGTAAATATAAACTTAGAAATCCATAAACACGACCAAAAAAGCAAAAATTTAAAAGGCATTGCGTCGGTAAGAATTGGCGATGATAAACAAACAGGAAAAAAATAATAAAAATCTTCAGACTTTTTTTTATATGAACATATATATATATACTAGTATACGAATATGTAACAACCTTAAACCATGAGTACACACGTAATTCGAATTCGATTCGCATTAACTAATTCGAATTAGTTTAATTCGCATTCGAAACGTTTTACGTCCTAACGTCAATTCTAATTCGAATTGCAATGCGTGTCAAATTCGCTTTACTGTCCAAACGTTAACTTTTAATTCGTATTAACAAAAGCGTATTTCTAATGCGAATTGGATAATTCGATACCTCGTTCACACGGACATTTAGTTCGAATTGAATTCGAATCGAATGCGAATTGAATTCGCTAATCGCGTTCACACACTCTTCTTTTTTTAATTCGAAGTGATTCCAATTGGTTAATTCGAATTACCCAATTCGAATTAGAAATACGTTTTTGTTAATACGATTTAAAAGTTAGCGAATCGAACTCGAATTACGTGTGAACTTAGCATAAATTAGCCAATTCGAATCAATTCGAAGTAATAAAAAAAAAGATGAGTGTGTGAACGCGATTAGCGAATTAGATTCGCATTCGATTCGAATTCAATTCAATACGTGTGAACGAGGCATAATGTAATCTTATCGTGGAATGAAAAGGAAAAAAAAAACAATTGTCATTAATATGAATTCCTGGTATCGACTGCATGTTTCTAATTGAACAAAACAGATAAAAGATTAAAAACACAACTTCTGAATGGTAACGAACATGCATACAGTCCTGAAACGAAAGATGTGTTTGCTTTTTATCGAGATTGGTTCATACGTTTCTGTTATAATTTTCAAAATGTATGATATTGGCGACTAGCAAATTGTTCAATATTTAAAACTAAATATTCATAATAATTTAACATTGTTCGAAATAACAATTGAAGTATTGCGCTTAAATCTAATCCATCATGTTTTTAAGAGGAAATAATTTCATCTAGAGTTTTCTAGAATGTATAATTGAAGAGAACTTTCCATTAAAATCAAAAAGGTTTCTTGTAATCAATCTCAAATTATCCTGTTTCTATGTTTTATTGCGTTATGTTTGTATTTTCAGTGCTTAAATCATTCTGAAGTTTACGGTTGTCGTTAATGGTGATGAAAGAATGGATTGGAGTCTTTCACGATGATTCTGTTTTTAATATTGACTGTCATGTTACGTTTCCAGACTTATTCATCACTTCCACAATTAGGAAAGAAAGTCGCAAATCTGACAGGTAAGGTTGCATGATTCCTGGCAAACTTTCCCGCGTGAAAGTTACTTACAGAAATAAATGTAAAATGTGATTCAGATATTCATCACTTCCACAATTAGGAAAGAAAGTCGCAAATCTGACAGGTAAGGTTGCATGATTCCTGGCAAATTTTCCCGCGTTAAAACTACTTATCAGAAGACAATGTGAAACGAGGTCAGATTAAAAAGATTTTGTTTCAGATGTATACGGTGTTGATATCCATGGAGTCAATGTACATCATGATAAGGAGGAAGTGTTGTAAAAGCCACAATGTCACAAAAAAGGAAACAGTTTTTGTTTTGTCATGTGATATTGGCTCTTGCTCACTAGCGAAGACCGTGCGGTTGGGACTGTTCTTTGGTATACAGTTATGTTGTTGTCTTATTGTCCAAATTATATACAACTCCTATATTAAATCGAATATACATGTATCTTTAAGTTTTTAAAGAAATTTAGCGATTGACATATTGGGTTTGATTGGCTAGTAATGTCCATTCCGATGTCAGATTTTTGTTTTGAATCGCGATAAGAACAAAAATAAATTTACAGAAAACGAAAAAAAATACAGAACCGGTTAGTTTCATATATTTCATGTATTGAGAATGGAACGAAGATAATTATCGATGTTACTCACAGAGACTAATTACAATTGCATCGCAATTCCGTTATAATGGTTTATAATCTAATAAAAGGCTCCGTGCTTCATTCAATATTTATTAAATTTTCAACTTGAATTTCAATTAATGAAATAAAGATAGTTAAACAACATTTTTCATCGAGCTGTTAAACTTTCTTTGAAAAAGAGAAAATTTTATAGATAGATGCATGATAATTTCTCTACTAACAGAATAGTTTTTAAATTTACAGTCAATTATAGTTAATATAATAGACAAATTTCGAGTTCGATGCATTTCCGTCAAAAACTCTGGTTTTGGTGAGCATCATTCGCGCGTTTAGGGGCATCGTCATTTTCGTTCTAATGTTGAGCGAGTGGTTGGAAAATTAAAATACTATATTGAACAATTTATTCGGCAAACTAAATTCTCAAAATTAACAATCAGCACTGCTGTCATTAGGGAATTGTGATTAAGTACTTACAAAACAAAAATTAATTCTAGTTTATTCTCCACAATGACGATCACTAAGACGCTTGATGAACGTTGATATTGCAGGGATACAGGCAACCCCCTCTATCTGGTAAATGACGTCACAAGGGCGCGCCTAATTGGCGAGTTTTTTTTTTCCGGTGACGGATGAACTCGAAAGTGGTCTATTAGCTTCAAGCTTATATTTCGTTGTTACGTCTAGATCTTGTTGTGTTTTGATTATCTTACATGTTTTGCATACTTGGTTTCTCAATCTTTTAATGGACATTCTGACAGGTTGTTTCAGTAACACAAAATGTGCATGCAGTGAAAATTGTATCTGTATTTTATGTAAGAAAACAAAAATAAAAGACAAATTAAACGATTCAAAAAAGTGAACGTTAAAAAATAACCATATCTAGGCGGAATTGTTGCAGCTGGAAATTTGTCAAATATGCGTATTTCATCAAATTTTTTCCATATATATCTACAATACAATGCATATCAACAACTATAGTATTCCTAAGTTATTGTTGTATATTGGTATATAAAAGATAAATCAATATAACAATGCGATGTATATGCTGCAAATAAACATTAAGATGTTCATCTATTGAAAAGTCCATTCCCGTGAGGGCTAATTTGATATATCTTTGTAAATATGTTTGCTTTCAATTTTTATTCAAAGTTTTGGTAAAAGCATTAAACGTGGTACAAATAGAGCAAAGCATACACACTGACAGCGAAACACTAGATATATTATCTGTGCGTGGTTGTGTGTGTATGATCGAGAGAGATATGTATTATCTTTGTGTGCGTGTTTGAGAGAGAGAGAGGAGGATTTAACCGGTCTTTCCTTTCATTTGACTTTAAAGCAAAACTGGTCTACATGTAGTGCACATTATTCAGTTTGCTAAGTATTTTTTGTATTTTTGTTGTTGTTGAAGAAATAGAACACGGTTTACTTTTTAGTAAATGTCACGTAAACCCTGTTCATATTTTGCACAAAGTTGTTTTAAATAAAAGACACATACTATAGCATTCTAATTATTAGACTTTACTCTCTAGTATAGTTCAACAGCAAGAATTGATAATCGAATATACTTTTCTTCTAATTATCATTTTGGCTGTTCCGTAAGAATTGTCCTCAATCTTAACCTTTCTTTTGCCAATGACAAAACTGTCAAAACAAACATTAACTGAGGACAAAATGATATCATATATTTTCATCGAAATGTCGTCTGCAAGAAGATCGATGAGTTAGAAAGTGTCTGTCAATAATATAAACTTCTTTAATCACATCTAATTCTCATAGACATCCATGAATAAAATCAAATTGCGAGTTTATCGGAGTATACTTCTGGGAATCGGATTTTGGAATGACACGTTTGTATTTAATGACCAGTATGATTTGATCACTGTAGGAATAGATTCAGCAATTCCCTAATAACTCTTTTCTCGCCACTGCTTTCAAGAAAAGTGCCAGTAAAGATCCTCAATTTCCGCTTAAGTGAAACTAATGGAAACGTATTCGGTGACTCCGTCGAAATGGATTTTTAAAATGACATGCATTCCGATTTAATGCATCAACGTTATGGGTTCAACATAGAGCATTCCTGTAAAACCATATTAGTTCCTCGTTTAAATCCTAATTACAAAAAAAAAAAAAAACAGTAAATCTTTCGTCTTCTTGAATAATAAAACAAAATCTATTTTTTATGGCTTTTGAAAAAAGTTTTACGTTTAAACACATGCGTGGTGCAGATAATCAAAAGTAGGAAATGCAGTAAAATATTCGAAATGATATAAAAAAAAAAAAAAAAAAAAAATCAAAGTGCTTATCAGCACTGAGGGTAAATATTGCTTCAATTTATCGGTGGGAATTAAAATTAAATATTGCATTGGTTGTAGTTGAATTAACAGCAATTCTAGACAAAGGAAGATAACTCCAATTTTTAAGACGACATTAACAATGACATAATTTATATTTTTAGAACAGATACTGGTATTTGCAAAGTTATGTAATTTTCTTGACAAGCATGACATCATTTTGTGCCTTGAATATCTGAGCATATATTACATTGATAAATTTCTAGAAATGTTTATGGATGGAATGTATGGAATGGTATGATCAATGCACTATAGTTTTTCTATCAAAAATCAAAAAGGTAGTAATAAGCCTTGGAAAGTTTAGATATCAAGACAGCCGCATAAGGTTTTGATTGCATTTTATGCAATCTTTACCAAAAAACCCAAATTTATCAAACAAAGGAAGTTTGTAACGACCTTGACCGGCTATACAGCCCTTGCACGGTCGGTTATAATTTACCAAATTCTCATCAACCAAGCAAAGATTCATATGCTCATTTCTTTAAGATCATGCATTTAATATGGCATGTTTTTTTCTGTGTGTAGCTTACACAATATTTGAAACTGTTTAAACGGTGTAAAATAAGAATTACCATTAATACAGCAAAATGCATTGAGTGTGTAGGTAGTGGTAATGTCTTTGGTTAGCTTGATTGTAAGCTGAACCTGGAGTCATTATAAGGTTATGTATACCAACCTCCTTTAAGAGTAGACTCATCCGACAGATAACCAAATCTATTTGTAGTCTGTAGGACTGGACTACTCCGAAAGGAGGGTAGTATATCATAGATATTACCTTTACCTACACACTCAATGCATTTTGCTGTAAATGGTAAGTACAAACTAACTAACGGTTTATGATGCGGATTATACATTATCTACACTTTTTATTCTATTATTTTCAGAGGGACCAGTCAAAAGGTGTCGTCATGAGTATTCGTTTAGAGAGTATACATCCGGTATATTTATGTCGCCACAATTTCCCGAAAAATACGGTAACGAATTGAAATGTGTTTATTTCTTCCGAGCTGATGATCGAGGAAGGATAAAGATAACCTTTGACCTCTTCAAATTAGAAGGACCAAATTCAGACAAGGGGCAAGTGCTATCATATTCCTCACACAATAATAATGAAAATATATATTTTTATTGTATCATAACATCACAATATTCCTTTTTTAGCTCACCTGGCCCGAAGGGCCAAGTGAGCTTTTCCCATCACTTTGCGTCCGGCGTCCGTCGTCCTGCGTCCGTCGTCCGTCGTCGTCCTGCGTCCGTCGTCGTTAACTTTTACAAAAATCTTCTCCTCTGAAACTACTAAGCCAAATTTAATCAAACTTGGCCACAATCATCATTGGGGTATCTAGTTTAAAAAATGTGTCCGGTGACCCCGCCAACCAACCAAGATGGCCGCCATGGCTAAAAATAGAACATAGGGGTAAAATGCAGTTTTTGGCTTATAACTCAAAAACCAAAGCATTTAGAGCAAATCTGACATGGGGTAAAATTGTTTATCAGGTCAAGATCTATCTGCCCAGAAATTTTCAGATGAATCGGACAACCCGTTGATGGGTTGCTGCCCCTGAATTGGTAATTTTATGGAAATTTTGCTGTTTTTGGTTATTATCTTGAATATTATTATAGATAGAGATAAACTGTAAACAGCAATAATGTTCAGCAAAGTAAGATTTACAAATAAGTCAACATGACCGAAATGGTCAGTTGACCCCTTAAGGAGTTATTGCCCTTTATAGTCAATTTTTAACCATTTTTCGTAAATCTTAGTAATCTTTTACAAAAATCTTCTCCTCTGAAACTACTGGGCTAAATTAATCCAAACTTGGCCACAATCATCTTTGGGGTATGTAGTTTAAAAAATGTGTCCGGTGACCCGGCCATCCAACCAAGATGGCTGCCACGGCTAAATATAGGACATAGGGATAAAATGCAGTTTTTGGCTTATAACTCAAAAATAAAAGCATTTAGAGCAAATCTGACATGGTGTAAAATTGTTTATCAGGTCAAGATCTATCTGCCCAGAAATTTTCAGATGAATCGGACAACCCGTTGATGGGTTGCTGCCCCTGAATTGGTAATTTTATGGAAATTTTGCTGTTTTTGGTTATTATCTTGAATATTATTATAGATAGAGATAAACTGTAAACAGCAATAATGTTCAGCAAAGTAAGATTTACAAATAAGTCAACATGACCGAAATGGTCAGTTGACCCCTTAAGGAGTTATTGCCCTTTATAGTCAATTTTTAACCATTTTTCGTAAATCTTAGTGATCTTTTACAAAAATCTTCTCCTCGGAAACTACTGGGCTAAATTAATCCAAACTTGGCCACAATCATCTTTGGGGTATGTAGTTTTAAAAATGTGTCCGGTGACCCGGCCATCCAACCAAGATGGCTGCCACGGCTAAATATAGAACATAGGGGTAAAATGCAGTTTTTGGCTTATAACTCAAAAATCAAAGCATTTAGAGCAAATCTGACGGAGTGAAATTGTTTATCATGTCAAGATCTATCTGCCCTGAAATTTTCAGATGGATCCGACAACCGGTTGTTGGGTTGCTGCCCCATAATTGGTAATTTTAAGAAAATTTTGACGTTTTTTGTTATTATCTTGAATATTATTATAGATAGAGATAAACTGTAAACAGCAATAATGTACAGCAAAGTAAGACCTAAAGATAAGTCAAACGAAAAAAATGGTCAGTTGACCCCCGAAGGAGTTATTGTCCTTTATAGTCAATTTTTAACAATTTTCATAAAATTTGTAAATTTTTACTAACATTTTCCACTGAAACTACTGGGCCAAGATCATTATAGATAGAGATAATTGTAAGGAGCAAGAATGTTCAGTAAAGTAAGATGTACAAACACATCACCATCACCTAAACACAATTTTGTCATGAATCCATCTGCTTCCTTTGTTTAATATTCACATATACCAAGGTGAGCGACACAGGCTCTTTAGAGCCTCTAGTTTTATTTTTTTTTTTTCAAATCTTTCACATCCTTTTTACAAGTATTTTATGAGATTTCTGTTTCCTGAAAACCTACCCGATTTCTATTCTAGCCCTTTCCAAAAAAAAAAAGGAATTTGTGTTATTGTGCTATGGTAATTTTGAGTATTCTTGTCTATAATTTTTGCTAATATGCTATGTCTATATGCTCTTTTTTTGGTGCTTCTTTGTTACATTTTTTTTTTCATATTGATTATAATACAATGTTGACTGCTGTACCCCTATTTTTTAGCTCACCTGGCCCAAAGGGCCAAGTGAGCTTTTCCCATCACTTGGCGTCCGGCGTCCGTCGTCCGTCGTCTGTCGTCCGTCGTCCGTCGTCCGTCGTCCGGCGTCGTTAACTTTTACAAAAATCTTCTCCTCTGAAACTACTGGGCCAAATTACACCAAACTTGGCCAAAATCATCATTGGGGTATCTAGTTTAAAAAATGTGTCCGGTGACCCGGCCAACCATCCAAGATGGCCGCCATGGCTAAAAATAGAACATAGGGGTAAAATGCAGTTTTTGGCTTATAACTCAAAAACCAAAGCATTTAGAGCAAATCTGACAAGGGGTAAAATTGTGTAACAGGTCAAGATCTATCTGCCCGGAAATTTTCAGATAAATTGGATAACCTGTTGTTGGGTTGCTGCCCCTGAATTAGTAATTTTAAGGAAATTTTGCTGTTTTTGGTTATTATCTTGAATATTATTATAGATAGAGATAAACTGTAAACAGCAATAATGTTCAGCAAAGTAAGATCTACAAATAAGTCAACATGATCAAAATGGTCAGTTGACCACTTTAGGAGTTATTGCCCTTTATAGTCAATTTTTAACCATTTTTCGTAAATCTTAGTCATCTTTTAGAAAAATCTTCTCCTCTGAAACTACTGGGCCAAATTAAACCAAACATGGCCACAATCATCATTGGGGTATCTAGTTTTAAAAATGTGTCTGGTGACCCGGTCAACCAACCAAAATGGCCGCCATGGCTAAAAATAGAACATGGGGGTAAAATGCAGTTTTTCGCTTATAACTCAAAAACCAAAGCATTTAGAGCAAATCTGACATGGAATAAAATTGTTCATCCGGTCAAAATCTATCTGCCCTGAAATTTTCAGATGAATCGGACAACCTGTTGTTGGGTTGCTGCCCCTGAATTGGTAATTTTAAGGAAATTTTACTGTTTTTGGTTATTATCTTGAATATTATTATAGATAGAGATAAACTGTAAACAGCAATAATGTTCAGCAAAGTAAGATTTACAAAAAAGTCAACATGACCAAAATGGTCAGTTGACCAATTTAGGAGTTATTGCCCTTTATAGTCAATTTTTAACCATTTTTCGTAAATCTTAGTGATCTTTTACAAAAATCTTCTCCTCGGAAACTACTGGGCTAAATTAATCCAAACTTGGCCACAATCATCTTTGGGGTATGTAGTTTTAAAAATGTGTCCGGTGACCCGGCCATCCAACCAAGATGGCTGCCACGGCTAAATATAGGACATAGGGGTAAAATGCAGTTTTTGGCTTATAACTCAAAAATCAAAGCATTTAGAGCAAATCTGACGGAGTGAAATTGTTTATCATGTCAAGATCTATCTGCCCTGAAATTTTCAGATGGATCCGACAACCGGTTGTTGGGTTGCTGCCCCATAATTGGTAATTTTAAGAAAATTTTGACGTTTTTTGTTATTATCTTGAATATTATTATAGATAGAGATAAACTGTAAACAGCAATAATGTACAGCAAAGTAAGACCTAAAGATAAGTCAAACGAAAAAAATGGTCAGTTGACCCCCGAAGGAGTTATTGTCCTTTATAGTCAATTTTTAACAATTTTCATAAAATTTGTAAATTTTTACTAACATTTTCCACTGAAACTACTGGGCCAAGATCATTATAGATAGAGATAATTGTAAGGAGCAAGAATGTTCAGTAAAGTAAGATGTACAAACACATCACCATCACCTAAACACAATTTTGTCATGAATCCATCTGCTTCCTTTGTTTAATATTCACATATACCAAGGTGAGCGACACAGGCTCTTTAGAGCCTCTAGTTTTAATTTTTTTTTTTTCAAATCTTTCACATCCTTTTTACAAGTATTTTATGAGATTTCTGTTTCCTGAAAACCTACCCGATTTCTATTCTAGCCCTTTCCAAAAAAAAAAAGGAATTTGTGTTATTGTGCTATGGTAATTTTGTGTATTCTTGTCTATAATTTTTGCTAATATGCTATGTCTATATGCTCTTTTTTTGGTGCTTCTTTGTTACATTGTTTTTTTCATATTGATTATAATACAATGTTGACTGCTGTACCCCTATTTTTTAGCTCACCTGGCCCAAAGGGCCAAGTGAGCTTTTCCCATCACTTGGCGTCCGGCGTCCGTCGTCCGTCGTCTGTCGTCCGTCGTCCGTCGTCCGTCGTCCGGCGTCGTTAACTTTTACAAAAATCTTCTCCTCTGAAACTACTGGGCCAAATTACACCAAACTTGGCCAAAATCATCATTGGGGTATCTAGTTTAAAAAATGTGTCCGGTGACCCGGCCAACCATCCAAGATGGCCGCCATGGCTAAAAATAGAACATAGGGGTAAAATGCAGTTTTTGGCTTATAACTCAAAAACCAAAGCATTTAGAGCAAATCTGACAAGGGGTAAAATTGTGTAACAGGTCAAGATCTATCTGCCCGGAAATTTTCAGATAAATTGGATAACCTGTTGTTGGGTTGCTGCCCCTGAATTAGTAATTTTAAGGAAATTTTGCTGTTTTTGGTTATTATCTTGAATATTATTATAGATAGAGATAAACTGTAAACAGCAATAATGTTCAGCAAAGTAAGATCTACAAATAAGTCAACATGATCAAAATGGTCAGTTGACCACTTTAGGAGTTACTGCCCTTTATAGTCAATTTTTAACCATTTTTCGTAAATCTTAGTCATCTTTTAGAAAAATCTTCTCCTCTGAAACTACTGGGCCAAATTAAACCAAACATGGCCACAATCATCATTGGGGTATCTAGTTTTAAAAATGTGTCTGGTGACCCGGTCAACCAACCAAAATGGCCGCCATGGCTAAAAATAGAACATGGGGGTAAAATGCAGTTTTTCGCTTATAACTCAAAAACCAAAGCATTTAGAGCAAATCTGACATGGAATAAAATTGTTCATCCGGTCAAAATCTATCTGCCCTGAAATTTTCAGATGAATCGGACAACCTGTTGTTGGGTTGCTGCCCCTGAATTGGTAATTTTAAGGAAATTTTACTGTTTTTGGTTATTATCTTGAATATTATTATAGATAGAGATAAACTGTAAACAGCAATAATGTTCAGCAAAGTAAGATTTACAAAAAAGTCAACATGACCAAAATGGTCAGTTGACCAATTTAGGAGTTATTGCTCTTTATAGTCAATTTTTAACCATTTTTCGTAAATCTTAGTAATCTTTTACAAAAATCTTCTCCTCTGAAACTACTGGGCCAAATTAATCCAGACTTGGCCACAATCATCATTGGGGTTTCTAGTTTAAAAAATGTGTCCGGTGACGCAACCAACCAAAATGGCCGCCATGGCTAAAAATAGAACATGGGGGTAAAATGCAGTTTTTCGCTTATAACTCAAAAACCAAAGCATTTAGAGCAAATCTGACATGGAATAAAATTGTTCATCCGGTCAAAATCTATCTGCCCTGAAATTTTCAGATGAATCAGACAACCTGTTGTTGGGTTGCTGCCCCTGAATTGGTAATTTTAAGGAAATTTTACTGTTTTTGGTTATTATCTTGAATATTATTATAGATAGAGATAAACTGTAAACAGCAATAATGTTCAGCAAAGTAAGATTTACAAAAAAGTCAACATGACCAAAATGGTAAGTTGACCAATTTAGGAGTTATTGCTCTTTATAGTCAATTTTTAACCATTTTTCGTAAATCTTTGTAATCTTTTACAAAAATCTTCTCCTCTGAAACTACTGGGCCAAATTAATCCAGACTTGGCCACAATCATCATTGGGGTTTGTAGTTTAAAAAATGTGTCCGGTGACCCGGCCAACTAACCAAAATGGCCGCCATGGCTAAAAATAGAACATGGGGGTAAAATGCAGTTTTTCGCTTATAACTCAAAAACCAAAGCATTTAGAGCAAATCTAACAGGGGTAATATTGTTCATCACGTCAAGATCTATCTGCCCTGAAATTTTCAGATGAATCGGACATTTCGTTGTTGGGTTGCTGCCCCTGAAATGGTAATTTTAAGGAAATTTTGCTGTTTTTGGTTATTATCTTGAATATTATTATAGATAGAGATAAACTGTAAACAGCAATAATGTACAGCAAAGTAAGACCTAAAAAGAAGTCAACATGACCAAAATGGTCAATTGACCCCTAAGGAGTTATTGCCCTTTATATAGTCATTTTTTTTAACAATTTTCACAAAATTTGTAAAATTTTACTAACATTTTCCACTGTAACTACTGGGTCAAGTTCATTATAGATAGAGATAATTGTAAGCAGCAAGAATGTTCAGTAAAGTAATATCTACAAACACATCACCATCACCAAACCACAATTTTGTCTTGAATCCATCTGTGTCCTTTGTTTAGTATTCACATAGACCAAGGTGAGCGACACAGGCTCTTTAGAGCCTCTAGTTGGCTTATAACTCAAAAACCAAAGCATTTAGAGCAAATCTGACAGGGGGTTAAATTGTTTATCAGGTTAAGATCTATCTGCCCTGAAATTTTCAGATGAATCGGACCACCCGTTGTTGGGTTGCTGCCCCTGAATTGGTATTTTTTATGGAAATTTTGCTGTTTTTGGTTATTATATTGAATATTATTATAGATAGAGATAAATTGTAAACAGCAATAATGTTCAGCAAAGTAAGATCTACAAATAAGTCAACATGACCGAAATGGTCAGTTGACCCCTTAAGGAGTTATTGCCCTTTATAGTCAATTTTTAACCCTTTTTCGTAAATCTTAGTAATCTTTTACAAAAATGTTCTCCTCTGAAACTACTGGGCTAAATTAATCCAAACTTGGCCACAATTATATTTGGGGTATGTAGTTTAAAAAATGTGTCCGGTGACCCGGCCATCCAACCAAGATGGCCGCCACGGCTAAATATAGAACATAGGGGTAAAATGCAGTTTTTGGCTTATAACTCGAAAATCAAAGCATTTAGAGCAAATCTGACTGAGTTAAATTGTTTATCATGTCAAGATCTATCTGCCCTGAAATTTTCAGATTGACCCGACAACAGGTTGTTGGGTTGCTGCCCCTAAATTGGTAATTTTAAGGAAATTTTGCCGTTTTTATACGACCGCAAAATTTGAAAAATTTTTCGTCGTATATTGCTATCACGTTGGCGTCGGCGTCGTCGTCGTCGTCGTCGTCGTCGTCGTCGTCGTCGTCCGAATACTTTTAGTTTTCGTACTCTAACTTTAGTAAAAGTGAATAGAAATCAATGAAATTTTAACACAAGGTTTATGACCACAAAAGGAAGGTTGGGATTGATTTTGGGAGTTTTGGTCCCAACATTTTAGGAATTAGGGGCCAAAAAGGGCCCAAATATGCATTTTTTTGGTTTTCGCACTATAACTTTAGTTTAAGTGAATAGAAATCTATGAAATTTTGACACAAGGTTTATGACCACAAAAGGAAGGTTGGGATTGATTTTGGGAGTTTTGGTTCCAACAGTTTAGGAAATAAGGGCCAAAAAAGGGCCCAAATAAGCATTATTCTTGGTTTTCGCACAATAACTTTAGTATAAGTAAATAGAAATCAATGAAATTTTAACACAAGGTTTATGACCACAAAAGGAAGGTTGGGATTGATTTTTGGAGTTGAGGTCACAACAGTTTATGAATTAGGGGCCAAAAAGGGGCCCAAATAAGCATTATTTTTGGTTTTTGCACCATAACTTTAGTATAAGTAAATAGAAATCTATGAAATTTAAATACAAGGTTTATGACCATAAAAGGAAGGTTGGGTTTGATTTTGGGAGTTTTGGTCCTAACAGTTTAGGAATAAGGGGCCCAAAGGGTCCAAAATTGAACTTTGTGTGATTTCATCAAAAATTGAATAATTGGGGTTCTTTGATATGCCGAATCTAACTATGTATGTAGATTCTTAATTTTTGGTCCCGTTTTCAAATTGGTCTACATTAAGGTTCAAAGGGTCCAAAATTAAACTTAGTTTGATTTTAACAAAAATTGAATCCTTGGGGTTCTTTGATATGCTGAATTTAAAAATGTACTTAGATTTTTAATTATTGGCCTAGTTTTCAAGTTGGTCCAAATGGGGGTCCAAAATTAAACTTTGTTTGAATTCATCAAAAATTGAATAAATGGGTTTTTTGATATGCCAAATCTAACTGTGTATGTAGATTCTTAATTTTTGGTCCAGTTTTCAAATTGGTCTACATTAAGGTCCAAAGGGTCCAAAATTAAACTAAGTTTGATTTTAACAAAAATTAAATTCTTGGTCTTATTTGATATGCTTTATCTAAATATGTACTTTGATTTTTGATTATGGGCCCAGTTTTCAAGTTGGTCCAAATCAGGATTCCATATCAAGTATTGTGCAATAGCAAGAAATTTTCAATTGCACAGTATTGCACAATAGCAAGAAATATCTAATTGCACAATATTGTGCAATAGCAATTAATTTTCAATTGGAGTTATCTTTCTTTGTATAGAATAGTAGTTGATAATATATGTTGGAAATTTGCCAGACATGACTGATGTCATTTTCTATTTTTATTTGCCAATAACTTTATGTAAATAACTTCATTGGAAATTTGCCAATATAAAATGTTGCTGATGAAGCTTTTTTTCCTTATCTTATCTAAAATGTTTTTAGATAATGTATGTTGGACATTTGCCAGACATGACTATGATGTCATTTTCTATTTTTATTTGCCAATAACTTTATGTAAATAACTTCATTGGAAATTTGCCAATATAAAATGTTGCTGATGAAGTTTTTTTTATTGTTTTATACAATAAACAATGTACATGTATATTCACTTTTACTACCAACCAATCTTTACCATTCAGTGATAACAAGCACTTTATTTTACATTTTAATATTTTATGATGTATTTAAAAGAGTAGTTATTGTTGCAAACTCCATTAGAAATTTGAATTGATATCAGTTTTGGAGAAAGGGAAACGGGGATGTGAAAAAAAGGGGGGGGGGGGTTTAAATTTTTCTCATTTCAGATTTCATAAATAAAAAGAAAATTTCTTCAAACATTTTTTTGAGAGGATTAATATTCATCAGCATAGTGAATTGCTCAAAGGCAAAAAAAACCTTTTAAGTTCATTAGACCACATTCATTCTGTGTCAGAAACCTATGCTGTGTCAACTATTTAATTTTAGATTTAAAAAGTTTGAAGAAGAAATCTTTAATTGATTTGTAAAATCTTGACATTTGTTTTGTGTAAAAAAAAACCATGTAATGTCAAAAATTTGATCACAATCCAAATTCAGAGCTGTATCACGCTTGAATGTTTTGTCCATACTTGCCCCAACTGTTCAGGGTTCGACCTCTGCGGTCGTATAAAGCTGCGCCCTGCGGAGCACCTGGTTTGTTATTGTCTTGAATATTATTATAGATAGAGATAAACTGTAAACAGCAATAATGTACAGCAAAGTAAGACCTAAAAATAAGTAAACATGACCAAAATGGTCAATTGACCCCCTAAGGAGTTATTGTCCTTTATAGTCAATTTTTAACAATTTTCATAAAATTTGTAAATTTTTACTAACATTTTCCACTGAAACTACTTTGCCAAGATCATTATAGATAGAGATAATTGTAAGCAGCAAGAATGTTCAGTAAAGTAAGATGTACAAACACATCACCATCACCAAAACACAATTTTGTCATGAATCCATCTGCTTCCTTTGTTTAATATTCACATATACCAAGGTGAGCGACACAGGCTCTTTATAGCCTCTAGTTACATTTTTAACTACTATGTCTGGTTGG
This sequence comes from Mytilus galloprovincialis, assembly GCF_965363235.1. Lineage (NCBI taxonomy): Eukaryota > Metazoa > Mollusca > Bivalvia > Mytilida > Mytilidae > Mytilus > Mytilus galloprovincialis. The sequence goes on from NC_134847.1 coordinate 39,938,948, forward strand.
TTTGTTCACACAACGTTGTCAATATAATGTAATTGTATGCGACTGTCATACAAGTGGGAGGTTTAGCTAGCTTTTAAACTAGATTTAATCCACCATTTTCTTCATAAAAAAATGCCTGTACCAAGTCAGAAATTTGACAGTTGTTATCATTTCGTTTGGTGTGTTTATGCTTTTGATTTTTTCCATTTGATTCGGGACTTTTCTTCTTGAATTTTCCTCGGAGTTCAATATTTTTGTTATATTACATTTTAATTGAGCTTTCCTCAAACCGATGGTCTTCATCGTAATACGATAGGCGGATAAAGTATCAATTTAAAAATGTGTATTAATTTGTTTGACAGATTTGTTAAAAGTAAATTGATTTTCTAACACGACCATGATTATATATTGTGTAATTTAATGATATTGTCCAAAAAATGAAGTTTGATATGATTGTTATCATTCAATTGAGAGAAAAGATGGAAAATAAGACGTCTCCAGGGAATTGCAAATGATGCTTAAATGTTCGACTAAGATTAGATCTTCCACGTTCTTTTATTATTTTTCTGCTACTGAAAATCGATTTTCCATAGAAACTTTTACGATTAGGCTTAAGGGATTACTTCAAGTATTTTATAAGGAATCTTTATGTAACTGATATTTATTTAAGGAGACATGTAAAATTTAGATTCGTAATTGCTTTAATAGCACACAAACAAATATACTTAACTAGAAAATCATTAAACTGAAAGAATTTTATAAAATCTAGACTACGTACAAATCTTACATCATTAACATTTACCCATTTTAATACTGCACAGCATTTTACAAACTAATATTAGATATAAAAAAAAAACGTTAATTCATAAAACATGGGACTTTTTTTATGTCCTGGAAGTTTTTATTTCATATCTATCTTCTGAATTTTGTTTCTGACGCATGCGCAGAACTCATATAAACAGCACTCAACATAAAATATTTCAATGGGAAATCAAAGTTCTATCATTAAAATAAAATATATCTTAAAAGTAAAATATATCAAAATTTAATTTTAAATTTTTAATATTTTAAAAATCACAGATGATAATTGTCAAATATTTCAAATATTCTGGCCACGAGCATCACTGAAGAGACATGTATTGTCGAAATGCGCATCTGGTGCAACAAAAATTGGTACCGTTAATTTTATTGTCAACTGCATAATTTTATTTCAGTTGCCAGTTTGACTACATTGACATCTACAACATAGATCTCTCTGGATTCAAGGTATTAATGGATAGATATTGTGGAGAAAGTGTTCCGAAAGAATTCATATCTCAACAATCGAAATTGGAAATCGTATTCAATACAGACTTCACCAAGACTCTACATGGATTTATTGGACATTATAAATTCCTAGACGAAAGTAATGCCAGTACATATATAAATAAGTATGGGTATGATGTGGGTGATATAGTACTTACAAATGTATATTTATTGGTTTAATATAGATATAAAACTACACCACCGTTTACAATGATTTTAATTGTTTAAGTGCTAGATTAGAGTATTCAACATTTAAAAAGACACACAATGTCAAGTCTTCTGCTAGTTATTCGTATTATTTAATTTAAGCGTTAAGAACATTTGGCGATCCCACAGTTTAAATTTCTATAACACTTACGATATGACAAGTTGGCGTTACAGAAGATCGCTCACCTTATCTGATCCAGTTAATCATTAATAACCTGCCTCTGCGCGCCAAGAAATGGCCTTGTCAACGCTGCTATGAAAATGATTCTATCTATTATTAGCTCAGCTAACATGGCTAATCTCGAGGAGTATGTTCAGTATGTTTCACCATTTTCTACATCGTTTGATGATTCTGAGCTTTTGATTTTGCCATTTGATATAGACCTTTCCGTTTCAATTTTCATTGTTGTTTTGTATTTTTTTAATTTTACTTTTCACTATCATACTCGTTGTTTATGCCTTGCACCAGAAACCAACAACCTGTTGAATAAAACCAACTAATCTAATGTTAGCTTATTCACAATGCATTTTCATATCTTAAAACTTGATTCAAGTGTTCTTGTTAAACCGAAAAATGATCATCTTACACATCAAATCGTAGGACGGTATAATGTTAACATCTTCGAAACTTTAAAGGCCCTTTTGTGTCTTGCAAGTTGTTTTTGTATCTTCTACTGAATTTATTATCTGACGCCGAACTCATTAAAACAGCACTAAACATGATTACAAAAGCCCAGTTTATTTATTCCCAATAGCATCGTCTGTAATATGTATGGTAACATTGTTTGATGTCTAAAACGTTACATGGTGCAATTGATGGATATGAAGTCTATCCGATTCCAAATTGACCATCATCTTAAAAGAATTCAATATCACTGTGAATACATATAGGAACACAGCAAGAACTAAATAAACTACTGCTTTTTATAAATCGTTTTACAGTTTGACGCGTCTTATGCGAAAATAATAAAACGATTGAATAAAATATGAAATATATACACGCTAATTTAAGAAAACTGATAGTGGTTGACACCATGGAACATCTGTTTACATTGGAGTCTTATCAACTAGTTCCAAGTCAGGAGTCTCTTGTCTTTATTAGGTGTGTATGGTTTGTTTTCTTTTCAAGTTTGGTTCATTTATATGTTCTGTGTTTAGTGTGACGTCCATTTACGATGAAACATTAAACTAGTACATTTTTCTAAAGGGGTCAGAAGAAGCACGCCTCTGTGTGCGGTATATATTCACGCTGTGTTTACGACCGATTGGTGATCCTGGGCTGTTTTCTGATCCTTGGATAGGTTGTTGTCTCTTTGACACATTCCCTGTTTCCATTCTTGATTTTATAAAACACATCAATCTCCGGCGCACAGTTCATATCCGTTCCATACATGCTTTGCAATACTGCACTTAATATGACCTCTGCCATACATTGTCCGACACAATGACAGAGGTCATATTCAGTGTAGTGTTACAAAGTATTAAACGGATATGTGATCTCTGCGCAGGAGATTGAAAACACATGTGTCACTCCTCACCATGAGGATCTTCTATCTTGGTAGTTTTTTTGCTAGATTTTATAAAACACATGTGTCACTCCTCACCATGAGGATCTTCTATCTTGGTAGTTTTTGCTAGATTTTATAAAACACACTGTGTCACTCCTCACCATGAGGACCTTCTATCTAGGTAGTTTTTGCTAGATTTTATAAAACACATGTGTCACTCACCATAAGGATTTTCTATCTTGGTAGTTTTTGCAAGAACTATAAAACTTAAAGCATAATATCGTCACTTAAAAAGTGACAGATTCAGGTTATCATGTATCCCAAAAAGATTTTCAAATTTTAACCTGGCTCCTGAACAAGTAGTGTTAGATTTTCTGGATCAAATATGAAAATTGATTTCTGTAAGTTCTGATTTTCCGAGTTTTTGATGCATTTAATGGAAATTTGTTATGAAATCGATATCGTTTGAAACCTTTACAAAACGAAAATCTATGAATCACGAGAATCTATGAATCGCAAGAACCTATGAATCACGAGAATCCCATTCAAAGACTAATAGAATGTGTGTCACTAGCTGAACATGAGTTTGCTTAACCTGATTAAATTCTTTGCGATATTTGCCGAAGGACATTTCGGATAGCGTTTTGTTATGAAAAATGTCCTGTTCCTAAAATTGTTGAAAAATCATTGTACGATAATTAAGTGTATATAATTAAAGTGTAATATTCTTCCATATGCAAGAAGATGTCCATATTTCAAAGAATATAATAACCATTTTAGATTGGCACCAATTTGGAATGTCGACTATTGGTTGTGGACCGGGCTTCCATACTGGTATGACTGGTATCATCTCCTCTCCTAATTATCCAGATAATCCAGTCATCTCAACGGAACCCGGATCTCGTTGTACCTGGATCATTAAAGTACAGGACAACGAAAATATTCTTGTCACCATGGTGGATTTAGATTTATCTAGTAAGTTACCTTGATCTTGTTAAAAGTTAGTTATATCATAAAACCCAAAATGCTAATAATTATAATCAGTTGTTTCAGAATCTTAAGGACATTGTTTGCATGTACTGAAGTGAAATTAACATGGGTTGAATGCCATTGTCGAAGGACAACCATACTGACGTTTTAGTGACCGGAATTTCCCATAATGTGTTGTTTGGATACCAAAAAGAAAATAACGTTTGATGCCTTTCAATTGTTGAGAATGCTATTAACCAAACACAATTTGATGAACGCTTTTCAGAATAAAAAAATAACATATCTCCTGGAATCCATAGTTTCTACAACACGACGGGTGCCACATGTGGAGCAGGATCTGCTTAATCTTCCTGTTGCTTAGTCTTTAGTTTTCTATAAATGTTGTGTCTTGTGTACTATTATTTGTCTGTTTGTCTCTATCTTTTTTAGCCATGGCATTTTCAGTTTATTTTTTATCTATGAATTTGACTGTTCCTTTTGTATCTTTCGTCCCTCTTGTCGAAAATTTTAAATTACAAAAGACACATTTAAACAATATATACTAGCATTTTGAAAACTAACAAAAGTAAATGTGAGTCACACGTCAATAAGACATGAACAAACGTTATTGACTCTAAGGTATTATAAAATCAATTTCCTGGTAACATATGGAAAGCAATCGTTATTGGAACAATTGACAAATGACCGTTATATAGTCTGGCTTGGTGAAAGCGGTTATTGCAGTGCATAGCATCTTACGAGTATGACTTGTTTATGGTTTTATATATAGAAGTAGAGTCTTAAATTGACAATATGTACTGTGTATTTCGACAATTAATCTATTTGATGATACCCGAGGTTGATGTTCGAGGCTAATAGGATTTTTATTCGAAAACCCCATGCAAATATTGAAGAGTTGATAAGCCTGTTTACTTTAAACAAAAGGAAAAAAATGACGTAAGAATATATGTTGAACATACAGTGGTACAAAAGAAAGTTACCAAAAATAGACGAAAGAGAGATAATATCTTAATCAAAAGAAAAAGAACGAAGAGTTAATTACAATAAGGGCAACAGTATTATACCACTATTCAAAAGTCACACATCGATCAAGCGAAAACAAAACCGGGTCACAGACTAAAACGAATCGAGGGAAACACATCATAAACAAAAGGAAAAAAAGTAACAACAGAAACACCGAACTGCTAGACTACAAATACAACCGCCAACGTACATTTCAACAGACTATTTGAAAACAACTGCAATACATTTCATTCTTTCGTAAAACTATTCAGGTTTTGCACAGCTGAAAACTTTGTTGACAGTCTCTTTGATTATTAATCATGATATTTTTTATGCATTTTATCATTACTGGTATACACGCTACGGTAAATCTGTCAATTTTCAGATCACACGACTTTTTTGGTATCTTGAGATTCAAGAATTCAATAAACATGTATTTTGTTACGTATTTCGTTACTATACCATATATGGAGCAGGATTTATGTACCCTTCCGGGGCACTTGATGTCACACATCGTATTTGTTAGGGTTCGTGTTGTTCAGTCATTTGTTTCTATGTAGTGTATTTTACGCCTGTTTGTTTTTTCTTCGTTTTTGGCACGGTGTTGTCACTTTCTTTGCAACTTCTACATTTTGATTGCTCCTTTGATTGTTTCTGCCTCGTTTTAGGGAATCAGACACGACATAATGTATTTGTTATCAACGTCGTGATTGTGAACGTAAACCTGAAGTAGTGTCGGTTTCAGTCGTTCTCATTATATTGCTGTAAAACATTTAATTTGAAAATAATGTAAACATACATGCACATAACATATAATCATTTTCATAACTGCGTGGACAACAGCAATACTTATGTTAGTTAAATTACGTATTCAGTTTTAGAATTCAACATTTAAATCACCACAGAAGGTTTTATTCTCTAATAGTTATTCTTTTTATTTGATTTAAGCGTTTAGAACTGTTTGCGACCCCACAGTTTAAATGTCTATAACACAAACGATATGACAAGTGGGCCTTACAGACGAACGTTCATCTAATTTGATAACTTGAGCACGCAAAAAAATGGTCTTGTCCCCGCTGTTATGAAATTGATTCTAATAATCGCGATAAACAGACTTTGATAGAGGGTATGTATGTACAGAGAAAAGTGAGGTTGCCAATTGGGCAACTGATATCGTCAAGTATGTCATAGATCGAAGTTTGGAGTTGTCTATGGACAACTTTAGGGAAACGGATCTAGATACAGCAAAATTCACTGAGTGTGTAGGTAAAGGTAATATATTTGGGTAGTTTGCTCGTTAACTGAACCGTGAAGTCTTTATAAGGATAACTTTACTACAAACCTTTCGGTGTAGTCTAGTCCTACAGACACATAGATAGATTTGTTATCTGTCGGATAAGATTATTCTACAAGGAGGGTAGTATACCTAACCTTATAATATCTTCACGGTTCAGCTAGCAAGCAGGCTAACCAAAAATATTACATTTACTAATTACACACTCAATACATTTTGCTGTAAGTTGTTTGAAAGTGTTAGAAGTCAGGGCCGTAACTAGGGTTCGAATTCAGGGGAGGTAGGGGTTTGGGGGCCGCAGACTGAGGCCCAAAGAGAGGGGGGTTGGGGGCGCAGCCCCTGTGCCGTTTTTTTTTCTCGCAGTAAAATGGCTAAAAATGACCCGTTTTCCTTCGATTTACTTGCTTTAATAAACATCAGTATTGCTTGAACCTGGAAGTAATTTTTATTAAAAAGCAAACTGAGATTGCTGTTCGGGGTGACCCAAGGCTTCGTCTTGAAGGCCGTACTTTGATCTATAATTATCAACATTAAATACATTGTGACCGCGGATTTAGTTCTCAATATGGCTAAAAATCACCCGCTTTCCTTCGATTTCCTTACTTTGAGAAACATCAGTATTGCTGGATCATTATTATCTGTAATTAAAGATATTTTTGTTAGAAATCAAACTGTTAAGTTAAAAAAACATAAAAAGCAAGATCATAGAAAGCAAGATATTTTTTTTTTTGTCGAGGACCTTGAATTTCAATATTGTTGAAAGCTGAACAGATATGTATATAACTACAACCAAGGACTTTCTAAACTAGTATATACTTATATTAGAAAGTCTCTACTTCAACGAATGGAAGTGTTTAACTACTAAGGCATTGACCATAATGTTCTCGTACGATCGGCCGGGAGACGTTAAAAAAATGACCCAACAGCTGATTCAGCCGGTAACGAATTTCCGATATCATAAAAGATGAAAAGGAACTTCCTCTGCTTAATGAAGCCCCTAAATAAATGTGAATAGTTAAGTTTTATTCAAAATTGTCGAAAGTAAAGTTTCATATGTGTTCTCGTACGAATACTGAATAACAGACGGACGGCCACACGAAATTTTTTTTACTGAAACGGTTCACTTTCGGTAAAAAAAATCCGGAAAATGACAGATATATCACGTATCATGATAACACTGTTAAAACTGTAAACTTGTGTTGTTTATAATATAAATTCAAGTTCTTCGTGTACATATTGTCAATATTTCATTTTATTACTTCAAAAAAAAAAATTGGTGTAGAAAATTCAGGGGAGGCAGTTTGCCTCCTCTGCCTCATAGGTAGTTACGGCCCTGGAAGTAAATTGTCTGCTTTCAACTCTCATACATCTTGAGAACTGCAGGAAGTTTGAAATATATTATATCTCCTTGTTTTTCAATACTTTCTAGAGAAAAATAATCTTTACGTTTATTGTGTTGACATTTTTCTTCATAGCTGGCTGGTGATAAACTTTGCATTTTATTATGTAACATTTACAATACAAACATTAATAATTACAAAGTGTCATTTTTTTTAACATTTACGATACTGCACAAGATGCGAATTTCGACAATCTATTCAGGTAAGCTCCAGGCCAAATGATTTTACTAATCCAAAACCATATACAAATATTAAGGAGTTGATAAAACCAATATTTATACTTGAAACATGTTAGACAAACAAAAAATAGACGTAATGATTAATATGTTCAACATAAAGAAAAAAGAAAAATATGGAAGTATAAAATTGATAGACATTATCATTCCAAAAGAACAAAGAACAAAACATGAATTGTAATAAGGGCAACAGTATTATACCGCTGTTCAAAAGTCATAAATCGGTTAAGCGAAAACCAATCCGGATAAAAGACCAAACCCGTGGGAAACATAAAGTTTAAGAGGAAAACAACGAAACAACAAAATCATCGAACTTTCACAAATCAGACACCAACATACATACAAATGGACTATTTGATATCAATTGAAATATATACCATTCTTTCTTTAAACTTTTCAAAGTTTTTGCACAGCTGTCGATTTTGTTGACAGTTTCTTTTATTGTTTTTCATGTTACGCATGTAATGCATGTTCTTCACTACTGGAATATACGGTTCGGTAAATCGGTCAATTTTCAGATGACACGACATTTCTGGTATCTCGTGATCTAAAACTACGAAAAATATGTATTTCGTTACTTTATTCAGTCCTTGCTTTCTATATAGTGTGTTTTACGCCTGTTTTTCTTGCTTCGTTTTTATGTCCCATTTATGGGCATTATGTTTTTTGATCTGTGCGTCCGTCCGTTCGTTCGTTCGTTCGTTCGTCTGTCCCGCTTCAGGTTAAAGTTTCGGGTCGAGGTAGGTGTTGATGAAGTTGATGTCCAATCAACTTGAAACTTAGTACACCTGTTCCGTATGATAACAAAAACAAAAACAACAACAACAATTTTTATTTGTCAATCAAGACGCCCCGAGGAGCAGTACAATTACAGATTAAATTAAAGTGTACACATAATTTTGGTGAATTTGTTTTCATTTAACTATTTGAAATTACAATACATGACAATAAAACCAAAACTATTTAAGAGAAGGGAGACAACAAACATAGTATATGATATGAGCTTACTAATTTAAATTAAAGTGTTTAACCCATTTTCACGGTTCACTGAACATAGAAAATGATAGTGCGGATGGGGCATCCGTGTTCTTTTCACAATTATTGTTTCGTTGTTAGCATGGTGTTGTCGGTTTCTTTTCGACGTTTAAACTTTGATTGATAATTTGATTGCTTCCGCCTCGTTTTGGGGAAACAGACACATCGTATTTTTTTTTTTATCGATTTCGTGATTGCGATTTCAGTCGTTCTCATTTTCACATATAATATATTGCTGTAAAACCTTTAGGGACGACATCAAAAGATCAATGTAAAATTAAAAAAACTTCATTCAAATAGTTTGGGGTGGGGGTTGAACTGCTGCAAGATTTGGTTATCCAACATTGATTTTTACATATATCCATATGGGTCAATCAATATTTTCCAAATTAAGTTAAGAGGGGGTGGGGGGTCAGTGAAAAAACTATGTGAATTAAGTTTTTTATCCTTCATTGAACTTTTGATGTCGTCCCTTAGTATATAAAAAATATAAACATGCATGCACATGACATAATAATCTAGATTGAATAAACTTTTTTGATAGAGGGTATGTATGTACAGAGAAAAGGGAGGTTGACAATTTGGAAACTTATATCGTCACGTGTGTCATGGATTGTAGTTTAGAGTTGTCTATGGACAACGTCAGATAAACGGATCTAGATAGATTATTTCAGTTAGAAAATAAGCCTCTATGTTAGAAGTGAATTGTCTCCTCACACCTCTCATAAATCTCAAGAACTGCAGGAAGTTGGCAAAATATATTATATTTTCATTTTACTGTTAAAATATCACTAGAGCCTTTTTAAATCTGTAAAACTAACATTTCAATGCTTTCTAGGGAAATAACCTTTAAGTTTATTGTGTTGACATTTTTCTTGATAGCTGGCTGGTGATAAACTTTGCATTATAGTGTGTAACATTTGCAATAAAAGCAATAATAATTACGTAGAGAAATCTTTTTTTGCCTATTTCGAGACATAACAATTTCTCATAATTCTTATAAAATAGCCTTTGTGGTTACCTATAAGAAATATGCAAGAGATATAATCAATATGAATGAAAGCAAATGTTGTTTATAGTTTTCATCAATGGAAACGTAACCAAAGAACGAAAAACATGAAGGAGAAGATGAAAGACAACTTTCAAATCAAATAAGGCAAATAAAATACACACAACATTTTGGAAGTAAAAAAAAAACAACAAAATTGACGAAAAAATATTATTTTGTATTGTATTGACATATTTTGGTTTGCGTTTGTTCATATAAACGTCTTTTGTTTGTAATTACCTGTTTTATTTCAGGTGTTCAACATCGTTTTGCACATTTATATACGTCTTTTATTTGCCTATTTTACTGTACCATTATATGCAGACGAGAACTACTGTGGTAAATCACCTGTTTCATTGCAGACTTATAACATAATCATTTACTATTACCGGTTTTAGTACTATTAATTACGTCTATTTTTACCTGTTTCATTGCAGGTTGTTCACATTTAATTCTATTATTCGCATTTTTTATTGCAGGTTGTTCTTAAACACGTCTTTCATTTTCTTTTTCATTGCAGGTTGTTTTTTATTTACCCATTTTATTGCAGGTTGTTCACATACACGTCTATTATTTACCTGTTTCATTGCAGGTTGTTCATATACAAGTGATGGTCTATTATTAACCTGTTTCATTGCAGGTTGTTCACATACACGTCTATTATTTACCTCTACCATTGCAGGTTGTTAACACACACGTCTATTATTTACCTGTTTCATTGCAGGTTGTTCACATACACGTCTTTTATTTACCCATTTCATTGCAGGTTGTTCACATACACGTCTATTATTTACCTGTTTCATTGCAGGTTGTTCACATACACGTCTATTATTTACCTGTTTCATTGCAGGTTGTTCACATACACGTCTTTTATTTACCCATTTCATTGCAGGTTGTTCACATACACGTCTATTATTTACCTGTTTCATTGCAGGTTGTTCACATACACGTCTATTATTTACCTGTTTCATTGCAGGTTGTTCACATACACGTCTTTTATTTACCCATTTCATTGCAGGTTGTTCACATACACGTCTATTATTTACCTGTTTCATTGCAGGTTGTTCACACACAAGTGAAAGTCTATTATTTACCTGTTTCATTGCAGGTTGTTCGCATACACGTCTGTTGTTTTTCAATGGCTTTACTGTACCATTATATCCTGATGAAAACTACTGTGGTAAATCACGATACGTACAGGAGGACTTGGAGTTTATTTCCGGTAGTTCTAGGCTTGTAATAAGGTAAGCTGTTTATTGCTTTTTTTGAATACCACTTTTTTTTATACTTGTTTCGACTGGTTCCCAACTTCAGAAATGATTTGGCTTCCAGTTCTGTTGACTAGAGTAACAGTAATTAATTTTATGTAGACACACGAGTGTTTTACATATCGATAACCTTGACAGCTTGCTAGCTAGCATATGTTAATTTAAATTTGTCCCAACATAGCCAAGTTTGACACTTATAATTATTATTAAATAATTATTTTATTGTTGCCTTTAAGTAAGCAATTTTTTATTCATATTGTTTCTTTTATATATATATATATATATATATATATATATATATATATATATAAAGGTTCAACTGATAATACAGAATCAATGAATCAAAGAAGTACAATATAAAAAAAGAAGATGTGGTATGATTGCCAATGAGACAACTCTCCACAAGAGACCAAAATGACACAGAAATTAACAACTATAGGTCACCGTACGGCCTTTCACAATTCAAACGAGAAAACTAACAGCCTTATTTATTTAAACAATGAACTAAAACAAATATGTAACACATAAACAAACGACAACCACTGAATTGCAGGCTCCTGACTTGGGACAGACACATACATACACAATGTTAACATTTGTAGTATTGTATTCTTTTTTTTTCCCCTTCTTTTTACAGATATGAGGCTAATCCTCAAGTAGATGCCTCTAAATTCAAATTAGTTTGGACAGCAGTCACTAAAGTGGAATTAGGTTAGTAAAAACCTACATATCGTTAACTCTATGTTCAGATCTAATTAAAAATCATATAATCTTTATATATATGAATAAAACGAGATATGTGGCATGATATGAACCAATCGGACAATTTTACAAAAACGAGACTGTATTTTCTATAGACAAGGTTGACCTTAACAGTATAGCTTTCTACACATTAAGCTTTCCAAACTTAAACAGTTGCATAAAAGTTCATGTTGAAGATTACGTGAATACATACAGCAGCACATATTGCTTTGGTTTATTTGCAAATTGCTGATACCATTGCTTGGTGACCGTATTCCACGAACCCGCATTTGAAATTCATCCAGTTATTAATATTATAAAATGATTTTAGATAATACATTTTAAAATAATTTTTTGACTGCATGTTATTTTGTGAATAATTTATATTAGAACTGAGGTTTCAATTTTTTTAAGGGATTCATTTGATTTTGTTTGGGTTTATTTTTGTTGTGGTTTGTTTGTTTGTTATCAAAGTATGTATTATGTTGTGTGTTTGTGTGTTTTTTTTTATCAAAGTATGTATTATGTTGTGTGTGTGTTTGTTTGTTTGTTTGCTAAAATTGAAATTAGGAACAACCAAAAATATTAGACAGTACAACAGACGCTACCAAGATCCACCATCCGACTCTTTTTTTGTCTTTGTTTAATGGATTTTTCTAGATATTTTGTTTGGTTTTAGATATCAAGATCTATCTTTTTAGTGTTACTGAAGGTGTTAAAAATATTAAAGCATCGAACGTTTTTTCTACTTTTTTTTATAAAGTCTTAGTCTAACCCATGATTGGAAAAAGGAATCCAATTCTTTGTCATTAACTATATCCATTACTTCCATTGTATGTCTTAACGTGTACATTTACAGCTAACTTTTAATAAAAGAAATTCCTATATTCTTGATCTTTGATAACACCAAGATCTCTTATAGTCAAACGATCACACGAACTATATATGGAAAAAGTATCGCCGTTCCAAGAATTATGAGTATAATATATCAACCCCTGAATCAATCGAGTTCAATTCGTCTATGCATTTTGCTGATCTATACAATCATAATGCTAATTCAGTATTATCAAATTATACGAATACGAATACGAGAAGCTTGTTTAGGAGTGATAGAAGCCAACATTAAGGAAACAACATTTAGTGAGTACATAGTTTTCATAATTTTTGGAGATATTTTGTCATTTCACATGAAGATAATTGACATTCACATTTTTACAGGAAAATGTCATCAGTTTTTATGTCATGAGACAAAACACTGTTTGGAAAATAAAAACAATGGATGTAAAACCCCAACATATCAATACTGTATCAATCATTCATTGTTGTGTAATGGTCTACCTAACTGTGGAGTAACTGACAGCAGTGATGAAGCAAGATGTAAGTAAACATTCCAGACTGATATTAAAGGGAAATAACTCAATTGAAGAACGAAAATCAAAGTACGTAAAGTACTATATAAAAATAATGTTACAACCATTAGGTTGTTGTCTCCAATGATTTGGTAATATGTTTTAAAAGAGGGACGACAGATTTCAGAGATTCAAACTCATAGATCGAAAAATAAACCGACAACAACAAAGAAAAAGACAAACTGACAAAGAACATTACACAAGACACAACAAAGAAAACTTAAGACTAAGCAACTCGAACCCCAAAACCTGGGAGAGTCGCTTGTTATATTTTCAAATGTATGGTACAACCTAAACCATTTTTGTTTGTTTTATCAAATCTTTAACGTTTGAAATCAGTTTTGGATTTTCAAATATTTCGGCATCGAACTTACTTTAGAAAAATTAATTGTTGAAATTCGCACCTAGTGCAGTTAAATTGTTACCGTTGATTCCAACTAGACAAATCAAAAGAATTAAACAAACACTACAAAGAAAATCAGAAGAGCATCACGAATGTTATGAAACATGGGATTAACTCAATGCAGAGGATGTTCTTGTTCCAGTGGGAACAACTGGCGTGGTACTCAATTACATTTAGCAGTATTTATAAAAATAGTTATCTTTATATGAGGTTATTGCTGTGTTAAATTTTCCAACAAATTATACAGTTCTGATTGAATACATAAACAAGGCGCTGATGTTAAATCTTTGTGAAATATGGCATCCCTATGGATTTGATCGTGGCATACTAATAGATCAATGATCCTGGTTCTGTGTTAGCAAATTGATATACTGTCAAACATAATTCAAAAGCAAAGATCTATTTCTGGTCTTCTTTAATAAGCTCACATTGGGTTTGATTTGTCCAGTATATGATATATTGCACTTTGGCAACGACTTATTTTGATTTTGGATTTTCACATTTATATTGTAACTTCGTAATGCATTCACCACTGTGTGAATTACACAAATATATTCTACCTCTATTAATAATTAAGTCCTGATTGATAAGGATTATAAATAAATGTTGAAAATGGTCTCTCTTCGCCCAATATTTTAAATTATACTTCTACGGCTTCAATTTGACTATCAAGTGACTACACTAGCTACTATCTAATTGCTATCTCCAGCGTCTACGTTTCATCCTCTTTTAATGTTATATTTTTCATGAGAAACACAAAAGTTTCTATCTTGTGGGTGGAATAAAATATACACTTTTTAAAAAATTTTAGATATTATGATCAAATATTATGATTGAATTTCTGAAGAAATCTATTGCAGAAAGATAGATTCCATTTCCATTCTCAATTCTATGAATTATCAAATATGATAATAAGTCCTCGTTTATTCTACTAAGGTCCTGATGAGCTAGAACTTAGGTAATGAAAATGGATTTCTTTTTATTGTGTTGCTTCTTTAAGACTGTATCGGTGTTATAGGCATACGTCAAATAAAGGAAAATAAAACAGCCGATGTAATAAAACGAGCTATATCAAACCTTTCTGTTACAAAAACCAAAAACCAAACACTCCTATGTCTGAGCTCCTTTTTCTAAACAGGCATTTATAATAGAAAATGTGTATCGATATTACGCATAAAAACATATAAACTCAAATGACTAATAAACTGCACCAACAGTCTATAGAAAACAATACCCAGAACTCACGGGGTATAGATGATTAACTTATAACCAGTCGAGTGTATCGGCCAGATAATCTGACTTGTTACATACAAATAGATACTTATTGTTGGTTTACTAGTGATATGACTGAAAAGGTTAACACAAGACTCTGTTGAACCAACTCGTTAGCTATTTTAACACACAAACACTATATAACAACAATCAACTTTAATTGTAAAAAGCTTTTGTTTACATAATGTCCTTTTGCTAAATTTCTTGAGACATTAAGACTAAGAGACTAAGATTATTCAAGCTTTTTGATGCTTACATTAGATTATCCCTTATCTTTCAGGTTTAAACAGACTGGTATTCATTGTAATATATGTTGCTGTGCCCGTCTCGGCTATTCTGTTAATACTCGTCATAGCATTATTATGTTTCCGATACCGAAAACGTAAACAGAATGTAATAAAAATGGAGTCACAGAAGCCACCACAAACACATTGGGTATCACCACACATCAGAACATCAGATCCGGGTTCTATTGCTGCGCAGTCTGCTACTTTGTTAACAACGAGTTTTGTTTCGGATGATAAAAATACGACGGATTTTGTCGATATGACAATAGATCGACGAAAAAAAATTCAAAATCGAACAATCGAAAACATTAAAAGTAGTGAAATGTTTAATAAAAGAAAAGAAAGAGATAAAAATGTTCTTCATTATGAAGGAGTTGATGTTGGTTCAAACAATGAAGATGAAATTCATGACATAGTGACACACAATATTCATTTAGAACCTCAAATGCCCAATCAAGGATTACGAACTCATAAAAAACGTTCATCGTATCATATGATGCAAGAGTTAAATTTAGAACATGGACCTGATACTCAACTAAACGTTTAGTGTTTTCATAGGGTAGGCACGTATTTGGGGTGTCGAGTATCGAGAGTTAATAGTGGGGTTTTGGGATATAGGGTGTACAAAAGTGGTGATGAAGGATATTTGGGATTTATGGATCTAGGGCTAAACGAATGAGATCTGGAGAAAAGAAGGAAAAACTGATGAAAGGGTAACCATTATAAAAAAATAAGGATTTGGACAATGAACACCCCTTCATGCCACCCCTCATTATGACATTCCATAGTAACAATTATTCAAATTGACCAACTGCTGTAGAATGTTTAATCATTTTTTATATTTTAGTACTGATATTATTAGTAACTTGTCTTGTAATCTTTCAAAATTCTTCATTCAAGCAAAACTAATTTATAAACAATCAAGTCATACATTTTTATTTACAAATGTGCAAAAGAATCAAACTTATGCAATCATGCTTTTATATATATTTGACATAAGTCGAATTAAAGGGGCACTAGCTGTCAAATTCATGTTCACCAATTTGACTCCAATTCTCATATTTTATTTATAACAATGTAAAATATTTTCCCAAACTATCAAAAGTATAAAATAAACAATTTACAGGTCATGGTCTCAAGACTTAGCTTCGTTTCGTGTGAATTTTAGCAATGACGCCATCTAATTAAATTCCGAGTTGACCTTCTGTGATCATATAAGCGATGTAAACATAAACATAGATATAAATAGATTAAGCAACTCGTGCAGTTGGATTTTTATAGGTCTACTGAATTTTGTATTATAGATCAAAAGTGTATGTTTATGGTCGTTTTTTCCTAAATAAGAATGATTTTTTTTAATCGAATCCGTCAATTAAATTATTTTTACCTTCGTTTCACTTTCATTGTTGACATTCTTTTCCTCTAAATAACCGTACACGAACTATGCATGCGTTATTCTATCTTTCTATGGGGTTAAATTGGAGTTCACCTGAATATAGGTTTAATGAGGTCGAGTTATTCACTTGCAAGTGAATAATTTATTAGCTTAATTTGACAAAATTGAACCATTTTAGCTGCTAAAAGTGAATTATTATTTCATTATTTCACTTTCATTAATGATTGAACAAAAAAAAATCATACTTTAGATTTTTTATATATCTCGTAGCTATAGTGCCCCTTTAAATCCATATAAAGTATATTTTTATATACTGAAGATGTTCACATAGATAGTACTGAGATAACAATTGACTTCACATGTAAATGTTAATTATTGTACATTATGTATTTGTTTAATAAATAGATGATAAAGGAGTGGATGAACGAAGTTCAACATTGGGCCCCTCATTTTCCATGAAAATATCGTTTTTAAATCTCCTACATTTGAAGAAAAAAAATGCAAATTACGAAGATAGCTGACAAATATCATATCAAGACAGTTTTGGCAAATTCCATCAATGATGCATTTAAACATCATAATTGTGTGCTTTGTTGGTGAAAATCATAATATAGAATGATTTTTATAAATAGATTAAGGTAGCACAATACAAAGATTTGTTTACTTCCAATCACTAAGCTTTAAAATGCTGTAACTCTCTTATGATTGTGTAAAAAATAATAAAAGAGGTATATATAGATAGATAAAAGAATAATCTTTAAAATGCATGCAATATTTTTATTATGCAATTATTATGTAATCAATTATTATGTAATAAGTTGCAAAATCTCGGTCAGTTTACTTGAATTAATTTAGCTCTATCATCTCTTTAACTAATCAGAAAATTTTAACGAAATCTTAATCAACACATCATGGGCTTCAAAAGTATGTCCCAAATTGTCCCTATGGTATTCCATTCTCTCATAAATCTCTAATTAGTGTGAACATTCTTACCACATAAAAGAAGATAATTTTTATTAGGTGTAAAATTTGTTCTATACATTCTATCTGAAATCTGAGACACTATTTTGTAGATAATGGCCATAGGAACAACATATAATAAAATCAACTGTCTAGGAATACCTATGCAGAAGCTAATTCATTTGAAAGTTGAAATTTGGGGGAAAATATTTTAGACACAGTTAACATTATAATTGGTTACATGATTGTTGCATAATACTAACATTGCATTAATTTGAAAGAGTAATCTGTTAGCTATCCATAACTACCACTTTTATAAATTTTCAAGCATTATTAAGAAAGTTACAGCATTTTAAAACTTGGGAGTTGGAGTTATAAAATCTTTGTATTGTACTACCTTAAGTTAGTATTTCTTTTAATGCATAGAACCAACATACTGTCGTGTCATAACGTTTATCTTACCGCTCTTTTCATAAGCGATTTTAGTTTAGTCTAAGGTTGTGGCCAGTACTTTCAGGTCAGAGGGGCAATATGCTATTAAATGATTTGAAATATAACAAATAACTTCACATACCTTTGAAGACATACTGTTTTATACAAACAATAAACTAGTATCACATGCTTGGTTTTCACTTTCGGTTTCCTGTATACAGTTTTAATATACTGTGCTTTACACAAAGTCGTATTTTCCAGTTGTGCTCTCTTCGCACGCACGTGACGTTGCTGTAGAAAATCTTATATTATGACCGTGACGGATATAAGAGTTAGTTAGAGCTTTGTGCTTGCTTAATTGCAAGTATTCTTTTACCTTGTATGATATTATTTCTTTGTGTTTGATATCTATTATTTCGTCATTTAAGATATACTGATTTGATTGAATATTCTTCTATGTACATTATTAGAAGACCAAAAACGGTTGAATTTGATATGAGTGATCTAGAAATCGGAACTTAATAAATCCTGCCACATATTCATGGACCTATATATAGCCATTCGCATCGTCATTTGGTAGTTTTGTTTCGTATTTGTATGTGTTACAAGAGCATCGCTTCCATATTTTTTGTGTTGGTTCCATTGTAAAGGTCAGTAATAAAACAGTAACTATATTTTGTATATCCTATTTAGCATGATAACTTAAGTATTATTCCTTTGTGTTGGTACATAGTGATTGTGAAACATGTCCGTCCCTCCCATTCTTTCTCTCGCGTTTAACCAATTGCCTGGCATAATCCTCGACTAAATCCATCAGTATTTTGAAGTTGCATTTCAAATGGATGCACGAGATTTCGGACCTTTGGATAAAAAATTTTGCAGGGAAGTGTTATTGACAATGTTGAGGTCTCCGGTAATAACGTGGCCAACCGGTCCTCTTTTTGTCTACGGAGAGGCGTTGCAAGTTGAGGATTGTAAATTAGTCTTGCGGTATATTTTCTCTACCTGTTTGTTCATATATTGAAGGTGTGCACGTTTTTAAAAAAGGGTTTGTATTTTTATTGATACTTTCTTTTTTAGAAGATTGTTGAACTCTCACATATTTTGAGTATATACTTGCATACGAGGTGCATAGCGTTTCCGGATAACTCCTCATGCAGTGAACCTGAGACCTATGTGCTCCAACGCTCAACTTTTTGTATTTTAAAATATCACTTTGGAGCAGAGGAGGCTTGTTTGTTTATACCGGATACAATAATATATCAAAGAAAGTTCTACATTGACTATGAAAATATAGTTACTTGAACCATGGAAGTATTATATTTACAGGAACTCCAACAAGCGGACTTCAAACGTTTATAGAGCGATGCCGCAAAATCGTTTAGTATCTGTTAATTAACTCGACATGTCTTATGGATGCATGGGTTCCAATCAAATTTTTGGAACCTCGTGAATGATCGTAATTACGGAACATACCGAAATAACCGGATATGTACTTAATTGTCAAGGAAATGAATTTACCGACCATGTGAATGACAAATATGTCAGTTTTTACGGGTTTTGCTGCTTAAAAACAAATAAAAAGAAAAGAAACGAAATCTATTTTCACCAAATAAAAAAACAAAAACAAAAAACTGAAGAGAAAAAATACTCACAAGCCATAAACATTTCATTTTAAGTTGCAATCAATTTTAAAATAGTAAGATTTTTATTCATGAGAAATCCTTTAGCTAGACACACGTAACTGTTATAAACATGTTAGGCTTGAAAATCATAAAATACTCATGTAAAGTAAACGGAAAAGTTTTTATCAGTAATTATTATCAGGTTTTACTGCTAACTTTGACAAATATTTTAATGAAGTGTTTAATGATAGAATTTCCAACAAAAATTTAATCCAAAAGTTGGCCCGTGGGAGGGGGGGATGAGGTTAAAGAGCTTTGATCCGAAAAAAATATCATATATTTTGATTTATTGTTAACTGAAAGTCCAATGGCAAATATTTTTTGCAATTTAACAAGAAACAGAAACATAAATTGCTTAGCATACGGTGTAAGATGGTTCAGAACTGTTAAGCTTTTAAACTCTAAATTGGTTTCCATGATATAAAAAAAAAAATAAACTGCTTAGGGCCCATCATGGTTATCGTCGTCAGATCGAGTAATCTCGGACTAGGTTGAATGTTAAAGGTTGTTTATAACTTTGGAATTATCATGAAAGGTGTAACAATTCATCTGCATGTCTCGTAACCTGATATTGCTTTGTAGAGGTCATCACATGCGTGTAATTATTAACCTCTTTTAGTCTTTAAAACATATTTGATAAATAAGTCAATAACATTTTACGATAGAGAAAACCATAAATATTTGTGTAACACTCGATAAAAGTTTACAATCTTTAACTTAAAATTTGAGTTATCTGGCACCATCTGGCACACTACAAGCGCATCACATTATTTTCTGAAAACACTCTACTTCAGAATAATGTAATTTTCATAATCGGATATTTTCCGATTTCAAAGTTCCAATGATTAAAAGATACTCAACAAGACTTAAAATAAGCTTGCCCTCTTTCCGAATGCAGTTAATCTTCTTATGTAATTCTGTTAAATATGGACCAATTTTTTCGATCTTTTCAGCGTTGTTCTTCATTTATTGAACGGAAACAGGTGTTGTTATTCATGTTGCGATTCACAAATAACCACGGGAAACTCCCGTGTTTATTTACATTGGTAGGTAGATAAGACAATCGATATCAAATCACGTGATAAGACCAGCTTCAGTTAAAAGAACAGGCGAAGGCGGCATCACAGATACCCCACAAAGGAGTTATCACGTACTTGACAAACTGAGTCGGAACCTTTTACTTTCTTAAAGAAATCAGTGGGATGGGAATGTGTTAATTTTTCGTTGGAGTTCCTGTCAATATAATACTTCCATGCTTGAACTAACTTCAGAGTGGATTGCGGGGGAATAACTTTTTAGTTAATGGTTAAGTTTTGAGATGACTGGATTTAATCATATCTGCGAAATAAAGAATACGTTTGTGGGTATCCATTTTGTATACCCTAATTTCCCTTAACCCCTTAATTAATTCAAATTGTATTTCCTGTGTGAAGACACATAAAGGTCTTATGCAGCAAATTACTTAGGTGAGGTTTTGGAATTTGTGTCAAATGTTCGGACTCCTCGGTGTTTTTCCATACAATACAATGTAAAATAGTTTGCCCCAAAACACCCACTTATTTTTTCATATAAGACTTATTAGCTCATGAATGGTCATTTACCAAAATTTTAGAAGATTCTTGATTTTCTTTCTTTTGTTTTGAGACCCAATAATACCAATGGAAATTTAAGGTAAAAGTCCGAGTCAGCCTTTTCCCGCCATATTTTAAATCTAAAAAATCTCGAAAAGGAGGTCCATGACCTATCAATATTTTTATATTTTTTTATAATATTGATGCTCTACCAGCTTATAGTATCAATTTTAACTTCTTAATTTATTAATTTTTACCTCACCTCACCTAAGAACATCCATTAGATTATAGTTGTTTTTGTTTGTTATTAAAGATATGTGTATAGAAATATGTATACCAATTTAAATAGGCATATTACCAATGTTTCCTGGAATAGTCTTTAAAAGTTTAGATAAACGCCATATATTTCCCTGTGAAAGAAGTGCAAAGAACAAGAAATAAGTTATTTTTGCAGTAGTCTGCATTTCATAGCAAAACTTACATATTTCAATGTACTGAGCTGAGAATTCTTTAGAATAATGGCATCATCAGGTTTTTTTTATTACAATTTCAGGTATAATTGCACTTTTGAAATGAGAAACAGCAATAATAGCTCTGTTAATTTGTTTTTTAGTGCTTATTCAGATTTTGTGTCGTGAGTAACTACAACCTATCCATATTAATATCTTATCAAATGCTGGTTTGTTGGTCTGGTTGCTCAAGTGTACCTTCTATTTTGAACTTAGGGTCAGGTTCAAATCCAAATTTCAGTTTTAAGCTGAAAACTTACTCTTTATCCTAAAAACAGTATTTCATTAAAAAAAAAAAACCCCATCCTTCAGGACTTCTGTGAGAGGTCTAAAATTTCTCTTTCTGACGCAAAGTAACCCTAGTATTTCCACCCCCTTTTATCAGTTTGAATATTTTTTTTGATATTTTCTATGCTGGATTTTTACTAGACTTATTTCATAGCTATGTTGGATTTTTACATCATTTCAAAACATAGTTCATATTTAAAAAAAAATATATCTTAAGTCATACATCTTTTAGCAGAAATAGAGCCATATATAGTTTTAAACAATTGATATTTATTTGAGCTGACATATTGTATGCACAATCTCCGTTCTTAGTGTAGCCTGAAAGAGGGAGATCTCCCACCATGTAGAAGTTTGCAGATATGAGACACTGACACAAGTAAAACGATGATAACAGTTGAACTAGTACAATGGAAAGAGGAATAAATTAGATGAAACACAAGATATGAACTAAATTTTATTTTGGAGGATAATAGAATTTTAACTCTGTAAAGATACATGTATACTTCAACAGATAAATATATTGACATAAATATAAATTCATCTGAGCCTTTATAACAATTTGTAGTAAAATTATCATAAATTAACAAATAAAATTTTAGAAGTACATCAATTAACATGTCATCAATGATTTATACATTTATTCAAACATCATATTGTACTTCGATAAAGACTGCCCGAATTGCCAACTTCCCTTCATTTATAAGGTTTAGTCATGTTTGCTGTGCTTACCATCTTATATACACTATGAAATTATATCCAAATCAAATAACAATTCTAGCAAACAATGGTTCATGTATGTAATATGCAGTGTAACTTGGGATTTTTTTTTTTACAGTTGAAGACATAAAAATTGTATAGCCATCTATTGAAGTGATAATAGATTTTTGGTAATCCATTTTGATAAAAAAAAAAAAAAAAAAAGTTGAAAACCAATATAGACAGACTGGTTTTTCAGGGTGAAATGGAAATGAAATGTCCTGATAATATGTTCACTTGTTAATAAGCATAAATGCATCCTTTTTGGAATAAATCTTTGTTAGCTATTATTTGTGTGTTTCTCGGGTCTATATGTTCTCCCATTTATTTGTTTTGTAATGCCACAAAACCAGGTTCAACCCACCATTTTTTTTCTTAAAATGTCCTGTACCAAGTCAGGAAAATGGCCATTGTTATATTATAGTTCGTTTCTGTGTGTGTTACATTTAAAAGTTGTGTTTCTGTTGTGTCGTTGTTCTCCTCTTATATTTGATGCGTTTCCCTAAGTTTTAGTTTGTAACCAGGATTTGTTTTTTTTCTTAATCGATTTATGAGTTTCGAGCAGCGGTATACTACTGTTGCCTTAATGTAACATATGAATTTGTCTTCACTGAAAAAAATACTATTTAGTATTATTTGAGCTGTTTTCATACAAAAAAATCACACATAAATTAGATCAATGCATTTTCGAATAAGTGAAACTTTGTAACGAATCTTTGGTGATATAGTAACAATAAGTTCTTATAAATAATTATAATTTTCTGAAGATAGTACAATAGATCATTGGTTAAATATAAAGAAAAATGCAAAAAAAAAAAGCCCAAATTGATATGTTCTGTAAAAATGTATCATTTAGAAAAAAAAAACAAACCCAAAACATCAATACCATAGACTTTAGCACAGGCACTTGTCTCAGAAAACAATTTTTTTTTCTGAGACAAGTGCCTGTGGACTTAGGTAGAGGATAAATATGTACAAAGAAAAGGAAAGTCGTCCTAATTCTTCATTCAAGCAAAACTAATCTTTAAACAACCATCCTGTTATATATTTGTATACACATTTGCAAATGAATCAACTTTTTGCAATTATTTACATTTCACATAAGTTGGCTTTATCAATATAAAATATATATTTTTATATACTTACATGTTTATGTTAATTCTTGTACATCGTGTTTCATGAATAGAGGACATTGAACCCCTTATTTTCCATGAAAACAAAATGTTGTAATTAACATAAACATTTTCCTGAAAAACAAATTTCAAATGAAGATAGCTGACAGATACAATATTAAACAAGTTTTATTTTCTAGTTCGTAGGTCATAATTGCGAGCTTTGTCGATGAAAATCCTAGTTTTGAAGTTTTAACTTGGTTTTGTATAAACTCAATTATATGGTCTTTTAATCATACAAATCATGTGCAGAGAACTGGAATATACATTCTTGTGCGAAACAAAAGGTCATTATTTCCTGTCTTGGATTCTTTATGACGTTGCTGTACAATATTACTCTCTAATGAACTGTGGCCGATATTAGAGTGAAGTACGACATGATGTCTTGTCGGTAGGTAAAAAAAACTTTGAGCATTCTTAAAATGAACTTAATTATTAGCCCCGTCACATTATATAACATATAAACAAATATTTTACAAATTTGGCGTTGAAGGGATGTCTAACATTATCCTAAAAGTATTCATTACAGACTCCAGTCAATTAACAACTTGACGTATTGAATAGACACCTATCCTGTCTTTTGTATTTTTATGAATTTATGCTGCTATCTGTGTGTCTTTTGTCGTTACTGCAGCATTGAGGTAGACCCCATTTCTCCTTTTAATCATATTGGTTTACTGAAAATTACATATGCTACAATATACTTATTATTTCAAATGTATTTAGTGTCTCTTGTACCAATAACAATTTCTGAATTTTTGAAAACACACCTTTGTATTCATTTTTTGTACTGTTTATTCTTTAAATCATTCCTTGTAGTAAATAAACCATAAGCATATAGGTGTATTGTTTGCTAGTATTGATATGGCTATAGGTATGAAATGACATATTATCCATGCTTCCTGATAAAGTCTTTTAAGGTAGCACAATACAAAGATGTTTTTACTTCCAATCACTAACCTTTGAAATACTTTCTTATGAATGCATAGAAAATAATAAAAGAGGTATATATAGATAGATAAAAGATTAATCTTTTAAATGCATGCAATATTTTTATTATGCAATGTTTATGTAATCAATTTTTATGTAATTAGTGGCAAAATCTGGGTAAGTTCACTTGAATTAATTTAGCTCTATCATTTCTTTAACTTTACAGAAAATTTTAACGAAATCTTAATCAACACATCATGGGCTTCAAAAGGGTGTCTCAGATTGTCTCTATGGTATTCCATTCTCTCATAAATCTCTAATTAGTGTAAACATCCTAACCACATAAAAGACGATAATGTTTAATTAGGTTTAAAATTTGTTCTATACATTCTATCTGAAATCTGAGACACCCTTTTGTAGATAATGGCCATAGGAACAACATACATTGTATAATAAAATCAACCCTCTAGGGATACCTATGCAGAAGCTAATTTCATTTGAAAGTGGAAATTTGGGGAAAAATATTTTAGACACAGTTAACATTATAATTGATTACATAATTGTTGCATAATACTAACATTGCATTTATTTGAAAGAGTAATCTGTTAGCTATCCAAAACTACCACTTTTATAAATTTTCAAGCATTATTAAGCTGAGTTATTAAGAAAGTTACAGCATTTTAAAACTTGGGAGTTGGAGTTATAAAATCTTTGTATTGTGCTACCTTAAAGTTTAGATCAAAATCATGTTCCCCTGTGAAAGAAGTGCTGAATAACAAGAAAGAAGTTGTAGCTGTAATGATCTGCATTTCTTTGCCAAACTTACTGAGTTCCATGTACTGAACTGAGATTTCTGAAGAATGAAGACATCGTTAATTTTTTATAATCATTATTGATTTTAAAAACAATCCCTAGTATGACTGCATCTTTGAAATGAGGAACATTATCTTTAATTCTCTATTATATAAAAATTGATCAATTGCACCTTTCTATTTTGAA
Organism: Mytilus galloprovincialis; assembly: GCF_965363235.1. NCBI lineage: Eukaryota > Metazoa > Mollusca > Bivalvia > Mytilida > Mytilidae > Mytilus > Mytilus galloprovincialis. The sequence goes on from NC_134847.1 coordinate 39,965,030, forward strand.
CTAAGGGCGAGGTTCAAATCCCAATTTCAGTTTTATGCTGAAGACTTATTCTTTTTCCTTAAAACAAAAATGTGTCTACAGTACATGGATGGCCAATTTACATTATCATTTTTTATGTTCAATGGATTGGGGTAAAAACTGTAATTGGGCACTAAAAGTAGAAAGATCATATCATATCAATTGACTAAGTTTCAAGTTAATCGGACCTCAAATTCATCAAAATCTTTGCCAAAAAAATTTAACCTAAAGCAAGACAGATGGACAAACGTAACTGGTGGACAAACGAAAACACACAGACCAAAACACATAATACCCCTACTAGTAGGTAGGACATAAAAAGGTTGCCATGCACAATCTCCCTCCTTAGTGGATCTGGAAAGAGAGATCTCCCAACAGGTTAGCAGATATAAGCCACAGAGGGATATTTAACGATGATATTAACAGTTCAACTGATACATTTAAGGAATGACTGTAATATTTTTTCTGTCTATGAAGAAATAACATAAAAAATTTGGTGCACACTGAATAACGTGCGTAACGGGTTATTTAACAGTGTGAACCACATTTTTTAAGTTATTTCGAATAGACAGAAAAAATATTACAATCATTTCTTATAATTTAATTCTAAATTCCATTTTAAACCGTAGAAAACCACGAAAAAACGTTGATGATGTCACGATCACATGACTAAATTATGTCTCTGGGCTGATAACAAAATAACATCAGCCAATCAAAAGACGTGTTACATCCAAAATTAAATTATTGGAAAGTGGAGAAAAATTCTACCAACACAGAATATGAATCAATTTTTATTTTGGAAGATTGATAAAATTCAAAATCTGTAACAAATACATGTACACATAATATGATAAATATATTCTCATTTATATATTTTCTTATTAACCTTTATAGCATATCACAACTATATTTTATGGTAAAATTATCATAAATTAACAAATAATATTGTGTAAATACATCAATTAACATGTCATTAAAGTACATAGCTTTATACAAAGAGATATTTATTCAAACATCATATTGCATTTTGAAACAAGACTGATGGAATGACCAATCAAAAGACAATAACATAACTTCCATTCATTCATGATGCTTTTATCATGTTTGCTGTGCATACCATCTCATATACTCATTTATTTTTCGTGGGTATCAATTTTTGTGGATTGGGGGAAAATCGTAAGTTCATGGATATTTGATGTCATGGTTTTTCTAAATGCTGCATGTAAGACAAATATAAATAAACTCATCATAGATGCCAGGACTTAATTTTGTATATACGCCAGACGTGCGCTTTGTCTAAAAAAGACTCATCAGTGAGGCTCGAATCCAAAAAAGTTAAAAAGGCCAAATAAAGTAGGAAGTTGAAGAGCATTGAAATTCCTTCTTTTTAGAACATTTAAATTTCTCGTTCACCTATTCCCAACAAAAAAAATGACAATTGGTATCCAAGAGTGCTTTTGAATCCACAGAACCCTATGAAATCAAATTACAATTAAATTCTGATTGTAGCAAAACAAAATGACCCATTTATTTTAATCTGCAGTGAAACATCAATTATTACAGGTCAACCCATTATGAAAGTTGTAAAGCCATACATAGAAGCTAATATAGAATGTTTATCCATTCTGATGCATTGAACATAAATAAAAGTAAAAATAAAATAAAAAAATAGAAACCAATCAGTGTGAAAAGAAAACAAACAGTCCTTAAATGTTTTCACTTTGCAAGTAAAATACACTTTTTTTCTGGTATAAATCTTTTCTACAAATTAAAAACAATATTCAAAATGAATACGTTTTTGTTATGCATCTATGAGACATATCAATCTTTTCTACAAATGAAAAACAATATTTGGTATTATTTGTGCTGTTTCTATAGTAATTATCTCACAAACAGATAGTATAAAGCATTTTTGACCAAGTAAAACTATCTGTACTTGTTTCTTTGGTGAAATAGTAACTAACTAAAATATAATTATTTATAGATATTTTAATAATTGTATTAGATAATGCAGTACATCCTAAGCTAAATAAAAAGAAATTGTAAAAAACTTTCAAAAAAGACAAATTGATATGTTCTGTAATTATTGTTTACAAATCGTTCAATGTTAAAAGTATTGCCATATATCTGGTAAATAAAAATGGTGTGGTAAAATATAATTCTAATGCAACAACGTTTGTAACGTTCATTTTGATTGGATAACGTCACTTTTTTTACATGGCATCAATTGACAATTGATCCTATGGGATGTACGTGCAAGCGCAGACGGCATATGACAGATTTTAATTACATGTTTTAACAATGTTTTCTGTCAGTTTCATTAGAATGGAGATAACAATATTGTATTTTAAGCTCCGACGGCATCAATTGGGGATTTGATGGTCGCAAATTCCCCTTTACTGTCTACGCTAACGCGTCGCCAGTAAACTTAATTTGCGACCATCAAATCCCCAATTGATGCTGTTGGAGCTTAAAATTCTTTCAACTGAAACCAAGTTAAGACATAAAATGCTTATCAACATAAAATGAAGAAATAAGAAATGTCCTTTTCAGGAGAAAGCAACAGAAAAAATTATAATGGCATTTTACTGATTCCAAAAACAGCTTTTGAAAATTGATTATTGCACTAATACAAAAAAAAACAAGAGAGACATATACAAAAATGGCATGGTGTGCTTAATTCTTCATCAAAATATATCATAAAAAGTAGAACCCGTTTTTATGTCAGATCTATATTTTGAATGAAAATTCTCATTAGAACTTTAGAAAAAATTTAAAACCAATATTGAAAATTTTCTGTAATATCACCTTTCATTTTAGATAGTTTTTAATGGCATACAATGCACATAATTTACAACTATATAAAAAAATTATTTATTTGGTTTCTTAATGTTATAAATAGCACCAACAGAAAGAGAAAGTTTTCTATTATACAGTAACCTCATGAAAATATTGGTTCTTTTTTACATCTTACTATTCTATTTCTCTTTAAACAGTTTTTTATTAGAGTCTTACATTTCTACAGTATCTTTTGAAGAATATCTTCAACTAGACTCAAGAACATCCATATAAAAAACATCTATATAAAATCGTCATCAAACCCATTCTCTTGGTTCTTTGAGAACTTTGAGTAATTCTTCCTCTCTAGATCCTGATTCTGGTTCATGGCAATACTCCCATCTCTAAAATAGAGTAATGAATTATTAATTTGTTGCATGATTATACAGTTATCAATTGGAATTAATTAGAGTTATTACCCTTGGCCCCTAAGTTGGAAGGCAAACTGGTTGATTTTCTTAACTATAACAAACCAAATCAAACAAGTGAAACTGCGAGCTACTGCTCACTGATGATACCCCCGCCGCAAGTGGATAATATTAATAGTGTAAAATATGCAAGTGTTCGGTAAACAGGAAGTTGTCGAGTGATGAATCTGAAAACGCATCACACGGTATAGCTGACTTATAAAAATCCTGAAACCAAATTTCAGAAATCCTTGTATTGTAGTTCCTGAGAAAAATGTGACGAAAATTTTTAACTTGGTTATCATGTGTAAAATCATACAAGTGTTCGGTAAACAGGAAGTAGTCGAGTGATGAATCTGAAAACGCATCACACGGTATAGCTGACTTATATAAATCCTGAAACCAAATTTCAGAAATCCTTGTATTGTAGTTCCTGAGAAAAATGTGACGAAAATTTTCAACTTGGCTATCATGTGTAAAATCATACAAGTGTTCGGTAAACAGGAAGTTGTCGAGTGATGAATCTGAAAACGCATCACACGGTATAGATGACTAATATAAATCCTGAAACCAAATTTCAGAAATCCTTGTATTGTAGTTCCTGAGAAAAATGTGACGAAAATTTTCAACTTGGCTATCATGTGTAAAATCAGACAAGTGTTCGGTAAACAGGAAGTTGTCAAGTGATGAATCTGAAAACGCATCACACGGTGTGGCTGACATATATAAATGTTGATACCAAATTACAGAAAGGGTGGATGTGTAGTTCCTGAGAAAAATGTGACGAAAGTTTCATGGGACGGACTGACTGACTGACGGACGGACTGACGGACTGATGGACGGACGGACGGACTGACAGACAGAGGTAAAACAGTATACCCCCCCTTTTTTAAAGCGGGGGTATAATAATGTGATACAAGATAGTCTGACAAGAAATCCTTACCAAATCCTAGAGATGAATTAATCAAGCCTTAAACAAATGGAAATTATTCAGAAACAACTTTTTTTAAAGTCCAGCAGTCAAAATAACAAGTTGAATTATTTTAAAATAAAAAAATTAAAAAAAATAAAAAAATAAAAAATAAAAAAAATTAAAAAAACAAGTTGAATTATTTTTTCCCCCATTATATTGATTCATGAAAGAATTTATGCCTACTACCTCAACATAGAAGCAAAGGGCAATAACTCTATAACAAATTATGTCAATTAACCTACCTATTGGAGAATTTTAATGAAACAAAGAAAATACAGAAATAACTGTGTGCAAAGGGCAATAACTCTATAACAAATTATGTCAATTAACCTACCTATTGGAGAATTTTAATGAAACAAAGAAAATACAGAAATAACTGTGTGCAAAGGGCAATAACTCTATAACAAATTATGTCAATTAACCTACCTATTGGAGAATTTTAATGAAACAAAGAAAATACAGAAATAACTGTGTGCAAAGGGCAATAACTCTATTAAAAATCATGTCAATTAACCTACCTATTGGAGAATTTTAATGAAACAAAGAAAATACAGAAATAACTGTGTGCAAAGGGCAATAACTCTATAACAAATTATGTCAATTAACCTACCTATTGGAGAATTTTAATGAAACAAAGAAAATACAGAAATAACTGTGTGCAAAGGGCAATAACTCTATTAAAAATCATGTCAATTAACCTACCTATTGGAGAATTTTAATGAAACAAAGAAAATACAGAAATAACTGTGTGCAAAGGGCAATAACTCTATTAAAAATCATGTCAATTAACCTACCTATTGGAGAATTTTAATGAAACAAAGAAAATACAGAAATAACTGTGTGCAAAGGGAAATAACTCTACCTAAAAAAATGCATATTGAGCTATCTTTCAGAAAATGGCAACAGGTTGCAGTCTTGTAATTGACTGCTCCATAGGCTTACATGTAAAACAGCTGATCTTTGAAAATAAAAATATAAAAAATGCTACATAGAAATTTTTTTTCATGTTCATATCATGTATGTACTAATGTGAAATTGTGATTTAATCAAAAAAAAAGAGGGTCTTGCCACGAAGAATAAAAAGTTACGTAATCCTGAAGTCAAAACATTTTTTTTCTACTTTCTGTTTGCTATTTATACTAGGCCGCACCACTTCCAGTAAACATGATATCCTTCCACTTTCCTGGACTGATATCCTCCAAAAGATGCAAGATTTTTTTAAAGTCTATATATATGTTTCATTTCAGCATAAACCTATAATCAAACAGAAAAAATTGAGTTCAGAAAAAAATTCAGAAAAAAATGCACTATTTTGTTTCCCTCCATGTTTTGACATGCACCGGAAACTGGAGTTGTAATACAAGACTGGTACCAAAAGAAACAAAATATACTGAAATAAACTTGTGCGAGGCGAAATAAAATTAAAAAATCCAGTAGACAGTAAATAAAACATATTTCAAAAGCAATACAACAGGTGATTTACAAAAAAAGGATCCAAAAGAAAGTAAAAGCACTACAACAGGTGAACTACATGAAAAAAAGAAATGTAAGAATAATTAGCACTCAGGAAAATTAACTACCATCAACTTGTGTGACATTAGGTGCTAGGTGTAGTAAACATATCCAAGTTCATATTCAACAACTAATATGCCTGTTATTATTTATGCAAATCATCAGTCAAATCCATCTGTAAACCATCAATAACAATGTATCCAGGTTGAATAAAATCTTTAAAATCACTTATAATCCAATATCATGAACTGTTTCAAAAAGTTGCAAAAATTTGTGCTTTGAGAGACTAGTTGTTACTGTAAATTCAGAAATTTTTGTGTGCATTTATTATTGTAATTTTGTCATTTTGGACTAAAATGCTATCTAAATTTTTGTGATATTGAGAAAAATCCACAAAAAAATCAAAATGTGAGTTTTAATTATTGTGATTATAACCCTGTCACATTTTTCAAAATAATAAAAACATCGCAATAATTTCTGAAATTCCTGTATTATGAATCTATTCTTAAGCAAAAAACCTACTGCTGTTAAAGGTAGGGACATCAGAATACTCTCAATTCTAGCACCTGGTGTCATTAGTCCAAACTTTGTACCTCTGTCATACACAAGGTTAAATTCTACATATCTACCACGTCTCAACAGCTGCCACATCCTACAAAATAAAATCTCTCTTATATTCACCTCTCTGATGTTTGAATATACATTTGACCATGATAGATTGCATTCCAATCACCCAAAATTAGACTTTTTGTTAGAGGTTTGTTAATTGACTGAAATTTCAGGAACCATTTTTTGATTAAATATTTGTCTACTTAAGGTATTTAACCATTGTTCACTGGCTGAATTCTAAGGAACCAGAACACTTTTTAAAATTAGTTATTATAAAACTATAAATAACACTGCAAAAAACAAATACAATCAAACTGATACATTATAAAAATTATTATTTCTTCCAAATAAAATTTCTTTCCTTTATTTCACTTACTGAAAATGAATCCTATTTCAGTTTTCCCCATCTTTTTAAGCATATCCTATTGTTCAAAATTAAAAATGATTCATTCAGTCACAAGTATTACAATTTATTATTTTATTCTTCAATTTATTTTCATTGATGCTATTATTGAAATAAAAATTTACCTTTCAGCATATGAGTAACCCTTATTTTTATTTTTCTGTACAATTGGTATGTAGGATGGTATCACTGCATCAGCACACTCCTGGTAAAAATATAACACAATGTAAAACTTCGTTATCTAGAATTGATCCATTTATTCTTCATGTTTAACAGATATCAGAAGATGTGGTATGAGTGCCAATGAGACAACTCTCCATCAAAGTTACAATTCACAAAAGCAAACCATTATAGGTCAAAGAACAATCTTTCAACAATATCAACTTTAACACTATTTTCAACAATATCAGCTTTATCTTGATAGTCAGTCTTCTTTGTAGAGGAAGCCAGAGTGCCTAGAGAAAATAAAGAAAAAGTGGCAACTCTAACCCTTTAAGATAAGAATTAAATGCAATTGTCACCTGCAGGGTTTGACCACACAATCTCAGGTGTTCACTAGCTATTGGTCTATTGGTACAGTACATGTATTACTTGGATAACTCAGCCTTTATAAGGGTCCTCTCCTGTAACTAGGCTATTGGGTGAGTAAAAACTTAAATATCACCCACTTTTGAAACGCATAAGAAATTCTCACATTTTTTATGCCCAATTTATGGGCTTTATGTTTTCTGGTCTCTGCGTCCATTCATCTGTCAGTCCGTCCTTCCGTCCTTTCGTTCGTCTGTCTGTCCCGCTTCAGGTTAAAGTTTTTGATCAAGGTAGTTTTTGGTGAAGTTGAAGTCCAATCAACTTGAAACTTATTTCACATGTTCCCTATGATATGATCCTTCTAAGTTAATGCCAATTAGAGTTTTGACCCTAATTTCACAGTCTAGTAAACATAGAAAAAAAATTGTGTGATTCGGGAATATGTGTACTATGGACACATTCTTGTTCTTTCCTGTCCTATAATTACTACATTTTGATGTCTTTAGACAACTCCCACATATGCAGTCTTCACAATAAACTATTGAATCAACAAGCCCGAACTCAATTGTAGGAAAATTTAAGTTTGATTCTTTTGGCTTGTAGAGAAGAATTTTACATGCCTGGCTTTTGGACTTGTGGTTTAGCGTGAAAACAGCATATGATAACTATATAGAGACAACTTTCAATTGGACATCTTTAACAATCAGTCATAATCTTAAGGGTTTATAAAGACAACTAAAATGTGTGTGTAATTCAATTGTAACAATTCTTCATATATCATTGTATATCTATCCTGAATATGTACACAGTAAAAGGGAAATAACTGAGAAATGTATCAAAACTGTTTTTACAACAGTAGTCTTGCCTCTGACTGTATCTAAAATGTTGTGTTATGATATAAATGTATATATTTATGATATACCTATAAGCTGTATTGCTTCTGGTTTGAAATAAACTATTCAAAACTATTAAAAAAAAAACAAAAAAATGCACCATGTCAGAAAATAAACAAATCTATATATCATAATTGAAAGTTTTCATTTAGATCTAATGATCTTCTCAATGTTAACCAATGATCGATAAATGGTTGCTTTTTATCACTACTTTCAACAATCTTGGCTTTATTATGGCAGCCATTTTTTATAGGTGGAAAAAGCAGAAGGAGATTCATGGTCATACATTCAGAAAACCATTCCTTGTCAATTAATATCAAAATCAAACACACCTACCTTGTCAATTAAGATCAAAGTCAAATGCACCTTCCTCGTCAATTAAGATCAAAGTCAAACAAACCTTCCTTGTCAATTAAGATCAAAGTCAAACTCAACTTCCTTGTCAATTAAGATCAAAGTCAAACACACCTACCTTGTCAATTAAGATCAAAGTCAAACGCACCTTCCTTGTCAATTAAGATCAAAGTCAAATGCACCTTCCTTGTCAATTAAGATCAAAGTCAAACGCACCTTCCTGGAGAAGGATTGATTGATTGTTGGTGCTTGACACTTTTTAGCACCACATTTGGGCTATTTTGTGGAGGCTAGTTTTTATTGGTGAAGAAACACTGACCTTCGATAGGAAAACTGACAATCCTAGTCAATTAAGATTGGAGTAAAGTGCAAAGGCACAGGTGGGGTTGGATTTCACAACCTCAGACAATGCATAAGAGAAGGGTTTCAATTCAGATAGATTTTAAGAATACTTACAGTGGCAAATTTAAAAATCTTGTCTTGATCATCATTATCTAAGTCATCATAGAAGATACCACCTACTCCTCTACTTTCACCTGTCAATTAAATCAGAAAGGTTAAGTTTCATATGAGTTAAACAGTTATAACTAAAAATAATAATCATTACAAATAACAAGATATATAGCTCTTAGTAGATAGCACTTGTTTCACAACTTATCACTACTTGTCCACCTACACTGGCCGTCACAGATGTTTCCCATAAAATCTTAATGTTAAAAGAGGAAATGTTTGGTGCTGCAACACTAATGAGATTATAATAATGTAGTAATATGTCAATAGTTGAAGCGTCACATAACCAAGAGTCTACAGAGAAGATCACTGTAATATACAAGCCTAATCTGTGTTTTTATCACTAATATTTAATATAATCATAAATATCTTCGTAATAATCATGTGTACAAATTTGTAGGAGGATTGACTTCACTCTATTTCTGTATCTAGTTCGAACATTGTCATTTAATGTTCACAATTGAAAAGTACATACCTCTGTGTTTGACAAAGAAATATTCATCACACCATTTCTTGAACCTTGGATAGTAACTTTTGTTGTGTTTGTCACATGCTGTTTTTAATGTCTTGTGGAAATGAGATACATCCTAAAACAATAATATAATAAAACAAAGTTTTACAAATTACATCTACAAGAGAGACGAAGCATATCAAAGGGACTTTCAAACTCATAAGTCAAAAACAAACCGACTGTGCCAATGCAAAAAAAAAACCTATGAAATATTTCCTGGTCATACTTTCTTTTCAAATATAATTTACACTATAAATCAAACTAACTGATTATGGCATTGTATTATGACTGTCAATGGCAACAAATCATTTTTGATGATAGATTAGAAAAAAAAATCATTAAAAAAGTGTGTAGAAGGGTTCAAGAAAAATAGTTTGTCAGTGCTCAAATTCCTATTCTGTTCTGATATTACAGATTTTCAAAACACAACATGACTAATTGAAATTATCACTATTTTACAAAAAATTTCCTTTGATTTTACTGATTGATAATTTTCTTTCTCACACTGTAGAGTGATATGAAAAATTATCGCTAAAAACTTAAAGTGCATGTGCCGTTGCCAAGAAAATTAACAACGTCATCATAGGTAAAATAGTGATAAACAGATTATCATTGGTCATCTGAACTTGATTACTTTTCTCACTTTTGGCCTACAGGCTCAAGAGAGAAAACAATCTTGTTCAGATGACCAATGATAATCTATAAGCATCTCATGCACTAAATGATTCATTTATTCACAATGGAGAAGTTGTAAATGGGAAATGAAGACAGATGAACTCTCTCTTATTATTGTGAAAACAATTTTGGTTTGCATGGACTTTAATTTACCATTTTAATATAAACACATTACCATCTAATGAAAATTGTGTTGTGTTCTAAATTTCTACCATTAGGCCTACCAGGAAATCACATAAATTTGCACCCGATGAACAAAGCGCTCTCATTGTACACTAAATAAGTACCATCTCTTGATTCATGGGTGTTAGGACATCAATAAATATTTACAGCAACGATATGATTATGTATTCATTATTTAGGGTTAACCACACTTCAGAACTATTGGTTATTTTATGGCAGCCATTTTTGATTGGCAAAAGAAGCCCAAATAACTGGATAGAATCACAGACCTACCACAGAATAAATTGTGATTCTAGTCACTAAATCCTGCCACATGTGGGGTTCAAACTAACACATAACCTCAACAATAACTATACCTCTTTGTCTAGATAATATGGTGTCAGATCAGTACCTCCTCCAAACCACCATTGTACACTACATATAACCTCAACAATAACTATACCTCTTTGTCTAGATAATACGGTGTCAGATCAGTACCTCCTCCAAACCACCATTGTACACTACATATAACCTCAACAATAACTATACCTCTTTGTCTAGATAATACGGTGTCAGATCAGTACCTCCTCCAAACCACCATTGTACACTACATATAACCTCAACAATAACTATACCTCTTTGTCTAGATAATAAGGTGTCAGATCAGTACCTCCTCCAAACCACCATTGTACCCTACACATAACCTCAACAATAACTATACCTCTTTGTCTAGATAATATGGTGTCAGATCAGTACCTCCTCCAAACCACCATTGTACACTACATATAACCTAAACAATAACTATACCTCTCTGTCCAGATAATGCGGTGTCAGATCAGTACCTCCTCCAAACGACCATTGTACACTACATATAACCTCAACAATAACTATACCTCTTTGTCTAGATAATACGGTGTCAGATCAGTACCTCCTCCAAACCACCATTGTACACTACATATAACCTCAACAATAACTATACCTCTTTGTCTAGATAATATGGTGTCAGATCAGTACCTCCTCCAAACCACCATTGTACACTACATATAACCTCAACAATAACTATACCTCTTTGTCCAGATGATACGGTGTCAGATCAGTACCTCCTCCAAACCCCCATTGTTCACTACACATAACCTCAACAATAACTATACCTCTTTGTCTAGATGATATGGTGTCAGATCAGTACCTCCTCCAAACCACCATTGTACACTACATATAACCTCAACAATAACTATACCTCTTTGTCTAGATAATAAGGTGTCAGATCAGTACCTCCTCCAAACCACCATTGTACACTACATATAACCTCAACAATAACTATACCTCTTTGTCTAGATAATACGGTGTCAGATCAGTACCTCCTCCAAACCACCATTGTACACTACATATAACCTCAACAATAACTATACCTCTTTGTCTAGATAATATGGTGTCAGATCAGTACCTCCTCCAAACCACCATTGTACACTACATATAACCTCAACAATAACTATACCTCTTTGTCTAGATAATAAGGTGTCAGATCAGTACCTCCTCCAAACCACCATTGTACACTACATATAACCTCAACAATAACTATACCTCTTTGTCTAGATAATACGGTGTCAGATCAGTACCTCCTCCAAACCACCATTGTACACTACATATAACCTCAACAATAACTATACCTCTTTGTCTAGATAATACGGTGTCAGATCAGTACCTCCTCCAAACCACCATTGTACACTACATATAACCTCAACAATAACTATACCTCTTTGTCTAGATAACACGGTGTCAGATCAGTACCTCCTCCAAACCACCATTGTACACTACACATAACCTCAACAATAACTATACCTCTTTGTCTAGATAATACGGTGTCAGATCAGTACCTCCTCCAAACCACCATTGTACACTACATATAATCTCAACAATAACTATACCTCTTTGCCTATAATACGGTGTCAGATCAGTACCTCCTCCAAACCACCATTGTACACTACACATAACCTCAACAATAACTATACCTCTTTGTCTCGATAATACGGTGTCAGATCAGTACCTCCTCCAAACCCCCATTGTACACTACATATAACCTCAACAATAACTATACCTCTTTGTCTAGATAATACGGTGTCAGATCAGTACCTCCTCCAAACCACCATTGTACACTACATATAACCTCAACAATAACTATACCTCTTTGTCTAGATAATATGGTGTCAGATCAGTACCTCCTCCAAACCACCATTGTACACTACATATAACCTCAACAATAACTATACCTCTTTGTCTAGATAATACGGTGTCAGATCAGTACCTCCTCCAAACCACCATTGTTCACTACACATAACCTCAACAATAACTATACCTCTTTGTCTAGATAATACGGTGTCAGATCAGTACCTCCTCCAAACCACCATTGTTCACTACACATAACCTCAACAATAACTATACCTCTTTGTCTAGATAATACGGTGTCAGATCAGTACCTCCTCCAAACCACCATTGTACACTACATATAATCTCAACAATAACTATACCTCTTTGTCTAGATAATAAGGTGTCAGATCAGTACCTCCTCCAAACCACCATTGTACACTACCATCCTCATCTGTCACTTCAAAGTAACGATAGTTGAAATGAATTGTTGGAACATGCGGATTTTTCTGGAAAATAGAAATAGCTGTAGAGATAAATCTGTTTCATTTACCATAGATCAAAAACAAAGAAATTAGCATTTAGGAAACAATTTTCATTAAGTTTGCATAATTCATATCCTATTGGTTATGACAAGAGAAAAGAAATTCACTACTGCTCACTTATGATACCCCTGCCCAAATATTTTGATTTACAGATAGGTTGTTGAGTGATGACTCTGAAAAAGCATCACACAGTATAGCTGACTCATTTAAAACCCGGAAACCAAATTTCAGAAACCCGTGTATAGTAGTTCCTGAGAAAAAAATGTCCACTTGGCTACTCATGCATAAAATGATGTAAGTTAAGTGTTCAGTAAACAGGAAGTCGTTGAGTGATGAACTTGAAAATGCATCACACAGTATAACTGGCTTATATAAACCTTGAAACCAAATTTCAGAAATCATTAAATGTAGTTCCTGAGAAAGATGCGATGAAAAAGATTCATGGGACAGACAGACAGACTGATAGACCGAGGTAAAACGGTATGCCTGCACTTCTTTAAAGTTAGCAGGGGTATAATTATCCTTCTGTTATTTCAACTACTATATACCACAAACAGACAGACTGACGCACTGTACAGAAAACACAATGCTGTCCTACAATCCTACACAAGGTATTTTTTTTTATTTTAACTCTATTTATTAAACTGTAAAATGTCAATTTTAAAAGAAATACAAACAGACTGAGTGCAAATAATTGACACATGGGCATGATTGTCCTGGCTTGGTTCATAATTATCATGATTTATAATGCACTTTAAAAAAATCTGATTACTGTGGATTCATTTATTTTTTGGTGGTCATCAATTTTCATGGATTGTTGAAAACTTGCATATTCGTGGATATTTGATTTCGTGGTTTTACCAGTCTCTGTATACAAAGCCTATCAAAATATTTGTAATTCATTGAACATTTGATTTCACGAAATCCACGAAAATTGGTATCCAACGAATAATAATGAATTCACATTATCTTTAGGTTTACTTAAACAATCATTTTCTATCATTATCTTGAACCATGAAATATGTAGCAATTTATCCTTTTGAAATATATTTTGTGATCTTTATATATTCAATGATGAGGTTTTAGGTTTATAGCTCCATTAGTTCACATCAAACAACTGAAACAAAAAAATGATCCATGACATGTATATATTACAGCGAATTTGTATAATCAGTGATTATGTAGAATCCCTGAAATTTTCAGGGATTATTTAAAATCACTGGTTAGTTTAGGGATTATATATAATCACTAAAATTTTCAGGGATTATGTATAATCACTAGAAAAAACTTCAGGGATTCTACATAATAACTGAAATGAAGAAATAGTTTTATATTTATTCTATAAAATCAAATAAAAACATCATTTTAAAGTAACAATAAATTGTAAAATGTTAAGCACAATATATCAAAATGATAACCCCAATTTTTTTTTAAATGTAAGGCACAATATATTAAAATAATATGCTTCATACCTGTTTTTACCACAATATTCACATTTTGAAAAACCTTTTCCTGCACATATCGAATCAGATTTTAATGACACACCTAAGAGAAATAAAGTGTTCGGTAAAAACATCTGAAGGTACCTCCTCCTCCTTACCCTGTGGAATTGCTATGAGAATATTACACCAAATGCAAGCTTCCTCTAAAAAACAATTCTATTTGTCAATCCTAAGTTCTGCCTGTTTTTCTATACATTTAGATGCCTAAGTTCTCGCAGTTTGAATTTCATGTTCATTTGAAGAAAAAAAAACACACACACACACAAAACAGATGGTCCATAATCTTCTTCATCATTTGATTTACATGTACCACAAATAACATGCTTTGTAGATTTACAAATAGAACATGAATATCCATTTGATGCTGGTTTTTAATGAACAAACATTACATGTAAATATAATGCTATAAAGGGAATGTTGATATTATTAATTTTTAAGTCTTCAACTTAACTAGAAACCCTGTGTTGATCATATCTTTTAGATTTTATCTGGCAAGGAAAATGAAAGAAAAAAATATAATTTGTCTGTATTATTAAGATAATTAAATTATTCATAATCCCTGAAATCATATAAGGAAATTTGTAGAATAATTATTAAAATGTTCAGTGATTATGTAAAATCACTGGTCATTTTCAGGGATTATATATAATAACTAATGAGTTCAGTGATTCTACATATTCCCTGAAAAATCAGGGATTCTACATAATCCCTAATTATACAAATTCACTGTAACATATACAAGACATAGAAAACAGAACTATGTACTGTAAATTCAGAAATTATTGTAATTTTGACATTTTAGACTAAAATGCCATTTTAATTTTTGCGATATTGAGAAAAATTCTGTTTAATTCATATAAAAAAAAAAATGCAAGTTTAAATTGTTGCATTTATAATTATCCTTTCACATTTTTCGCAATAATAAAAACATTACAATAATTTCTGAATTTACAGTTTGCTTCCCTGATGTAGCAATTGAAGAAAAAATAAAAGGTCTTTATATTAAACCTACTGGATGGACCACACAGCTTATTCCTGTAGCAAAAAATGGCAGATCTTTTCCAGTAAGATCTTTACCTCTGAAAAATAATAAAAGAATATACATATATAGTGTGTTTTTCTATGTTGTGATGTTATACTATTAATTCAGAAAAGGGAGAAGGTTTGGTACCATTCAAATGTTTAATCCTGCTGTCCTAAGTCAGGAATCTGATGTACAGTAATTGTCGTCTGTTTATGTAGTTCATACGTGTTCCTCGTTTTTATAAAGATTAGACAGTTTGTTTTCCCGTTTGAATGGTTTTACATTACCAATTTTTTAGGGCCCTTTATAGCTTGCTGTTCTGTGTGAACTAAAGCTCAGTGTTGAAGTCTGTACCTTGACCTATAATGGTTTACTTTAATAAATTGTTATTTGGGTGGAGAGTTGTCTCTTTGGCACTCATACCACATCTTCCTATATCAGTGAACATCGTCAGATAGCATCAAGTTATCAAAATAAAGTGTTATAACCTGTATAAATGCAGAGAAGGGTTTATAATACATGTAGTTTGTTTATATCATTATGTTCTTTCAAAATTTAACATAACACGTACACATATCCAGTTTTTTATAAGATTGAATTGTTTTTCTCAATTTCTCTAATGCATGTTCATTTAAGGTTTTTTAAAGCATTTATCCCTAATGTAAGATAAGAGGGTAGTAATGGGGGTACCTTCATGACATATAACAGTAAAAAATCTTGCCAAATGACATTAACGGTAATTTTCAGTGCATGAAGATAAAATGTACACTTTCCTTTAGACGATATAAAAATCAGCTGAATTTAAAGAATCACGCATTTTTTTCCACAAAAATAATGGAAACGAGACATCTGATGAATCACACAAAGGATATTTTGACAAATCAGGTAAAATTTGCACCAATTTGACGCTAACAGTAGCCAAAAATTACCTTTTGACGCCTGACGGTAAAGGGCATTACCACCATCAGATATCATCTCAGATGCTGATTGCTGTCTTAATATTCAGGAAATCTTAAATTTGAACATTGAAAAAAATGTGAAACATTTTTACTGATAATTACATCAGATGTGAAAAAAGTGAAACACAATTAATTTAAGAACCTCAAATCAATGCATTCATTTAAACTTGAATTTGGCTTCAAAAATTGCAAACATTTGACCTTCAATGGGAAAAAATGGCAATTTTAGTCAATTAAGATCGTGGTTGAACTGACCTTCGTTTGAATTGTTTTACATTGTCTTATCAGGGCCTTTTATAGCTGACTATGCTGTATGAGCTTTGCTCATTGTTGAAGGCCATACGGTGACCTAAAGTTGTTAATGTCTGTGTCATTTTGGTCTCTTGTGGACAGTTGTCTCATTGGCAATCATACCACATCTTCTTTTTTATATTGCCATAAGTTCAGTAAAACCTCACAAATTCAGAATTGAATAGTTACTGAACTACCTAGATCACTAGATGACACAAATCAATATGAAATATAATTATTTTTATTTTGACTTGGCAAAATGTTTTAAGATTACATGACCAGTATCTTTTAGTAAAAAAATGCTGTACACACTATTGCAGCTACCAAATAAGCAAAATAACCTTGATCTCATCTGTGCAACTGCAGCTGGAGGCAGGTTGCCATGGACAACAGAAATATTTACACCTGCCTTCTCAAATACAGTTCCATCTTGCATTATACAGGTTATTCCTCCTCCTCCCTGAAAAACAAGAATATTCAGCATTCACAGTGTGACACGATATAACACAACTAACTGATATACAAATGGAGCACTATTATAATAGCTACACTCCCCTCTCCAGCCCCTCCCCCCCCAAAAAAAAAAATTAAAAAATTGGACATGTACAAGACTAATACTTCATACAAACTCAAACTTCTATATCCTAAAATACAAAATACTATATACTACTAAAGGAAGAGACCTATTTCATTGAGCTGCAACTCCTCTGAACTATACAAAGTCCAAAATATTTATGAAAGGAAGTATAAATGTAGTGATTTGTACTTCCTAAATTTTTCATTGAAAACAATCTTTTTTTCCACAGAAAAAACTCCAATATCTGAGAAAATATCCAAATTTGGAGACCCTGTTAACAATCTGTGTCCTAAATGATTTCATGCAAGCCCATTCGACCTACTGCCTATTAAATTTAAAATCTCTTTGTTTCAACATTTCCCCAATTAAACAGTGATTTCGGAGGCATCTTGTAGTATCAAATTATAACTTCATACATAATCATAAGGATCAACGCTGTTCATATCCATCGGTTTTCTTACAATAGTTGTTTAAATAGCAATCAACATACAAATATTTGTACAATCTTATTTGAAAAATTGTTTCTAAAAACCCTTAAGGAATTATATAATTATCTTTGTGACAAATTATTGAATACATGCATTGCTCATTATTTAGTCAAATAAAATTGTAAAGTCACCTCTTTTCTTGCCCATCTTTCTACTAGAAACTTTTTATCATTATCTTCTTTCTCTAACAATCTACAAAGTTCACCCTACAACAAAAATCTATTACCGTTATTTTGTAACTTTTATAACTAGGTAAAACTAAAAGTATCACATGATTATAAATGCAATTCACACATCACATTGTACTGGCAAGTGTATACAGGAGTCTACAGGTTACAATACACCTTTAGATTGTATGGGCGCAGCCATTTTATGAGCATAACATGGTATTCAGAATTAAAAGTATGGCTAATCCTGATTGGTTGATATGTGTGCCCGTAATTTTTTATTATTAGAGACTTCGTGCATTCTGCATTATATCATAGGCAAAAAAAAATATTTTCCTTAGCTCTAACAGAAATGACAAGTCTTTTCAACGCTAGGACGAGACACGTTTTTTTAAGTGCTTAATTGATAGGCATGGGAGATAAGTACAAAATACGTTAAGAAAAGCAACGCGAACCTATATTTTTTGGACCAAAAATTACTGTCCGAATAACTTTTCTGTAATTCTAGAAAGGTTTCGTTAAAAAAATTGACTTTTTAAAGTCTGTATCACAAAAAAGGCTATCATTGTCGACTATGGGGAAATTAATTGTTTATTTCAATCTACATATGATTGGAAAATATGTAGTTGTTCTTAGTTTGTGTATATGCACTGGGTTTTGAATGTATTTCATTGGTATCTGCTAAGGTGCAAACTTTCTAACAAAGAACTGTGTCATATTCTGTATTTTGATGAAGCAGATAAATTGAAACCTTTATGACAAAGGTAATTCAGATTCCACAAAAAATCTACTTTACAAATATAAAGGCTCACATCAAAGAAAATACTTTCGAAAAATCAAAATTTGGCCTTTCAAATTTTGCATATGTAAAAATTAATTAAACAAGCTGTACTCTAAGGTATTGCTGACTCATTATACTCATAGCTATTAACACATGAATAAACTCATCATAGATATTAGGACAAAATTTTGTACATACGCCAGACGGGCGTTTCATCTACAAAAGACTCATCAGTGACACTCGAATCCCAAAAAATTAAAAAAGAAACCACAATCTCATATTAATGCAGTACATTTTAAAGGTTTTCTTAGAAACCAGAGGTAGAACATCAAAAGAAATGAAAAGTTTTAATACAGTATGGTATACAAAGATAAATATAGGTACCACATCTTAAGTTATATCTAACTATGACTTGTAGGGGCTGAGTAAAATGTCAATGAAATGTGTTATGGAAAGATGATGTAGGTGAACTTAAAATATAACTGTGGTTAACAAGTATACTCCCTCTTTTAAAGCAAGGATATAACAATTGTTTTTATAAGTTAAGGAATTCCATGTTTTATTTACCTGAACTCTCATAATCATTTTCTCAAACTTGTATCTCATCTCGTCAGGATTCTGAAAAAAAGGATGTCAGTAACTATTATAAAATTAACCAAGTTTGTTTATTTCACTTAAAATAAATACATTATGCACTAAATACTGGAATAGTTCTGATTTAAGGCTCAATAATATTGTCTTTAAACAAACTATTCTCAAAATTTCAATCCGTTTATAAGTACTGTGACCCTCACATTTTATTTGGTTTAAAATTATTTACAAAAGTCCTGTCCTTTTCAAGGACTCTTTATGTGCAAAGTTTGTTGAAGGTTGGACATAATCAACTTGGAAGTCATCCCTTCGTTAGTTTTACAGAAGCCATTCTGAGTAGGTTGACTGTAATGGAATATCCATTTCACAGATGAAAACAAATCTACAATCCTGTACCCTTCTTGTGAATGTCACCTACTGACTTGCTACCGGGTTTGTAATAACATGATCGTCCTGAATATGCATGAAATATTTGCAACTGGACGTTAAGCAACGAACAATCAATCAATGTAATAACATGAGTAACACAACGGGTGCTTCATGTGGAGAAGGTACTGCTTACCCTTCCAGTAACCTGAAATCCCCTCCAGTTTTTTTATGAGGTAAACTAGGGGTTCCTGTTGCTCAGTCTTTCTATGTTGTGTTTTGTGTACTATTGTTTGTCTATTGAGTCTTTTTTTTTGTCAAGGCATTGTGTGTTTTTTTTCAACACATAAGTTTGAATGTCCCTCTGGTATCTTTTGTCCCTCTTTTAAAACAAATTATGCCTACATCAATTTAAAAAGAATTTTCATGATGTTCTCTACTTTGTCAAAATTTTAGCTGTGACCATAACCTTTAACCAAATATGTTAACCTCAAAATCATTAGAGGTATTCTTCGTTTCCATTAATTATCAAATCTTGAAACTAGAAAGGTCAAATTTGGACATATGGTTTAAAAGGTTACATCATAAAACAAAATTAGGTTTATTAATATTGTCTTAAAAGTAATAACAGCAGCTGCCATGTTATATTGCAGTATTGAAACCAATACTGTAAATTCAGAAATTATTGTGATGTTTTTATTATTGCGAAAACTGCTACAGGATGATTATTGCAATAATTTAAACTCCCATTTTGAATTTTTGTGTATGAATTAAACAGGATTTTTCTCAATATGATAAAATTAAAATAGGATTATAGTCTAAAATCACAAAAACGCAATAATAAATGCACACAATAATTTCTGAATCTATAGTATTCAATATCAGTACAAAATATTTACCTCTTCCAGTATTTCATAACTGGTAATAGGATCTGACATCCATGCTGACTTGATTCTTGAACTGTTGGAACTTGCAGCATTGACCTTAAAATGCAAAAAAATATAGCCTCTAAATTATCAGATAAGAAATACCCTGATATTATTTGTATACATTTTTGTATTGTTCAGAGGAGTGAAAATACAGACCAAGAAGTAAGAAGTAAGAAATGAAACATTTTGTCAGAAAAAAATTATAGTACTCAAAGTAAGTTTGTAATAAAAGTGTATAAAAATAATAAAAAAATTGGCTCTGTGTGTTGTCTTTTGATCATTAAAAAGTCTCTATTCAATTCCATAAATTCCATGAAAGTTTGATAAAGTTATTGAAAATCATTAACCACAGACTGAACCGAAATGTTGATGACAGCAACAACAATGGAGTAGTATGTCTGACAGTATCACTTCTGTGACTTAATTCAAGCTAATCAAAATTAAAACCAATATGGAAATATCAATCAAAAAAAAAAACTTGCATTGAAAACTTCCTCATTTAATCTGTGTTCAGAGGCATGATGTTTTCAAAAATTAAAAATTCCAATATTTTAATAATAATGGATTATCTCCCCTTTGACCATTTGTTATCTTTTGTCTTCATTGTTATTTTAAATTGATCCACATACAGTCAAGTGAATAAATTCTGTTTGTTCTTAATGTGAGGCATTTAAAATAATAAAAACAAATTGTAGACCCAATCAATTGAATACTTGAAACAGTTTAACATTTAAAAAAGAATGAAAGACTTTGATTTTTAAAATTCAAAATCAATCTTCAATTTTACAAATTGTAAATTGCATCAACGGATATTGAGTGGGTTTCCTTTGAATAGATAACAAGATGATAAATGGAAAATTTGACAAAGAACTCATATAGAAATTTTTATGCTATACATGAATTTGTTCAAAAAGAAATATTTTTTTTTATAAATTTTTGCTACTTAAACAAACTAAAAAAATAAATATCTGATCATTCTGATTAATGTAATACAAATTACTAATTGAAACACAATAAGCTGAGTTTAGTTCTATTAATCATATTAAACTATGGAATTAAGCAAACAATAATCCATCAATCAACCTTTTTGGTGGTAAGCAAGCAATAATCAATCAATCATAGGGTTTACACGGTATGATTTCTTATATGATCTCCATCCAATTTTGTTTACCTATAACATAATTTTTTGACAGACATCACATTTGTGTGAACACTAAAATGTGATGTGGTTTAGTTACTCGAATTGAAAATGGTATTGTGTGAACAGAACAGTAACTATTTACCTGGGCAACAGTAATAAATCTTATTGATAGTTGTTGTTTTAAACGCCACATTTAAGCGTTTCTCTTGGCTATTTCATGGCAGCCATTTTTAATTGGTAGAGGAAACTGGGGTGTGCAAAGAAAACCACTGACCTTGGACGGGAAAACTGACAATCCTAGTTAAATAAGATTGGAGTGGAGGGCATCTGCACAAGCGGGGTTCGAACAACCAACTTCAGTATTGACTGGCTAGTGATAACAGTAGTAGAACTATTTAGACAACTTGGCCATAGAGGTCCCCAAATCTTAATGAAATAAGATTAAAAATCATACTGTGTAAACACTTCTTTAGTTTAAACAATATTTATTCAGATAACTCAACATTAAACATATTATACAATGAAATAATATTAAGGATTCAGAAACAAGCAATTTGCTTTTACAAATCTGTCTCCACTTCTTTGACTACTACTCTATGCATATATTACCTTTAGTCTTTGCTGGTAATAAATAAACAGTGATCCAGAAACTGCACCCACAGCAGCATATGTTTTCCTAGAAAATAAAGTAAGAATGGATAAACAGAATTTAATTACACATCATATTACATTACATTAAATACCAAAGGAAAAGTATTACATAAAATAGCATTAACAAAAATACAGAACTCAAAGAGAAAAAAACAAAACAAAAGAAAAGTCCATAACACCAGACAAAATCAAACACACTAGCACAATGAACAATAACGTTCTCTATATCATTACAAATTCAGAAAATGGTGTGACTATGAGATCAAGTTTAAAGACAGTGGATCAGAGTTTATTGCTTTAGAAAATTGATTTTGAAAAAGACAGTCGACATAAAACAAGGGGAAAGATCTTAATAATAAATTAAGTTGGACATACCATGCTGAAGGTTTTGGTACAGATCTCAAAGTAGAGAACTGTCTAATGCAGTACTGTATCTTCTGTAAGGGTCTCATCCTACAAAATAAAACAGAGAATATGTCATTTAAATTATTGGTAAAATTAAACTCTAACACAACATAGCAAAATTAAGCCTGAACATTACCAATCCTACAAAAAATCAGAGGGGGATCTCAAGTGTATTAACAAGGGTAAACAGATCCTGCTTTACATGTGTTAGCCATTGTCTTGATTTTGTTACTCATTTATATACATGTATTAAGTACAATTCTGGTGATGAGTCTAATTAGGGAAGACATACCATTAGTATTTTATTTTTGAAACATCAAATGTCCATTTAACATGTTTAAACAGAGTGATCCAACAAAAGGCAATTTTATCCATCCAAGATAGATTGAATACTATTTAAAACAATTCTAACAAAGCATTGATCATTTACTACTGCAGTGAAACAGAGGAGGGAGACAATCACCCTCCCTTTACTTGAGTATGCATTTTTATAATATATAAAAAAGAAGATGTGGTATGATTGTCAATGAGACAACTCTCCACAATAGACCCAAATGACACAGAAATTAACAACTATAAGTCACTGTACAGCTTTCAACAATGAGAAAAGTAGTTGTTAGTGAGCCCGTGCTGGTTCACTAAGCTACATAATTGTTTCCATTGTATACAGATATAATTTTGATACTAGTATCAAATTTATAAAAGTTTATTTAAATAATAATAAATAAATGAATTTTATAAAGATGGACAGTCATTAAAATTTTGCTGACAAAAATCCTAGACTCTTTCTATCATCATGATCATGCTTATACATGTACAAGACAAAAAATCTTAGGACAGGCAAATTTCTCCCTGTTCATCTGTTGAAGAAGTATCATAATTCATGTATCACAAATGACAAAATTCTGTTGTAGATTGGTGAATGTTGCAGAACAAAAGTTCTCTTTACCTATTTATAAATTGTTTGAATACTTTAGTAATATCGCTTAGAGAGTATATGGCTTAAAATTTATTTTGAGTACTTTTGAGAATTGTGGTCTATCAAATATATGGGTCTTCCAGTGTCATATTCCCTTAGATTGGATAGAAAACTTTGTAGAACTTATAGACTATAAGACCAATTTCAGCAAGAATGTTTGTCTGACATTTTAATACAAAATCAACAATTTGTTATTAAAAATTTAGGAATTAGTTCAGTTTTGAGTGTTGTTTATTGATACTAAACTTTTATATACCGGTGTCATATGGTATTTTGAACCCCCTAAAAAGTGAACCCGGGGTCAAAATACCATGCGGTAAAATGACCCCGGGGTCATTATACCGCATGGTATTTTGACCCCGGGGTCATTTTTCACATATGGTATTTTGAACCCCCCTGCGGTATATTGAACCCCCCTGTTTTTCATAAATAGTATTGCAGATAAACTTATTTACAATTTATTGGCTATCATTTTTTTTAATTTGTGGTTTTAAGTAGGGGGTTCAATATACCGCAGGGGGGTCAAAATACCATGGCTAAGCAAAATTTTCAAAATATCTTTTCCAGCATGTTTAACACATACAAACCACTTATTGGAGTATTATAACTATGTTAAGAAGTCAGAATAGCTTGAATTTTTGAAATTCAAGGTCTATAGTAGGGGGTTCAATATACCGCAGGGGGTTCAAAATACCATGGCTAAGTAAAATTTTCAAAATATCTTTTCCAGTTTATTTAATACATACAAACTACTTATTGAAGTATTATAGCTATGTTAAGGAGTTAGAATAGCTTGAATTTTTGAAATTCAAGGTCTATAGTAGGGGGTTCAATATACCGCAGGGGGTTCAATATACCGCAGGGGGTTCAAAATACCATGGCTAAGCAAAATTTTCTAAATATCTTTTCCAGCATGTTTAACACATACAAACCACTTATTGTAGTATTATAACTATGTTAAGCAGTCAGAATAGCTTGAATTTTCGAAATTCAAGGTCTATAGTAGGGGGTTCAATATACCGCAGGGGGTTCAAAATACCATGGCTAAGTAAAATTTTCAAAATATCTTTTCCAGTTTATTTAATACATACAAACTACTTATTGAAGTATTATAGCTATGTTAAGGAGTTTGAATAGCTTGAATTTTTGAAATTCAAGGTCTATAATAGGGGGTTCAATATACCGCAGAGGGGTCAAAATACCATGGCTAAGTAAAATTTTCAAAATATCTTTTCCAGCATGTTTAACACATACAAACCACTTATTGGAGTATTATAACTA
This sequence comes from Mytilus galloprovincialis, assembly GCF_965363235.1. Classification (NCBI taxonomy): domain Eukaryota; kingdom Metazoa; phylum Mollusca; class Bivalvia; order Mytilida; family Mytilidae; genus Mytilus; species Mytilus galloprovincialis. The sequence continues at coordinate 39,990,242 of NC_134847.1, forward strand.
TGTTAAGAAGTCAGAATAGCTTGAATTTTTGAAATTCAAGGTCTACAGTAGGGGGTTCAATATACCGCAGGGGGTTCAAAATACCATGGCTAAGCAAAATTTTCAAAATATCTTTTCCAGCATGTTTAACACATACAAACCACTTATTGGAGTATTATAACTATGTTAAGAAGTCAGAATAGCTTGAATTTTTGAAATTCAAGGTCTATAGTAGGGGGTTCAATATACCGCAGGGGGTTCAAAATACCATGGCTAAGTAAAATTTTCAAAATATCTTTTCCAGTTTATTTAATACATACAAACTACTTATTGAAGTATTATAACTATGTTAAGGAGTTAGAATAGCTTGAATTTTTGAAATTCAAGGTCTATAATAGGGGGTTCAATATACCGCAGGGGGTTCAAAATACCATGGCTAAGCAAAATTTTCAAAATATCTTTTCCAGCATGTTTAACACATACAAACCACTTATTGGAGTATTATAACTATGTTAAGAAGTCAGAATAGCTTGAATTTTTGAAATTCAAGGTCTATAGTAGGGGGTTCAATATACCGCAGGGGGTTCAAAATACCATGGCTAAGTAAAATTTTCAAAATATCTTTTCCAGTTTATTTAATACATACAAACTACTTATTGAAGTATTATAACTATGTTAAGGAGTTAGAATAGCTTGAATTTTTGAAATTCAAGGTCTATAATAGGGGGTTCAATATACCGCAGAGGGGTCAAAATACCATGGCTAAGTAAAATTTTTAAAATATCTTTTCCAGCATGTTTAACACATACAAACCACTTATTGGAGTATTATAGCTATGTTAAGGAGTTAGAATAGCTTGAATTTTTGAAATTCAAGGTCTATAGTAGGGGGTTCAATATACCACAGGGGGTTCAAAATACCATGGCTAAGCAAAATTTTTAAAATATCTTACCAGTTTATTGAATACATACAAACTACTTATTGGAGTATTATAACTATGTGAAGGAGTTAGAATAGCTTGAATTTTTGAAATTCAAGGTCTATAGTAGGGGGTTCAATATACTGCAGGGGGTTCAAAATACCATGGCTAAGTAAAATTTTCAAAATATCTTTTCCAGTATATTAAATACATACAAACTACTTATTGGAGTACTAGTATTATAACTATGTTAAGGAGTTAGAATAGCTTGAATTTTTGAAATTCAAGGTCTATAATAGGGGGTTCAATATACCGCAGAGGGGTCAAAATACCATGGCTAAGTAAAATTTTCAAAATATCTTTTCCAGTTTATTTAATACATACAAACTACTTATTGGAGTAATATAACTATGTTAAGGAGTTAGAATAGCTTGAATTTTTGAAATTCAAGGTCTACAGTAGGGGGTTCAATATACCGCAGGGGGTTCAAAATACCATGGCTAAGCAAAATTTTCAAAATATCTTTTCCAGCATGTTTAACACATACAAACCACTTATTGGAGTATTATAACTATGTTAAGAAGTCAGAATAGCTTGAATTTTTGAAATTCAAGGTCTATAGTAGGGGGTTCAATATACCGCAGGGGGTTCAAAATACCATGGCTAAGTAAAATTTTCAAAATATCTTTTCCAGTTTATTTAATACATACAAACTACTTATTGAAGTATTATAACTATGTTAAGGAGTTAGAATAGCTTGAATTTTTGAAATTCAAGGTCTATAATAGGGGGTTCAATATACCGCAGAGGGGTCAAAATACCATGGCTAAGTAAAATTTTTAAAATATCTTTTCCAGCATGTTTAACACATACAAACCACTTATTGGAGTATTATAGCTATGTTAAGGAGTTAGAATAGCTTGAATTTTTGAAATTCAAGGTCTATAGTAGGGGGTTCAATATACCACAGGGGGTTCAAAATACCATGGCTAAGTAAAATTTTCAAAATATCTTACCAGTTTATTGAATACATACAAACTACTTATTGGAGTATTATAACTATGTGAAGGAGTTAGAATAGCTTGAATTTTTGAAATTCAAGGTCTATAGTAAGGGGTTCAATATACCGCAGGGGGTTCAAAATACCATGGCTAAGCAAAATTTTCAAAATATCTTTTCCAGCATGTTTAAAACATACAAACTACTTATTGGAGTATTATAACTATGTTAAGGAGTTAGAATAGCTTGAATTTTTGAAATTCAAGGTCTATAGTAAGGGGTTCAATATACCGCAGGGGGTTCAAAATACCATGGCTAAGCAAAATTTTCAAAATATCTTTTCCAGCATGTTTAAAACATACAAACTACTTATTGGAGTATTATAACTATGTTAAGGAGTTAGAATAGCTTGAATTTTTGAAATTCAAGGTCTATAGTAGGGGGTTCAATATACCGCAGGGGGTTCAAAATACCATGGCTAAGCAAAATTTTCAAAATATCTTTTCCAGCATGTTTAACACATACAAACCACTTATTGGAGTATTATAACTATGTTAAGAAGTCAGAATAGCTTGAATTTTTGAAATTCAAGGTCTATAGTAGGGGGTTCAATATACCGCAGGGGGTTCAAAATACCATGGCTAAGTAAAATTTTCAAAATATCTTTTCCAGTTTATTTAATACATACAAACTACTTATTGAAGTATTATAACTATGTTAAGGAGTTAGAATAGCTTGAATTTTTGAAATTCAAGGTCTATAATAGGGGGTTCAATATACCGCAGAGGGGTCAAAATACCATGGCTAAGTAAAATTTTCAAAATATCTTTTCCAGTTTATTTAATACATACAAACTACTTATTGGAGTAATATAACTATGTTAAGGAGTTAGAATAGCTTGAATTTTTGAAATTCAAGGGTTATAGTAGGGGTTTAATATACAGCAGGGGGGTCAAAATACCATGGCTAAGTAAAATTTTCAAAATATCTTTTCCAGTTTATTAAATACATACAAACTACTTATTGGAGTATTATAACTATGTTAAGGAGTTAGAATAGCTTGAATTTTTGAATTTAAGGTCTATAGTATGGGGTTCAATATACCGCAGGGGGGTCAAAATACCATGGCTAAGTAAAATTTTCAAAATATCTTTTTCAGTATATCAAATACATACAAACTACTTACTGGAATATTGTAACGATGTTAAGGAGTTAGAATAGCTTGAATTTTTGAAATTCAAGGTCTATAGTAGGGGGTTCAATATACCGCAGGGGTGTCAAAATACCATGGCTAAGTAAAATTTTCAAAATATCTTTTCCAGTATATCAAATACATACAAACTACTTATTGGAGTATTATAACTATGTTAAGGAGTTAGAATAGCTTGAATTTTTGAAATTCAAGGTCTATAGTAAGGGGTTCAATATACCGCAGGGGGGTCAAAATACCATGGCTAAGTAAAATTTTCAAAATATCTTTTCCAGTATATTAAATACATACAAACTACTTATTGGAGTATTATAACTATGTTAAGGAGTTAGAATAGCTTGAATTTTTGAAATTCAAGGTCTATAGTATGGGAAAATTTTACTTTGCCATGGTATTTGGACCCCCCTGCGGTATATTGAACTCCCTACTCTAGGCCTTTAATTTCAGAAATTCTGGCAATTTGAACTTTTTTATGTAGTAAGAATACACCAATAAGTAGTTTGTATGTATTAAACTTGCTGGAAAAGATATTTTGAAAATTTTACTTTGACATGGCATTTTGACCCCCCTGCGGTATATTGAACCCCCTTCACTAGGCCTTTAATTTCAGAAATTCTAGCAATTCTAACTCTTTTATGTAGTTAGAATACACCAAAAGGTAGATGTATTTATTAAACTTGCTGGAAAAGATATTTTGAAATTTTACTTTGTCCTGGTATTTTGACCCCCTGCGATATATTGAACCCCTTACTCTAGACAATTCAAAAAATTCTGGCAATTTTAACTCTTATATGTAGTTAATATACACCAATAGGTAGATGTATTTATTAAACTTGCTGGAAAAGATATTTTGGAATTTTACTTTGTCATGGTATTTTGAACCCCTTACTATAGACAATTCAAAAAAATCTGGCAATTTTAACTCTGATATGTAGTTAATATACACACACAAGTTGTTTGTATGTATTAACTTTGATGGAAAAGATATTTTGAAAATTTTACTTTGCTATGGTATTTTGACCCCCCTGCAGTATATTGAACTTCTCACTCTACACCTTTAATTTAAAAAGTTCTGGCATTTCTAACTCTTTTATGTAGTTAGAATACACCAATAAGTAGTTTGTATGTATTAAACTTGTTGGAAAAGATATTTTTAAAATTTTACTTTGCCATGTTATTTTGACCCCCCTGCAGTATATTGTACCCCCTACTCTAGACCTTTAATTTCCAAAAATCTGGCAATTCTTACTCTTTTATGTAGTAAGAATACACCAATAAGTAGTTTGTATGTATTTAACTTGCTGGAAAAGATATTTTGAAAATTTAACTTTGCCATGGTATTTTGACCCCCCTGCGGTATATTGAACCCCCTACTCTAGACCTTTAATTTCCAAAAATCTGGCAATTCTAACTGTTTTATGTAGTTAGAATTCACCAATAAGTAGTTTGTATGAATTTAACTTGCTGGAAAAGATATTTTTAAAATTTTACTTTGCCATGGTATTTTGACCCCCTCCCCCTTTTTTTACCATGGAAAATCAAAACTACCCTTATATATATATATATACATATGTTATAATTACAAATAATTAAAGCATTCAAGCTACATATGGTCTAGTTATAATGTGTCAGTAAGTATTTTGAATGACATTTTGTTGGTAAAGACTTCAGAGCACTTATACCAAGCAAAGATATTTCTTTTAATTAAGCATTGAAAATGTACCTCCCCTGCTTGTATGAATGATTTTTTAATCTATGATGAGCTTTAGAATAATGTAAAATGTTCTAATATTCATCTAGGATGAAAAAAACAGGGGGGTTCAATTTACCATGGGGGTTCAATTTTCCATACAGGGGGGGTTCAATTTACCATAGCGGTATTTTGACCCCGGGGTCAATTTACCATGGGGTTCAAAATACCATATGACACCGGGGTAATGACTTTTTTTTTACGAAAATTTAAATGTGGCTGTAATCATATGCCCATTGAATCAGGCAGGTGGCATAAAATACATAAGGGTGAGGGTTGAGATCTCATAAACATGTTTAACTCTGACACATTTTTGCGCCTGTCCCAAGTCAGGAGCCTCTTGCCTTTGTAAGTCTTGTATTATTTTTAATTTTAGTTTCTTGTGTACAATTTGGAGTTTAGTATGGCGTTCAAATTTCACTGAATTAGTATATATATTTGTTTAGGGGCCAGCTGAAGGAGGCCTCCTGGTGCGGGATTTTTCTAGCTGCATTGAAGACCTGCTGGTGACCTTCTGCTGTTGTCTGCTCTATGGTCGGGTTGTTGTCTCTTTGACATATTCCCCATTTCCATTCTCACTTTTATAAAAAGGAAAGAACCTGTCATTTTTGTGATTCTAATGAAGTAGGTGATGAGTACCATTATATTTTAGTAAGTAACTTTTTTAGTTCTGAAGGAATAAATCATTACTAAAATATTGTCTAGAAATGTAAATACATTATGTTCTATAAGATAGTTTTAACAACTGATATTGTTGCATTAGAAAACCTTGCAAAATTTATGAAACATGTATTAACAAATGTCATCCTCCCTCCTGGTTAGTTATTTGTGTCAAATATACACAATTAAATGTACAGTCTTTGTTGCAAAATGTATTATTTTCATCTATACTATTAAACGAGAAGACCTCAATTTGTGTGTCGCTTCTCTTCCTCCCACAATAAATTGATCATCATTCCTCTGTGTCCTGTAGGTACCATGCATAGTCACATTTGTCATCCATTCTTATGACTATTCAGTTTGGGTTATTTTCGGAGAAAAACGAAAATAAACATGATAAAGGCATCCGGATATTCATTCCGTCATCAGACCGACTTTTATGTCAGACATAACTACCGGTTTTAACATTGAGAACCAATCGTATGATAAATAACAAAAATGAAAAATAAATAAGCCAATCAGAGTGTTGTCCATATTGTAGTTTTTAGATCGTAAGAATCACAACTATTATACCTCGGTTTTACTTACACATAACATTTATAAGTACTTGGACGGGGACAGGACAGATATTTTATAATTATAGACACTCTATATAATATAGCAGTGATCCCTCTGGAGAAGAAACTTGGAATTAATAGTTAATAGAAAATAAAATACACTTTAATATTTATAATATGGATAGTTATGTTCATAGCAGAGACATGGAATGTATTATATGTCTCTGTTCATAGTATACACAGGCCATTCATTAGGAGACGGTACCCGGTACTTTTACCCTCCTATGCTATTGACAAGTACCGCCTAAATGTAGAAATTTTTACATAAGATATTCATGGAATAAATTGAAAAGTACCACCTAGAAACGTGGAAAGTACCAGTAAACCTGAAAGATAATGAAACCCCTGGTATACAGAAACGTCAAAATAATGGAATAAATCAGAAAACAAAATGATAATGGACTTTGAAAAAAAGAGAGAGGGCTTAGCCACCTTCCCGTCTCCACTGGCAAACGATGATTTCCGCATCTAAATTTACACAAAGTATAAAAAATTAAAAGGCAAAATCAATAAATACTTTTCAAATTTAAATTCAGTCTTGTAAATTCTATAACATAAACTTTTTGAAGATTGGTGTAAATCTGCACACCACTCTTGTCGAAATTGGTCTTTAAGCTTTTGCTCGATACCTAATTTTATCCATTTTTTGTTAAAATAATCTTGGTAATGCCATACATTTGACATGCCACATTCATCAAATTTTTTCTTAATACATAACATCCATTTATTTCCAATACCATAATTGTTATAATTAATGTATAATAATTTATAAAGTATACAGGATAATTTATCTTCATTCGTATTATCAAGAAGGCGACACCAAAAGTTGATCATTCATAGTTTAGCATATAAAGAAATGGGGTATCTCCCAAGTTCTCCATAAATCATATAATTTGGAGTTGAGTTTTTAAGTTTTAAAATGTGCTTACATGGCTTACAGAATTTCAAATGAACTTGCTCAAGTATTTCAGTCCCGTATAGAAGAATGGGTATAACAGCTTTATCAAACATTTCTAGTTGGCATTCAATCGATAAGTGATTTAATCTCCTCTTCTTGATATTACTATACATAGCCTTAGTTGCTAGGTCTGGTAAATATTTCCTTGTTTCGAAAAAGATGCATTTCTAGAGAAAATAACACCAAGGTATTTATAATGTTTAACTATCTCTATTTCTTCATTTTCAATACAAAATTTCAAATTATTAGATATTCTCCCTCTTGTAAAAACCATCACTTTGGTTTTGCTAACATTGATTCTTAATTTCCAATTATTACAATACTGTGAAAAATTGTTTTTATTAAGTAACTGTAAATCTGAGCTTAATTCAGCAAGTAAAATAGTATCATTGGCATGTAATAATACAAACAATTTTAGGTATATATCTAGTCCATTTTCCATATTTAATGTTAAAGATTGTACACCACTTATGTTACCATTTTCTAAATACTGCTGTAAATCGTTCAAATATAGGGAAAATAACAGAGGAGAAAGATTTTCCCCTTGTCTAACACCAATTTCACTAGCAAACATGTCAGATACAGTCCAGCTAGTAAACTATTATTATTTACAATAAGTGATTTAAAATCATCATACATATTTACATATTCAGGAATTAATGTTCTCATTAAAATATTTTAAATCTCACAATACACAAATACTTCAGCTTTTTGAAAAAAAAGATGTTTAAAAAATTGACAGGAAATTTAAGGATCTTCTTGAAATGGAATAAAAAAATAAAGATCTTCTTGGAATGGAATAAAAAAATATAACGCATTGTCTGTTTTTCTTTAGTATATCACACCAGAAGTCAATAAAACACTAAGTTTGATGATTGTATATTAATTATTCTCGAATAGATAAAGCATTCATATTTACACCACAAGTAATACATGTATACAAATATGCAACTAAGTCACCATGATGTGACAAAGTCTGAAACTATCCAATCCTCTAAATTACACAATGCTAATATATTCAAGTCCCTTTTTAAAACTGATACTCCTTAATCTCAATAATCATTTAATGTACATTGTATATCATAGTTACTTGGCCAATCAAAATACATAACTCCCAAAAAGGGGAGGGTAATTATATTAATCCTTACTGTTGAACATATGGTCCCTTACATTTGTAGATACCTTTTTATCAATTACATGTACTATCTAATAGTTAAAGTATAAAATTATGTAACTAAAAATATATAACACTTCTATTGTATTTTATCATAAATAGGAAATAGCTAATTACAGTCTTATTGTAATATTTTGAAGGTGCTTATAGCTTTACCTCAAGTTTACCTTAATCCCTAATCCAGAATTAAGAAAGACAGTCTAATTATGTTTTCTTTGAGATGTGAATTATTTGCAATAAGCCCTTACTCAGTTTTGACATGTTGATATTCTAATATATAACTCTTTAATTCATCCTTAAAGTAATGAAGAAAATATAAATTTATTTATACAAAACTATTCAAAAATATTGCCAAAGAAAAATACCTCATTTTTCCTTGGTGATAATTACATACATTGTACTGTTGGCATACGTGTACTAGTCTGTTTACAAAACTTTTACCCCAATTTACACAAAATGTATGTTTCTTTCTTATGTATACATGTATATATTTTAAATTGCGTTTTAGTTCCGTAACTTTTTATCCAGGCGTACAAACCAATGTTCGACAAGTGCGTACATTTTTTTTAAATCAATATTTCTGGTATGTTTCAATCTGTCCTTCACTTTTGACAACAAGTATACACTTACATTTCCCAAATTTACTTTTGGAAAAAAATATGTAAATAGATTTTTATTTACTTAAATCTTTTTCTTATTGGTATACCTGTAAGATCGTTGTGGGGCTCATATGGAAGGATCCTATCCTTTTTTAGCCCACCCTATTTTGGTACACTTTCAAAACTGATACAATCATCAATCCTGCATGATTTGGTGCAATATTTCACACAATTAAAAAGTTATATAGAAAACTATTTGTGTCCTCATCAATTTCTTAACTGATACATGACGGACTCCCAATGACGGTCTATACTAATTTTAAAGGCTTCCACAGTTTTTGATGAAATAACTTCAACTGGTAGGTTATTCCAATCATTAATAATTCGTTGTGAGAAATGTCTTAATCGAAAAGAAGTGTTACATCTAGGTTTTGCTAATTTCCAATTATGCCCACGGGTATTTGTACTGATGACAGTAAAAAATCTTTCATAAGATATATCTTCGAATCCTTTTAATATTTTGAAAGCTTGTATCATATCACCTCTTCGCCTTCTGTGAGTTAGGGAAGGTAGTTTAAGTACTTTTAATCTGTCTTCATAGCTTAAATGTCGTATATCAGGAATTAATTTAGTTGCTCTCATCTGCACTTTTTCTACAGCATTAATATCTTTCTTTAAATGCGGATACCATATTGTATTTCCATATTCCACGTGTGGTCGTACCAACGCAACGTATAGTCTTAAAAATGTATATTGATCTTTAAAGATAAAAGTTCGGTTAATTAGCCCAAGTATACTATTGGCTTTATTTATTTTACTTGATATATGTTGAGAAAATTTAAGATCATTTTGAAAAATAATTCCAAGATCCTTTTCTTGTTCATCTTTAATGATATCAATATTGTTCATGGTATAAACATTTTCAAGATTATTTCTTCCATAATGGATTTGTTTACATTTGTTCACATTAAATTTCATGTCCCATAACTTGGACCAATCGTAGAGGGCATCTAGATCATTCTGTAAGACATCAGATTTAGAAGTAGGTGCATAAATTTTAGTATCGTCTGCGAAAATTTTTACTATAGACTCCACAACATCTGGTAAATCATTTATGAATATAATGAAAAGAACAGGTCCAAGTACACTGCCTTGGGGCACTCCACTAATTACATTTTGCCATTCAGATTTTTCCCCTTTCACCGCAACTTGTTGTCGACGTCCAGTTAAAAAGTCAGTTATCCATTCTAATATAGATCCACGAATACCGTATGAATACAGTTTCTTTAGTAATCTTTTATGTGGCACTTTATCGAAAGCTTTGGCAAAATCGAGATATAATGTGTCCCAGGATATATTATTATCCATATATAATGACCAGTCTTCCATGACATCAAGTAATTGTAATATACATGATCTTCCAGAGCGAAAACCAAACTGTGAGTCTGATAACAAATTATTGGTTATTAAATGATCAATCATTTCCTTCCGTATAACCTTTTCCAAAGTTTTACAAACAATTGAAGTTAGACTGACCGGTCTGTAATTTCCCGCATCCAGTTTACTACCTTTATTCTTAAAAAGTGGGGTAACTCTAGCATCTTTCCATTCTTTTGGAATTTTTCCAGTGTCAATGGACTTTTGAAATATCAAAGTCAAAGGTTTTGAAAATGTATTTGCCATACTCTTTACTATTAACGGATGAATATTATCTGGACCCATAGACTTGCTTCCATTTAATAAAAGTAGATATTTTTCAACTGTATCTTGATTGATCACAAAGTGGTCTAAAGATGATTCAAAATTTCTCTCTTCAATATTAGGTATATTATTTGGATTTTCAGCAGTAAATACACTGGTAAAAAAATCATTTAATACAGTCGCTTTTTCCTTGTCGGAAGTAGTTAAGTTCCCATTTGGTTTCATGAGGTTTGATACTGCTGATTTTGATTTCACTTTACTTTTGACATATGTCCAAAAATGTTTTGGCTCAGTTTTAGCTTTTGATGCCACTAACTTCTCATATTCCTTTTTTGCTTTTCGAACGTTCTCATTTGCCCTGTTTCTAGCAACTTTATAAAAATCAAAATCTACTGCTCGTCTAGTAGCCAAGTATCTTGACCAGGCCTTTTGTTTGCGTTTTATATTGCTCAGACAATCAAATGTTAGCCATAATGGTTTAGGTTGACAACCCGGTTTAGGATTAGTTTTCGGTATATACGTTTCGACACATTTTTTATATTTTTCATAAAATATTTTCCACATCTCGCTTATGTCTTTATCTTCAAAAGAACTATCCCAATCAAAATTGCTAAAGTCTTCAGAAAATTTTTCGAAGTCACATTTGGAATATTTATATTTCGATTTACCAGTTTCATATTCATTGAAAGAGTACAAAAAGTCAAATGTAATGGTAGCATGATCACTAAGTCCCAGTGGAGCATCAATATTAATATTGTCAATATTGCTTTCATCTTTTGTAATAACTAAATCTAGAGTTCTACACATCTGATTTTCCCTAAATCTTGTAGGTTTATCTATATGTTGATATAGAAAATTGTCGCGTAAAGCTTCAATAAAAGTATGTTCGTAATGGTCCTCAGAGTGAGGCGTAGTCCAAAAGTTCCAATCAATATCACGCATATTAAAGTCTCCCGTTATTAAAATATTGTCATACAATCGAGCTGCTTCATTCAAAAGTCCAATAATATTTAAACATGAGTTTTGATTTGATGGGCTTCTGTATATTGAGCCTATCAATACAGTCTTATTGTCTTTTACCCAATTACACCATGAGGCATCATCATAAAGCGAATTCATATATTCATTTGGTGAGACACAGAAATTACTTTTTGCATAAATAATAACTCCCCGTCCTGTATTTTTACTCGGATAAGCTATATAGCCTTCAATGTTAAATAATGGAGAAATGCAATCTATATCAATATTTGTTTTTGGCAAAACTTCTGTTATAAAAATAAAATCTGGTTTCACGACCTGTATTTGTGCTTCAAGTTCATCAATTTTATTACGTAATTGATCAGCATTGGTGTACATACACTTTACTTTGTTTACAATTAAAGGGTTAATATTTCGATCTAAATCATCAATATTATTTTGCCTGTTATTTTCTGTACTTTCGGAAGTACTATCACTTATCACACTACCATCATTGCTTATATAATCAGATTCACTTGCATTGTCATTTTCTGCATTATCAAAATTATTAAAAAATGCATTATCTTGCGTACTATCTTTAGCACTCTCAGATGTACTGTATCTTATTTCACCACCCTTTTCGCATATATCATCAGATTCACTTGCTGAATCAACATTTGATGCACTTGCATTGTCATTTTCTGCATTATCAAAGTTATTAAAAAAATTAACTGTAACATTTGAACTGTAACAAAAACCAACTGGAATTAACGTATTTACATGTTGTTTGATCTTTTCTATAGAAAGTCTACGGTCGAAAATTGGCAGTCTGACCTAAACCGCCACTTTCAACACTACTAGCTGTATTTGTCATACTAGACTGACCAGAAATGTCTTTTCTTTCAATGATTTTCCCCCGGAAAATTACCAAGTTTGCATTGTTTGTTGCTTTTTTCTTCCTCTCTAGCTCTTTTCTCAGCTCAGTGTTAATATCTCTCTCCTCTTTTGTCAAGTCAGGGGTAATATAAATATTGTTCCATTTATGTACAGTATACCCATCACTGTTTTTCCTTCTTAACAATTTAGAGTTCCCTAGAACTTTATGCTTATTTACAACGGAGCCAACAGTTACTTTCATCAGTCTTGGTTTACTCTCATTTGGTTTACCCAATCTTATAAATGATTTAATTTCAACTTCATCACTCTGAACAGTGTGCAATATATCTTTTAATGAAATTTCATCATCTCTTTTCTTATTATCAGTACTACAATCTGGTTCTGGGACATTGTGAATTATTAAGTTACATTTTCTTTCTTCTCTGTCCCTAAACGACTCAAAGGCTCTTTCAACTCTTTGGTCAATTTTAACATCCATGCTGGATTCAACTACTTTCAATTTAGTATCAAGTTCTTCAAAAAGTACCCTTTGTCTCTCAATGTGTAACCCTAACTCGTTTAATTTTGGTAATACGCGGACACATCCATCACAGTTAAATGGCAAATTAGGGGTCGACTCGGTTTTCAGTAACTCATATAATTTTGCTGAAACGTGGCTACACTCTATGCAGAACCAATATCGGCATATATTACAGTTCATACATTTTTGATTTTTCTTAAATGTTTCTTCACATTGGGCACAAGATTTGTTGTTAATTGAGGTCGGCATGGTGCCTGTCTTTGGAGTTGCTGTTTTACTCATTATGTTTTTTTCTGAATGAAATGTTAGTTAAAAAGATATGTCAATGTTGTGTTGAAGCTTTCATGGAGAAATTGTTAATAGGGACACCAAATTTATGCAGGATTGATTCAGATTTTAAAAAAAAAAATTAGGGGCACCAAAAAAAACCCTTTTGCTGTCTTCGCCGGAACCGGAAGTCTTTATTTAGATTTTTATAAATTAGGAAAAGTTCTGGATCCGCCACTGGCTAGATCTATTGACCAAACACAGACTTACATTATCACAGAAAGCTGTTGTTGAGAATATTTCTTTGTATCATAAAATTATTATTTACTATCTATTCTGTCGTCTTAAGAAATGTATAGTAAAGAGTTCCACTTTTTGAACTTTCACCTTTTTAGTTTTACGTGTCAAATAACACGGCTGTCCGAATGAAAAACTATATGGTTAATTACAATTGTCAACAGTTTCATCAATACAAATTAAAAAAAAATAGCATAAATATTTGAAGAAGCTTTGACGTATAATGCTCAAAACCACATCATTGTCTCCAAAACATGGGAATATAATTTGCGTTTTGGTGTTAATTTTGTTACATGGGCGCTGACATCTTGATTTTACAAATTAAACAATAAATATAAAAAAACGAATTTAAGCGTAGTCTCATCATCAAATCTTGATTTTGTAGTATTCAACATTTTTATTTTATCACTGATAATATGAATAAATAATTCAATCTGTATTTTCATAAAAAAAATTGTATTTTTCAGATTAATAGAGATGTAAAAAGTTGATAAAAAATTGTATCGTTTTTGTTAGTACTTTGTAATTTATAAAAACAGAACTTGATAATTAGAGCATAAACTCAATGTTCATCCGGGTTCCTGTCTGTCAAGTAATAATATTCAGGCAAAATGGAAGAACGTGTCAACGGCTCGTTACATGTACAGAGATTTAATTGGAAATGGCTAAAATGAATAAGAAGAAATTTAATATAAAGGGCGTGTTCGACGGCATACGATTCTCCGTCGGCGCTCAGCAAAAATCAGAAAATGAGATCGAAGAGACGTTACGAACAGATCACTTTCAAGTTTGCAACGTAAGTTCAACATCATTTTTGCATCCGATTGTACCACCTTTCGAATCAAATCATTTTACTGTAACATTTCGCTCTCATTTCTCCCATTAATTTAAATTTGTCTTTTTCTTGTTTACAGACTGTAAGACATGGATTTCCTTATCAACCAACAGCAGTAGCATTTGATCCTGTGCAGCATCTTCTTGCTATCGGCACAAAAACAGGCTGGCTCAGATTGTATCCTTATTAATACTGTTCATGTATTGCATTATTTTTCAAGCATGCTTTTTGGGATTAGTGCTATTAGAAATGATTTGGATTATTTACATTTAAGATAATGGAAGGAAAAACAGTTGACATTGAAAAGGTAGGTGGCATTTCATTAAATATCCTGAATATTGACAGTTGTAAAAAAAATCTGGTGTTAGCATAGTAAAGGTTTTTGGATCAATATTACAATATAAGTGAAGTACATGAGGCACTAAAGGGTCAACAAAGCCTTGAACTCTATAAATATTTACTGTTTTACCATTTATGAGCTAATGTTGTATATAATTTTAAAAAATATACATATATTTAAGTGAAACATAATAAGAAAGTTGCCGTTTGGCGATTATAATATTATAAAAATAGAATATGTGAAGATCTGAAGAAGTTGCAATGAAATATCTAAAGTATAATTCCTGGTTCATGCTGTTATAAATGAAAACCACCTAATTTAATAGGTCGATGTGAACTCGTTGTTATCCAGTCAAAGTTACGATTTAATCTTCTTTTCTTAGTATAAAAATCAAATATAAATTATACAACTGCAAATATTATCAGCTGATAAAAGGCTCATTATCCTTTGACACTGGTATCATCTATATATACATTATATGTTAATATTCAATTAAAAACCAGCTGTAAACCAGAGAAACAAAATATATAAACAGTTATAAATAATTTAGTCCATATATATTATATATTCTAGAAATTTGTCAATGATACTGAGGTTATATTATTACAATGTAAGACTTTGCAACTCATAGCCACATGTACATTTACATGTACATGTATGGGATGAGCAAGAATTGTTTACTTTTGTTTCCTTTTTAGATTTAAGTGTACAGTCATTCACATACTTTGCTTGTACATGTATGTTTAACAATAATTACATGTATCATAATCACATGATGATTAATATTCATTGTAACAGAAGTTACATTATATATATATATATACATTGTATTTATAAGATAAAACATTGGGTTTAGAATTGATACATGTACATTTGTAGTTCTGAAGATCAAGATTACAAAACATGTTGACTGCTTTACAATCTATCCAGATCTAGAGGAATCCTGCCCCTGGAGCTTGAGGTGGTCCTCAGCTGGCACCGAAATAAAATTGAGTGCCAGTTCAGTAAAAATGGATGTCACACTATACTCCAAAACATATAAATGAACTAAAATAAAAAAAAACATACAAGACTAAGAAAGACATGTTTTGTGAGACCTCAATATGCAACCCTCCCCATCCTCTAGCCAACTTAGAATAAAGTAACACATTGCAATACACACATGTCATATATACATTTGTACTTCAAAACTTTTGTCTTAGTTAGGTCAGACTTTTAGCCCAGTATTGCAATTTCTGAATAGCCTGTTACTATTGTAGCATACTAAACAGGCAAACATCTGACATGCAGCTGAAAACCTAATATTCCTGAAAGTTTTAAACACTTAAATGTATCAATATCATGTAACAGTAATTATGTGAGTCTGCACCAAAATCTTTTGCCAACATGAACGACATGTACCTATACTTGTCTGAAGACCAACATTCTGACAATTTTCCTATGTTTTTAAACAAATATTTGCAAAAAGTTATTAGCCAGCATAAAATTTTACTAAAAAACTAAAGATTATATGCAAATAAGGGTTCTGACCCAGATTTTATTGTTCATTGAACTTGTAAATTTGATAGTATGAGTAGGGCTTGGGTGTGACCTGTCCTATATATGGAGATGAATAATTTATTCTTCTGCGAAGTATTTTAGTTTTAATTGAAGATTTTTGTCACCAAAGTGGTAATTATTCACCTGTCCAAGCGGAGGGTTATTTAGTTTTACCCTGGTCTGTTATATGAAACTTGTATATATCTCCCTGTTCTCCCAATTGATATGTCCAGGCTTGTATTTCCTATCATGATTTCCTTGATAGAGGATTGCTACTCACAAGGAAGCTATTAAACCAAGAGTTTCAAATGGTGAAGTTGAAGTCATCCCTTCGTAAATCTTACTGATGCCACCACAAGTTGGTTGCTGTTATAGAATAACCATTTCACTAATGATATCGGATATGTTCCTTATGTCATAACTACAATACCCTTCCCTTTTCACAAATGTGACCCATTGAATTAGACTATTTACCGGATTTGTAATAACATAAGTAACATGACGGGTGCCACATGTGGGGCAGGATCTGCTTACCCTTCTGGAACACCTGAGATCACCCCCAGTTTTTGGTGGGGTTCTTGTTGCTTAGTCTTTAGTTTTCTATGTTGTGTCTTCTGTACTATTATTATTTGTCTGTTCGTCTTTTTATTTTTAACCATGGCATCGTCAATTTATTTTCTATCTATGATGAGTTTGACTCTCCCTCTGGTTTCTTTCGTCCCTCTTGTACACAATGACTACATGTATGACCACTAAACAGGCCTGAGGTCAAGTTTGAATTTTGGTGACGTCACTTTAGTTCATAAAATATATTGAATAAAAAAATTCTAAAGTGTTGACACATGCATGTACATGTATGCACATTTCAATTTTTTCCATTTTCACAGCTTACAGTTGTTGAGCTTTAAATAACTCCTAGACATGCATGCTTGATGATCAGTTGTACATGTACATGTATTACAGATTTTCATTTATTAATTTTATTTTGATTAAATATTGATGGTTGCATCATTAAAAGTATTTTAGTTTTTGGGACGTCAGTCTGATTGCAGCATTGCATGTTAGAGAAGTATTTTGTAACCGATTTCTTGTCAAGTTAAAACAAATGCAAAGTAGTGAAATAGAGAATAGTAATTGATTTCTATAAATCTAAAGAGATTGCAGTGCTGTTTGTTCACCTCATTTTTCTTTGAAGAGACTCAGATTATGCTAAACGGTAGACAATGATATCAAAGTTTCTTTCTAAAAAATTGTTTCTTCGTATATACTTAATGTAGTGTAGAAAAGTCAATAATTTAATCATTCTTTTTATTGATATTTCCATGTAAATGCTGTCATGATTTTTACGGTGCATTTGTTTGATTTGTGATCCGCCACCCACAAAGGAAGTTGAATACGCATGAATTCGTAGGTTGGTTTAGTTTATTATTCAATATTTTATTTTTCAAAAGAGTACAAATTACAATGCAATAATACTATCTAGAAATATAGTGATTCGGAGACATGAAAATTTGATAACATTTTTATGCACAAATTTATATCATGTATATTATGTATGTATTGATATCTCTCTTAGTCTTGATGCTCCTCCACTATGTCCTTTATTTGGCTTTTAAAACATTTTTTTATTGAAGCAGCACGGATGAGTGTTTTGTAAACAAAATAAGGGTAAAGCTAATTACAAAATGATGTGCCTGGTATCTTTGATTCCATTCCCTTAAAGAGACTAGCAGTGGTGGATCCAGGAATGGGGGTGGTTCCAGGGTTGGAACCCCCCTTTTGTTTGGAGGGTCAATGCATTTAAATGGGGACATGTAGTTGGAAACCCCCCTTTTGAAATGGTTGGATCTGCTCCTGTCTAGATAGTGTTGTCTTTACTTATATTCCTTTTGTACTTGCATGTAGATCTTTTACTTTTTCTGTTAAGAAATATTGAATTTATAATTTTAGTTCATTTGATGAGAACTCAAAAACATACAAATGTACCTATATTTGAAAATAGATAACATAGCTATAGTAACCCATTACTGCTATATAAACAATGATAAAAACATTAAAAATCACAACTTTCAAATCCAATAAAAACATAGTGGGTTGAATCATCTTATCAATCCTGTAATTAATACAAGTCTTATTAAACTACAGCCTTTATACCTTTTGTAGAAGATTTAAGACCAAACTTAAAAGTATGTGTGTTTACTGTTGCATGCTGAAAAAAAAAATAGGATATTTAGGTAGGTAGGATTTTTTTTTAATCTATGGAAGCAAAAATGGGCTTTAATATAGTGCTTAATAAAATATGGCCAAAAAAACTTTAGGGTAGGGGATAAAAATTAGAGTAGGTCGGGTACAATAAACACACAATTTTTTTTGGGCCTAATACATGTAAATCAAATGAACACCCATGGAAGTCCTCTGCCTTTCATCACCTCCTCTTTAAATATGTCTCCTATTTAAAAGTAAACATAGTAACTTCTAAGACTTGGGGTATTATTAAATCCTCTTATTGATCATTTTGATAAAAATTCTCATTTAACTCTTTAATTGAATTTTTCTATTTGTATATAGATTAAGGTACTTATTGTAGGTAACATACATTTTCAATTAAAAACATATATCTAGTTAAAAGGATTTTTTTTTCTTCAATCAAGTTTATTTTTCTTACATATACTTTTTCCAAGCTTTTATAATGATGATTCATTAAATAAAATTGAAACCACAAAGAAGTGAGCTAACGTGAAAATTTGAAGCATATGTACTTTTTGGTACATGTACATGTATATTAAGTGCCTTTGTGAATAAATTCCATACAATGTGCACATCAAACTACATTTTAATCTCATATTCAAAGGTAATATCTACATGTATATGCACATCTTTTAAATGAAACATTATATCTGAAAATTAGATTTTACATCATATATTATAGACTGATAATTATATAAGTGTTTTTAAACATTGTTAAATGCAGCATCACTAATTTTGTACAGATAAATTATCTCATTCATGTCATTGGAAGCTATTGGATTTGATATGTTTATTGTGGAAGATGCAGTGATGCACCAACTGCTTTAAGAACAGTGAACTGATACATGTATATTCAAAATCCCTTCCCCTACTCCAACCTCTCTCCCTCCCCCTTCTACTGCCACCTCACTACCCCTATTCTCCCAGACAAAAAAATCTGTCCATATTTTCCCTAGCATATGCCTTTTTTTAGTCCCCAGTTTTTCCCATGGATCTGTAACCCCTGCCTTCTGCTCCATGACCCTGACCTTACCCCTCCCTGTCCATCTCCTCTTTTAAGGAACTGAAATAATGTCTAACATGTCAGTGATGCTCATCACCAAATATTTTGTCCTTTTAAAGAAAATATTTACAGCATACATTCATACATATATACATAGATATAGGAAGATGTGGTGTAAACCATTATAGGTCCATGTATATACATGGTTGGAGGATTCTAATGCAAGCATATAACATCAATCATAAATACAATGTACTTGAAATTCAGACATTTTCCTCCTTACAAATTAATAGCTATTTAAAGGAATTTTAGTGGCATTGTGAAAATATAATTGAACTAGCTTAGCTAGTTAGGAATTGACCTCACTGTCAAACACACACAACTTGTATTGATTTTCTCTTCATGTAGCTGTATGTCTTTTGCAAAAGATCCACAGATTGTCAAGATAAATTTTGTCTGATGGGCTGTAGTGACTCTTGTGCAAGAGAATGACAATGATTGAGAAATAAATAGAAGAGAAAACAAGGAGACTGTCCACATTTTAACTTCAATCTTTGAAATTTCGAGAAGAGCACACTTTTCTAAAACCTTCAAAACATCAAAATCGTGTGGAAATATTTTTTTTTACAAAAGTTTAGCTTCATTTATAAAAGTAATATGTGAATAAAGAAAAAGTATATATTTACAGTGAAATTGCTTAACATGCTTAAGGCCAAATAAAATAATATGTGTGTTTCATATTACATCTTTGAAAAAAATAGAGTAGGTAGCTATATGTTGATAATTCATTTTATTTTACATTTTTTTTTTACATTGAGTCTAGGCAGGGATTTACTATACTAAGAAAGTCCCTGGTCTAGGGGAGAGAAATTCTGAATTTAACAGTGCTTATTGAAAAATGACAAAAAAACATTAAGGTAGGACATTTTTATAGGATAGGCGTTTTGAGTTTCCCATGCTGGGTATACCCTACTGACATTACTGTTTTTGTCTCAGATTATCTGAAGATTTTGTGGGTTTTTTATACGACCGCAAAAATTTTAATTTTTCGTCGTATATTGCTATCACGTTGGCGTCGTCGTCTGCGTCGTCATCCGAATACTTTTAGTTTTCGCACTCTAACTTTAGTAAAAGTGAATAGAAATCTATGAAATTTTAACACAAGGTTTATGACCGCAAAAGGAAGGTTAAGATTGATTTTGGGAGTTTTGATCCCAACATTTTAGGAATTAGGGGCCAAAAAGGGCCCAAATAAGCATTTTCTTGGTTTTTGCACAATAACTTAAGTTTAAGTAAATAGAAATCTATGAAATTTTGACACAAGGTTTATGACCACAAAAGGAAGGTTGGGATTGATTTTGGGAGTTTTGGTTCTAACAGTTTAGGAATTAGGGGCCAAAAAAGGGCCCAAATAAGCATTATTCTTGGTTTTCGCACAATAACTTTAGTTTAAGTAAATAGAAATCAATGAAATTTAAACACAAGGTTTATGACCACAAAAGGAAGGTTGGTATTGATTTTGGGAGTTGAGGTCTGAACAGTTTAGGAATTAGGGGCCAAAAAGGGGCCCAAGTAAGCATTATTCTTGGTTTTCGCACCATAACTTTAGTTTAAGTAAATAGAAATCTATGAAATTTAAACACAAGGTTTATGACCACTAAAGGAAGGTTGGGTTTGATTTTGGGAGTTTTGGTCCCAACAGTTTAGGAAGAAGGGGCCCAAAGGGTCCAAAATTGAACTTAGTTTGATTTCATCAGAAATTGAATAATTGGGGTTCTTTGATATGCCGAATCTAACTGTGTATGTAGATTCTTAATTTTTGGTCCCGTTTTCAAATTGGTCTACATTAAGGTCCAAAGGGTCCAAAATTAAAGTTAGTTTGATTTTGACAAAAATTGAATCCTTGGGGTTCTTTGATATGCTGAATCTAAAAATGTACTTAGATTTTTGATTATTGGCCCAGTTTTCAAGTTGGTCCAAATCGGGTCCAAATTAAACTTTGTTTGATTTCATCAAAAATTGAATAATTGGGGTTCTTTGATATGCCAAATCTTACTGTGTATGTAGATTCTTAATTTTTAGTCCCGTTTTCAAATTGGTCTACATTAAAGTCCAAAGGGTCCAAAATTAAACTAAGTTTGATTTTTTACAAAAATTGAATTCTTGAGCTTTTTTGATATGCTGAATCTAAACATGTACTTAGATTTTTGATTATGGGCCCAGTTTTCAAGTTGGTTCAAATCAGGATCCAAAATTATTATATTAAGTATTGTGCAATAGCAAATATTTTCAATTGCACAGTATTGCGCAATAGCAAGAAATATCTAATTGCACAATATTGTGCAATAGCAAGAAATTTTCAATTGATTGGAGTTATCTTTCTTTGTCCAGAATAGTAGTTGAATCAACTTAAATCATTGTTTTATACAATATACAATGTATATTCACTTTTACTACCAACTGATAAATTAAAACAATCTTTACCATTCAGTGATAACAAGCACCTTTTGTTACATTTTATATTTTATGATGTATTTAAATGAGTAGTTATTGTTGCAAACTCCATTAGAAATTTGAATTGAGATCAGTTTTGGAAAAAGGGAAAGGGGGATGTGAAAAAAAAAAATGGGTGGGGGGGGGGGGGGTTAAATTTTTCTCATTTCAGATTTCATAAATAAAAAGAAAATTTCTTCAAACATTTTTTTGAGAGGATTAATATTCAACAGCATAGTGAATTGCTCAAAGGAAAAAAAAGTATTTTAAGTTCATTAGACCACATTCATTCTGTGTCAGAAACCTATGCTGTGTCAACTATTTAATCACAATCCAAATTTAGAACTGAATCCAGCTTGAATGTTGTGTCCATACTTGCCCCAACCGTTCAGGGTTCAACCTCTGCGGTCGTATAAAGCTGCGCCCTGCGGAGCCTCTGGTTTTTTGGTGTAGTGAATTTTGACAAAATTGTGTGCAGTCAAATATACACCATGTAAAAAATCAAGTTATTTTAAAAAAAATCATACAAGCCTGCTGTATTTTTCTATACATTGCTATAGGAACAAACTCAAAACATACCATAATCAGATTTTTCTTTGGTCTTACAATAATGTAATTATTTTTTTTTAAGCTTCTAGATAGCCTGAATGTACATGTATTACATGTACACATTTCTGTATTGCATAATTTATACAATTTGTATACATGTACATGCATATTATCTTAAAAGAAAAACTAGATAAAAAATAATTTGTATATATCATTGATAGGTTTCTAAAAATCATGGCATTAATGCATAGCCATACCAGTGTATCATGGACAAAGCATTATAAATGATAAAAACTAGGAAGATGGACAACAATTCAGAAGAAAGGACATATGGCAATTTTTTTAGAATACTTAAAATGTGACATTTAATTGCATTCATATATATATACATGTATATATATGTACATGTAATAATTGGTAAAAATAAAGGTCATTATATATATAATTATCACTATTCTATTGATCAATAGTATATACGGGAATGTTCATGTACATTTGTAGATCCATTTTAATATTTACATTTAATAATATTATATTACCTACACAATAAGTACAACACTGTATAGTTTATATCTTAAAATTTTCAAATGGAGGCAATATATTCAAATGTATTTTATGAAAACACAATACAATCTGAGACATGTGGTGAATGTGTCATTAAATCATTATGTAAAATTGATATACTGTAATTGTACTTATTTTTGCGATGTATTTATTTTCTCGAATTTCGAGGTTGGTTCATAATCGCGAAAAAAATACACGCGAATCTAAATCAAATTTTTTCAACTGAAAGGCAATAATAATAAAATCGCGAATATAAATACCCGCGAACTTGTTTGAAATACACAATTCGCGAAAATAAGTACCCGCGAAAAAAAGTATAAGTACAGTATAATGTATAATGTAAATTGTCCTATTGAACTAGTTTTCCCCCACCAAAACATTCCAAAATTTATACTTTTAATAATGGGGAAATATTTTATTGGATATAAACCACTTTATATAGTGTTGATAGATTAGATGTTTTAAATTTAAATTTTGATTTTGAATTTTATAGTTATGCTACATGTATCTGTTTGCATTGCCCACTTAAACCTTCATGTGTTATGATTTTTTTGGCCCTTAAAGGGGCATTAAGTTTAACCCTTGGCAGTCTGTCTGTATGTCCCAATATTGGTTTCTGTTAAGTAAGTAAGTAAGTAAATAAACTTTATTTGGATTCGGCATATTGACCAGCACTACAAACATAAGCTCTAATGAGCTGTTCTCTAACTTGAGTTTGCCTCAACCTAATGTTATGAAACTTATACACAATGCTTATTACCATAAAACATAGATTTTGTTTGAATTTTAGTGGGTCACATTTAGCTTTCTAGAATTATGTTCCTTTTCAAAAGGAAAATTGCTGAAATTTTGATCCATAATTCCATGAATTCTCTAACTTTAGTTTGCCTCCACCAACTGTTATTAAACTTATATGCATTATGCTTTATAACCTGAAAATGCAGATCATTTACAATTTGGATTGTGTACCTTTTAATTTTCTTGAGTTATGTCCCTTTTAAAAGGGTGAATGCAGTTGGGGACATCATTAGTGTCATGCTTTTTGAGAAATTCTAGATCCAAATGTAAAAGACTGATAGTTGATGAAATATAACATGTTTTCCCCAAATTCAGAACTGATTTCATCCGCAATATTTTTTCCAACATTAAAATGGAGTTCACCAATAAAAACTGGCCGCCACAAAATAGCCAAAAAGCAGAGGTGTTAAAACACAGAAAATCAAATCAAATGATGTTGTCAGTCATAGTTCTCTCTGTTCATTGTTGCTAAATCCTCCACCAATTTGATACACATCCTTCATCCTGGTTTAACTACTTTTTGGAATCAAACTACTGTATGAATTCGTCGCTGGCCTTCTAAAATGTTGTAAATTACAAATTTTTTTTTTCTCACAAACAGGCTTTGAAAATTTTGGCAAAATGCATGCTTCCAAAATGTTGTATGTGAACTTGAACATTTTTGTAAAAAGCAGTGAAATAAAAACGTTGACATTTCTGGATTATCCAAGAACTTAAATTATTTTCACAGAAATAAAGAAATGTACAATTATTTTTTTTCCAAAGCCATTCTACAACGATTTTCAAGTTTTCATACCACATTTTGGAAGCAAACTTTACAAACAATTGACATTGGCAATTTTGTAATATGTCTTATTTCACACATTTTGATTGGTCTAACTGTATGCTATTTTGTGATACCAAAGGTTTCTTCCCGCCCAGACCATTGGTGTCAAAAAGTATTTTTAGCCAAAAAAGTCATATACGACATTTTAGAAGCCCAGCGACGAATTGTTAATGTTTGATATCCTAATATGTATGAAATAATTGTAACTGACTGTTGAGCAACTTACAATCAGTCAACCATGTAATCTTTTATAAATATCTTCAATTCACTTCATAGCATGAATTAGAAGATATAAGATTTGCAATCTTATACTGTCTAACATCAGTTGTTTTCATGTGCAAGCCACAAAGTACTTTCCCCAAGACAGACAATCAAATCACATATAAATGGCCATTAAGTAGCTTTTGTCTAGTGATATAGACAATTTGATAATGGCTTTGAAATTAAGCAAAGAAAATTTGATTTATTCAGTTATTGCCACAGTCAGTTGCATCAGGATAATATAAAATTAGGTTTATCATGTTTATATGCATGTGGAAAAAATGTTGCTGGATAGGTTTTCAAAATTTGGAAAATAGAAATATTTGAAGTATTCAATTGGGTTAACAGACAAAATGACAGAGTAGAAATTAATGATCAAAACAAAACAAAAAAGGAATAGTAAATATAAGGGATATATATAGATAATGAATGACAGAAAAATAAAGAATGGAAATAAATTAAAATTGAAAATAAAGTTTACAAATACAGAATGGAGAAAATAAAATTAAAAAAAAATTCAGAATGAAGACCCCCTTCCATGCCTAGAGTCACATTTCAAAAGTATATTGGACAATCAAATTTATAAGATACCTACGATATTTGAATGTATATAGATCTTCAATTAGCACATTGCATAGGATATTTCACAGATACAATGTTATAGATTTCAAATATTAACAATGATATTTTTGTATAAGTACAGTATATTTACCTCAGCCAATGTCCTTGGGTGATCTATTGCTTTTTGTTTACTAAATCTATTCGGGTATTGACCTTGTTGGCTTGTGTGAAGATTATTGTTGTGTATTGTCCACTCTTGACCATTATAAAGAATTTATGAAACTGACCAAATTGATTATATAAAAACAGCAGTCAACACTGCCTATTGTTTGCTAAGATATTTTGCCAATGACCTTTAAAAGAGATTTAAATTGTGGTGTACAGCTGTCCATTCTTGACCATCATGGTCTAGACTTTTGAGGAACTGTTCAATTGATGTATTTTTCACTGTTGGTCATCATAAAGTCACTTAGTGAACTGAAATGAACAACTGCAGTAAACACAGCTTTTTGTTGACTAAGATAATCAGGCATTAACCTTGTATAATGATTATTGTTGTGTACTGTCCACTCCTGACCCTCATAAAGACTTAAAGGACTAGATATATATCCAAATGAAAAACAACAGTAAAACACAGCTTTTTGTTGACTAAGATAATCAGGCATTGACCTTGAATAAAAATTTAAATTGTGATGTACAGTTGTCCATCCTTGACCATCATGGTCTAGACTTTTGAGGAACTGTTCAATTGATGTATTTATCACTGCTGACTATCATAAAGTCACTTAGTGAACTGAAATGATTTGATTTGACTTTTGGTATTTTAATGCCACTTTTAAGCACTGCATTTAGGCTATTTTGTGGTGGCCAGTTTTTATTGGTGGAGGAAGCCAGAGTGACCGGAGTGAACTGAAATGAACAATGGCAGTAAACACAGCTTTTTTGTTGACTAAGATAATCAGGTTTTGACCTTGTATAATGATTATTGTTGTGTACTGTCCACTCCTGACCATTATAAAGATTTTTAAGGGACTATCCGAATGAAAAACAGCAGTAAACACAGCATTTTGTGTATCAATATAAATAGACTGACCTTGAATGAAGATTATTGTGGTGTACATGTATTGTCCAATCTTGACCATAAAGACTTTTAGGGAACTGACCAAGTGAAGAACAGCAGTAAACAGCATTTTGTGTACCAATATAAACAGACTGACCTTGAATGAAGATTATTGTGGTGTACATATATTGTCCAATCTTGACCATGATTAAGACTTTTAGGGAACTGACCAAGTGAAGAACAGCAGTAAACACAGCATTTTGTGTACCAATGTAAACAGACTGACCTTGAATGAAGATTATTGTGGTGTACATTTACATGTATTGTCCAATCTTGACCATAAAGACTTTTAGGGAACTGACCAAATGAAGAACAGCAGTAAACAGCATTTTGTGTACTAATGTAAACAAACTGACCTTGAATGAAGATTATTGTGGTGTACATATATTGTCCAATCTTGACCATAAAGACTTTTGAGGATCTGACCAAGCCAAGAACAGCAGTAAACATAGCATTTTGTGTACTAATGTAAACAGACTGACCTTGAATGAAGATTATTGTGGTGTACATGTATTGTCCAATCTTGACCATGATTAAGACTTTTAGGGAACTGACCAAGTGAAGAACAGCAGTAAACACAGCATTTTGTGTACCAATATAAACAAACTGACCTTGAATGAAGATTATTGTGGTGTACATATTGTCCAATCTTGACCATAAAGACTTTTAAGGAACTGACCAAATGAAGAACAGCAGTTAACACTGACAACTATTTCTTTAATATATATTGTTATTTACCAATATTTCATGGGTTTTCATCTCATTGGAAGTATCGGACCATTAACAATTCTATTCCAAATTGGCAATTTACCTTGAAGAGTCTCCATGATATTTTGCCCCCATTTTTTATGCACACAGTATTGATATTAGTATCTTATAATTTCTTGTCCATTATCTTTTCAGCGGTCTGTTAAAATGACAGTCCTACTTCATTGATCGGACCAACATTTTCATTTACTAGTAAGTCAATTATTCAACACTGTCATCATCTTGGCAGATTTCATTTGTATAATGGCCTCTGCATTGAATGCTTAGCTATATTTCAATTGTCACTACGATAGAAAAAAAATTAACTGATATAATGTTAAAGCTATTTTTATTTGATTAATAAAATCCTAAAATGTTAGTTGCATCGATCTATCTTTGAAATGGATGCTTGGACTACGGGTAGATTTATATCAAAAAGTATATACTTTTGATATAGATATATTTTAAAATAGATACAAACATGTTGTATATATGGGTAGTTATGGAAAGTCTGTTATTAGATTTTACTTGTGTAACCTTGAAAGGTTTATAATTATTTCATATATTTATTAAAAAACCTATAAGGATAATGGAATTCAAGCAGAAATAAAATGATGCATTTTACCTATATTTGACTGATAAAAACATGAATTTTAGACATTATTAAATCTGTTCTTCTGTGATAAAATTATAGATGATGACTTTTTTGGACTGAAAAAGAGTTGATGTATTAGTGTATACATGTACATGTACATGGAAAAAATAACAAATATGTACCAGTAGGTTTACACTGCATGCAGGCTTACATTTAAATTTACTGTCAGTGAGGGAAAAAAAAACAAATATATACCAGTAGGTTTACACTGCATGTGGGTTTACATTAAAATTTACTGTTGGTGAAATTGAATTAAATTTTCTGTGTCATTGATAAATTTGGTTGAATTAATGAATTAATGGTGGAGATGAATCGGTTCCATTGATCCGTTAGGAAATAGAACAATACTTATGCAGTTTGCAGACAGAAAACAAAACGAGATGCGATGGAGATTTGTGAAAATTATATTGGATTGGTACCAGATTGGCATTTTAAGTTAGCTTTTAATGATTCCCTAGGTGTTTTCATTAAATTTGTGGTTAAGATATCTTCAGACATGAAACTGATATTGTTTTGAATTGAGGGAAAAAATAACTAAAGGTGTCAAAGCAATTGTGAAAGTACAAATGTACCTGTATATGTAATGCAACAATTGTACTTTTGGGAAAATGTTTGGATAGTAAATAAAAAATTTGATAATGTACGTTGAATGAAATATAACATGTACATGTTTGTGTGTGTTGAACTTGCTTTAAGCTATTCAAATTTCAAGTTTGTGAAAATCAGAGTTCTCGAAAACTTTTTTTCCTGGGTTGTCCTTGAAGAAAAACTGCTGGTCCTGACTATATTAAATAACTATATCTATTACAATCACCAAAATCGTGTCTGTCCTTTGCAATTTTGGTGGTAAAATCCTTCAGACCACCTCTTTTTGAGAACTCTAGATCTGGGAAATGGAAAAGAAAAGTACAACCTGTTGAAAAATAACATAATCTGAGTCAAAAGTTGGTATTAAAACACTCTATTGGAAATAATGAGGCATAGAATAATGTCACTTGAACAAAGTTCTTCCATACTACATGTATGTATATCTTTTCTTTTACAGGTTAATGATCAGCCTGAAATTGGTTATATGAATGAAAAAAGATTTAGAATAGAATAGCTGTTTACCAGTATGTAATTATCACTTCAATGTTGATGAAGACATTTAGTCAGTGAGATGGTCACCATTTTACAGCTAATTTCCTAATGCATGTAAAGCAAGACTTGGATTAGCTTGCTTGCTTTGTTTGTATATTGTACAATTGTAATTGGGATAACATCCAATCAAATTTATATACAATATATTAAAATATGCCTATATATATTGTATGAAGATGTCAATTTTAATTAAATTAAAGTCTTGAGTTAGTGTTTATTCAAACAGAGCAAGCAAGTCTACGGTACCAAAGTTTTATTCTACAGGCTTTAGGAAATTAGGTGTAAGAGATAATGAGCCTCTTCCTGACGATTAAAGACCATTCTGATGTATATATTGAAATTGTTATATATTTGAATTTTAAAAATGTTATTGAATCTCAAATGGAAAATTGTTGGTCTGTAAGAGTTAAGAGAAACTCTGCAGACAATGTAATGAGTTTTCTTTGTAAATATGTTACATTATATCTCAATATATAAGGAGACATATATATTAGAAGAAGGTGAAGAATACATTTATTCTCAATAGATGTTGTACAGTTGTTTGTATATTAGACTGAATAATCTGTCTCTCCATGTTTATTTTTTACATTTTCTCTTTCCTATTTATCATTTGCATTTTTTTTATAATTTTTTATTTTTTACATGTCACCCCCCCCCCCCCCCCCCCCCCCTTTTCCATCCCACCCCACCCCACCCCAAAAAAAAATCAAATTAAAAGGTCAAATGAGGAAAATAAAATATGGGATGGGAATATGGACACAGAAGACAGAATGTTCGATTTAATTGTATATTATATATAAAAAGATGTATATTATAATGAAAATTAGTTGAATACATGTTGATATTTTACCATAGATATGTTTTATCCAAGAACAAAATTGTCCTTAACAATGATTCAGACTTGGGCGTCCTGGTGTTGATATTAGTTGTTGCCATGACAATGAAGTTGCTGTTACACAGATTGTCTTTCTTGGAAATGAGGTAATAAACATAAACAATGTGTCTTAATCACATGACAAATATAGTAATAATGAGATATTTGAAACATGTGCACATTTAATGATTGCTGTAAATTCAGAAATAATTACATGCATATATTATTGTAAAGAATGGACAAAATTGCAAGATTTTTTTTGCGATTTCAGGAAAATCTGCATACAAATATATATATATATAAACGAGTCTTAATTGAAAACTACGTTCAAACCTATAATTGCGTTGGATAAAAACCGCAATTTTTATACGTGTGCATGTAAAACAAATTTCGTTGTAGACGGGTCTAAAAACAGCACAAACAACATTTTCCAAAAGACCAGAAAAGTGAAAAAGTATATTTAAACAAAACGCATTTGACTAACAGGTTGATATATATATATATATTTATAGATTATCATTGATTATCTCAATGAGATTGATTTTCTCGCTTGAGCCGGTATGGCGCAAGCGAGAAAAGCAATCGAGTTGAGATGACCAATGATAATCTGTTTATGACTATTTTACCTATGACGACGTTGTCAATATCATTAGCAATGCCACATGCCTTCTTAGTTTCTAGCCATAATTTTTCATCTCAAGTGAGTAGCGTGATATGAAAAATTATCACAAAAAAAGATAAAAGGAAAAATGCACAAAATAGCGATAAATATATATAGATATCAGAATATGAGTTATTAAGTTATTATAAATACTCACTCAACTGCATTATTTTCATAATAAAAAAGCTGGCAATAATTTCTGAATTTACAGTACGTGATAAACTCTGTTGCAAAAATAGCATGTGTTTACTATTTATATATGCAAATCTCTGTCTGACCTTGACACTACAGTTTCTCCTGCATATAAATTGTCATGCCAGCTGATCCATCAGATAGAAATCAATACAAAGGTGACATTAAATGTATGCTATGGTTAGTTAATGGTAAGAAGTAACTGATTTTTATAGGCGACCTTGAAATGAAAGATTGAGGCAGTCTTACTGAGACTTGACCATTAATTTTCCACTTCTACGTATAATGTTGCAATAATTCTAAGAAATCCAGTATTTATGTTATTCCTTAGAAAATGAAACATATTTCCCCCATAGTTAGGTCAGTATGACCTATATTTTAAGTTTCAGTGACTTAGGTTAAGTTCTGCAGTCTTCAACAATGAGTAAAACCCAAACGTTTAACATGTCAATTTGCTTTGCAGGACTTTTGTCATGTGCCATAAACAGATGCTTATTATAAACATACAGGTATCAAGTGAATATATATTCTATATGAAAAAACAAATTACTTAAAAAGAATTGACTTATTTTTAACTACATGTATGTTATTTTAAAAACTGACTTGCTACAATTAAATAGTTGGATACAATTTCGTTCACTGTTACAAAATGAAACTATATAGCTAATGCAAAATGTTTATTTTCACAGGGTGCTTTGGTTACTGTGTGCTCTGACGATAGTCTTCATTTATGGAATTTCAGACAAAAACATCCAGAAATTGTTCATTCACTCAAATTTCAAAGAGAAAGGTAAGTTTCCAAATAGCCTTTTACAACTGTTACAGAGATCTAGAGACTAGATGAAATTGGAATTGTCTTTACCATAATAACAGTATTGACTCACATAAATACAAATGAAATATGGAATAAATGTTTGAACCCAGTTTATACAATGTATAATGTTCCAGAGTTTAATTTTCCTATTTAGATTTGCCTATAAATATGTATACCGGTAGTTATATAAGGAAGATAGTGAATTCAGATCCAATCCAGGAGGAGGATTCTGGGGGTTGGAAATCCCCCATTTCCATCCTCTGTTTTTTGGATGATCAATGCATTTGAATGGAGAGTCCTCAGACATATGATTGGAACCCCCCCTCCCGGTTAGGTCAATGGATGAAGAATATTACCTAGCTCTTGTTCAAACTGCTATCTGTTTTCCTTTCCATGTTTATGCCAAATGTCATATATATTAATTTGTTTTGGGTAAATCAACAGGATCAACTACTGTGTAGTAGTGTTTTTGTAGACTATTGTTTGCCTTTTAATAATTTTTGTTGCAATATTGTACTTGCCTTTGAAATCTGTGTTGGCATATCTTATGCCATTATGGAAATTTATCCTTACTTATTCTGTAAACCTTTTATTAAGAAGGACTATTGACTTATGATCGTAAAGTGCTGCTGAAATGAGCAAATGGAAATCAAGTACTCCCTGAGAAACCTCTTTAAAAGAAAATTTCATTGACATAATATAATGTCACAGTTTTTACAAATTTCAAAGTCTTTTGCCTATATTTTCATTATATATTATATTATACATATATTATTAAAAATGTATCTACATAAATATGTAATTTTAAACCTATTTTCAATATATAACCTTTGATCTAGCACCTGTTACTGTGAAAAATATTTTAATTTTCATAAAGATCGTGGATAAACAGTTTTCTACATCAGTAAAAGGATATGTTACTGATGGCCGTATTTAATAAGTATTACGATGTATATTGAACTTTTAAATTAATAGTCAGTAACTTAATAATATTATTGTAATGAATGCTTGAATGATTAGCAAGAATAAGCATTTTATTTGTCAAGGACATCCCTATTAGAAGGCTGCATATATCATGTACAAAATGTACATGTATAGTTATAGATATTTGTGAACTATTTAGGTTTTCAGTGTCTCTGTACTTGTTTGTCTGGCTGTCACATAAGTTTGCTAATAATAAAGTTTACCTTTCTTTTAGGGTCTATAGCTTGAAAGAATTACCCTTATTGTTAAGATTTTATTTTAATGCCCAAGTCAAGTTTTTCAAGGATAATTCAGCATACATAAGGCTTAAATTAAAATATTGTTTGTTTGCAGTTTACCGACCGACCCTTGAAAATCCTCCCGACTGTGAAAATTTTATTGCTTTAAATTTGATGAAATTTTTTTTAATACTTCTATTGACGTGATCCGAAACTTTGGGTCCTTTCCGGAAATGATTTAAAGTCTGGGTCAATTACGCATTTCAAGTTCGGTTTTTCTTAGCTTCCCGTCAAGCGTTCATGTGACCATTTAATGATAAAGCACATGGAAATTGTTTACAGGTATCCATGAAGTCATGGAGGAGTACTTTACGCTGTCGTCTCATGTCAATTTTAAGACAAATAACAAACAAAAAAGTTTATTAGTAAACTGTTTATACAGATTCAGGCACATGTAATGATGTGTGATGATATCATTGACGATGATGCAGCGGATATTCATAACTGACACGATAACCATTCTGTCTCAAACAAATTGGGTACAGAATCTGTGGAGCCTGACTTTATGGAACCAATTTCAGTGGTTAAATAATTCGACAGCAGCTTGAAGTATGGCATATTTTCTACAAATCGTTGTGAAGACGACAAAGATGAAACCACTCCTCCGTGACTTAAATCTTCATCGATATCTGTAAACACGCCTGTACGGAGAAATGGGCTCATTTGAAATGTTAATGGATATAGATCATGCCAAATCAATAAGAAGCAACCCTCACTACACAAAGATGTAGAGAAAATGAATGGTTAGCTTGAAAAATAAATATACTCTCTCTATATTAAATCTATCTTCGATTGCAATGAGTATGCTCCTTTAGGATAAGGGGGGCTGCCCACTCATTGCAATTATTCTCTTTCTTACAATCTTAAATATACCCAAACTGTGTGGCCTGTGTGAATTCAATTAAAATGTGTCCTTAGGAGCTATGCTGCCAATTTTTTTTATGCATTAAAAACATTTCAGTACAGACCATTTACTTTTAATGGGGTGCTATGGATTTCACCCCAAACTTTAGATTTCTTTGGTTTTCATTAAAGCCTGGCAAAAATATAACCTTATCACATATAATTAAATATTGTTAGAAATATGAAAACAGTTGAATGTCTTAATACTTTTTTTTCAAGTTGCCTTTTTTTCAATTGAGGAAGATTCAATGGTTATTTTTTTTTTTATTAAAAATACACTCTTTAATACATTGTCTTATAAATCTTTAATATCTACATTTCTCTGATGAAAATACTCTACTCATGAAAACATTCTAGTCAAGAAGCATACATGTCTGAATATATTTCTTTAAAACAGTTCTAGTCATAATGACATTCCTTGTTTATAAGTGTTCCAGTATTTAATAATTATACCATATTTTATGTCATAAATTGGATAATGACAATATGTTAAAGTTTCAGTTTTGGTTAAAAAGTTTTTTATCTGAAAATGCCTGTTCATTTGATGTTGGTTTTCAGCATGTCCAGTGTTTGTTGTTTTAAAATGTTTTTTTTTCTTCACAAGAAACTTGGTTTAGTGTAACTGCTTGTTTAAACTGTATTTTGGCTGATAAAATAAAATATTTTTCCTACCTACCGACCCTTCAGTCTGAAGGTACAGTCGGAAAACTGCAAACAAACATATTTTTAAGGTTGGCCTAATTGTTTAATTATAGGTCATCAGTTTGTCTGTAACTATTATAAAGAGGGATAGGGGTCTATATTGCAATTTTCTTACCACTCATCAGTTTTTAGAACAAATATTTTCATAACACATATCTCAGAGACTTTTTCATATTTGGTCAACATGGTCAACAGCTTATAATTAACAATGATGAATTGTAACACGTAAGGAATTTTCAAATCAGTCTAGTCATTTTAAGATGCTTAATAAGAACCTGTAGTTACTAATAAATTTGATAGGGTTTATACTCTGAAACACAAATACATACATATATATATATATATATGATAAATCATATTTCAGTAACCAATTATTGCAATTCAAAAATAATTGTGAGCATTTATTACAATTTTGACATAACATGCATAACCAACCAAAATTTGAGATTAATTATTGGGAATTTAGGAAAATCTGCAAATCAATATATACATGTATCAGATATCCAAATGTCAGTTCTTATTATTTCTAGACTGGCCCATATACGCATTTAATAGCATTAATAAAAACCTGGCAATAATTTCTGAATCTTCAATATATAGCAGGTTGCATGTGATTGTCAA
This sequence comes from Mytilus galloprovincialis, assembly GCF_965363235.1. Lineage (NCBI taxonomy): Eukaryota > Metazoa > Mollusca > Bivalvia > Mytilida > Mytilidae > Mytilus > Mytilus galloprovincialis. The sequence continues at coordinate 40,025,453 of NC_134847.1, forward strand.
GTTGATTAAGTTTGTATATTTCATAGAAGTCATATTGTACCAGGGTCTTAGTCATAGTTTTCTTAATTTGACATACAAAAATCTGTTGTAACCACCTGTACTGACAAAGGATAACTGTACAAACTTGATGTGTTTTTAAAGCAAAATTATACTTTAATGAACAAGGGGGCCTTGGTGGCAAGTAGTCTAAGTACTACTACTGTAATCACTTACCAGTCAACACTCAGGTTTTGAGTTTGAATCCTACCCATGTGGGTGCTTTTGACTCCATTCTTAATTATAAAATTGACTAGGATAGTCAGTTTTCCTATTGAAGGTTGATGGTTTTCTCCAGGCACTCCAGCTTCCTCCACCAATAAAAACTGTCCACCACGAAATAGCCAAAAACCGGTGCTTAAAAGTGGCGTTTAACCCTTTCCTCCATAATGACGCCTTTTGACGCCACCCCCTTACTCCATAATGACGCCTTTTGACGCCTGTGAAGTACCTCAGTTGAAACACTTTGACTACAAAGTGTCTGCAGTTGACTTAATAAAATTTGTATCCAATATGAAAAGGAATATCATAGGAATATCCGACTTAAATAGTTGTTTTTCGCAATGCCATAATACTTAAAATTCAATGGAGGAAAGGGTTACACACAACAATTCACAAATTTAAATCTTTAAGTGAAATACAAAAAATTTGTTCTAATTTTACCACCTGTACTGATGAAGGATTTCTGTACAAACTTAATGTGTTGAACGTTATTCATTAGTCTGTTTTTGTAAGCAAAATTATATTTTAATGAATGATAAGACACTAAAACATTTATTTTACAATCAAGATCACCCTTTCTACTAGGCAAATACAGAGTGACAGACAGCACTATGAATATTGTATTTACAAAAATGATTTATATGTGAAGTTATAAGGTTATTAGACCGTCTCAAAACCTTCAATATAATAACTTAAATTATGAATTTTGATCTACTCTAATCTGTAATATTACCAATGTGATAAATCAAGAAATCAGTGGACCTGAAATCTGAAAAATACTAACATTGACATTATAACAAATTTATGAAATGAAAACTACCATTAGAGTTTTGTACCTTCTAAATTACTGCATGAAAATCTTGATTAAAATAGTATTGATCATCAATCTTCAAACTGTGTACTGTAAACTTGGAGCCAATAAAATAATCTACTTTTATTTCTGACTGAGAAATTCTTAAAGTTCAAAGGTCAAAATAGCCTATACATTCATCAAAATATATGCTGTTTTTGAATTGACAAGGTTGTTTTATAAACTTAATTAATAAATATTGCTCCACTAAATATAGATCAATAAATCTATGTGTTATATTCATCCTAGAACATTGCTTCAAGATCAAATCTTCATGTTATTTTAAACTCTAGACTTCATAACATCTTTTACAGTAATACATGTATAATTAAATTACAAATTGAGACATGTATCTATTTCTCTATCGTTTGATATATTGGTTTTCCTGATGCAACAAACAAATAGGATAAGACATTGTAACGCCACAGTGGTGGATCCAAAAGGGGGGGGGGGGGGGGTCCTGGGGTTGGAACCCCCTTTTTTTGGCCGATCTGACAATGCATTTGAAAAAGGACATATAGTTGGAACCCCACTTTATCCTGGGTTGGGAACCCCCCTTTTTAAAATGGCTGGATCTGCCCCTGCGCCAGTATTGTTTTGTGAATGTAGGGCCATGTTTAACAGTCTTATACGCTCCAAAATATCACCCAATTTTTAATTTAATATTTAAATGTTATTCTGAAGAAATTGAGCACTGTATGATTTCAAAATCAGAGGTGAAAGGCTAAGATGTCAACATGAAATATGCATGCAGTCTTACATGTTTATAACCCCACCACATTATGTTTGTATGTGCCTGTCCCAAGTCAGGTGCCTGTAATTCAGTGGTTGCCGTTTATTAATGTGTTACATATTTGTTTTTCCTTAATTTTTTATATAAATAAGGCCGTTAGTTTTCTCGTTTGAATTGTTTTACATTGTCATTTCATGGCCTTTTATAGGTGACTATGTGGTATGGGCTTTACTCATATATGAAGGCCCTAGCTGTACTGTGACCTATAGTTGTTAATTTCTGTGTCATTTTGGTCTCTTGTGGACAGTAGTCTCATTGGCAATCATACCACATCTTCTTTTTTATATAGACAGACTGTAGATTCATATATTTTCATGGGTACCAATTTTTCGTTTTTGAGGAAAACATATTCATGTATATTTAATTCAGGGTTTGGGCAAACAAGATACATTCCTTTTAGAAAATTTGCAATTTGTTGAATGTTTAAATTTGTGGTTCCCCTGTACCCATGAAATCCACAAAACGACATAATGAAAATATTAATGAATTCGATTCACAGTAAAGCTTTTTGGCATACTTTAGCTTCACTTGCATTTAAGTAATAGGCTTTAGATAGGTTCATTATCCTTGGCATTGAACAAAGCTTTAATCTATTTCAAGGTCATTGATTTTAACTTGGAGCATTACATGTAAATATAATTGGATTGTGACTTTTGGGTAGCACGGTAGTGTTTGCATTCCAGAATTTAGGTTGCTCTGTAATTTTGTGTACCCTACTTTAGTCAATGTATCTAAACAGTGTGATTGGACTAAAATACAGTATCAACTGAACATACCTTCCCAAACTGAGGAATGAATCAGGTGTTGAAAAATTTGAAATAATTTTACATACAGGTGAAAATGAATTTTTGAGAATTTTTTTATATTTTGTATTCAGTGCGTGAAAAAAGACCAAAAATCACTAGTGGCCTTAGATTTTCCAAGATATCAAAACAGTCATGATACATTTTACATATTCAAATTCATTTCTAAAAAAGTATAATGAAAGTACTTCACGATATGGCAGTAGCATGAGTTTGAATCTCGGCAAGGGAAGAACAAAAATATTGCAAAGCAAATTTATAGATGTAACATTGTTGGGTTGATGTTTAGACAATGCTTAAATCATTGCGTCTCTATAATACAGATGCGACCTCCCTGATTTACAACATGTAAAAAGCGGGCTATAAAATAGAATGTTCGTCAGAAATGCCACACTACATTGTACTTACAATATACCTATTGATTTAAGCATCATGCTTATTTTGGCTACAGTAATTAAATTAATGATGGAGTCATCAATTAGTGCACTAGTATTGATATCAGAAGTCCATTTGTGTAATACAACTGTCAATATTGGTTTATGACAAATTAAGTGAAAATTCTGTTTTTTCTCACCTGGTTCAAAGAAAATATAATATATATGTAAATAATAAAAACAAATTATTCACAAGGAAATTAATCTTCAATTGGGTGTAGATTATAATTCTAGATATTCTGTCTACATATAGTGAATGAATTTGTCAGCCGGATTGTCATCTTGCAATTTAAGATTAAAATTTTTTAATTAAGTTGTTTTCCAAAAATGAATTAAGGATCTTGTATTTTATACACATTGACATAAAAAAAAAACTTCTGGAGAAAGTTTAAAAAAAAATGCAGGTCTGCATTTGTTTTGATTGGGATGAGCAGATATGCACCTCCTTGTAAGCTGTGTACGTTGGCATGTGTTAACATTGTTGTCATTGGTTGTCTCTTTTTATCTTTAATATCTCGGAAGCCAATAATATGAAAACTTCCATTCAGTGGTCTTTGGATGATCCAGTTTAAAGACTATTGCAGGTCCTTCTGAATAAAAGCAAGCAAAGTTAATCCAAAATATTTGTTTTACATGCCATGGATTTTTGTGTGTATTTCTACAAGATACATGCCAAAATTAGAATTTGTTCATTTACTAAATTAAAAAAAAAAAAAAATATTTAGATTGCACTTATAGATACAATCAGTTTGGATCAGATCTGAAAATTATTTTCAATGTTACTTAGATTGGTAAATGTAGTCTTAAGTGATAATGGACCTCTGTGGCCAATAGTCTTATTAGTCAAAGTACTGTTTCGTTACTGTCAAAACTGAGGTTGTTACATAGAATAGGGCTTGTAGCAGGTGCACTAGACTCCAATTGTAATTGATAAGAATTGAAGGTTTGATTCTACTGAAGGTTGATGGTGCAAATTCCAGGCTGGGGCCTCGTTAGTCGAGTGGTCTACGTAGTTATTACTGTAATCACTAGCCAGTCAATACTGAGGTGCACTTGACTCCAATCTTAATTGACTAGGATTGTCAGTTTTCCTATCAAGGGATGGTGGTTTTCTCCTGGCACTCAGGGTTCCTCCACCAATAAAATCTGGCTGCCAATAGCCTAAATGTGGTGCTAAAAAGTGGGGTTAAAACACTAAAATTCAATCAATCAATCAGATTCCAGGCTCTCTACTTTCCTCAATGAATAAAAACTACACCATGAAATAGCACAATAGTGCTGAAAGTGGTGTAAAACACCAATCAAGCTATCAATCAAAGTGAAAGAGGAAGTAGATTATGTAAATGGTGTGCCTTTGCTCTTTTATCTCAAACAATTCTGTTTGTACCATTGCTGTTGTACATATAGATTCATTTTATATTAAGTGGTGCAAAACACCAATCAAGCTATCAATCAAAGTGAAAGAGGAAGTAGATTATGTAAATGGCGTGCCTTTGCTCTTTTATCTTAAACAATTCTGTTTGTACCATTGCTGTTGTACATATAGATTCATTTTATATTAAGTGGTGCAAAACACCAATCAAGCTATCAATCAAAGTGAAAGAGGAAGTATATTATGTAAATGGTGTGCCTTTGCTCTTTTATCTCAAACAATTCTGTTTGTACCATTGCTGTTGTACAAAGATTGATTTTTATAGAAGCAAAGAAATTAAATGAAGTAATACTATAAGTGAACTTTTTTATGTAGAAGAAATAATATCTTTTCTTTGTGTTCAAATGGGAAGAAGTCATGAAATTTTAATCCATAGTTTGAGATATTTCAATGGCAGTCGATACCAATTGCATAATTTTTAGGAAAGAATATAATATTCTGTTTGTAACTCATAACCAACATAATTAAATCTGTTTTCATACGGAGTGGTTTATATGTCTCAAAATATTTGCTGATGTGTAGGATATATGTTTAAGTTACAAGATATATTTGTCTGATTTAAAAGGAGAAAAATAGTTTGAATAATGATTTATTCATGTTGGTTGACTGGAATATCTGTTTCACAGATGATATGTTCCTTATGTTTTAACTACAATCTGATCTCTTTTTCTCGAATTTGACCTGCTAATTAAGACTATTTACCGTCGCCGCGCTGGAACACTGTCTTGCAGAACAGGGGCTTGTTGTTACAATTGCCGGGTTTTTTTAGGGGTTCGTATGGATAGTAAACCCGGCAATTGTAACAAGCCCCTGTGGTTGCAGGAATAAATATAGAAATATAAAATGAAAACAAGGGGCCCAGGTTTATTCCTATCTTTGTGCCCCTTATATAAATTATCTAAAAGTAAAAATGGATAGCTGGAAATTTTTTAAATGGTGAAATATTTTTAAATATTTTAATTTGAGCTGGGTCATATAGAGCATTGGTTCAAGAGTTGTAGTGATTTACTTTATTTAGACTAAAGCTGTTTTCTCTTCAATTACCATACAATAATTTGAATAAAGCACACAAGAATATATCAATTTTGACAAAATTCAGTCTATATCAAACATGAAAGGATAGATAAAATTCCCAATATTGGGCCAGATACAACATCTTACGCGTTAATTAATAAACTAATTATTTATATTATATATAACTAGGGGCTGAGTATCCAACTGATAAAATGATTAAAAAACTAAGTGGTTTTGTCACAGCTTGAACATGTTCAACTTGTCAACAAAATTGACATGAAAGGCAAGTGCCTTTTTTGCTGTACATATGAAAAGAATGTAATTATAAGGCCACACTCAAATAAATTTTAGTTTGCCCAAACCCTACCCAAAGGTCAAAACAGTTGGTAGTTAGTAAGTATTTTCTTTTTCCACAAAGAAAATTAATGCATCATATGTTTTTTAGTCTCCATGCATGCCGTATTTATAAACTGATTATAAAAAAAAAATCACATCAAGACAATAAAGAACTTTCAGTAGGCGCCTCTTTTGGTGGGTAGGAAGCATTATGGGCAAACATACATTTTTTTTTATGGCCTAAGCAAAGGCTATGTATGGCAAGGCTACCATTTCATTAACTTAGAAGTAATATTTAGCAGTTGAAACACTTATCAGTGCAGGTTTCAAATGTAATCATTATTTAATAACATGAAAAGCATGTCAGCAAAGGCAATAGCCAGTCTACCATTTCAATAACTTAGAAGTCTAGCAGTTGAAACACTTATCAGTGCAGGTTTCAAACGTAATCATTATGTAATAACGTCCCATTTGTCTCATTAAATAATCAGCCTTCTAACAGTAAAGGTTCAATGAATTGATTATTGATTCTACTATACATATAAATACAACTGTATCAAAACAAAACTAAAAAAAATCTGATTTATTTGGATGGTATTGGAAACTGACATCAGAATGGTCAATCAATAAGTTTAATTTCAAGGTCACCATTGATATGGATTTGCATGGATCAATACAAGAGTTCTGTGGGAGATATATATACCATTAATTATTTGAATCATTGTGGTTGTTCTCTAGGTTTTTCATAAGCGTTATGTAATGGCTTTGATCTTTTAATCTAATGTGCAAGTCCTCCTACAGGGTTTTGGTTTGTTAAATGTTTAAAATAGATATAAGAAGAAGTGGTTTGAATGTCAATGAGACAACTCTCCATCCATTAGTCACAATTTGTAAAAGTAAACCATTACAGGTCAAAGTACGGTCTTCAAAACAGAGTCTTGGTCTTTCAGTCTTGTCATTCCAATTCTTTGTACCAAATAATAGATAAATTAACCCTTTCCTCCATAATGACGCCTTTTGACGCCACACCCTTTACTCCATAATGATGCCTATGTTGAAACGCTGATTACGAAATGTCTGCATCAGACTTAATAAAATTTGTATTCAGTATGAAAAAGAATATCTTACTTAAATTTATTTGGTGAAATATTTGTTTTTTGCAATGCTTTAATAGTTTAAAGCATATTTTCAGCATTTTATTGAAAAATCCTATGCGAATCAAGTATGCAAAAAAAAAATTCCATTGAGGAAAGGGTTAAAGGAGAGTAGGGTAACCTTTAAAGAGTCAGTATCCTACCTATCAATTTAAATACTAATCAGTAGAACAATAGGGACCAAATATTTTTTTTTTTTTTTTTTAAACATAAATGTGATCTTGGTTGGTCTGCAGATTTTTCACATGCTTTCTTAATGTCTTTGGTCTTTTGATCTAATGTTCAAGTCCTACTACAGAGGGTGTTAGTTTGTATTACTGTCTGACCAGCAACACAACTGAGGTTCTCAGTTTAAACCCCAGCACGAGGCAGGTAATTTCAACTTCAATTTTAATTCACCTTTTCAGAATCTAAAGGACTGTGGGTAGTTTCATTGTTCGTACACCAAAATGAAAATAATGTCGCGGTATTGGATGGATTTCGATTGTTTAGTATGTTTTAAACCAATCACAACGTTTTGGTGTATGCTTTTGAAAATATTACCCAGATTGTATTAGATTCTGAAACAGCGAATTGACAAGGATGCCAGTTTTCCTGCAGAAGATTGAAACTGACCACCACAATCATCAACCAATATACTTTTTTGGAATACCATTAAAAAGTAACATTTGCTTTTTCTGTATTCACTCTTATTTCCATGCGGGAATTTCTCGCTACATTGAAGACCTGTTGGTGACCCTCTGCTGTTGTTTTTTATTTGGTCGGGTTGTTGTCTCTTTGACACATTCCCCATTTCCATTCTCAATTTTATAGATTATTGTTTATTTGTCATAATTAAAAGACATTTGCATAAATGCTAGTGAAAAGTAAACTAGGAAATCATTTCAATTGAATACACTTTGTATGAAATTAATTTTTTTCTTCTTTTTTTCAGAATCACATTCTGCCATTTAGCTTTCCAAAGTAAATGGTTATATATAGGAACAGAAAGAGGAAATGTACATATTGTCAACATAGAGTCGTTTGTCCTGTCAGGTTATGTCATCAACTGGAACAAAGCTATAGAACTGTAAGTGTATTTTTGTTCATCTTTTCTTACATAATTTACTTTTTACACCTAATAATTACAGAACATAGGTCATAGACCTAAGTAAAAGTGGTTTATAAAATAAAGAAGGGAAATTGGGAATGTGTTTAAGACTTAAAGAATGTTGTCAAAGAGTACAAAACCAGCTGAAGACCACCAATAGGTCTTCAACACAGCAAGAAAATCCTGCGAACCGGGAGGCAGACTTCAGCTGGCCCTTAAACAAAAATGTGTACTTGTTCAGTGAAAATGGAGTCATACTAAACTCCATAACATATAAATAAATGAACTGAAATTTAAAAAAAAAACATACAAGACTAAAAACTTTTTTAGGCCAGAGGCTCCTGACTTTGAATAGATTCAAACATTCTTTTTATTTGTAATAAACTTTTTGTACAATTTAACAGGCATTGCTATAAACACATGTTATATTCAAAATCCATAGCTCTTTTCCCTGATATGCTTTTTCTCAGATATGCTTTCATCTCATAAAAAAGTGGTCATACTCATCTAAATACAATTTTCTTTAAGTTTAATATAATTATTTATTATCTATTTGAAAAGACACAACTTATAAAGATGTTGTAATTTTTAAATTACAGTTAAATTACAGTTTAAATGTTTTAATCTGTTATTTTTTAGGTCAAGAAAAACACACCCAGGAGTAGTGGTACATCTGAGTGATAATCCAGTTGACCCAAATAAAGTAAGTATTTAAGTAAAACCATTTCAATTGATATTTTATATTGTCTCTTTCCATATTGTAATGTTACATCAATTAACTTTGTCTGTCTGTCATTATGCACATCCCAATATAAAAAAGAAGATGTGGTATGATTGCCAATGAGACAACTATCCACAAAAGACCAAAATGACACAGACATTAACAACTATAGGTCACCGCATGGCCTTCAAAAATGAGCAAAGCCCATACCGCATAGTCAGCTATAAAAGGCCACGATAAGACAATGTAAAACAATTCAAACGAGAAAACTAACGGCCTTATTTATGTAAAAAAAATGAACGAAAAATAAATATGTAACACATAAACAAACGACAAGATTGGTTTCTGTTCTCTGACCTGAGTTTGCCTTAACCAACTATTAGGAATCTTGTTACGACACTTACCAAGAGGAAATCCTGGATAATCAGACACTTACCAAGAGGAAATCCTGGATAATCATATGTCTGTTCTATGTCCCTTTTGAATTTCAACCAAAGATGAAGAACTGGATCTTCCATCACTGTATTTGATATCTAAACTACATAAGTGTCATTACAAACAATGGTATATTGCTGGGTCTTCAAAGTGCTCCAAGAAACCTCTTTCTAAATTATTAACATCTATTTTATCAGCAATCAAAGCTGGGCTCCAAAGTTATTGTGAAACTGCATTTTCTAGAGGTGGCTTGAATCAGATGTGGATACTAAAAAATTCCAAAGATCTTTTAGAGTACATGCAATCTAACAATATCTAAGACTCTGTCATCTTGCAAAAGTATTAAAACATTTGACTTTCTACACTTTACACAAGTATTCCCCATTCCAAACTAAAAGACAAAGAGTTGGTACACAAATGTATTACTTTGTTGTATTAAAAGGAATGGCAAACAAGTATCTTGTCTTGGAGATGGATAAATCCTACTTTGTAAAGAATCACTCTGATTCAAGCAAAATATTCTCTGAAACTGACATTATCAAGATGCTTGATTTTTTGATTGACAACATATTTGTTACGTTTGGAGGACATGTTTTTCAACAGACTAGGAATTCCAATGAGAACTAATTGTGCCCCTCTTCTTTCCGACTTGTTTCTTTATTATTATGAGGCTGACTTCATACAGGAACTTCTTAGGAAGAAGGAAAAGAAGTTAGAAATATCCTTTTAGTTTACGTTCCACTATATAGATGTTCTCTCACTAAATAATACAAAATTTGGTGACTATGTTGACTGAATCTATCCAATCGAACTAGAAATAAAGGATAATAAAAATACATCCAAGTCTGCTTCATATCTTGACTTTCATCTAGAAATTGACAATGTTGGTCTGTTAAAAACAAAACTTTACGACAAAAGAGATGATTTCAGCTTCCCAATTGTGAACTCTTCATGTAGCAACATTCCAGCAGCGCCTGCATACGGAGTATATATCTCCCAATCGATACAATATTCCTGGGCTTTTAATACCTATCATGATTTCCTTGATAGAGGATTGCTACTCACAAGGAAGCTATTAAACCAAGAGTTCCAAATGGTGATTTTGAAATCATCCCTTCGTAAATTTTACCGACGCCATTACGAGTTGGTTGACCGTTATGGAATAAATGTTTCACAGATGATATTGAATATGTTACTTATGTCGTAACTACAATACCCTTCCCTTTTCATGAATTTTACCTACTGAATTAGACTATGTACCGGATTTGTAATAACATAAACAACACAACTGGTGCCACATGTGGAGCAGTTTTTGGTGGGGTTCATGATGGTTCTTCACCTTTTGGTGGACGTTAACGTTGCATGGCGACATTTCTGTACATTTTATCTTTTGCAGCTATACTTCATCTGTTGATGTATACTGTGAACGTTTTGTGCATATCTAAATATATTTACTTATGTTGAAAGACATGCATAATGTCAAATAATAAAAAGACAAATTGTTTCGTCTGTAAGAAAACATGTAGAATTTTCGCTGCTACTTTTACTAAATAAGTGCAATTTGGGTACTTCGTGCAGTTTGGGTACTGTGACGTTATAGATATCAGAAGATGTGGTATGAGTGCCAATAAGACAACTCTCAATCCAATTCACAATTTGAAAAAATAAACCATTATAGGTCTAAGTATGGTCTCTAACACATAGCCTTGACTTAGGCCAAACAGCAAGCTATAAAGAGCCCCAAAAATGACTAGTGTACATGTACATGATGTAAAACCAGTCAAACGGGAAAACCAATGGTCTAATATATATAAAAGAAAAGGAGAAACAAGAAACACCTATGAACCACATCAACAAATGACAACTACTGAACATCAGATAATCAGATTCCTGACTTAGGACAGGTGCAAATAAATGGGACAGCACTTATCTGAAATAATAGTGTAACATCACAATATAAAAAAGACTATTAGTACAAAATATCTAATCTAATACAGCAAAGATCTAAAGGAGATTTTAGGTACTTTCTGGCACAAGTAAATTTGCGTTGTTTTACACTACAGGGAAGCAGTAATTTGTCTAGAACGTGTTGGATCAACCTAACTTTTAACAAACTATGTGTGAAATTTATTTATTGTATCTCTGACAACACAGTAATGATGTAATTGAAATATAAACTTGATCACCACGTGTAGTATCAATTTCTCTCGAAATTACTACATTAATGAAGGTCAGGTTTAACCGGAATAAGATCACGTCTAATCATTAGGGCTGATAGAACATAAACACCTCATCAAAAATCTAAGAAAAGTACATTCTATGGACTATTATAAGGTTCAGTATTTATAGATGTACCATAAACTTTTCTTTATTTGATGGAAAACAATCAGTAAAGTCATTTTGTCAGACCATTATAAGGACTAAATTATTTGCATTTTGAGTAACTTGATAGCCTCTGTGAAATCAATTTGTTTTGCTGAAGAATACTTACCAAAGAGTTAGATAAGAGGGTTGAAAGATACCAGAGGGACATTCAAACTCATAGATCGGGAAAAAAACCAACTAACTAAGCCATGGCTAAAAAAGAAAAAGACAAACAAACAAACAATAGTACATAAGACAGAAAACTAGAGACTAAGCAATAAGAACCACACAAAAAACTGGGGATGATCTCATGTGCTATGGAAGAGAAAGCAGATCCTGCTCAAAATGTGGTACTCATGATGGACTAAGGACTTACTTAACCTTTTTAAAGTCATTGACATTTACCAAAGAATATAATCATTGGACCGACTTGCTGACATGATTTTAATGAAGTAATAATATCCTTAGAAAATATGGTTTCTTAAGTAGTTGGACTAAGTTATGGGGGTCAACTAAAGTTAGATTTTCTTTTGAGTTGGATGCAAGAACTGCAGGCCTCCTACCCCCTCCCACCCAAAAATAAATAATGGTAGAGTCGTGAGGATCATTTCCTCCATAATGACGCATTTTGATGCCACCCCCTTTACTCTATAATGAAGTCTTTTGACGTCTGTGTAGTACAGTACCTCAGTTAAAATGCCTTGATTATGAAATGTCTGCATCAGACTTAATAAAATTTGCATCTAATATATGAAAAGGATATTCATAAGAATATCTGACTTAAATTTATTTGATGAAGTATTTGTTTTTCACTAATGCATTAATACTTTAATGCATATTTTCAGCATTTTGTTGAAAATCCTATGTAAATCAAGTATGCAAAATAAATTCATTGAGGAAAGGGTTTATGAACATATTCCTATTTCACCTTATTTAGATGGAACAAAAAATCTGTGAAGGTTTATACGTCTCTTCATTGTTGTACACAAAATTTGATGTCAATATCATGTATGTAACCTTAAGGATTAAGGATCCGTGTTGAAGACCGTACTTTGACCTATAATGGTATACTGACTTGGATAGAGAGTTGTCTCATTGGCACTCATGCATCATATACCATATATTTTCTTATTTCTATTAGCTTTAAAGTTCTAGGAATGTTATCCAACTGATATTGGATTTCTTTTTTATATCTATACAGTTTCTGTAATATGATCCTTGATTAAAAAAAATCAAAACAATTGACATTTTAACTTCTGTCTATGTTAAGAGAAATGGTTTTAGTGACTTTAATATTTGTATATCTGAGGCCATGTCAAGGATGTATTAGATTTATTAGTGCAAGGAATAAAAGGAATCAAATATCTAGTCGATTAATTGTCCGGAATCAGACACTGATATTTAAAATCAGAGGTTATTCAAATTAGATTTTGATAGTTATTATTTTTTTATGGCCGTAGGATTCCATTAGAAAATGTCAAGCTTCCTTCATAATTAGATTCATCATTGGATGGTTCTCTTATTTAGTAATTATTGAAAATTGGAAATGATTTCTATCGAATCTGTTCTGAAAACCCAATTTATGATTTTATGCAGAATGTCAAGGTCATATTAAGGTTCCTTAGTTCATTGTTTCCGATTTATTATCACATCTGATCAGATAACAAATCTGTTGGAAAGAAATTGCTGCACTTTTGCATGTTTTGTACAGTAATGTATATAATATGAATTATTTCATGGGTTAAATAATTCACTACTGTTAACATAGATTTTTTCATAGGTTGTTATTTTTCTGATTTAAAAGATAAAATTTTGGCATGGGGAATGAATTTACACTTTAATAATATCAATATTTTTGCTTTCTAAAAATAATTTGTGCCTGGCATAATTTTTGCTCATTTGATGTGTAAACAAGAAATAAGGGTTAAAAAAACAAAATGCTAAGCATTTAATAATGAAAATCCCTAGATTATATTTGATCATAATTTCATAGATTAATTTATTTAGTAAAACATTTTTCATTCATATTTAAGTAAACCATAGCATTCCTAGTTCAATTTTAACATTACCACGTCATAAGTTTGGTGACACTGAAGCACTTTCATGGAATGCTCAAAGCTGAATATATCTCATAGGCCCCCTTTTTGTGGGAAAAATTCCGTCGATTTTATAGGGAATCACTGAAGCATGGCTGGAGCAGCCCCATCTTAGGTCAGATCACAACTGTATTTGAAAGCCACGGATTTAAAAGAACCAGAACATTTGAAAACCTGTATCACCAAAAAGGACCCACAACATTATGTCCCTTGCGGAGATTTACCTCATCAGCTATCATATCATATTTTATTTGTTAACCTAATGAATAGCACAATCCAACTATACTTGGAACTTGATAATGTTTATCTATCCTGGATATTATTTTATTTTAACATTTAAAAGTTTTCACAAAACCTTAATATTCTTGAAATTTCTCTTTCCATGTAACAATATTTTAAACAGTGGAATTTGAATTTGAAGAGTTTAAATTACTACATTATTGTTTTACTACATAAGTCTTACAAGGAAGTAAAAAGTGATTAGGGCTGAATAACTTCTTAAACCTAATTTGTTTTCATTGAAGTTTTAGCATGTCATTGTCAATTCAGGGAAATCAAAAGCCTTCAAATTTTTTTTTACAACACAGTGCATTTGTGTGAAAGTAGTTCAAGGCTCTAATCAAATGGAAATCAAAGATGAGACCTTACAGCTATTCCATAATTATAGTTAACAAAAGATCTGAGTTGTTGTTACAGAACTTTCTTTGAAATCATTGAGTTAAAACATCACATTAACATCCTGTGCTCCTGTGATGTAGCAAAATATTTAACAGTTAGTTTTCTACATTTAGAAAATGGATTTTACATCAATTTAAATAGATAGTCTGATTCGGTGTTCAATTTCTTTGAACAAATATTGGAGGTCCTTGTAGTAGATGATTGGATAGTGTTGTCCGCCACAGCGGACGGTGATGAAAATTGATCAGCATGGCGAATTTTTAGTAATTAGATTTTGTTGAGGAAACAGATTAGGTGTTTAGAATGGCAGGAATATTGATCTAGGTCACTGTGATTATCATCCAAGATTAATGTAATAACGTCTTTAAAAGGTTATAGACATTTGTCTTATGGCCTAGGCATTGATTTGTCAGGGTTTAAGATATCGTGTGTCTCTTCACATCAATGACAAAGCTGTTTAAGTTTGCAGTTTTATTTTTTTTTGTCTCAGTGCGTAAATGCATTTTTGAATTTGGTAATGAACATATAGAAAAAAATGTACAATTTCGACATTTACCCGCATTCTTGTCTCATAAAATCAGTCAAGATATCATGTGTCTCTTTTTTTCAATGACAATTTTGCTAGTTTGCAGTAGAACATTTTTTGTCTGTGTAAACGCCTTTTATAATTTGGTAATAAAAAATTAAAAAGACGGACTGTTTAGACAAATACCCGCATTCTGGTCCCTCAAAATTAATCAAACCCTTGTAAGTCTGTATTAAAAAAAGGTTTCTAGTTGATGATAAATACTTTATAATAGATATATTGTAGATCAGTTTATATAACTGTTTGTTCAACCATTTTAATGTAAGTTTTGCAATTGCAATCACTTGATAGGTGGTGTTTCAGCTTTTATAATGCTATTAGATGCTTGTGCAAACATTTATACAAATAAAGCAAGCAAGCCAACCAAACCTTTGAACTACATGCATTAGGAAAATAGCTGTAATCAATTACAAAAGTATAATATATAATAAACCCACACAGATACAAAACATCATACTTGTACATTGTTCTCCCTCTAGGGAAATACATGTAGCATAACCATGGTCATTATTTATCTTAAGCAGAAAAGTTAAAGTTTTCAAATGCATCCAACATTAATACTGGGTCATAATTCATTGTAAAAATACATTTTAAAGGTCAGATGTGTGCAGCATTAACTCCCATAATTCTTTCGGAAAATGAAATGTCTGATGATTTTCTGGATTTGAAAAGTCTATACATTATGAATTTACTGTATAAAAACAATTAAAAATTTCAAACAATTTTATAAATCAAAATGACAGATAATTTGGATTCATTTATTTTTGTGGGTACTAATTTTCATGGATTTAGAAAAACTTACATGTTCATGGATATTTAATTTCATGGTTTTGCCGTAGCCTCAAATACAATCCTCTATAAAAGTTGTCATTCTTTGAACATTTAATTTCGTGGTTCATATGTAATCACGAAATCCATGAAAATTGGTATCCAACGAATAATAATGAATCCACAGTACTCATATAAATTAACTGATTTGACTTTATCTTTGTTCTGAATTTTCCAGTTGGTTTTTGATAAATTGAAGTGCAGGGAAATGTATCATAAACCTGAGCTACATGGTGCTGTGCTTGTAACAGAACCACTATGTGACATGTTTTGCTTCTTTGGGGACTCAATGGCCAAGTGGTTTAAGTAGATCATCTACAACAATCGCTAGCCTCTCAACACTGCAGGGATTGAAGTTAAGGTTTTTGTAATGGTAGCCCACACCTTAAATTTTGTAGCCAATATATATAGTTTTATACAAGAAAAGCAAAAACTTTATGAGCCCACACCAAATTTTAGGTGCCATTGGCGAGTGGGCCCCTGCTTATTTCAAACTCTGCACTGAGGTTGTGAATTTGGATCCCACATGTTACAGATGTGTTTAACTTCAATCTTAATTGACTAGGATTGTCAGTTCTCTCCTCCTCCAATAATAAGGGGGTCTCGTAGGCCCAGTGGTCTAAGTAGTTACTACTGTAATCAACACTGAGATTTGGAGTTCAAACCCAGCTCGTGCAGGTGCACTTGACTCCAAATTTTAATTGACTAGGATTGTCAGTTATCCTAATTATATAATGAAGGTCGGTGATTTTCTCTGGGCACTCCTACTTCCTCCACCAATAAAGACTGGCTGCCACGAAATAGTGGCGTTTGGGAACCAATTTTTGTGTATTTTACTGGAATAGAATGTACTAATTTGAATGATCAACAAAGCATGAATTTCTCATTGGGTTGAATTGCAGACTTTGACAAAACCATTAAATCATATATCACTATCAGCAAGAAATAAAATTTCTTCAATCAAATCCATGAAAATCTGTGCAAACGAAAATAAAGGAATCCACAATATGTTCATACCAGAAAGTGCAGCACCATGCAGTCTACATGCACAGTAAACTTTATAGTAATTGTACTATTTTTCTAATTTCAGCTTCTAATTGGATTTGAAAGTGGTACCATAGTATTATGGGATTTAAAATCAAAGCAGGCAGAATTTAGGTACAACTCACCTGAGGTAAGGCTTGAGATTTTTCGTGTACAATGCTTTAATTTTGTACAAGTTTACAGCTAATTTCCTAATGCTGCAGGGTAAGACTTTGGTTGGCTAGCTTGCTTTGTTTGTATATTGACAATTGTAATTGGGATAGCTTCCAATCAAATTAAATATACTATATATACTTGTTTAATAATGCCTGTCTATATTGTTTGCAGTTGTCAATCTTAAATACAATGCTTCAGCTTACGTTTATACAAAGCAAGTAAGCCAGCCAAAGTTTTACTCCACAAGCATAAGGAAATTAGCTGTAAGGATTTTACCGCAATACCCTAATGTCAGATTTATTCCTCATGGTAATGTCACAGATGCTATATTTCTGAATGTGATGCTACCTGAATTGATTTTCTTATAGATAGTGTTATGGATGTGATGCTATTATTTTAAGGAACAAGATGATATTTCAAATTTCCTTTTTACCAGGATGCTCAGGGGTGGATCCAGGCATTTTAAAAGGGGGGTCCCAACCAAGGACAATAAGTCCCCATTCAAATGCATTGATTGTCCAAAAAAGGGGTGTTCCAACCCCCTGGATCCCTCCCTCTGGATCTGTCACTGATGCTATATGAATTATCTAGGGAGACCAATCAAGAACTGAGATCAAACATACCACATGTTTATTGCAAAAAATAATCTTTGGTTGGGGAAAGGACAAATTGTCTAATTATATAAGAATAAGAAAAAGTTTGTTACGTTATAACTATTTGCTGTTCATGGTTTATTGAAACATCACAAAGTAAAGAGCAGTGCTTTTATTTAAATGCTAGTTGTAAATTTAATACTTTGGAACCTTTACTAAGCAGAGGAGGCATATGCTTCTATTTACTCTAGGCCAACGAAGATTTAACTTCACAATACTGTACAGTACTCATTAAAATGTCAGAGTATCATTTGGGAACTGTTATAGGGTTTTATAAACAATTATATTGTAAAGGCTTTAAACATCAAATCATTGGGTCAATAGACATTGAGTAAGATGTAAATATTAACTTTTAATTATCCCAATATGTGGCTATTCAATATAACTTGTTTGTGTGAAGCTCAAGATCTTTACTAAAAATATTTATGGTATTAATATAGGGATAATCTGTTGAATGGAACCAAAATTGGATGTATTTGGTCATTTTCTAATTGAGCTATTGTTAAATTTTAAGATTTAAGAATAATTTTGATTGTCATATAAGTGATAAGTGATAAAGGTTTAAATAGATAAGATTTATTAAGAAATGTGAGAAAAGTTACCTGCTCTAAAATTATTTTATAAATGTTTATATTCAACTGTGGATTTACTATTATTCTTTGGACCTCAATTTCCCTTGATTTAGTGGGTACATGTGTACCACGAAATTAAGTACTCTACATTAATAACTAATTTTCTGTAAGATTATATGCAGACTCTGTAAAAACCACAAAATCAAATATCCACAAAAATGCAAGTTTTCATTTCTCCACTAAAATTGATACTAATGAAAATAAATTATTAAATCCACAGTATTTTTTTAGGGTTTTTATTTTTTCACATAATGGAGTTTACCTTATTATGTGTATGTAATAAGACTGTTTATTGATTTTTCCCTTAACAAGCTATTAAGATTTTTACAAATGAATATAAAATTTGTACTAAAATTTGTACTAAAATTGGGGGGGGTAACAGGTTTTGAATGAATGAACACCTCTTTGAAAACAAATAAGCACTGATAAAATCCACGTTATGTTTGAATTGTAACTGTTAAAGTTCAGTATGATTGTAACGAGACCCAAAAAATCCTTAAAAAAAAAGGGGGGTTG
Source organism: Mytilus galloprovincialis (assembly GCF_965363235.1). NCBI lineage: Eukaryota > Metazoa > Mollusca > Bivalvia > Mytilida > Mytilidae > Mytilus > Mytilus galloprovincialis. The sequence continues at coordinate 40,044,326 of NC_134847.1, forward strand.
GAACACCTCCGGAACACCCCCTGAATCCGCCACTGTTACACTACTCTAAAAGCAGTATATATTTGCAGGCTCTGAGATCTGTGTCCTGGCATCATGAGGGAAAGCAGTTCATGTGCAGCCACTCAGATGGCAGTTTAACCAGATATAATGTTCGACAGCCACCAAAATACATAGATTTAATGATGCCACATGGTAATGTATTACAAATATCTGCCAAAAGTTAACACTTTTAAACAGACAGCCACCAAAATATATAGATTTAATGATGCCACATGGTAAAGTACTACAAATATCTGCTAAAAGTCAAGGGACGACATTAAAAGATCAATGTATGAATGTAGGATAATAAACTTCAATCAAATACTTTGGAGGTGGGGTGGATAAAACTGCAGCAAGTTTTGTTTATCCGACATTGATTTTACATATATCCATATTGGTCAATCAATTTTTCCTAAATTAAGTAAAGGTGAAGGGGTCAGTGAAAAAACTATGTAAATTAAGTTTTTAATCCTTCATTGAACTTTTGATGTCGTCCCTAACACTTATAAACAGTAAAAAATTGAAAATGGAAATGGGGAATATGTCTAAGAGACAACAACCCAGATCAGAAGAGCAGAAAACACCACAAGGCCACCAATGGGACTTCAACACAGGGAGAGAATCTTGCAACAGGAGGCAAGCAGCCGCAAGCTTCAACTGGCCCCTAAACAAAAATGCCATAGAATACAACTGAAAAATAATGTTATGAATAATTATAACTATGCTTCGTCTCAAAATATAGAATTTCTTTGTCAAAGCCTTAGAAACAGGTAAGGTGAGAAGTGTTTCTAAGCTTTTCTATCCTGTTTCAAGCTATAATTGGGAATAAAATTTTATTTTTCAAGACAATGTATAGCTGTTCTATTTACAGTGACATTTACATATGTCCAAATAATATTTCAGTTTGAAGCAAACCCAAATTCTCTTTTGACATTGTAAATAAACAAGGCAATATATTGTCAGTGACTTTATCATGTTTATGTCCAGTGATATTGTTTGCCTTAAATAACCTGAGAATAAAGGCTTTTTCCCCTGGAGAAGAATCCAAATTTGAAAAAAATGGCTTAAAATTATTCCCAAAAAGACTAACTTTTTTTCAAACAGTGCAGTCTCAGTAGTACTTGTGCATGAAGACAAACTGAAAAACACTCATTTAAACATTTTTCATGCCTAAAATGACTATATGTGCAGATTTGAGGGTCTATTTATGTATCATCACTGATAATAAGGGGTCTTATTTCAAATGAGGGTTTACCTCTTGAAAGGGGGTCTGCAAATTGAAATTCCAGTCAAATTCATGGTTTTATTATAAATTTCCCAATTTGATTAAAATGACGCAGATTTTCCCAATAAAAAAGGGTAGAGGTAGTTTCGAAAAAAGCCAACAATATCACTGATGTCACAAATTATTGTACTGTGAATGCAGTTTGAGTGAAGATTTAAACCACTGAAAATAAGAAATTGTTATTTGATGTTTCTTTTCATACATATTTTTAATAAGCTTAAATCCCTCTAGGCACATCATAGTTAGATAATGTCAGATGTAAAAAGGAGTTTAAATTATTTTTAATCAGTACTATCCAGGAACACAATTGTCCTGATTAGGTACATGTATTATACAATTATACATGTATGTAGTAAGTACAAAAATCCTATGACCATACATGTACATAAATATAATTGGTAGTTTTCCAAAATATACAGAAAATGTATTTTTAATATATATTTTATCACTAATGAAAAAAAAAAATGTTTTAGTTAGAGATTTTTGCATTTAATGATCAATTATTTAAATTACTGTGGATTCATTTATTTTCGTGGGTACCAATTTTCGGCAATTATAAAGGAAAACTCACATGGTCGTGGATATTTATTTTTGTGGTTTTGCCGAAATCTGCATACCAGCCTTTAAAAAATTTGTTATTAGTTGAAAATTTAATTTTTTGGTTCACCTGACACGCGAAATCCATGAAAAATTGGTATCCAAGGAATAATAATGAATCTACACTAGTTAAATGTATGGTTCTAATGTGGGTTTTTTTCCCGCTAAGTCCTTTATCTTGTAAAAGGAGGCAATTGTACTTTATTGAAATAAACCAGGAAAGCATATGAATATTGATAAAGACTTAGATACTAGAAGAACCAGTTTATTGCATTACATATGTAGTACAAAAGGTCAACTTAAAACACTAATAGTACATGTTTCGTATGAAATGATCTTTCGAATTTTAATGCAAAATTAGAGTTTTTACCTCAATTTCACAGTCCACTGACCATAGATAATGATAGTGTGAGTGGAGCATTCTGACATGTACGATGGACTTATTATTGTATTTTTTACTACTAAGTCCTTATCCTGATAAAAGAAGACAATTGTACTTTATCCTATTAAATCAAATAAACCAGGAAAGCATATGAATATTGATATAATAAAGACTTAGATACTAGAAGAACCAGTTTATTGCATTAGTGCTAAAGGTCAAGAGACTTCAAGACATCACCACCACCTACACATAATTCTACCCCTTAGAACTGTTATAGAAACCCCATCAATTACCGCCAGCCTCAATCAAGTTTTATAAACTGGCTTCAAAATTATTTTTCATGCTCAATTAGACTTTTTATCAATTACTGAATTTTATGTAGACATTTTGACAGATGTTGAATACAACTAATTAAAACAAGTGATTTTGGACTAAAGAATATATGTTTGCTGGTTTGATCTATTCCGCCATAATTTGTATTAATTGACGAAGTTGTTTGAAGTGACAGAAGATCGGTTGTAAAAAATAGTGGAAAAAAATCAATGCACCGCATTATAGATTCTGGGAAGACGATATTATTTAATATTATATAAACTGTCATTCCAGTAGAGACAAGGTTATATTATGGTTCTTTTATGTAGATTTTACACTTTTTTGAATATTGGAAAGATCCTTAGCTGCAATTTATACTGAAAACTGATGTATTAAAAAAAGTCTGATTAAACCATATCTTGTGAACTTAATCTGTTTGTGCCAATTCCAAGTCAAAAATTATATAAGTTGATTTTAATATCTATTGTATATAGATATATGTAGAAGATCTTTTGCTAATCCTTGTATAGTTGTCAGTAATTGCATTTTAAAAAGGCGGGGTTCCAAACCAACTATATGTCCCCATTTAAATGCATTGATCGTCCAAAAAAAGGGGGGTTCCAACTAATTGTCCCCATTCAAATGCATTGATCGTCCAAAAAAAAGGGGGTTCCAACTAATTGTCCCCATTCAAATGCATTGATCGTCCAACTAAAATGGGGGGGGGGGTTCTAAACTCGGAAACCCTCCACCTTGATCCGCCACTGAGACATATGTTTTATCTGCATTAAACTCATCAGTGCAACTCAAATTAAAACAGCTAAAAAGCCAAATCGAATACTAAGTTGTAGAGCTTTGAAATTATAAAATCTACAAAAGTTGTTTCAAATATATATGGATGAGACAATTTATACCTGACACGGTAGAAAAACCATGTGAGAGTTTATAAATATGAGAAGATGTGGTATGAGTGCCAATGAGACAATTCTCCATCCAAGTCACAATATATAAAAAGAAAACAATAGGTCAAAGTGTGGTCCTCAACACAAAGACTTTGCTCACACTGAACAGCAAGTTATAAAGGACTCTGATATTAAATTGTGTAAAACCATTCAAACAGTAAAAACAATGGTCTAATCTATATAAAAAACAAGAAAGGAGAAACATTAATTATGAACCACATCAACAAGCGACATTTACTGATTCTTATAATCGAAAAGAATTGAATATTGTAAACAAGCAAATTTCTGCACTTTGCATGTGTTTGTTTATTTTACAATTGCCTTAATTGCTCACAGATTTTCCCATCCATATACAATAATATGGATGTGAATGGTAGACTTTTCAATTGATGAATGAATTTGATTTTAACCCCTGAGAGTATGCTGCATATAATATGCATTGGAAACTTTTTCTGTTAATAACTGTTGTAATGTTGGCTTATTATTAAGTTTATTTAACTTTATACATATTTTTAATTTCAGCAAAGACAGGCCGTGATGGGAAAGCAGAACCATGTAAACCTATAGCAAAAGTAGAATGGAAATCTGTCAAAAATAGGTTTGTAAATGGAATATACAGTGGTTTAATAACAAGCATGACAAGTGACGCTTATACCATTCATGACAAAAAAATACATGAAAAAAATTTAAACATCTTTTACTACTAAAGGGAGAGACCAATTTTATCATGCTGCCTCTTCTCTGAAATCATACACAGTCAGAAATATTTGAGATATGATGTATAAATGTTGTGTATTGTTTTTCCTAAAGTTGTCTCTGAAACAATTTTTTTCCCCAGAAAACATAACTTTTTGCTAAAATAACCCAATTCAGTGATCGTTAGGAATTTGTGCCTTTATGTTTTTGTGCATGCTTAGTTCATGAACTCGATGTGAAGTTTAAAAATTCTTCGTTTCAACGTTCTCTCAATATTGTACCGCAATTTCATGGGCATCTCCTAGTGCTGATAGATTTTCAGAATAGTTGTATAGACATTTCTCTTAGATTCCAGATTTAGATTCTTTTTTGGGTTAAAATCATCTTGAGTAAGCTGTTTTGCTTGCACAATATTAATATTGCTTTCAACACCTTACAAAATAATAAAGATAGTTTAAGGTGAAATTCAAATATCACTCACCAATTGTAATAAAATTGTTTAACACATACATACACTATAGGTGTTTAAAATTATTTTGAAAATAAGTTCAAACAAACTCATCCTACTTCTAAAAATAGATTCTAATTTCCAAAACGGTCTTGTTTACAAATAAAATATTTTTGGATTCCTGAAATATCAATCTTGAAAATAAATAAAAAAGAATTGAATATTTATTATTACAATACACAGAAGTGATAATTAGTTTTTGCGTCATTGGCAGTTGTTTTGATAGTGTCAATTTATTTTGTTTGAAAAGCATTCTTATTTTATGTTATTTAATAATAAGTGTTAATGGATTTGTTTTTATTCAATTGTTTTTCCATAGAGGACAATTTAATTATAGCATAATTACTGAAGGTGACAGAGGTTATAGGGCTTCATTCAAAACAACTATGTATTCCACGTTTCTATTCTATTTTCAACTAAATTGTTGAGAACTATATCCAATATTTTTCGAAACAAAGTTCTTTATATTGTTTTTAATCCATTTTGAGGATAAAGAGGTTGAAAGGTTATAATATTATTGATATGAAGATGTAGGTGTTTTGACCCCTATTTCACATTCCTCTGATCATAGAAAATGATAGTGAGATTAGGGCATCTGTGTACTATGGACATATAATTGTTAAGGCCTTGGTGGATGAATGGTCCAAGTAGTTCACAGGGGCAGATTTAGAGGGTTTTTCAGGGGGCTTGGGCCCCCCTAATATGGGAAAAAATTGGTTGATTGTATTGGGAATCACTGAAGCATGACTGAAGCTGGCCCCCTCTTAGGCAGTCAGTGGGCCTCACATTAAGAAAATGTCTGGATCCGCACTGATTCATCTACTGTATGACTACCTGTCAACAATGAGGTTGTGAGTTTGAACCTAGTACATGGCAGGTACATTCAACTGCAATCTTATTCGTCAATGATTGTTATTTTTCCTGTTGAAAATGGGGTGAATCACCAAAAATCAACAAATCAACAAATCAATCATATAATTTTCAATGAAATTAAGTGTTCATTATTTACCGTCTTTGGCTGTGTATAGTATGCATTTTTAACCCTGAAAAAAGGTTGGTAGAGGGGGTGCGAATAATTATAGAATTAAAATTATAATTATGGTTTCTCGCTTAATCCGGCATGGCAAAATTGAGAAAAGCTATCGTGTTGAGAAGACCAATGATAATCTGTTTATTGCTATTTTACCTATGAAAACGTCTTATTATTTATTTTTTTATTATGCCCCATTTATGGGCATTATTTTTTCTGGTCTGTGGGTTCGTCCGTTTGTCTGTCTGTCCCTCTTCAGGTTAAAGTTTTTGGTCGAGGTAGTTTTTGATAAAGTCCAATCAACTTGAAACTTAGTACACATGTTCCTTATGATATGATCTTTCTAACTTTAATGCCAATCAGAGATTTCCCCCATTGAACATAGAAAACGATATTGTGGATGGGGCATCCGTGTACTATGAACACATTCTTGTTTTTCATCTTTCTTCTTTGTATTTTAATTATCAGTCAATTATTTAGCTGTGGCTATATTTTATTTTATTCTTATGATTAGTTTTAACTTTTTTGAACGGTGAGTATAAGCCTCTTCAAATTATACAGAATAATATGCCTTCAGGGACTTTAAAAAAGCATGTGAAAACATTTTGATATTTCATCATTTTATCCGGACCAGCTTCTTGTCTAAAAATATATTTTTTTCATAACATTGCCTGTGTTTGCTGCACCTTTGGCATGTTGAAGGTCAAGGTATTTTTACACTTTTTAAAAAAGTGATAATTTTTTGTATTGTATATATAAAGAAGTGTAAGATAAATATTTAATCCTTTTAGTGCATATAAGTTCAGGCAATAAATCACTGACCAAAAAACATATGTTATTTCTACTGGCACAGTGACCTATTTGATCGTAAACTTCATGTAATCACAAGCTTTTATGGATAAAAAAAATGGTAAAAATAGACTTAAAAAACTTTAAGTGACAAAATTAAGGCTGATTTTTATCAGCCTACAGATGCATCCTAATATTTATTATAGACATGGAAAAAGCTCAAATTTTTTTCTAAGGAGTACTCAGATTCAAAATTTTACCACATCACTCTCAGATATATTTAGGTTACGTTGACCTCTGTTGATACTTTATTTATATATAAATGGGTCATTTTATGGTTTAACACTGAATGTATACATAATACTTAAAATTAGTGAATTAAGGGTTAAATGTAGACCTACTTAAGATGATGTTCTGTCTTATTTTTAGAGAAGCAGATATTTTGATGTTAGATAAAAAGTTTATATCAATTATGTAAAGTAAGTCAAGAGGTCGGAGTGACCTACTTTCAGAAGGTGGCTGTAAAAGTGTAATATATGCATCTTTTTAAAAAAATGGATAATTTTTTAACGATATGTTTTTGAGATCTTTATAAATAGAACTTAAACAACAAAATCAAAAATGTGCAACGTTTGTCAACAAAAGAGGTTTAAATGTATTTTCTTAGTCTACATGTGTTCTATGCTCAGAAAAGATACATTTATTGCATGATATTAGAATGCTGTTGTATTTGATATAACTTCTAGAACAAATACAAATCTTTCAGTACGGAATATTAATTCTGGGTTTTCGACTTGAGGAAATAAAATATCAATACTTTTTGCTCGATATTTAAATATCTGTTGAATAAGGATGCCCAGTATTTCTAGGAAATCCCCTGTAATCCTGTAATATGCATTTCTTGTCATGATATTAAATGCTCTGTCAGTGACAGCTGTCCAACAACTATCCCATAATTGATAATTAATCATTCTTTGTATACATACTGTATTGAATTTTTGTTTATATATCATTTTGGTGAACAGTTTGAATATGGTTGATTTTTTAAAATCTTTTTATATTGGATATTTGGTTATTTTTGCAGCATGATTTAGCTCTATTTATTTATTTACTTTGTTAGTTTTTTTCATACAATTTAAAACAAAAGTAGATGAGTTTTTCTTTTCTCTTTACCTAAATAGTAGACCATCTAGATATATTATTATTTCAGTTTAAAGTCAAATCCCCCCTCTTAAATCTATTTTATTGTTTTTCCTGTTAGAAAAATCATGTCTGTCTTTCAAAGTTTCAAATTTTAGTTCACATTTTGCAAAAAAAATTACTCTTTTTCTAAACTACATTTTTAACTCCAAATCTTATTTTTTACAGTGAACCTTTAGTTATGTTCTCTGGTGGCATGTCATACGACAGGGCCGGACGGACACCAACAATAACTGTGATGAATGGTAAAAGTACAACTGTTTTAGAAATGGAGCACAACATTGTTGATTTTGTGGTTCTGTGTGAGACACCATGGGTAAATGGTATGTACTTGTTAACTTATGGTCCAATTTTGAGGAACAGTGTCGCATACAAATTTTCAAAGTTTGTAGAAATAAGAGCATGTAGTATGAGTGCCAATGAGACAACTCTCCATCCTAGTCACAAGTTATAGAAGTAAACCATTATTGGTCAAAGTACGGTTTCAACACTGAGCCTTGTCTCACACTGACAAGCAAGCCATAAAGGGTTCCAAAAATGACTGGTGTAAAACCATTCATACGGCAAAAACAACGGTCTAATCTATGTAAAAAATGAGAAACGACCACATCAACAAACAACAACTACTGAACATCAGATTCAACTATAAAGAATGATCAGCACACATCAAAATGTTTTTACAATCCGAATTTTTAAAGAAATTCTACTATTTTGTTACTTTTAAGTTTTACACATTGTTGCCTTTGCAGATGTTTTACAATAAAATAAAACCATACCCATATAAAAAAAGAAAAATGTGGTATGATTGCCAATAAGACAGCTACTCAGCATCTAAATGACCATGAAAAATATTTTTTGTATATATTATAGTTAATCGCTATTTTAAGAAATTTTCCCTTAATCTTACTGACTGATAATTATAATTCTCAGCACAGTAGAGTGATGTGAAAAATTATTGCTAGAAACTCAGGATGCACATGTCATTGTCATTGAAATTAACAACGTTTTTGTGGGTAAAACAGCGATTAACAGATTATCATTTGTCATCTCAACTTGATTGCTTTTCTTAATTTTGCTGTGCAGGCTAGGAGAGAAAATTAATCTTGTTGCGATGACCAATGATAATCTATAAGTATATTATTGAGTGAAATTTGCCTTTACAGACACTATAGATGAATTGTACTTGCAATAATTAATATTATATTATTTTTTTGTTTACAGATTTTCAGGAACCTTATGCTATAGTGGTGTTGTTACAGAATGATTTGGTGGTAGTAGACTTAACAACTCCTGGGTAAGATTCCAATACATTTTACCTTAATATGTGTGACCAAAATGACAAAATAACATAACTATTTCCAGAAAATTGTCAACCAAGTTTGGGAGAAATATTCCTGATTTATTTGTTTACCTTTTAAATTATATCTAATGACTGATAAAAAAAATTGTTTGTTTAATTTTTATAAACTTTTTACAATATTTTCTTTAGCCCTTTGACAAAAATATCAAAATTTCCAAAAACTTTAACCTGACACATAATTGGAAAAAATTAGTTGGATATATAGCAGTTTGACAAACACTAATTTTGACCATTGAGAAGCTTCATATTTTATAGAACGTGATTAAAACATTTAGCAGATTTTACAGATTTATCTCCCTGTAGTGTTATGTATCACCTTAATTGAAAATACTACATTATATGTCTGTTTCGGGTTATGCACAACAGAACTTGAAAAATCATTTTGTCTCGTCTAGAGGATACCACTGTCTTGGAAGCCTTTTTATACGACCGCAGAAATTTTAATTTTTTGGTCGTATATTGCTATCACGTCGGCGTCGTCGTCGTCCGAATACTTTTAGTTTTCGCACTCTAACTTTAGTAAAAGTGAATAGAAATCAAGGAAATTTTAACACAAGGTTTACGACCACAAAAGGAAGGTTGGGATTGATTTTGGGAGTTTTGGTCCCAACATTTTAGGAATTAGGGGCCAAAAAGGGCCCAAATAAGCATTTTCTTGGTTTTCGCACTATAACTTTAGTTTAAGTTAATAGAAATCTATGAAATTTTGACACAAGGTTTATGACCACAAAAAGAAGGTTGGGATTGATTTTGGGAGTTTTGGTTTCAACAGTTTAGGAATTAAGGGCCAACAAAGGGCCCAAATAAGCATTATTCTTGGTTTTTGCACCATAACTTTAGTATAAGTAAATAGAAATCTATGAAATTTAAACACAAGGTTTATGACCATAAAAGGAAGGTTGGGTTTGATTTTGGGAGTTTTGGTCCTAACAGTTTAGGAATAAGGGGCCAAAGGGTCCAAAATTGAACTTTGTGTGATTTCATCAAAAATTGAATAATTGGGGTTCTTTGATATGCTGAATCTAAAGAATCTGAAGATTTTTTCCTTATCTTATCTAAAATGTTTTTAGATAATGTATGTTGGACATTTGCCAGACATGACTATGATGTCGTTTTCTATTTTTATTTGCCAATAACTTTATGTAAATAACTTCATTGGAAATTTGCCAATATAAAATGTTGCTGATGAAGTTTTTTTTATTGTTTTATACAATAAACAATGTATATTCACTTTTACTACCAACCAATCTTTACCATTCAGTGATAACAAGCACTTTATTTTACATTTTAATATTTTATGATGTATTTAAAAGAGTAGTTATTGTTGCAAACTCCATTAGAAATTTGAATTGATATCAGTTTTGGAAAAAGGGAAACGGGGATGTGAAAAAAAAGGGGGGGTTTAAATTTTTCTCATTTCAGATTTCATAAATAAAAAGAAAATTTCTTCAAACATTTTTTTGAGAGGATTAATATTCAACAGCATAGTGAATTGCTCAAAGGCAAAAAAAAACTTTTAAGTTCATTAGACCACATTCATTCTGTGTCAGAAACCTATGCTGTGTCAACTATTTAATTTTAGATTTAAAAAGTTTGAAGAAGAAATCTTTAATTGATTTGTAAAATCTTGACATTTGTTTTGTGTAAAAAAAAAACACCATGTAATGTCAAAAATTTGAATACAATCCAAATTCAGAGCTGTATCACGCTTGAATGTTTTGTCCATACTTGCCCCAACTGTTCAGGGTTCGACCTCTGCGGTCGTATAAAGCTGCGCCCTGCGGAGCACCTGGTTGCATGTTATGAACAGTAAACATTGCTAGTCAAGATACAAATAGAAAATATGAATGAATGAAAATAAAGAAATTGTATAACAGAGGAACGAAAGATACCAGAGTGACCTTTAAACTCATAGTTAAAATAAATAAACTGACAACACTATGACAAAAAAAAGAAAAGACAAACAATAGTATGCAAAACACAATATAGAACAATAAAGACTATAAATTAAAGCAAAACAAACCCACCAATAACTGGGGTGTTCTCAAGTGCTCTGAAGATCCTGCTCAACATCTGGCAAAAATTTGCAAAATATCTGACTTCTTTTACAGATATCCGTGTTTTGAGAATCCTTATCCTATGGATATCCATGAGTCTCCTGTTACAGCCTTACCATATCTTACTTCTTTTACAGATATCCATGTTTTGAGAATCTTTATCTTATGGATATCCATAATGTCTTACTTCATTTACAGATATCTGTGTTTTGAGAATCCTTATCCTATGGATATCCATAATGTCTTACTTCATTTACAGATATCTGTGTTTTGAGAATCCTTATCCTATGGATATCTATAATGTCTTACTTTGTTTACAGATATCCATGTTTTGAGAATCCTTATCCTATGGATATCTATAATGTCTTACTTCTTTTACAGATATCCGTGTTTTGAGAAACCTTATCCTATGGATATCTATAATGCCTTACTTCGTTTACAGATATCCGTGTTTTTAGAATCCTTATCCTATGGATATCTATAATGTCTTACTTCTTTTACAGATATCTGTGTTTTTAGAATCCTTATCCTATGGATATCTATAATGTCTTACTTCTTTTACAGATATCCGTGTTTTGAGAATCCTTATCCTATGGATATCCACGAGTCTCCTGTTACAGCCTTACAATACTATGCTGACTGTCCACCAGATATTATACCAGCATTTTATTCTGTTGGATCCAAACAAAAAAGAAGTGGATTCAGCGAAAAAGTAAGTACTGTCATACAGCGAGATGTTAAGCTAGCTATAAAACCAGTTTTAATCCACTATTTTCTACATTAGAAAATGTCCTTACCAAGTCAGGAATATGACAGTCGTTTTCCATGCGTTTGATGTGGATGAGCTTTAAATTTTGCCATTTGATTAGGGATTTTCTGTTTTGAAATTTAATTGGTGTTCAATATTTTTTGTGATTTTACTTTTTCCTTTTACTTATAATCATGCAGCACTAATGGAATGGTCAAGATATTTGAAAACTTGGGGAAATCTTAGAAGATATAAGAATTCACTCCACAACTCAAGATATGAACATTAAAATAAGAATATGTGGTTTAATAGCTAATGAGACAACTCTCACCAGAGATGAAATTACTAATGAGAAGAAGCTTTATGTCACTTTACAGCCTTCAACCATGAGCAAAACAAATACTGCACAACAAGCTTTAAAAGGCACTGAAATGACAAATGTAAAACAATTCAGACGAGGAAAAATAACATTCTTTTTATGTACAAAATAAAAAAATGGATAAACGAATACGATGTACAGCAATAAACAACAACCACTGAATACAAACAAAATTTACAACCCTTGACTTGTAAGTCATGTTGTTCTTGATGTTATTGCGCTGTTTGATGATAAGCTCTATAGATTTGATTTGATTTTTGGTGTTTTAAGGGGGTAGACCTTGGAACAGGGAGATAACTCTTTAAATCAGTTATGTGTTTGTAAAAGTCAAGTTTCCTCAATGAATTTTAAGCATTTACCTGAAACAGATTGAAAATAATCTATGTAACCTAGAAGCTTAGAATATATTTATGAAAATGGTTGACACAAACGTACTGATGATTTTAAGAGTTATTTTCCTTAACCTTGGTCTACCTCCTTAAGCCACTTTTAATCAGCGCATTTAGGCTATTTCGTGGCGGCCAGATTTTATTGATGGAGGAAGCAGGAGTGTCCGAAGAAAACCACTGACCTTCATTAGGAAAACTGACAATACTAGTCAATTAAGATTGGAGTCGAGTGCACCTCAGCAAGTGGGTTTCGAACTCACAACCTCAGTGTTGACTGGCAGTAGTAACTACTAAGACCGCTGGGCCACCGAGGTCTCTAAAGCTTGATAGATATAAGAAGATGTTGTATGAGTGCCAAAGAGACAACTCTCCAATAAAGTCACAATATGTACAAGAAAAAACCTATATAGGTCATATGAGTTTTTATAATATAAGGACTAAGTATTTTTAAAAAGGAATTGCAATTATTTCAAATCTTGTTGCCAAATGGTTTTGACATGTTTAGTAAATGTAAGAATAAATAATATGTACTTTTAAACTCTTTGAAAGACTGACATCAACATGCTTTCCAGTGTAAACAGTTCATATATATATAAACTTTATTTTAGGAATGGCCAATCAAAGGAGGAATATGGGGAACAACCACGTGTAGTTATCCAGAAATTCTCATTACTGGGTACGTATTTAAAAAAAAATATTACATAAAAAAAAAAAGGAGATCTATGTGGTTTTGATTGTCAATGAGTCAATTATCCATCTGACTTCTAATGAAGTGGATGTAAGCAATTATAGGTAACTGTAAGGCCTTCAACAATGAGGAAAACCAATACCGTTATTAGCTGTCAAAATGCCTAACATACAAAATATTTAATGCTTCAATTAAGAAAATAATCCGCCTAATTTATAACAAATCAATTTACCAAAAAACAATCCAATATGACAGAAAGGAACCATCGACAACCATTGTTTGCAATGCAATATAGTGTTTCCTCATTTAAATATCATCATACTTGTTAAAAATATTGGTTAGAATTATAAGAATATATAAGTTGTGCATTGTGTATGAATCTATTCGTTAAAAAAAAGAATTATTATGTGTTAAGATGATCAATGCAACAGGAAATACTGATTCATTTATTTTCGTGGTCATCAATTTTCGTGGATTGCAGAAAATTTGCATATTCGTTGTTATTTGATTTTGTTGTTTTGCCAGTCTCTGTAAATATTTAAATACATAAAGATTTAGAAATTTTTATTTTATATTTCAGCCACGCTGATGGGTCTGTCAAGTTCTGGGATGCTTCATCTGGTAAGACATATACTATTTTATTTACTTTTTTGGTGTACCATGTTTTTATGGATCGACAGCATATCAATTTTTTTGGAACATTGTAAAACTCAAAAGAATAACACATTGATTTGCACGTTGCATAAAAATATTGCCTTCAGCATAGAAGAGATGTAGAGTGAATAAATAAATAAAAGTTGAAAAATAATTTGAGATTGCATCTTGATGGGAAAATACTACAATAAACGTACTAAGAAAGTAAAAATTGACAAAATATTTGAGAAATCTTTTTTTTTTATGATTGTCCAGCATAATAACATTTTCATTCATTTAGATTTCAAAAATTAATGTCAATTAAGTCTAATTGGCGATCATACCACATCTGCTTCTTGTATATGAATATATTGTTTCATTTTTCAGTTACACTTCAAGTTTTGTACAAATTAAAAACTGCCAAAATATTTGAAAAACCAAAAAAGGAAAGTCAAGATGATGATCCATTTGCTGTGTATTTAATACATTTGTGTCCAGAGAGCCGAATATTGTGTTTAGCGGGGGCAACTCATTTAATACTCTTTAAATTCTCAAAACAAGAGATATCAACAGAAGTTTCAGTGAGTATATTTTTTTTTATTTATTTAGAGAATAGATTGATGTTTTGTGTTTAGATGATAACATGAAAAATAGAAATCTAAATTTCTTGCCAAAGTTGTCATGTTTCTATGTCAGCATACATAACATTACACATTGAATATTCATGCAAGATTGGCAAAAGGTTGTAAATTATAAATTACCAATAAAATTTTGAAAAAAAATTTAAACAAATATTGTATCTTAACAACAAGTCAAATTGTAAAAGTGATAAATTTTATCTTTTCAGGATTACTAAGATCCTTCTGTCTTTTGCAAATTCAAATGTTTTCTTAAGCATACACCATTTTCCCATTGAATCATAACTGTATATTGATACAAATTAAACAGATGATTACCTATTTTTTGTATCATGTCAATTTTTATATCTAGAGCTGTATAAACAGTTGTATGGTGTTGGATTCTATATAGTATAGTTGAAACAGCTGGCTACAAATGATTTTACCAACGATTTACAAGAGTCTTAACTTATACATATGGCTTTCAATACATGTAATAAGAAGATGTGGTATAAGTGACAATGAGACAACTCTCAATCCAAGACACACATTGTAAAAGTAAACCATTATACCTCAAAGTATGTACGGCCTTCAACTTGGAGCCTTGGCTCCCATGGAACAGCAAACTATAAAGGGCCACAAAATGGCTAGATTAAAACCATTTAAACAAGAATCTATAAAAAAAAAAACCAAAAAAACAAGAAACGAGAAATACTAATGAACTACATCAACAAACGACAACCACTGAACATCAGGATCCTGACTTGCGGCCAGTTTAAATGTTCAAATAGGCGCAAACCTTCACCCTAACTTGAAACAATAATGTAATAATGACATGTTTTACCATCAAAACTGTTCTTGATCGAATAACAAAGGAATTTTACACTTGTAAGAAATAGGGTAATGTATGTATGCCATCTAGAATTTCTGGACAATGGTTACGTTGAAAATTCTTGAAATTACATGTCAAAGACATCTGTGTCAATTTACATAGAGCTTAATTAAATAGTTTTTGTCGAGCCTGCAACTTTTGTTGCAGAAAGCTCGACATAGGGATGGCTACGGCGGCGGCGTTAGCTCACTTCTTAAAAGCTTTATATTTTAGAAGGTGGAAGACCTGTATGCTTCATACTTTGTATATAGATGCTTCATGTTACGAAGTTTCCGTCAGTCACATGTCCAATGTCCTTGACCTCATATTTTCATGGTTCAGTGACCACTTGGAAAAAAAGTTCAAATTTTTTGTAATGTTGAATTCTCTCTTATTATAAGTAATAGGATAATTATATTTGATATGTGCGTACCTTGCAAGGTCCTCATGTCTGTCAGACAGTTTTCACTTGACCTCGACCTCATTTCATGGATCAGTGAACAAGGTTAAGTTTTGGTGGTCAAGTCCATATCTCAGATACTATAAGCAATAGGGTTAGTATATTCGGTGTATGGAAGGAATGTAAGCTGTACATGTCCAACTGGCAGGTGTCATCTGACCTTGACCTCATTTTCATGGTTCAGTGGTTATAGTTAAATTTTTGTGTTTTGGTCTTTTTTTCTCATACTATATGCAATAGGTCTACTATATTTGTTGTATGGAATGATTGTAAGGTGTACATGTCTAGCGGGCAGATGTCATGTGACCTTGACCTCATTTTCATGGTTCAGTGGTCAAAGTTAAGTTTTTGAGTTTTGGTCTTTTTATCTACTACTATATGTCATAGGTCAACTATATTTGTTGTATGGAAATATTTTATGATCTTTATGTCAGATGCGCAGGTTTTATTTGACCGTGACCTCATTTTCACGGTTCATTGCACAGTGTTAAGTGTTTGTGTTTTGGTTAATTTTTCTTAAACTATAAGTAATGGGTCAACTATATATGTTGTATAGAAGCATTGTTAGCTGTACATGTCTGCCTGGCATGGTTCATCTAACCTTGACCTCATTTTCAAGGTTCATTGGTCTTTGTTTAGTTATCTTGGTTAATGTTAAGTTTATGTGACAGTTGTAATAAAGCATAGCTTTATACTTAGGACTATCAACATAATATCAATGATTAGTATAGAAGGCGAGACATTCCAGCGTGTGCACTCTTGTGTAATATTTTAAACAATGATTAAATGTTTTGCAGAGTTTGGACATTTCTATTGTGTATGAAGTGTACGATGATTTAGATTCACCAGATTTTGAGTGTCCAAAATCGTCTACCCCAAGTCTTAGTGTAGTTAGTCAGCAGCAAAGTGGTAGTATGGGGTCATACTCAAGTAATACCTCAGACAGTCATAGCTGTAAAGTAAGTTATTCTAGTCTTATTCAGTTTTATTGTTTATTGTTTTGTTTGCTTAAAATGAAACAGAAAAAAATATTAGTAAAAAAAAAAAATATTAGTAAAAAAAAACCATCAAAATTTCCAGGATTATAATTTTGTACTCCACATTTTAATTCTGAAAGACTCAACAGTGATGCTAAATGAAATCAAATTTAAAAATGGAAAAACATTGAGAAAGTTGTGTTATGAAATAATTGTTGGTTTAAACCAATAAGATCATGGAATTTAACAACACTGAATATTCTTTTAGTAAAAAATTGATCAATTAAGATAAAAAAAAAAAAACACTTATGTATGAAATTTCTTGGATATTATATTAGAACTATTGAAAAGGAAATGCTGGTAACAATCTCTTGCTAGATCAATGATGTGCTTGTATGACTACATAGATAATTATGTTAACATCTGTACAAAACGTTTAGCAGTAAAGTTTAAAAATACCAATAAGTAAATAATAACATGTTTAAGATGTACATGTAAGTTATTTGTGAACATAACCTTAAACTGACCAACTGGGCCAACAAAGTACTAGCCATCTTGGTATAAAAAATCATATTGAGATTTACAAATATGAAAACAATGTGCTTTAGGACTTATAACCTAAAAGTTTTATTTAAAATGAAAGGGGCGGATGCATATCTATTATAACATTGCATTAATATTATTGATAGATGTCACTAATGTTTTATATGATTTCACTTAGGGGTCATCCATAATTGTCAACCATTTTCCAAAGTGTACAAAACGTACACTTGGGGGGAGGGGGTTAAAAAATCAACATTTTGACCGTACGCTTTTTTTTTAATTTCCAGAATTTATTTCGTTTCCGTAGGGAAGGTCGATGTATAAAATCGAGAATTGGCTTGGGTGTGTTTCTCTTCTTATTTCTTCTTTATTATTTTCACTTGATGATATTTATTTCGATATATCATAAATCTCCTCAATCCCGATTGAACTTTTAAAAGATCAAACATATGAAAACTAAATCTTTCAAAAATGTAAACTTGTGAAAAATTTTAAACAAAAAGTTTGCAAGCATTTCTCAGTAACCCCGATTGTCAATTTCACCTGCTTTATTATAAATCTTTATCGTTTCACTCTGTTTAATAAACAAAACTGATGGAAACACTAAATTCTTTGAATGTTTTGATTTTGACAAGACGTCATTTTGTGAAAAGATTTTAAACTGGTTCTTCAATTAATTTCCTTGTATTGTATTCCAAAACAGTAAACCAATAAAACGGAAGTAAACTTATTTTTCTTAGTATAAGCCTCCTTTAATTAGGAGCACCTCCATATGAAGTTTAACCTTAACCTTAAAAATTATCCAATATATGTACACGTTACAGTATATATACATAAACGATAATAGTGCCATGAATGGCATATTTACAGGGACCTTTTAAATAGAAATACAGGCGGGAAATTTAAAAACTTAAAATGTTTTAAAACATAACACTTTTATTGATTGCTGTCTTGAGCTCTGATTCCATCAACAACTGTCAGTCCATACTTTACCAATGCAATATAACCATGCATTTCCCTTTCTTTGATTCTAAGCATAGTTTATGTGCCCTTTTGTTAATCTTTTGCATGCTCTAGGTGCCCTTTTTCATTGGAGTTACCACTGTGTGATAGGGGAAACACTAATCTTTGAACTCTTTATTCTAACAAAACACAGGCATCACAGATAGACAGTCAGATATGTTTTAGTTTATTTTCAATGCAAATTTCTATATTAAACTAAAATATAATAAACAGGATCTTCTTTTTATTAAGAATGATTGATTCCTCTCTTGAAATCTGAAAATGATTGATGTACACTTTTTGAGGGAGGGTGGGGGGTCTGAAAAAGTGTACGTTTTGTACACTTTGGAAAATGGTTGACAATTATGGATGACCCCTTATACAGTTGGAGATAAATCATAAAAAGTATGTCTTCAAGTCCAAAGAAAATACATTACGTACCCATGGAATATTTATGTTAAATAAAATGCATTCTCAATTTTATTATTTTAACAGCTGGAAACAGGGACAGCATTGATTGTAAAGTCTGGTAGTCGGAAGTTTAGTGCTGGTTACTACTCAGATTTAGTGTGTTTATTACAATATCTGGATAATGAACATCCTGGAAATATTACATATATATCAGTCAACTCAGTGTATGGATTGTAAGTATATTAGATATATGAGCAAAACCCATAATGTATAGTCAACTGTAAAAGGCTGTGGGATGACAAAATGTGAAACAAATTAATAAAGAAAATTAAGGTGGTACCTAAAAATTTTACTAAAATTAATTTGGCTCGTTTAAATTTAATTTAATTTTGACAAAGTATTTACTTTGACCCTTTAACAAAAATTTAAAAATTAAAAAAATTTTGAACCAACCGTTCTGTCAGAAAAAATACACTGGTTATATAGCAGTTTGACAAACACCAATTTTGATCATTAAGAAGCTTAATATTCCCTATAAAACACAACGTAATTAAAACGTTTAGCTGACTTTACAGAGTTATCTCCCTGTAGTGTTAGGTACCACCTTAACAACCTGATTCAAACTACTGTGGATTCATTTATTTTCATGGGTACCAATTTTCATGGATTGAGGAAAACTTGCATTTTCTTGGATATTCGATATTTTGGTTTTGCCAAGGTCTGCATACATTTTTATTGAACAATTTGCAATTTGTTGTACATTGGAATTTGTGGTTCCTGGGTAGCCACGAAATCCATGAAAATTGGTATCCAACGAATAATAATGAATCTACAGTAAATACATGTACAATAAGATTTTACATTTATTACCCTAACTCTTCAAATCTCTTCTCAGAACAAAAACAAAAAAGAAAAGACAAAATACTCACAAAGTATCAACTAAAGAGTACTGAAAGCTAGATTAAAGCCGAATTTCAACTATGGATATAAAAAAACCATGTTTCATCCCAGACTAAAATGTATGCAATATACTTTAAATTGAATATGTTCACAAGACAATAAAGGGAATGAAATAAACAAAACACATAGGTCACTGCAACAATGAGCATTTCACAAAATTTACAAAAAAGAAATAAAAAGTTAAACAAACTCAAAAGTTAAATAACAAAAATACTGAACTCCAAGGAATTCAAAACAAAAACTTACTGTCCCAAATCAAATGGCAAAATCAAAAGCTCAAAGACATCAAATGAAGGAGGATAACAACTGTCATATTCTATGTAGAAAATGGTAGATTAAACCTGGTTTTATAGATTGCTAAACCTCTCACTTGTTTCACAGTTGCCATATATATAGAGAATATCATATGGCTTTTTCAATATCGCATCCGTATCAACCCGAGACACCAATATAATCCCAAGAGCTCTGAGGGATTATATTGGTTGAGGGTTGATGTGGTGTGTGATATTGAAAAAGCCATATCATATACACTTTATTATATACATATACCTCAAGTAGATGTTTTTTTATGTAACATGACGTCATACAGATAAGGAGGTTTGAAATGACGCCATACAGATTATAGGTTTGATATTACGTCATACAGATTAGGGATTTGATAAAGCCTTTGCAACAGTGACTGCAATCGATGACGTGACGTCATACAGATTAAAGGTGTGATAAAGCTTTTGCAACCGTGCTGATATCGATATCATCACGGGTGGCTGATACAGCACGCTTACCATTGATTGTATTACACATACAATTTATCTGTATTTATATCTAAGTATATAATAAATATTTATATATATTTGTTTCTTTGTTTATTTTTCAGATTAGCGTTTGGTAATGAGTCAGGTCTAGCAATTATTGATTATCTGCAAAAAACGTGTCTTTTAAATTTAGGAACTCCTGATTTATATGGTAAATATAGAATATTGTGTTTCTTTGTAAGAAGGGCTGTATAGAAATAGAGTGACAATTGTGCTATGACATCGTTTTAACATGTGGAAATTTCAAGTTGTACTTAGGTATGAGAAGAATATAGTGTATTTCCAGTGCTTTTCAGGTGAAAGTTTTCTGCCTCCTTTGGTATTGGTAAGGTATCTGTCTCTGGTGATTTTTATTAATGACAAATCTTGTCATTACTCTTCTTTCATATCTGCCACTTGTATCCTTTGTATTTTGACTTCTATAATTTTCACAAGAACATAAAAATATATACGAAAGGGAATAAGTTCTTAAAACTTTCTTTTTCTTTAACTGTATGTTTCTTACTACATCTTTTGCCTAATAAACATATATGCACGTTTTCTGCATGTGTTTTGTAGGTTCTATGGATCCCTATCAGAGGGCTCCAAGGTCGCCCAGGGGTAAAAAGTTCAACCAAGCCGAGTTTTCAGGGAATGAGGAAGGCTGTCGTTCTCCCACAACTGATCAAGTAAGTGATTAAAACATATGAAAATTGATGAAAAAAAAGAATTTTGCTGCATTATTTAGAATATATACATCTGTTAAATTGATTTTTATCATTCTTGTTAATATCTAAGGGGAGATAATATTTCAATTTTATTTGAAAATTGTCAATTGTCTCCCTTTGTTAGAAAAAATTATTGGTAATTTACAAAGAAGTTATAATGTAGAAACAAAAATAAAAAGATTATCTTTTATTAATTAATTCTTTTTGTTTATGATTGAATCTATCAACATCTGGCCCTCAGTCAGATCTACTTTTGCATTTTGTTAAAACCATTGAATTACTTAATAACTAATTTAGAAATGCTTGAAGTATGTAGAACTTTTAAATTATACACCACTGGAAAAGTTTTGTAACACTTCTTTTTGTTTGTGTAAGGTATTATGTAATTCATTTTTAGGACCCCCACCCCTTTTCCACAAAATACATTTAATATAATTTCATCTTTGGGTAGTTGATATAAGGAGGCTTGATGTAGAATTTTAAGTGAAACTAAGAAATCAGGGTGGATTAGGTATGACCAGTGATATAATAACTCAGTGGGCCACCAACCTTTTCTAGTCTTTTTTGCTTAGAGAGTATATTTTTAAGCCATTTTGTGGGCAGAATGCCAAATCTTTCCAATGTTTAATTTCTCTGGACCAACTCAGCATAAAATTTATTTGTAATATGTTGAAAAACTTTTGTTTTGGTGTATTATTTAAGTAGTTAATAAGATATATAAGTACAAATTGAATTACTATAGTACTTTAATAACAAACATTGTTTTTCTTACAAGTTAGTCTCTGTAATCACCAAATGGCTCAGTGTTTTCCCTGCATATAATGTTAACAGGTTAATTTGAAGGAAAACATTAATTCAAAGCATAATATTTATGAATTTTTTTTGTAATTGGCAGAAAGTTGATAGCTAAAATTGTAAAGAATTTAACCATGCTTTTATAAGGTGCTAAGGAAAACTCTGCTGTCGTTATATATTTTTGAAACTCCAAAACCGAGTACTGAGCATTCATAATTATTCGTTGGATACCAATTTTTGTTGATTTAGACAGGATAGGTCAACCACAAATTTAAACCTTCAAAAAAGAACAAATTTCAGCAGACTTTTGTAAATCCAAATATCAAATAGTTCATTCTGAACCCTCAAAAACTGGTACCCACAAAAATAAATGAATCAATAGTATACTGTGGATTCATTTATTATTGGGGTACCAGTTTTCATTGATTGAGAAAAATTTACATTATCTTGAATATTTGATTTCATGCTTTTCAAAAAGTCTGCATTTAATCATATAGCAAATTAATAATTCATTTAAAACATTTAAATTCGTGGTTCACCTGTACCCACGAAATCCATGAAAAATTGGAATCCAACGAATAATATTGAATCCACAGTATATGATGGCAGTTAATCACAAATATGTATTATGTCAGTTTGGTGCTTACAGATACGGACCCTTTATTTAAGGTGGTACCTAACACTACAGGGAGATAACTCTGTAAAGTCAGCTAAACGTTGTGTTGTAAAAGGAATATTACGCTTCTCAATGATCAAAATTGGTGTTTGACAAATTGCTATATAACCAGTGTAATTTTTCTGACAAAACGGTTGGTTCAAAATTTTTTATATTTTTGTTAAAGTGTCAAAGTAAATACGTTGACAAAATTTTATGAAAATTAAAAGAGCCAAATTAATTTTATTGAAAGTGTTGGGTACCACCTTAAGGTAATTTTATCAGGGTTCTGTAACCTGACCCTTTATTTAATGTAAATTTATCAGGGTTCTGTCACCTGACCCTTTATTTAAAGTAATTTTATCAGGGTTCTGTAACTTGAGAGGTAAGGAGCATAGGAAACAATTCATCACTAGAGTCACACAGGACAATAAAAAAACATGTTGTACTAGAGTTATAATAAACACCTAGCAACAAAGTCTGTTTTATGTGTAAGAAATTGTTTGTTTTATTATATTCATTTACAAAAATGAAAGCTGAAACCGTTTTCGGGGGGAGAAAAAGGGGAAAATGTAATGTCTTGATTAAATGTTTTTTCGACACAAATCAAAGGAGACTTAGTTCTTAAAACCAAATATACACATGAAAAATATGACACATGTATTTGTAAAATAGAACTTATTGAAAATTTATGACACAGAAAAATACAGTAGATAGTATTTTAACTATATCTTTTAGGTAATCAAATATTATTCATTTCAATTAAAAAAAAAAAAATGCTTGAAGATAACATTAATTGCTTATATATTATGACATGATATTCATCAGCAAAAGATTTCACCATGGCTCAAATCAATGAAAAAGAAAGGCTAAATTTACATTCTATTTGCATTATGAAATATTTTAAAATTTGGGGAAATTATGAACAATGGTAAATGTTACATGTTATAAGAAGCCATAACTGAGAAAAGAAATTGAATTCCGCTTTTAAATCATGAATATTATTTGCAGTTTTGTTTGCTATAGGAATTGATTTTGTTTAAATGTTTAATTTGTTACTATACAGAAAAAAACATAACATTAGTATATAAGCTATACACCTGAATTAATTATGAGGAAAGAAATTTGAAAGCCAAATGTTATCCGAAAATAGAAAGCATTTTGATTGTAATACATTTGAAACTGCAGAACATTTAAATTAAAAAAAATATATAATTCATGTTTAAAAAATGCTAATTTCAAAATTAAAAATTCTTTATTTTTTTTAATGACAATAATACTGAATTATCTTTGATAGTACTTTGAAAGACATATTGACTAGAGGATAATTTAAAATTTTGATTGCAAGTTTTTAATTTTCTAAGCATTGTCTCTGTCATTTTATTAATGATGATATTGGTGTATATATTTGCTATCTAATGTTATGGATTTTACTGTACATTTACAAATGTAGAAATTAGCAGTAGACAAACTTATGTTGTTATATTTTATTTTAGAAAAAAGTAGTAGTTTTAGTTGCTGTACGCTTGCAAATTTGTTTTTCAACCTGATTTTTGTTTAATGTTTTTGGAGAATTAATGTTATGGCTATTTATATAATTAAACACTAATAATTAAAAACAATATTGTAGAAAAAAGTACATAAAGAGATGAAAAAGTAATGACCTTTATCTGCCATCAATACTAATTTAAAAAAATTCATTGATGGCAAATAATTAAAAACAAATCTTTGTGTAACTTTTTGTAGAAAAATAGCACAAAGACAGATGAAAAAGTAATAACCTTTATCTGCTGCATCAATACAATTTTTGTTAATTTAATTTGAAGAACATGACAGGAGAAGAATTTGTTTTTAAAGACCGTAAAAACTTATAAACTCAATGAACATCATCTCCTTTTGGCTGTGAAAAAGTTTTAACTTTAAATCTGTATCTCAAATTATTCCTAAGGATATATATATATATTTATTTTTAAATCTGGATTGATATTTCATTAAAAAAAAAAAAAATCAAATATTGTCACTCACCTTTATAAATGCAAATGTTGATGTAAAAAAAAATAATATCCCTTTAAGAAATTTAATCAGAAACCAACTTAAATTATCTCTTCAAAAAAGTATCTAAAGCCATGTGACATACTCCAGACTTATTAAGCATGTTCAGAAAGCACTCTAGCAGATAATGCATACACTCCTCCAAACACTATATGTGTATGCATTGTTGTCCTCTTTCCCTCCAGGTAGTATCCTTATTTTACCTTTGTTATTTTGTTAAGTTTTTCGTGTTTTATTTACTTTTATGTTTTAGTTTTGTTTGTTTTGTTTAAATCTACAGTCACCATCCCCTGAAACCAACCCTGCCAGATTAAAGAAAAAATCCTCTTGGCCTAGCGATTACCCTTTGTTGGCTATAAAAGAAAGTCAACAGACAGACTCCGATAAAAGTGATCACGAAGTTAATTCTAGTGTTGATGATGAAATTGTTGAAACTGCAGTTTTAGCAGAAACTTTGGATAATGATACTAATACTTTAAATGATAAAAAGGAAAGTGACGACGGTGGTGGTGGAATCGGTATGGAAGCCTCCATGAGGAAAAATATTCGACGGATGTCCGTTCAACCACTCACGCTTCCAAGTTTGAAAGTCCAGCTGGCAGAGACATCCTACTCAGATGAAGAAAGAACACCTACAAATAATAACAATAACCATAATTTGACATTAGAAAAAATGCCATATATGGGCAAAAAGAAAAAAGTAGGAAAAACAAAATCAGAACCGAGTGGTTTGATTGCGAAATACTCAAACGGTAAAGGGGATGATAGACCAAGGTCATCATCAGAACCTGATATTGATGTTGAACCTCCGGAAAAACAGAAAACCAGGAAAATCTCATTACATAAACTTGGTTTTCATCGTAAAAAATCTCATTCTTCTAAAAAACTTAAAGAAGACGCTGGAATTTCAAGTGATAGTGACAATTTAAACAATAGTAAATCATCGCACACAGATGACCTTGACTTCCATAAAGACAAGCACCATAAAGAGATTACGGACGATGATACAGATGACGAGAAGCCAGATACAGGATTTTTTAAAAGTATGAGGCGAATGAGTGTCCAAATTCAAAATAAGCTTTTCAAAGAGGAGGACAAGAAACCAAAACTTGAAGTTCTAGACTTGTCAAATGATAAAGAAGGGCATACGACAATTAGAAAAATGAGCATTACAGAATTATTACAACCGGGTATGTTTCAGGACAAGTTTTTAGTTCTTTTGCTGAGGTATCTTTGGTATATATTTAAGTATTAGTCAAATATGTCTGTGTCTTTTTCTAATTGCAGGGTAAGAAGGGTCTTCCTGAGCATGACAAAAACTCTGGCCAACGGCTAAGTCCTCCAGTATTACTTCGGTGTTACAAATTGATGAATCACAATTCTGTTTATTTCATTACTACACATTTTATTTATGATATTGGATCGAGTCAAGTAATTAGTATGATGATACACAAATTTTTATTTAAAAATGAAACGCATCATTGCTTACCGTATTCGGCTGTGTATAGTGCACACCTCTTTTCATTCCCCTCAAATCATGAAAAAATTTGAAAAAAAACTACAATGCTCAAATTGAGACTATAAATTTCAATGCAAGACTGTGATTGGTCCATTTGTGGCAGCATGTTAAGTTTGACCTCTGTTGTTGCATGTATCCCTCGCTTTGCATTCTGGGATTATAGCATGTATATTCATCTTCATCATTTTCATCTTTTGTAACCATGGTAACTATACTTTTATGTTTTCAGCCTGTGTTGTCATGGTTTGCCTAAATTTTGCTTTGTTATAAAAACATGGGATTTTTTTGTTGCTGTTTTTAATAGAATTATAGTGTTTTTCTGGCGCTTTTTTTTATTTTCGAGTTGACAAAAGCAGGATTGGTTAAAAGTATAAGACTGTTCTTTTCAAGGTTTAGCAAAAACAAAAAGGGGAGGGGGAAATATTAACAGTTGCCAAATTCAGTAAAAAGTTTTATAGCAAAGCTGTTTACTGTAATCTAACTGCATGGCATGAATATGAAAATATTCTGCAAATTCATTTGTAATTTCTTAACTAAAACATTATTAAAAAAGGGCAAAATAATGTCAGAACCATTTTTGTTTTGGCCATGAAACTAGTGGCACATGTAGATAAACTGAGTTTTGAATTTAAAACTACATGTAACTCAGATGGAAACGTCATTGGTAAGTAATCTATAAAAGTTTGAGCAAAAACTGAACTTGGATGGCACACAACTCACACACTTGGATATAATATAAAATATAGGTTCTCCTATGTTAGGAGGGAAGATAATCAGTAGATGTCCATGATTGTTGTATGAACCCTTAATTTATAGATAAATGGTGTATGTGTGAGTCCAATGTGTCTAAAGCAAAAAAGGCAACAGCAACCTCCTGAATTAAAACGAAGCAAGTCGCAAGGTATTCGAAAACTACAGAAAGCTCAAAGTGTGGCGTCCGTAGAGGAAATGACTGGTGGAGGTGCACACCATTGCTATTATAATCTATGTCTTTTTATGTTGTGAAAAAAGTTTGGTCAACATTGTCCTTGTACAGAAATTATCTGCCGAATTGTATTTCTTATGATTCTTGTGAAATTTTTTACAATCTGGGTTTTGGCAAAATTGTCATAAAATATCATAATGACCATAAAAGATACAGTTCAGCTGAGTGAGCTATGCAGAAATTAACTTGATAACATAAATTGGGGTTTCTGACAATTCAAAGAAAGGAATGCAATAGATTTTCAACTGACTCGATGTTGTCTGACCTGTAGAAAAAATGTCTTTTATGTACTTCACAAGAAAATGTAATTGTCATCAATTTAATCATGTCTTTTCCACTGTTCATCAAAAAATTACTTAATTTATCCTAATCTTGAGTTCCATTTTTTGTTTTGAGGGTGGGAGGATCTATTCACTCACTGACATATTGGAAATTCTACCAAAAATTGTATAAACAATGTAAATCATGATCATTGTCACAGTGTTACTGAAAATCTAATAAAATTTTCATATAAACAGGACATTTTTATGGCCCCGCAACAAAGTTGTCAGTGCTATATAGTTTTACCCTTGTCCGTAATTCCGAAATTCCGTCATTCCACAACAAACCATTATACGGAGTTTTTTTCTAAATGCCTTCAGATATTGGGCTGATTTTTGGTATGTGAGTTAACCATGATGTGTTACAGATCAAGTTTAAGTTTCGTTCCGCTCCGCTAATTTTTGTTGAAATTACGGGCTTTGGACTTTGATAAATTGTTGAAAATCACAGTTATACAGACCTTTTTTTCTAAATGCCTTCAGATATTGAGCTGATTTTTGGTATGTGAGTTAACAATGATGAGTTACAGATCAAGGTAAAGTTTTGTTCTGCTCCACTAATTTTTGCCAAAATTATGGGCTTTGGACTTTGATAAATTGTTGAAAATCACAGTTATACAGACTTTTTTTCTATACGCCTCCAGATTTTGAGCTGACTTTAGATATGTGAGATTACCGTCATGTTTGCGTCCACATGTGTTATTCAAATTGCAGATTTTTCAACTTTTTGAGACAGGGCCATTTGTGTCGCTTTGACACATCTAGTTTTTTCTTTAAATTCCCAATTCTACTGACCTAAAATACTTAATTTAATTTTTAAATGGGGTAGGGGGTGGGGTGAGGTGTAATGCTCTTTCAATAATTCATCTATTTTGTCACATCATTTCTTAATAATTTTATTTTAAATACCAGCTATACTTCCCATTCATCAAGGATTCTGAGCAACAGTATGGCACACAGCAGTTTTTATTTTTCTTAATCTGATTTCTGTGGATAGAGATGTTCACTTATTTTTAGTATGTACAATTACAAGTTGATCAAACTGGTACAGTAGTGTAATGGCATGTAAAATGATTTGTGACCGAAAAAAGTACCTATTTCAGTGCAAGATAATTTTATTTTCTGAAGGGTCTTTATTTGAGGTTTAAATTCCATTGCTGGTCATGTCGCTGGTCCAGAAAACCTTTAGGCTTGTTAAAATCAAATATCCCATTACTTTAAATTGATAGAAATTGTTGGTGACAATCTTGTTTGATCATTTAATTGTAAGTGATAATATTTTTAAGATGTGTTGTTTTTGCTTGCTTGACAGCTCCCATTGTCAAGGAGAGGGTTTTAAGGTTGACCCTCATCCATCAGTTTGTACCCATACATATGTCCCAAATTGGTTTCAGTTTACTAGTTTTAATTTGCCTCAACCAAACCTCATGAAACTAATACACAATGCTATAGCCATGAAAACTCAGATCAAGTTTTGGTTGTGTCAATTTTACTGTTTTGGAGTTATGTCCCTTTATAAGGTTGAATGCGATTTGAGTCTTCATCTGTGTCAAGGTTACAAGGAAGTAATTATTTACATAGGCGACAATGGTAGCCTTATTTGGTCCTGCCTTTTCACTATCAAAGATCCATTGAAAAAAATTTCGAATTCTGAATTATCAACACCTTTGGGTGTAATTGCAATTGTCAAACACATGGTGCCGCAGCTTTTTTGATAGAGACATGGCATTTTTTAAGGGTACTCAATGGTTCCGGAACTTTCGAAGTAGTATGAATGAAGAACACCCCTTGCTTAATTTGGCACAGAAAATGTTGCTTGTCTTGGAGAGTTTTCTCTAAATTTCTCGCTATTTCTACACCAATGGCCAACATCCATTTCTCATTATTTCAATTTTAATTTCTAATTACCAAGGCAGCAGAAAATAAATTTACTTCTACCTATTATCTTGGATGTAAAATCTAGGTGGCGCCAGTCATCTTTATTTACTTCCTTTTAACCTCAAATGGACACATTTTCAATTTATTGTCCCTACCCGTAACTCATGTGGGGAAAATGGAACTACAGGGGATCTTAGCCTCTGTTGTATGTCTGTCCGGTCTTGTTGACACTCTCACAGGTACTTTTCTTGCCAGATTTTTATAAAACTTATATTATATGTCAACATCAGCAATATCTTGAACAAGTTCTAAAATGATGGTCGATCGACTTTTTTTTAAAGAGTTGTGCCCCTTGAAAAACTAAAATATGTGCAAAGCAGGGGACATTGTTCTTTTATTAAAATTTGAAATGATATATGTATTCAAAATGTAATCAAGAATTAGAACAGGGAACATGTCATTACCTACTGGTACCTACTTATGTGATGTATTTCCCCTCCATGCTTGCTGTTGTGGTGTTTTTATACAACCAGATTTATATACATGTGTATATATATGTTTATTTTAATTTCATTTACGTTGGGTTTAATGTGGGTGATTTTTGGTTTTTTATTTTCAATCTTTAACTGGTTTTCTGTAGAAGATGTTTTTGGAATTTACCATTGATTTTCACAAATTATTTACAAATGTTAAATTATGAGAGGCATATCCACTGTTTATTATAGATATTCCTTGGTTTTATATTAACACCAATAACAAAAATATTGACATAACAGAAAAATTGTGAATGTCAGATGCTATTTTTTGCATCATGATTATAAATGACATTAAGAATTATCCCGATTATTAGCATTGACAATTTTCATGACAATTGACATTAAGAAATGAAAAAATTTTGGATAATTATTAAAAAGTAAATTTAATATAGATATTCCTAGATATATATGTTAACACCAAAAAAAAATTATTGACAAAACTGAAAAAGTGTGAAGGTCAAAAATACTTCTTTTTGCATCATAATTGACAATAAGAATTATCATAATAATTGGCATGACAATTGATATTTACAACTTTAATGACAATTGACCTTAAGAAACAAAAAATTTTGGATAATCATTGAAAAATTCAATTGAATATAGATATTCTTTCGATTTATATGTTAACACCAATTAAAAAATTGTTTACATAACTGAAAAAGTGTGAAGGTCACTTGCGACTTTTTGCATGATAATTATAAATGACATTAAGAATTATCACGATTATTAGCATTTAGAATTATCATAATAAAATTGGCATTAAGATTTTTTTTTATTTTTGACATTTATGATTTTTATGACAATTGACATTAAGAAATCGAAGATTTTGCATAATTATTTGTTCAATGACATTGCAAAACTTTGCACAGAGGGGCGCTTAAAAAAGGCAGAGGGGCGCAAAATTTCGGGGGGGGGGGGGGGGGGGGGGGGCGGCGCCCCTCCATTTCATGCTAGCTGGAACACTGTTAAAGTAAGCAAACATGAATAAATATGACTGGAAGGAAAATTTGAAGGTACAAAAATAAATAATTCTTGATAGAAAACTATATTTGCTGTAAGAAATTAATGTCACTAACTATAAATCTTTATTTTTAAGGTGGCATTAAGTTAAAGCATCAAATTGTTTTACATGAAACACCAGATAAATTAAAAGTGCATTTGCTTCACAGGTTATTGATATATATCTATAAATATAAACAAGTCTAAATTGAAAATAAAACAACATCTAGATATTATATCAATAACCTTCATTGACATCTAAACTACATTCCATATCTAACATTTCCAAAAACATTTGTTTATTCATAGTGACAATGAATTTTGAAAAGTTCATGTTCTTGATATGTATTCCAAAAAAATATTACCCTGGTAATTTTTCTTAAAACTGGTGGATATGCCCTTCATATCTTGAATTGTTTTCCACTAATAAGTAGACAGATTTGCTATTAATTCATAACTTCAAATTAAATCTTATTCTAAATATTGTGAAACAAATGATTTTCAGATAAGAACATTTTGTCATAATTTCAATATGGTGTCTATTGTTGTATAGTTGAACTAGAAATTTCTTTATATAATACATACACACAAAAGATAAGAATGTCACTTACTTAATGTTAAACTTTTTTTTTCTTTGTCAGTATAATGACAAAATATATCTAGAAATGTAAATTGAAAAATTTCAATCTTCATTTACTTAAGTTCTTGTTGTCTATTTGTTTCTCTGTTTTGACACAACATTGATTTTATCACGATAAAATAAAATGCTGATTTAATATCAATGATGCAGCAACCAACAACATAAACATCGAAAAGACATCTGGGAGTTAACATACAGTCTTCAGCAATACACTAGTATCTATACAATATATCAACCTCTAAATGAATTGTGTGTTAAAAGACGCAAACAAGATCTAACAACATCAAATTCCATAAAGTCAAAAATTCAAAAGAGCTACTCTTATATAGAAGTAAGGGCCCCAGTATAGGAAACCTGATGGCCATTAACAGTTGCTAAAGAAAGACAAAACAAATACAAGTAGTAATGTATCAATATACAGTTAAAATACTGACAAGGTTATCTTACTTAGAACACACATAGGAAAATGCTATGTTAAAACTAGTTTTAAGAGACGTCAACTCTCCCCTTTTAACCTTTTTCAATAAAATAACAGAAAGAAGATAAAATGTTTAATTTGATATATAAGAAAAAGAAGATAAAGAACATTATATGAAAAAGGAAATAAAAGTACACTTTGTTATAAAAAAAAATGTACATAAAAGTACATTTTGATATCAAAAATTAGATAGAAGTACATTTTGATATGAAAAATTAGATAGAAGTACATTTTGATATGAAAAAGTAGATAGAAGTACATTTTGATATGAAAAAGTAGATAGAAGTACATTTTGATATGAAAAAGTAGATAGAAGTACATTTTGATATGAAAAAGTAGATAGAAGTACATTTTGATATGAAAAAGAAGATAGAAGTACATTTTTAATAGTACAAGAAAAGTACTTAACTTTTATAATGATTTTTTAGATAGCAAAAAACATTAATACAAACTAACAACTTATGTTTTGGAAAAAAAAAAAACAATTATTATTTTGTCTTAATTTAAACAGCTTGTAACCATTCATATATGTTGTTATAAGCTAATGGTAGAATATATTGTACTTGAGAGTAATTTCTCTTTAGAAAATGTAAAACTAATTACTCTGTCTTTTAATGAAGTTGTAGGGAGTACAATGAAATAAAAATGTGTTTATAAGGAAGGACAATTCTCTTCACTTAAATTAAGAACTGACCATACCCAAAAGTTCCTAATTTAGACTTGCCAGTTTGAACATCCTTTCATTTGCTATGAAATGGCTGGATTCTTTTCAATGTTGGTCTCATTGGGGTCTAAGCGTAAAGCGGGATTGCTGATTTTTTGTAAGCGTGACACCTGAAAGTCAAATTATTGTGCAGTGAAAATGGGAAATGAAGTCTACCAGGACACAGTAAATGACACAAAATGAGAATTGCTTACAAACATAGTATAAGTGGGATACGTGAATCTTACAAAACAGTAAGCGGGATCTGTTATCAGAACCCCCCAATGAGACCCCCTTCAATCAGTAATAATAAACTGAAGTGCAATCAAACATTTATTTAAGTATTTCAGAAACTCAAGGTACATTTACATGTTTATAATACGTGACTGCCTAATAGAATTTTTTTTTTTTTAACTTGGAGTTCATTTAAACTTTTTTATAAATTTTGAAATCCGTTGTTTTTTTTTTTTGGTTTTAATTGCTCACTTTAAATGTCTTCTGTCTTTTATTTATTGATTAATCTAGTTTTCATGATAATTTAATTCAGATATTGACATTAAACTATAATTATAAAATTTTGCCATCAGATCTCAAAAACAGAGATGAACACAACTTTTTATTAATTTACTAAGGTTAATTTGATTATCAAAGTAAGATTATTTTTTTTGATTTTTTGTAAAAAAATATTTTACTAAGTTTAATTTGATTCATCATTTATCATATTGTATTTACATGTTTAAATTATCAGCTATGTAAAAAGTACTGACAATATTATAATTGTTGTTTTGATAGCCATTGTTTACCTCAAACCTGATTGTGGTGAGTCTGAAGCACATTTCTTCTAACCCTTTCAGCACTTAAAAAGTTATTGT
This sequence comes from Mytilus galloprovincialis, assembly GCF_965363235.1. NCBI lineage: Eukaryota > Metazoa > Mollusca > Bivalvia > Mytilida > Mytilidae > Mytilus > Mytilus galloprovincialis. Next base: position 40,078,172 of record NC_134847.1, read on the forward strand.
TGTTGTCACATTTTAGAGAGAAACAATTTTCACATATTCATACTTTTTTCCTTTGCAGTAAAAATTGTTGAAGTACTAATGTTATTTTACTTCCAGGAAAGCTGTCGCTCATATTTTCTTGCAATATGAAATTGTTAGCCAATGGAAATATGTTCACCCGTAAAAAATGTTGAGGACAAATCTTAAAAATTATATTGTTTTGATTAAATTTTACCATTTTCATCAGTCATGCCTCTTGTCCTAAACATGTATGAAATATTTGCCACTGGACGGGGTTAAGCAACAATCCATCAATCAATCATGCCTCTTGTCCTAAACATGCATGAAATATTTGCCACAAAGCAACAATCCATCAATCTATCATCAATCATGTCTGCATTGGAAACTAATATAGCAAGAGGCCTTTATAAAAAGTCACGCTTAATTTCTTTAACTTTTTAACACCCGAAACATAGAAAAGTGAGAACTAAAATTGTATGCTGATGTCAACATCAATAATTGTTAAAGTTTGTAATTAATATACTCAATGTATTTGATGTATATGCAATGATGAAGAGAACAGATGTATCAAAAGTGTGTTTCTGACTTTTTTGTGATGCATTACCAGCTTAATATTATCCAAACATAGTCTAATCTGTTTGTATTTTTTAATGGTAACATGAATAATAGAATTTAAAAAAAACAAAAAACAAACAAACTGCTAGATTTTTTTTAAAAAGAGATAAGGGTCCAGAAAACATGACAAAATTAAAATGCTCTTTTATGTCAATTAAACATATGGAAAACAACTGTTATATTCCTGACTTCGTACAGATGTTTCTGAAGAAAATGGAGTTAAACCAACTGAAAATTAGAAAGATATTTTGAAATCGATTTAGTCCAAGATGTTTTATTTTATAGTTCAAGCATCATCACTGCATGTGTTATTTTTGCAGGCAAATTGTTCATTTTAAGCACAGTTTAACAATTTTATTATTGTTTGACAAACACCAACTTTCTATATTATTACTTATGCTTGTAAGCTCATTAATTTTGATTGGAATATTTTGTTTTTGTTAAATTACAAATTGTGTTAAAAAATGTATAGAGATGCATTGATCAGAGAACTAGAGGATATCAGTGTTTAAGGTAAAGCGATTAAGGTTCCTGATGAACAATTTTATGAAGAGCATATTTGTCGATTTTAATTTTTTACCGTATGACTTGTGAAAATACATTGTCTTTAGCTATTTTCTTCTTCACAGTTATCTTGTTTATAATCTAGTTGGATTATAAGTTTTTGGTATTCAATGTGCTTTGTAAGGACCAGTGAACAAAAAAGGCATTCTGCCATTTATCTAAAAATTGTAATGTTTGCTTTGAAGGTTTAGAATAAAATAAACTTTTTAACGCTTATGGAAAACACACTTGGTGATTGATACTCATATTACCAGTTTGTAAATCCAAGGCACAAATTATCACAATAATTAAGATATAATGTTATATATGTTCAAAAGTGTTGCTTTCATCAAAATAGAAAGTTATTTTTTCTCCTTTCAAAAATGTTTATATATAGAAATGCGAAATTTGTAAAACATTTCAGTATAAAAAAGAAAATAATTTAAGTTTTTTTGAATTTCAGATAAAAATGATGGTGCATCTTTTTCTCGGTCCCGTAGTTCTAGTATGTCAAGTTTAGAGAATGTCTCAAAAGAAGCAATTCAGTCTCTTATCTTTGCTGACTCATATACCAGAAAAACAGGTGAGCTCAATAGAATATGCAGCATAAAAATTGCAATAGCAAAGTTTATAAAATATTTCGAGGTCCAAGTATTTTTACAGTAGTAATGTACCTTGAAATGGTAAATTCTATAGATAATTGCGCTTTGAAGCTGTGGTTTATATCAATAATGTCTTGGACAAATCTGAAAGCTGATGACTGAAATAGTAAATTGGTATTTAGGTCAAAAATATTTTTATCATGGCTTCTCAAAAAGGCCAACATTATGTAACCAAAATGCCTGTCTTGGTAATGTCACATTATGGTCCGAGACCACAATTGTCGTTCCTTGATTTTCGTTGTCAACAAATATAGTCCCTAGTGTTGACAGTGGGTTACTTGCCAATATTTTTCATACCCCTTCCAAATTTATTTCTCCATGTTTTATGCCTCAATTGGCAAGTAGGGGGGTGAAATTACACTGTAAAACAATTTGGGTCCAGAATTTTAAAGGAAAGTAGTGATTTGGTCCAGTTGAAAAAGGTTAAAAACTAGCACTTCGGAAGCTGTCAAAAGATTTCAAGACGACCTAAACATAAAATTGTCCATATTTTGAGTTATAGTCGATGAAGTTTTCTATAATTTTGATATAATTTGTCCCAAAAGTAGTACGACACACTGTAAAAATTTCATTGAGAAAGCGCAGGTGGGATTTTTTTAATTTTCATTTATGTTCTAAAAGAAATGCACTACGAAGTAATTGTGTTCATGGACCTTATGTTTGTATGATTGTAGTTAAAAAGATAAGAATAGTAATATATCATTGATACATAATTTTTTTTCTTTTAATTACAGATAATTTTACCTGTCCATGTCTGTGGGTAGGTACCAGCCTGGGTTCAGTGCTGGTTATTGTGCTAAATCTACCTCCCCCGGGAGACCAGCGACTTAGTCAACCTGTGATAGTCTCACCCAGTGGTAGGTAACATTATTAAAATTAACACACAAAACCTAAAATGATTTAGATAAGCCATGTGTCGGAAATGTGATCTATCCTAAAACACTCTAAAGTCAATTAAAAAATTAAACAAAGCATACATTTCAGAATTTACAATAGCTATGTAAAACAAATTTGATTATGACAAATTCTAAAATCGATATGTGCATTATTATTGCAAATCACTGGTTTTGGTAAAAATGTGAGATCTTGAATGGGATTTCAAAAATTTGCAAAGGAAAATTATTACTTAAATTATGAATGAAAGTTTTTACATGCCCATTTACGGGACTTATGGTATCTTGTTGTCTGTCTATCTGTCGTCAACATGTGGGATAAAAACTCAAAAATGCTTGAACCAATTCACATGAACCTTTGGTGTATTGTTTTATCTATTGATGTAAGCTCCTTTTCGTTTTTTATAAATTTCAAGTTTCTGAGTTTGTTTGTTTTTTTTCATTATAAAAGGGGGATTTTCCAGTTTTGGACAATAACTAAAAAACACTTTCACCAATTTGCAAGAAACTGGTGAATTGTTTAAATCAATTGACATGAGCTGTCTGCAATTAGTGTTAATTTTACATTTTACTTTTCCGAGTAATTTAAAAAAGGGGATTGTCCAGTTTTTAGACGATAACTCAAAAATGCTTCCAGCAGTTTTCATGAAACTTTGGTGAATTTTATATATCTATGAAGGTAAGCTCCCTTTAGATCTTTATAAATTTTAGATTTTACTTTTGGGATTTATGTGATTTAATTCATTATTAAATTTGTTTATATTTTAGGAACGATATTTAGGTTGAAAGGAGCAATATTAACCATGTCTTTCTTAGATTGTAATGGGGTGCTAATTCCTTCCATACATAAGGCATGGAGGGACAAAACAGAACAAAAGGAGACACCAACAAAAGAACCGAAAACGCCAAGTATGCTCTTATTTTGTTTAACCTAAATGTATAGCATAAGATATGAGACCCAAAGAAACTATCTGTTGATTGTACCTACACATACTAGTAACATACATATGAAACAATTGGAGATTTGAATTCAACCTTGCTTATTGAAAGTCCTTTTCCAATTTGCTTAGTTGGCTGTTGGGGAATAAACTTACAGTGGCAAATATTATTTTTAACTTCAGTAACAAAGTGAACTTTAAATCAGCATAGACGTTATTGTAGAATTCAATCTATTTTGAAGTTAACATTACTGAAACTAACAAGTTTAAGCGCGGTTTTAAATCCTTTTAAGCCAGTGAATGCAGATTCAGGTGCATTAGTATGTCAGTCTGCACTGTTAGCCACTAGTCCGATGCCCTAGACTAGTAAATATTGATTTGGACTAGTGAAAATTTTCAAAATTTTATATAGTCATATAGGCACAAGTTTTGATATTTAGTTTCCTGACTAGTAGATGAAAATTTTTTGGCGCAGACTGGTTTGTCTGTGAAAATCTTACTCCATATGAAATTTTTGCCTATCATGCAATGGAAGGGTACATAATACATCTGTTATGACATCACTGCATTATATTGTATACCATCATATACTGTAAACCAACTAATTTCTGCAGGCAATGTATTTTCGTGTCTTTCGCTAGTAGAAAAATAAAGTGAATATAAATTGTAGCGATTATGTAAAACTTTGATCTTTTCACATTTAACTGCATCAAAAAAGTATGAAAATCGTGGAATTAAATTGCTGCGAATTAGGATAGTTATGGCTAAACGCGAAATAAAGTATCCACAAATATAACTTGGTTTACAGTATTGGATTCTGTAAAAAGTAGGCTTACATACTTTGATTACAAAGAAATACAAAACTTTGATGTTAGATGTAGTTTAGCTTTAAAATAAATGTTGAAATATGATGTTCTTCACAGTCACTCTTTTACGGGATGAAAAAAAAGATTCATTCAGTTGGTAAAAACCTGGGGGGTTACTGATTATCTTTTTGGGTATAACTGTGCCAACAGCACTTTCCAAATCATACCCTGTTCTAACCAGAAAACATTGAAAAAGATACCCAGTTCTAAACAGAAATATTGAAAAACATACCCTGTTCTAGACACGCTCAGAAAATGTATATCCTGTTCTAGGCTGTATAAAATAGATGCTGTTCCAGACTGTATCTTAAACAGTTAAATAAGCTACTCTGTTCGAGACAAATACTTTGTTTAAAAAAGACCCTGTTCTCACCAGCAGGGCATGAAAAAACTACCCTGTTCTGACAAGCTGGACATGATAAAGGGACCCTGTTCTAGCAAGCAGGGCACGAAAAAGCAACCCTGTTTTGTGGCACACTCATATCACTAAAAATAGCTCCCCTAGGTAAAAACTTCATAAATATATATAAGTAAAGGTGAGACTATTCCAAATGTTGGACAGATATTCTGTTTAATTTGTGATTTCTTTATTTTTAGGACAATTGTCTATGGCCCAGAAACCAAGGATCTCACCTACGTCATCAACGGAAGTCTCAGATAAACAATATGCTGTTTTATGCTCAGAAAAACAAGCAAGAGTATGTAAATATTGTTAACTAAGAATTTATGAACATGACATGTTTTCCTTCATGAATAATAAGTTATTTGTTGAAAATTTTGTTACTTCATGTCAGAAATTTAATGCCCAAAAAGGGACTATTTTCCATTAGTTTAAAAAATTTCAGACAATCAAAAATATGTGATAAAAAATTCTTGATGCACTTATAAAATTTGAGCTCATGAACATGTGTGCTTTTTACACAATCTCTGACCAGAAAAAAAATGAGATTGACAAGCAAAAAATCATTAAACGCCAAGAAGAGTGAATAATTTTATGATACTTTTACATTACAATAAAATCAGAGCACAATATAGATTTTTCATCAGTAATAGATACAAATACCATCGACAATTCATTGAATGATTTGTCATAAGACAAACAATACTAAGCATATTCAGGCACATTTTCCTAGATTTTGATATTTATGCAGATTGATTTTTGGTGTTTTAATGCCACTTTTAAGCACCACATTTAGACTATTTCGTGGCGCTCAGTTTTTATTGGTGGGGAAAGCCGGAGTGCCCAGAGAAAACCACCAACCTTTGATAGGAAAACTGACAATCCTAGTCAATTAAAATCGGAGTCCAGAGCACCCGCGCCATGGGATTCGAACTCACAACCTCAGTGTTGACTGGCTAGTGATTACAGTAGTAACCACCAAGGCCCCTATTTACACAGATGATATTTATTGATCTGTTGTATGTTAAACCAAGCTTTAGATTTATATTTTGTATTCTATTTTGACAGGTTGTATCCTTGCCATCTCAGTCATGTCCATATAAAACAAGGATCACGGATTCATCGTTTGTTGTACGAGCTGATATTGTATCAATGAGAGGTATTTGTTATAGATAGACTGTCTTATTTTTTTACCAAATCTGTTAATCTCTTTAAGTTATGGATGCAATACTTAATATTGGATTTCAACATATTTTGGATGGTTGGTCACATGTAATAGATAGATCCCTATTGATTTTGAAGTCATTTGTGCCAAGCTGGGGTTCTGCTAACAGTCGCTATTTTCGCGATTGAATTCATTATTGGCAAAAGAAATAAAACAGTTTAATTTCAATTTTCATCCATCTTGTTTACTTTTTTCTGGTTTCTCAGACTTTACCTGATCAGACAAAATTCGGAATACACCTTGAACTTGTTAAGATTTTGACAAAATAACAGTAATCAGCTGATTGCATTTTATAGCGGTAGGCAACAATAGACTTATTAATAAAGGTGCTGACTGTATTATTTTACGAAATGAGGTGGTCAAATGACATCACTCAATTTACAAATATCTGCAAAATCAAAAAGGCAATAATTTCTCTATAAACTATATCTGTTAAGACAAAATTATTGCAATATTAACATGACTAACCAAATTTGAGATTAACCATTTCTATTTCAGGAACAAAGCTGTATACAAATACATGTATCAAATGTTAGAATGCGAGTTCTTACATTTGTGATACTCATTCAGTAGCATTATTCATATAATAAAATCATGCAATAATTCTGAATTTTCAGTAATCTGACATGAAAGTGTTTATATGGTTTATGAACAAGAAACATTAATTTTTATGCCCCACCTGTAACTTTGCCTGTTTGTTTGTTTGTTAGTTTGTCCATCTGCCCCACTTCAGGTTAAAGATTTTGGTTAAAGTTTTGGTCAATGTAGTTTTTGATGAGTTCCTATCAATTTGAAAATTAGTATAGTACATATGTTCCCTATGATATGATCATTCTAATTTAAATACCAAATTAGAGTTTTGACCCCAATTTCACGGTCAACTGAACATAGAGAATGATAGTGCGAGTGGAGTATCTGTGTACTATGGACACATTCTTGCTTGATAATAACATTTTACATTTATCTTTCAGATAGTGTATGTTTAGCGTGTTATATTGCCAATGGTCGGATTATGACATTTAGTTTACCCAGCCTTAAGCCTCTTCTAGACATAGATTTTCTAGCATTAACAGACCTGCGGATAGCCCGAACATTTAGTTTCAGTAGTAATGGACATGCTAGTTATCTATGTTCACCTACTGAGATTCAAAAAATATCATTTTCTGCTGACCTAAGGTAAAGTATAGATTATACTGAATGAAAAAGTAACAATACAAAAAATATCATGTTTCTGCTGACCTAAGGTAACGTATAGATCAAACTGAATGAATAACAGTTAGTTATGAGTTGGTTGACTGTTATGAAATATCTTTATGGCAGATGAGTCTTATTTATTCAAATTGTCATACAATGGATTAATTCATTTTAATGTGAATACCAATTTTAGTGGTTTAAGAAAAAATCGTATTTTTGGCTGTAAACAAGCTTATTGAAAAAAAAATTTTTTTTTATTAACATTAGATTTGTGGTTTACATACAAACTCATGAAGACACAGAGACATGATAATTTGATTCAGGCTCAATTAATGGTTTTCTTGGTATTTAGATAGACTATACAATTGTGTGATTTCCATTTAGAAAAAGGACATAATTGATAGGGTAAAAAAAAAAAATTTTCACAACTGACCATTTACAAAATACATCAAAGATTTGTCGCATGTGTATTTGACATAAAAAAAATGGTTATTATTATATTTTGGTCATGTTCATACCTTTCAATTTGTAATTTTTAGAGAAACTTGATATATTAGGTTGAACATTTTCCAAATTGAAGGTCCAACAAATAGTGGATAGTTTTATTTAAAGTGCATAGTATATCTTCTTAAAAAATCAAGACCAAGCTTAAGCTAGGATCTCCAGCCATACATGGATTTAAGTGCATGTTTATATATCTGACACAACCAAATAGATGTCACTTGTGGTTGCTTGATGCTGTGCTATAACAAAATTGCAGTAATACATTTAAGAAAACAAAGCTTGCCGTAATATATTTGGTTTACTAAAGTGATTACCGGTATGCCTGCATATTCTTAGTTATTTCTTTCCTCAACCTTACTTGTATAGGCAGTAAAAAAAGTCGAAGAAGTTTTAAAAAATTGTAACAAATAGAAATGATGGGCAAGGGAAATTTAATGTCAATATCATCTTGCAGGAAAGATTGTTCAAAATCCTAGTAATGATATATTTCATCACTGTATTTTATTTGATTATCTCTGAATTTGTTACTTATTTTGAGTAAAACATTTCAAATTTTCTTTCAGTGATAATTTAAACGAAATGTTGGGAGATTTGTTTGTAGCAACTTGTGAAACACCAGAAGCTCCTAAACAAGGCTTCTTCAAGAACCTGTTTGGTGGTGGAAACTCAATTCTAGACAGAGAAGACCTATGTATGTTTGTTTTAATTTAAAAAAATATAGAGGGGATTATTTGGGCTGAATAGCATGTGAAGACTAACTTGTGAAATACAGCATAGTATAAAAAATCAGAATAAAGATGGCCATTTTTTTTAATTTATTTTTCTCACATAAGTTCTAGCAGCTGGAGAAGTTATATCAAATATAAAACCATACATTTTAACATATGGGATATTAGGATTACTTAGTTCCTCTTATGATCACAGGTACTCATAGCTCTGTAATAAACAAGTATATTGTCAGTAAAGGAATTAAGTTATGTGAAATTTCTTTAATTTTTAGCCCACCTGGCCCAAAAGGGCTAAGTGAGCTTTTCTCATCACTTGGCGTCCGTCATCGTCGTCTGTTAACTTTTACAAAAATCTTCTCCTCTGAAACTGCTGGGCCATATTAAACCATACTTGACCACAATCATTATTAGAGTATCTAGTTTAAAAAATGTGTCTGATGACCCAGCCAACCAAACAAGATGGCCGACATTGCTAAAAATAGAACATAAGGGTAAAAAACAGTTTTTGGCTTATATATCTGAAACCTAAGCATTTAGAACAAATCTGGCATGGGGTAAAATTGTTTATCAGGTCAAGATCTATCTGCTCTGAAGGAGTTATTGCCCTTTATAGTCAATTTTTAACAATTTTTCGTAAATTTTTGTTATCTTTTACAAAAATCTTCTCCTCTGAAACTAATAAGACAAATTTAACCAAACTTGTCCACAATCTTCATTAGGGTATTTAGTTTTAAAAATGTGTCTGATGACCCTGCCCGCAAACCAAGATGGCTGCCATGGCTAAAAATTACTAATTATTTACTAACTAAAAAGTTTTGGGCTCATATCTCTGAAACCAAAGCAGTAAGTGCAAATCTGATAACATAAAATTGTTCGTTAGGTTAAGATATATCTGCCCTGAAATTTTCAGACCATTCAGGCAACCCGTGTTTGGGTTGCTGCCCCTGAATTTGTACTTTTAAGAAAATTTTGCAGCTTTTGGTTATTAGCCTGAATTTTATTATAGATAGAGATAAACTGTAAACAGCAATAATGTACAGCAAAATAAGATCTAAAAATAAGTCAACATGAACAAAATGGTCAATGGACCCCTAAAGGAGTTATTGCCCTTTATAGACAATTTTTAACAATTTTCATAATTTTTTTTAAATCATTATAGATAAAGATAATTGTAAGCCGCAAGAATGTGCAGTAAAGTAAGATCTACAAACACATCACCATCACCAAAACACAATTTTGTCAAAAAACCATATGTGTCCTTAGTTTAATATGAACATAGACCAAGGTGAGGGACACAGGCTCTTTAGAGCCTCTAGTTATAAACACAATCAAATTTATGATACATAATGAGGTTGATGAAAATGGAAAAATGAGCAGGCATTCTTTCAATTCGTGGATGAAAAGAATTAAAAATAAAGAATGAAATTGCAATCATAACAATCAATTGAAAATATTCAACTAGGTTTATTATTTATTATACATGTTCATCAATTTTCCCTCAAGTAGCAAATACTTTTGGTATCAAGTTAGCTTTCGTTATAATGCATTAACAATATTTGTTTTGGTTAAATCATAGTATTTGAATCAAGAAAGTTAAATAAATATTGAACTGAAAATCAAAATGGCTTGAAAAAATGACAATTTGTTGGAATAAACACTGTAAAAAATTAATTTGAGAAGGATATACTTAACAACTATAATAACAATATTATAAATAACAATATTTTAGTTGGTGAATCAAGTGGTAAAGGGTCAAGAGGATTGGCTACAAAGATACCAGGACGAACTAACATGCAGTATCTACAAGCTGGAACTGTTGGAGTCACTGGAGAGGTGGCAAAGACAAGACAGGTATACAGTCACAACTTTTATTTCTTGCCATACCTCAATCACTCGTTTGGGTTATGCTCTTAATTCCTCTGAATAATTTCAGAACTGGTGTTTTATGTTTATTGACGTTCCTGTTAATTTTTTTTTTTTTTGAAGAATTTTAGATTACTCTGAAAAACAAACCATACAATGTTTGCTTCTGAATATTGTATCAACAATGAATGAGTTAATTATGTAAAAAGACATCAATTTATTGTCCCCTGTGCAACACATTGTAGGGGACATGGAAGTACTGGACGTCCATCCAGAAAATTGCATTGTTAGCCCTCTCATGTGTACTATTCTGGCCAAATTTTTATGTAACTTAGTAGGTTTAGATCAGAAATGTCTTATACAAGTTTGAACATAAGTGCCAAGCATCACTTTTAAAAGAGTTATGCCCCTAGGAAATATTTTAAAATGATATGGAAAAATTTATTGTTAGCGCTCTTATGTGTACAGTCATAGGCGGATTCATGTGGGGGGCCTGGGGGGGCCCAGGCCCCTCCCCCCTTTTTGTGGGAAAAATTTGGTTGATTATATAGGGAATCACTTAAGCATGACTGGAGTGCCCCCCCCCTCCCCCCCCCCCCCCCCCCAACCTTTAGGTCAGTCAGTGCCCCCTATCGACCTATTCTTTTTAAAGAGTTATTGAAACATAATGTATTACACTTATTTGTATAATGATGTCTACATTACTTGAATATTTTCCAGTTATTCTTGGAGAGGGGAGAGAAACTTGGAGAACTTGGTGAACGGACAGAACAAATGTTACAAAATGCAGAAAGCTTCTCAAGTGCTTCACATGCAATAATGTTAAAATACAAAGACAAAAAGTGGTATCAGTTTTAATTCTCAGCACACCAATCGTTGACAGCCACGTCATCATGATTAAGATTCATAGCATACAATGGCAAAGTTTTGATTCTGCCATGGCAAAAGATCATCAGAGTTTGCAGAGGTAGCAAAACTGTAGGATAAGTGTTGCCATCCTAACACAGATATGTTACTGTAATGCTCCACCCATGACAAACAGTTGCTATGGTTATATTAGTTGTCATGACAACTAGAAATGAATAATGGTGTTATGGAACCTAGTTTGTGCAATAATTATAAATTTAAGATATTTATAAGGTCTAGAGTATTTTTTCTGTTTATTGAAATATTCTGATTTGTATGTGTAGAGTGTTTTTTTTTATATTAAGAAATATATATTCATTATTTTATTGGGAAAATGCAATTTTTTATTGACTGTTTTCAATTAATTTGTTTCTTTTAGTTATTTAGCTAGTCTATAAGTCTACACAATTAGTTCTACTCTTGATAATGGAAGCATTCCAGTACAAATTTTGAAAAAAATGAATGAGTAGGTTCTCATGGTTGAACATTTGACCTATAACTCCATGAAATACTAATAACAGATTATATAAATTCAAAAACAAATTCTTAAGGAGGTAGACCTAGGTTAAGGGAAATAACTCTTAAAATCATCAGTACGTTTGTGTCAACCATTTTCAAAAAATTATTCTAAGCTTCTAGGTTACATAGATTATTTTAAATCTGTTTCTGGTAAATGCTTAAAATACATTGATGAACTTGACTTTTACAAACGCTGAACTGAATTAAAGAGTTATCTTCCTGAACCAAGGTCTACCCCCTTAAACTTAGAAGGATATTACTTTTTAAAGCTTTAATGTTTTACAAACCAACAAAACATTTTTATTCAGTTTTTCAGATTCAAAAAAATCTAGTTTCTGTCAATGATACTATAGTATAACAAATCTAACATCATATACACAGCTGCTTTCTATTTCCCTCTAAAAGAATACTGTCATCACTGAAATTATTGCTTGCATTTATTAATGTGATAGTTGCTGATCAGACAAAACTGTTATATTAATTAATCAAGAAGTTGAATATTTAACATGTGAATTTTAATCAATGTGGCATTTTTCCCAATTACATTTTCACAACATAAAAGCATTTAAAATTTTCTGACTCTTATAAGTATTAGTGTGCAATAATATACAAGTCTGCATTAGTGCAATACTAATTATAGGAATATGTTATAATCAATTATACTTTATTTTCTTAAATTACCCAAAGATAATTAAGATGTTAGAACTTAGGTATATAATGTAAAGATTATTGATCTAGCATATGAGCTGTGCCAGATAGAAATTGACCTAATGCAAATAGATATCAATACATCTATTTACCAATTTTGGATTTATTAAATCTATAGGGAAAGTCTGTAACTGTTTGAAAATTGAGTTGTTAGATAAGTTCCCTACAAAAAAGACCAAAATTCATCTTTATTTAGTATTTGAATGTTCCAAAATTAATGAAAGACTTACATATGTACATGTATACATACACTTGCATAAGGTCAATATCTATCACACCCAGCTCATATTATGAAATATCAATTCTGACCATTTAAGACATCACCTGTTAGAGAACTTTAGAATGTTATAGGTCAAGCAGTATGAACAAAATATAAATAGTTTGTTTGTGGTATGTAGCTTGTGATCAGACACAATATTTCATCTTTGGATTTGAAGTATATATCTATATATAGTATGAGTATGTGCTTAAAAGTTTTCTTGCTCATTTCAATAAACACAATAAAATAATCAGAGATCGGCTGTGAATTGTTAATCCTATCAAATATTTATCGCTAGTTATGTACATAGTGAGGTCATTTTATTTGTAGTATAATTTAGTTATATAGACAGATTTATTCAAATAGTACAAAATGTAATGGCATAAGATAATCTTTCATCCTAAGTTAAACCAATTTCATTAGTTCTGATAATTAGAGCTATTTTCCTAATGCATGTAGTATTAATGTTGGTTGACTCGCATGCTTTGTTTGTATAAATGTTTGCTCAAGCATTGTAATTAGATTGACATCTGCCATCAATAAATAGGCGGGGATTCAGCTTGTATAATGTTATTGGATGCTTGAACAAACATTTTTACAAACAAAGCAAGCAAGCTTACCAAACCTTTAATCTACATGCATTAAGAAAATAGCTCTTATCTGTTTAAAATTCAGATTCTGTGTCCACACTTTTCATACAAGGATTTGACAACATTTCCTTCAGCTCATATTCGCATGGATCAGAAAAAGTTTTTATTTTGCTACAACTCATGTTATATTGCCACTGGTAATACAAATAAAATTTGGTATGGACAACATTCTTATTTATGTGTTCAGTTTGGTGCTGAATATTGACCATCTAGATATCAAGAAGGAATGCTTAATCTTTTGTTTATAAATACATGTCATGGTCCAAATGTTAAGTTAGATTTATAAATATTGGTGTATCTATCTAAAATTAGGTACAATATTTTTTTTGCAGGGTATAAAGAAATGCTAGTCTTTGAAAATATTGAAACAGAAGTATTTTTTTTTTTTGCTTTTTCTATAGCTCTTTTAATATTTTTTTTTAAATTCCAATTATTTCATATGTTATATATGCCACAGAATAAGAAGATATTTTCAAACTTTATAATTTTATTTCAAATAAGTATTTAATAAAAAAAAATATCAATTCTTTCTTTTGTAAATTTTACCAGTCTTGATTTGATGGGAGGCTTGTTTCAAGTTAATAACTTTTGCAGATTTTTTTTTAAGTAGAGGACTTCTTTTATAAATCTTAAGGTTGACCATTAAGACAGTTTTTGTTGATAAAAGAGGCATTTTTAAGGTGATGGGTTTAAAGAGTTGATGTTGGAGACTGGCATTGTACATTTGGTGGATAGATGTATTTGATATGCATTTTTTGATATAGCTTTTTTATACTTTTTGTTGTTAACATTGTTTTCAATTTGACTTTTTCATGATCTTAAATGATTATGTATCTATAGTTTTCTTATAAAGGGCATATGGATAAAGCTTCAAAAAAAAATCCTTCATTTTAACTTAAAAAAAAGAAAAGTATCTTTCTCTTTTTTTCTTTCTTTTTCAACTTGTCATGTAGCTATTGAAATCATAATTGCTTGGGTTGAACTCTAGTTATAATTCTAATAGATATGATCAAGGAAATCCAGATATGAGGTAGTGATCGTGCAGCTTAAAATAAAGGAAATGCTTATGATAAATGTCAATCAATGCAAATTTATCATTTTAATAGAATACAAAGATCTTCTTTTTTTTAAGACATTTGCTGTGAATTTTTTAAGATTTTGTTAGATCAAATATTAAGCTATATTTCAAGACATGCCCCTGTTGCTTTGTTTGTAGAAAAAATGGCACAGTATTATTGCTGAATCAAATATTTCTTCATATGTCCATACTATTAAGTATCTTTGCTCAGAAAAAGATTTAGATGGGGAATCCTTGAAATGGCAGATGACCTTAAGACTTGACCACCCCTCTAAATCTGCCTCTAAACTCGGGCACTGCAGTTTGTCAATATCTTTCTTTCCTGGACATTTAAGGCATCATTACATGTTCAGGATCCAAGACCTGTTCCTGTCTTTGGCAAACATGAAAAAGATCAGGGTTCTACAGACATTAAAACTTTGCTTCACAAATAATTTAGACCAACATAAAATGATACTGCAGTAAAAAAATAATGATAATTTTAAGTCTGGAAAATTAAAATTTTGTCAATACTTAGCAATATTTTGTTTAAAGGGGGGATTGAGTGTTATTTTATGTAGAGATATAAATTTATTTCAATTTCGTAAAAGGAGATATTATTCACTAAATGATTGATGTTAATTCTATATTTGTAGATAAATGAATTGTATATAGATAAATATATATATATGTATAGTATATATGCTTGATGTGTACAGCTAATGGAGTAATCTGATGTATATAAAAAGTTACTCACTTTTCATACTTGACCTTTGACCTTATGTAGTATTTGACAGGCATTTACATACTTTTTTACTTGGCATTATGGGTAGGTTGCTGGAAAGAACAAATTATTACTATATTTATTTGTTGTTTTACAAAGAAGTCTTGTGTTAAGATAACGGCATTGTATACCTTGGCTACGTCTTAATTATTCTTTGAATTTGAGCAAACCGGTATTTCATCGTTTAAGAATGATTGATGTATTTGCACAGTAAAAATATTATTTATACTATAGATTCATTTATTTTTCATGGGTACTAATTTTCTTAAATTGAGGAAAACTTGCATTTTTGTGGAAACTTTATTTCGTGATTTTTCCAAAGTTTGCATACAATCTTATAGAAAAAAAATAATGTGTTGAACATTTAAACCCTTGGTTTACTTGTTCCCAGGAAATTTTGAAAATTGGTACCCAACAAATAATAATGAATCCACAGTATCCACCTGATTTAATGAATCTTGAGATATTTTTTTCAATATTGACAAAGTTTTAAAATGGTTACAAAGATAACATTGTTTTATGTTTATTTTTTTGTTATAAAATATAAAAAATTTCAAGATTCAAATTTTGACTAATTTGAAAAAAAAATAATAAAAGGGGTATAATTGACCAATTTGAAAAAAAAATCAGAAAAGGGATATGATTGGCCAATTTGAAAATATTCGGAAAAGGGATATGATCTTAACACAGACTTCTTTGCTGATTATGAATTCCATGTTATTTATTATTTTGTTATTGTTTTTTGTTTGATTGTTACGATACATTTTATAAGGCACAGATATTCATATACATTAGCTTGTTTCCTGTTTATTATTTAATTTCAACACAAAGGTATATGGGACCTTAAGCATATTGTGATACAGTTTTTGGTATAAATAATTCCAGTTATGCCTTTGTGTTAGGGGTAACGTATGTTTCCATGTCTCGTAAATAAACATTCCTTCTGTATTTATCATATATAAAAATAGGGTAGAAATAATAAGTAAATAGACGTGTAGAAGGTTATATGATACTGTTCATAGGCAAATACAGATTTATAGGGGTTTAAAGTTATATAAAGTGACATTGTTAGAAATTATATGATAAAATCAGATTAAATATATTCATACTGCAAATATGCTATTTGTGCATTCAGAATGCACTTAGTTTAAACTTTGGCTTTATATAGTCTCTGGCCATATAATTCCTTGTTTGTGAAGTTGATGATGTGTTTCTCTATGAGTTTTATTAATGACATGTTCAATTGTAATTTCAATTTTTTCTGCTTCAAATCAGTAATTGTTTTAACCTGAAATATTACATTTATAACTATTTTGAGAAATGCTGTATGAAAAAAACAATTGTATTTAAATATATGAATTTTATTTATATTTGGCTTAAAATAGCAAGAAATGCTTGGCACAGTTTTGCATTTCACCTATTTCTAAGCCTTGTACAAATAAATCATATTTATTTCAACAATGTATAGTTAATCTGTATTCATAATCATAATTTATTTAATTACATATCTTTATTAAATCCTCTTTGTGAAAAACTATCAGGGATATTGTTTATTTATAACTTATCAAATATATACAAAAGTACATGAAAAGTCTACTCTGATAAACTTGCACTACTTTACACTTGAGTGAATATATCATACAATATCAATAAAAAGCTTTATCTGTATTAAACTGGTCAATATTTTAAAGAAATTTTGTATTATTCTGTCATCAAAATTTTTTTTATGATCATCATTTTTTTCTCAGAATTTGGCTTTGAATAATATATTTTTCTCTAAGGGGAAGGTAGGTATATAATTTTTTGGAAATTTGTCTTTTTAAGGGCTGTATCTTTCAAAAGATAAAAAGAACAATAGTCTGACTGGGAATATGAGAATACAAGGCCTGTTAATTTTTATTTGTGCTAGTCTTCAAATAGTAATGGAGAACTTAACATTATGATAATTCCTTCCTTGTGCAATTCTGTTGTTTTGTATTTTTGATCTCATTTTATTATTTGTTATAAGGGGAAGTAACTCTCTTGTTTTGTTAAAAGGGAGATAACTAGCTGTGCCGTATGTTGTAATCAATCATTGCAGTTGTTAACTAGTGAAATGAACACTGTACATAAATCTGTAGAAATTAAGAGAAATGGTAATAAAAACTAAAAATGATTCAGGATATTATAGTTATTTTGTTGATTCTTCCGTTTTAGCTAACCTAGGGTAAATCCCTATTTGAGCATTTGCCATCACTTAGAGTCAGTCATATCCATCATTGAATACAGGCAAGTCACAACTTGTTAAAAGTAAACTATTATAGATCAAAATACAGCATTAAACACAAAGCCTTGGCTCACCACAAACAGCAAGCTATCAAGTGCCCAAAAATAACTAATGTAAAACATGAAAAACAACTTTCTAATCTATATATAAAAAACAAGAACGGAGAAACACTTATATCACATCAACAAATGATAACAACAGGTTCCTGATTTAGGTCAGGTGCAAACAAACTTTTTAAATGTTTTAACAAGCAAAAAAAGTTTTAACTGAATATTTTCAAGTATTAAAGGGAAATTCCGCGATTTTTTACTTATCATCTAATTATGTTCATCTTAACATAAAAAACACATTTGCAAAGTTGTAAATTTATATTCCTTCTAATAACGGAGAAAATCAAGTATTTGTAACTTTTTTGGTTGAATTCTCGAGTGGGTCGTGACGTATTAGCCCGATTTATTGAATTCTGGGAAAAAATAAAATCTGTTTAACTCTTATAGCTTATCGACAATATACGTAATTAAAAGCGCACAGCTGACGAATGGTCGAAGTTATAAACCACAATATAAGAATGAACGAAAGTGAATATGCATATATATACCGTTTTGTATTGATTGAATTAAACTCCTATACAATTATCTCTAGTAAATGTTTTTGAATAAATTTAATTAATTATTGTTGAGATTTTTTTCATAAAATATTTATTGAACATTTTTACTGATATTGAACTGAAAATATTTCAGTTCTATTTACCGTTATTGTTTTGATAATCATTTCAATGCAACTAATGTGTGAGCAGAGTGTGTATATTATTTTGTAAAGGTCACTGTATATTTCTCGGCTTGAGGTCAATTCGTTTACCTTGTAGCTATTTAGCCGCAGGTGTGAGTTCAAGCGTACACAGGTATAAATGTTGTTATTTGGAAAGGATAAATAGAAAGGATCAGAGTATATGCTGTCATGATGTTTATACACTAAGATTAAATACACGATGAGAATAAAGATACAATAATTAAATTGTGTAAATTAATTGAAAATAAAATTCAGATTCGTAATTCCGAAAGTGTATAAAAATAAAAGGAAACAATTTTTGATTACTTTCTTAGCGGCAATTGGCGTAAAGATTCAAATATGAAGCAAAAAATAGTAGTTTTAATCTTTAATAAAAACTAAATGCAATATTACCCAATTTGATATACCATTGTACATCTGTTTGATATCATTGACTTTACCGGAATTTCTTAACTTGTATTCAAATCTGGCTGTGTTTAAATGCTAATAAAACTATTGCAATTTTAAAGTTTTTAATTGACAAAAAAATACAACATACAACATGCATAATTTTTTTTTAGTTTCTTTTTAACATTTTATTCTTACATAATTAAATTCATTTGACAATCATTTACACGAACTTTTTGTGAAAAGAATACTAATTATCTAAGCTAAGGCATTATATCTTTTGAGGATTTTTGAGGATTTTTTTTAAAATTCTATGATAATAGTTGTGCAATGTTGAACATGATAGCCGTCATTAATCCAAATAAGTAATACAGTAGTTGTAATAAAAGTTATTCTTTAGTCATGCATTACAGATATTGACGAATTTATAATTGTTCGTCCATACATCGTTGTTCTTGAAACAATCATTATTAGTATACATGTAAGTTTCCTGACGTATAAGAGCCATTGAGGATGAGCTCCAGAGAAATCAGACTAGTTGCGTTTCGTTCGTTTGTTTGTTGGGAAAGGAGAGGAAATGCAACCGCTTGTACAGATAAACGACAGAATTACCATACAAGCATTTATAGTCAACACAATCAGAAAGAGTTCCCATCGTTAGACGGGGAATATGAAGGCTTCCAAGAATGAACAAGTGACATGTCTAACTCTGAACAGTTAGAGAACAGACTATCGACATCGAACGCTTGTTCTTGATATTTGAAACTGTATGCATATATATACGTATACGTTTATGATATAGTGATGAGTTCTGACAAAAACTAAATTCCTTCATGGTTATATCTTGCCATACGTTTATATTGGTTTGTAAGGTGATTACTCAAAATCGTTATTTGAAAATCCTGTTTGTGAGATGTAGATTCATTTCAATACAGAAATTTCGTCTATATATTTCACAAGTGTATAACACGGAGAAGCTCTGAAGGTTCATTACTCCCATTTTGTTTGGGTGTGAACCATCGATGTTTACAGCAATATCAAGGAATAAGGTGATGATGGTAGAAAGAACTATGGGCGTCATGTGGCAAATATTACATGCATATCGGACAATGAGTTGTCAATCTGTATGAAAAGTTTTCCAATACAACCATATTATTGAGAAGGAATGTTTACATGCTATACTCTCGTACTAGTATTACAGGGTTCTTGTGGCGTTCACCTTAGACACACATCGTTTTAACGATGTTTAAAAAAAGACAGAACCAATTTAATGTCATATTTCCCTATTTTTTAAATATAACTAAAATTCTTTTATCTGACAAGAATATCCCTATTTAGCGAACAAGTAATTTATTCTTTTTTCGGTTATTGAATACCAAGAAAGAAAATAAATCCCGAAATTAATTTGAAACTTTGATACTCAAAAGTTTCCCAGCAAAATATTCACATCCCCTGGGGATAATTAGTGTTCGTCCAGTGGCATATATAACAATTGTGATGACGAATTCCTTCCTTTGTTTGAGAACAATCTTATTGAAATATAAATCTGTGATTTTCCTAGGTCCACAGCTTCAATGAACCAAAGCAAAAGTTATACATCGACCTGTATTTAAATCAAATTGGTTCTCTTCTTCTTTTGGTATACAACTGTAGTCTATCGACATTCGATGATTACATACTGTTGGCATACGTTGGCTAGTCTATTTACAACACTTTTACCCCTATTTATTCAAAATATATGTTTTTTTCTTATGTTCAATGTATACACGTATATATTTTAAATTGCGCTATAGTTCCGTAACTTTATATCCAGTCGTATAAACGAATCGTCGGCAAGTGCGTACATTTTTTTTAAATCAATATTTCTGGTCTGTTCCAATCTGTCCTTCACTATTGACAATGACTATATATTACATTTTCCCAAATTCACCCTTGGAAAAAATATTTAAATAGATTTTAATTTCATCAAATCTTATTTTTTGGGTATTATTTATATATTATGAATTATATTCTTTACACCAGAAATGTTATTTATAAACAAGCGTATGAGTTTAGTAATGACAAGTAAGACAGAGTTGTATATTATACATCTGATAGTTCAAAATGGAAAGTTATAAGTTATAAGTTATCAGCCGTGTACACTGATCAATACCTGCAGAAGTGAAACGATGCATGAACTTGCAAGCCCGACAGGAAATCGCTTGAATACCTGGACGTGTCACCTCACACCCCTCACAATACCTTTGGAAGTAATACCTTTAGCCATGCTGGTGATCAGATAAGGGAAGATCAAAATATATTTGAAAAAAGTTTATTACTTTAAAGAATTATGAACAAATTAGATTTTCGAAAACAATTTTCACGGAACACTTATTTATGATTTCAACTTTGACTTTTCACCTAATTCCAATATCAAGTTTAAAAACAACAGACCATGGTAATTTAAAAAAAGTAAGAATATTTTCCGTATCAAGTTAGTTAGTAGATATCGACACGCAATTACGACTACATCGGTTACTGTAGTTTTGTTTCTTTGTGGTTTATAGACATATCGTTTTTATTCATCGGGAAAGAAGACAAGATGGCGGATCTCGGAGAATTGATACTCTAAATTTAAAATCGATGGTGATCGCTTATCTAGCGGAATAAAACTTTAATATCTATGAATTTGAACATTTTTATACAGAATGAACATAATATCAATTTTTGATTTTTTTGCGAAGTTTCCCTTTAAGTTGAAACCATAGGTTCAATTATTAAACTTCAATACTTTGTAATACCAGTAGTTGACTTATTTATACCCAACACCTCCAATTCGTCTTTAAAATGAAAATAAGGAGATGTGGTATAATTGTCAATGAGATATTTGTACAGCCGTCAACAATGAGAAAAACCCATAAAGTATAGTAAAGTTATGTATACTTCAATGCTACTTTTAACTTGTCCTTCTGTTTTGTGCACATTTTTGTCGAGCCTTCGACTTTAGTCGAAAAAGCGAGAACTGAGCGATCCTACATTCCGTCGTCGTCCACAAATATTCACTCTGTGGTTAAAGTTTTTGAAAATTTAATAACTTTCTTAAACTATACTGGATTTCCACCAAACTTGGACAGAAGCTTCTTTATGATCATAAGATTGTATCCAGAAGTTAAGTTTCCAAAAATAAAAGTCCATTTTTTCTGTTTTTTAATTGTAAATGGACTTAGTTTTTCTGCGAGGAAACATTACAGTCACTCAGTGGTTTAAGTCTATAAAATTTTAATTATTTTCTTTCACTATCCTTGGTTTGTACCAAACTTTGACAGAAGCTTGTTTATGATCATAAGATAGTATCCAGAAGTAAATTTTGTAAAAAAATAAATAATTTTTTTCCGTATTATACTTTTAAATGGATATAGGTTTTCTGCCAGAAAACAACACATTCACTCTGTGGTTAAATTTTTTGTCGAGCCTTCGACTTTAGTCGAAATAGCGAGACTAAGCGATCCTACATTCCGTCGTCGTCGTCGGCTGTGTCCACAAATATTCACTCTGTGGTTAAGTTTTTGAAAATTTAATAACTTTCTTAAACTATACTGGATTTCTACCAAACTTTGACAGAAGCTTGTTTATGATCATAAGATAGTATCCAGAAGTAAATTTTGTAAAAATAAAATTACATTTTTTCCGTATTTTACCATAAATGGACTTAGTTTTTTCTGCGGGGAAACAAAACATTCACTCTGTGGTTAAAGTTTTTAGAATTTTAATAACCTTCTTCAACTATCCTGGGTTTGTACCAAACTTGGCCAGAAGCTTGTTTATGATCATAAGATAGTATCCAGAAATAAATTTTGTAAATAAATAAATCCCTTTTTTCCATATTTTACTTTTAAATGAACTTAGTTTTTCTGCGGGGAACCATTACATTCACTCTGTGGTTAAAGTTTTTAAAATTTTAATAACTTTCTTAAACTATCTTGGGTTTGTACCAAACTTGGACAGAAGCTTATTTATGATCATGAGATCGTATTCAGAAGTAAAGTTTGTAAAAAGATTACTCCGTTTTTTTCTGTAATTAACTTTTAAATGGACTTAGATTTTCTTACAATCATAAAATAGTAACAAGAGGAATATTTTTATTGATTTTTTTCCTCATTGTTGTTGAGCCTGCGATTTACAGTAAAAATAGGCGAGACACTGGGTTCCGTGGAACCCTTACAAATTTTTTTACTTATAAATGGACTTAGTTTTTCTGCGGGGAAACATTACATTCACTCTGTGGTTAAAGTTTTTAAAATTTGAATATCTTTCTTAAACTATACTGGATTTCTACCGAACTTGGACAGAAGCTTGTTTATGATCATAAGATAGTATCCAGAAGTAAAGTTTGCAAAAAGATAAATCCAGTTAACATAAAATACAGTCTGCACTTTAAGTTTTTAAAACATTTATTCAATTCATAAACTATCCTGAAATGTATACCAAACTTGGACAGAAGCATCTTACAATCAAAAGATACTATCAGTAGGAATATTTTTATTGATTGTTTTCCTCATTTTTGTTTAGCCTGGTAGTTACAGCAAAAGTAGGCGAGACACTTGGTTCCGCAGAACCCTTACGAATTTTTATACGACCGCAAATTTTGAAAATTTTTTTGTCGTATATTGCTATCACATTGGCGTCGTCGTCATTGTCGTCGTCGTCCGAATACTTTTAGTTTTCGCACTCTAACTTTAGTAAAAGTGAATAGAAATCTATGAAATTTTAACACAAGGTTTATGACCATTAAAGGAAGGTTGGCATTGATTTTGGGAGTTTTGGTCCCAACATTTTAGGAATTAGGGGCCAAAAAGGGCCCAAATAAGCATTTTCTTGGTTTTCTTGGTTTTCGCACTATAACTTTAGTTTAAGTTAATAGAAATCTATGAAATTTTGACACAAGGTTTATGACCACAAAAGAAAGGTTGGGATTGATTTTGGGAGTTTTGGTTTCAACAGTTTAGGAATTAGGGGCCAAAAAAGGGCCCAAATAAGCATTATTCTTGGTTTTTGCACAATAACTTTAGTTTAAGTAAATAGAAATCAATGAAATTTAAACACAATGTTTATGACCACAAAAGGAAGATTGGTATTGATTTTGGGAGTTTAGGTCCCAACAGTTTAGGAATTAGGGGCCAAAAAGGGACCCAAATAAGCATTTTTCTTGGTTTTTGCACCATAACGTTAGTATAAGTAAATAGAAATCTATGAAATTTAAACTCAAGGTTTATGACCATAAAAGGAAGGTTGGTATTGATTTTGGGAGTTTTGGTCCCAACAGTTTAGGAAAAAGGGGCCCAAAGGGTCCAAAATTAAACTTTGTTGGATTTCATCAAAATTGAATAATTGGGGTTCTTTGATATGCCGAATCTAACTGTGTATGTAGATTCTTAATTTTTGGTCATGTTTTCAAATTGGTCTACATTAAGGTCCAAAGGGTCCAAAATTAAACTTAGTTTGATTTTGACAAAAAATGAATCGGTTGGGTTCTTTGATATGTTGA
Source organism: Mytilus galloprovincialis (assembly GCF_965363235.1). Taxonomy (NCBI): domain Eukaryota; kingdom Metazoa; phylum Mollusca; class Bivalvia; order Mytilida; family Mytilidae; genus Mytilus; species Mytilus galloprovincialis. The sequence continues at coordinate 40,102,452 of NC_134847.1, forward strand.
ATCTAAAAATGTACTTAGATTCTTGATTATTGGCCCAGTTTTCAAGTTGGTCCAAATCTGGGTCCAAAATTAAACTTTATTTGATTTCATCAAAAATTGAATAAATGGGGTTCTTTGATATGCCAAATCTAACTGTGTATGTAGATTCTTCATTTTTGGTCCCATTTTCAAATTGGCCTACATTAAGGTCCAAAGGGTTTAAAATTAAACTAAGTTTGATTTTAACAAAAATTAAATTATTGGGCCTCTTTAATATGCTGAATCTAAACATGTACTTAGATTTTTGATTATGGGCCCAGTTTTCAAGTTGGTCCAAATCAGGATCTAAAATTATTATATTAAGTATTGTGCAATAGCAAGTCTTTTCAATTGCACAGTATTGTGCAATGGCAAGAAATATCTAATTTCACAATATTGTGAAATAGCATTTTTTTTTAATTAGAGTTATCTTTCTTTGTCCAGAATAGTAAGCAAGAAATATCTTATTGCAAGAATTTTTTTTAATTGGAGTTATCTTTCTTTGTCCAGAATCAACTTAAATCTTTGTTATATACAATATACAATGTATATTCACTTTTTACTACCAACTGATAAATTTAAATAATCTTTACCATTCAGTGATAACAAGCAGTTTTTTTTACATCTTAATATTTTATGATGTATTTAAATGAGTAGTTATTGTTGCAAACTCCATTAGAATATTTTATTTGAGATTAGTTTTGGAATAAGGGAAAGGGGGATGTGATTAAAAAATTGGGTTCAATTTTTCTCATTTGAAATTTCATAAATAAAAAGAAAATTTCTTCAAACATTTTTTTGAGAGGATTAATATTCAACAGCATAGTGAATTGCTCTAAGAGAAAACAAAAATTTTAAGTTCATTAGAACACATTCATTCTGTGTCAGAAACCTATGCTGTGTCAACTATTTAATCACAATCCAAATTTAGAGCTGAATCCAGCTTGAATGTTGTGTCCATACTTGCCCCAACTGTTCAGGGTTCAACCTCTGCGGTCGTATAAAGCTACGCCCTGCGGAGCATCTGGTTTTAAATTCAATAACTTTCTTCATTGTTCTTATACTTTTTTAAATTTGTACCAAACTTGGACAGAAGCTTGTTTATGATCAAAAGCTAGTATCTAGAAAGGAAATTTTGTTAATATTTGGTACCTGTGTATCTGTATTTTACTTATAAATGGACTTAGTTTTTCTTCCAGTTAACATTACATACAGTCTGCAGTTAAAGTTTTTAAAACATTTATTCAATTCATAAACTATCCTGAAATGTTTACCAAACTTGGACAGAAGCTTCTTACAATCAAAAGTTAGTATCAAGAGGAATAGTTTTATTGATTGTTTTCTCATTTTTGTTGAGCCTGGGAGTTACAGCAAAAGTAGGTGAGACACAGGGTTCTGCAGAACCCTTACAAAATTTTATTGGGTTATAAAGGATTTAAAAATCCTTGCTCCTGGCATTGTTCAGACATTGGTTGAGGCTATAAATTTCTTGCATAGAAATATTTGTTTATTATAGCAAAATTGTCATACTATCAGCATTCATATGGGAAATTGTGGTACCGCTGATTTTTCACGAAAATTTTCAAAAGCGTATATTTTTGAAAAATTAAAAATCGGGGTTATGGCACACATTGTGAGCTAAAATGCTTTAAAATCTGAATCAGTGATTGAGTTGAAATCAGGATATTTTCATATTTTGTTAAAATGTTTTCCCGAGTATTCATTTAATATTGGCCACCGGACATTTATCATCCATTTGTTGATTGATCCCGAGTATTCATTTAATATTTGCCACCGGACATTTATCATCCATTTATTAATTGATCCCGAGTATTCATTTAATATTGGCCACCGGACATTTATCATTCATTTATTAATTGATCCCGAGTATTCATTTAATATTGGCCGCCGGACATTTATTATCCATTTATTAATTGATCCCGAGTATTCATTTAATATTGGCCGCCGGACATTTATCATCCATTTATTAATTGATCCCGAGTATTCATTTAATATTGGCCGCCGGACATTTATCATTCATTTATTAATTGATCACGAGTATTCATTTAATATTGGCCACCGGACATTTATCATCCATTTGTTAATTGATCCCGAATATTCATTTAATATTGGCCACCGGACATTTATCATTCATTTATTAATTGATCCAGAGTATTCATTTAATATTGGCCGCCGGACATTTATCATCCGTTTGTTAATTGATCCCAAGTATTCATTTAATATTGGCCACCGGACATTTATCATTCATTTATTAATTGATCCTGAGTATTCATTTAATATTGGCCACCGGACATTTATCATCCATTTATTAATTGATCCCGAGTATTCATTTAATATTGGCCACCAGACATTTATCATCCATTTATTAATTGATCCCAAGTATTCATTTAATATTGGCCACCGGAGATTTATCATCCATTTGTTAATTGATCCCGAGTATTCATTTAATATTGGCCACCGGACATTTATCATCCATTTGTTAATTGATCCCGAGTATTCATTTAATATTGGCCGCCGGACATTAATCATCCATTTGTTAATTGATCCCAAGTATTCATTTAATATTGGCCACCGGACATTTATCATTCATTTATTAATTGATCCAGAGTATTCATTTAATATTGGCCACCGGACATTTATCATTCATTTATTAATTGATCCCGAGTATTCATTTAATATTGGCCACCGGACATTTATCATCCATTTGTTAATTGATCCCGAGTAATCATTTAATATTGGCCACCGGACATTTATCATCCATTTATTAATTGATCCCGAGTATTCATTTAATATTGGCCGCCGGACATTTATCATCCATTTGTTAATTGATCCCGATTATTAATTTAATATTGGCCACCGGACATTTATCATCCATTTGTTAATTGATCCCGAGTATTCATTTAATATTGGCCGCCGGACATTTATCATTCATTTATTAATTGATCAAGATTACTGCCATTGCATTGTCTTGATTTTTATTTCCTTGACAGATTAGGCAAGGATCAATCAAGCATAGTTGTAGAACAGAATAAGTTTTATGCAGATTAGGCAAGCATCAATCAATCATAGTTGTAGAACAGAATAAGTTTTATGCAGATTAGGCAAGCATCAATCAAACATAGTTGTAGAACAGAATAAGTTTTATGCAGATTAGGCAAGCATCAATCAATCATAGTTGTTGAACAGAATAAGTTTTATGCAGATTAGGCAAGCATCAATCAATCATAGTAGTAGAACAGAATAAGTTTTATGCAGATTAGGCAAGCATCAATCAATCATAGTTGTTGAACAGAATAAGTTTTATGCAGATTAGGCAAGCATCAATCAATCATAGTTGTAGAACAGAATAAGTTTCATGCAGATTAGGCAAGCATCAATCAATCATAGTTGTAGAACAGAATAAGTTTTATGCAGATTAGGCAAGCATCAATCAATCATAGTTGTAGAACAGAATAAGTTTTATGCAGATATGGCAAGCATCAATCAATCATAGTTGTAGAACAGAATAAGTTTTATGCAGATTAGGCAAGCATCAATCAATCATAGTTGTAGAACAGAATAAGTTTTATGCAGATTAGACAAGCATCAATCAATCATAGTTGTAGAACAGAATAAGTTTTATGCAGATTAGGCAAGCATCAATCAATCATAGTTGTAGAACAGAATAAGTTTTATGCAGATTAGGCAAGCATCAATCAATCATAGTTGTTGAACAGAATAAGTTTTATGCAGATTAGGCAAGCATCAATCATTCATAGTTGTAGAACAGAATAAGTTGTATGCAGATTAGACAAGCATCAATCAATCATTGTTGTTGAACAGAATAAGTTTTATGCAGATTAGGCAAGCATCAATCAATCATAGTTGTAGAACAGAATAAGTTTTATGCTGATTAGGCAAGCATCAATCAATCATAGTTGTAGAACAGAATAAGTTTTATGCAGATTAGGCAAGCATCAATCAATCATAGTTGTAGAACAGAATAAGTTTTATGCAGATTAGACAAGCATCAATCAATCATAGTTGTAGAACAGAATAAGTTTTATGCAGATTAGGCAAGCATCAATCAATCATAGTTGTAGAACAGAATAAGTTTTATGCAGATTAGGCAAGCATCAATCAATCATAGTTGTAGAACAGAATAAGTTTTATGCAGATTAGGCAAGCATCAATCAATCATAGTTGTTGAACAGAATAAGTTTTATGCATAAAACTTATTCTGTTCAACAACTATGATTGATTGATGCTTGCCCAATCTGTCAACAACTGGTGTATGAATAAAATCAAGACACTGCAATTGCATATATTAGTAAAAAAATTCATGTAAGTCATAGTAAATTATTTACCATTTGAATTTTGTTTTAAGATTCGTTGAGCTTGTACCTTGTGTATGCTTTTGTCATTTCAACAGACCCTGTAGCTGCAGCTGCTATGTCAATATTGCTTGCTAATTCACTCTTAAATCCAAGTAGCCATTGTGTTTGTATTTTTTTCAATGTAGGGCAGAAAGTCACAGACAAAAAGTTTTTATACAATATTTTTTTTGAACAAAAAACGCTTATTTCAAACATACTTTTTTCATGAACTATTATGTATAAAGCAACTTTCTTATTAAATTTTCTCAATAATGATCAATAATTATCAAATAATTGTCATGAAAACAAAATGCCAAATTGATTTGGTATTTAAATGACTTTATGGCGCCAAGACATATATCATTTGCATGATTAAAATTAAATAATTTTTCATTTATCAAGGCTTATAAACAATTTCTTAAACTTGAAAATTAATATATGTAATAAAAAGAAAACATTTCAAGATCTTTCTCTTAAATTTTCAAGTAATTGTCAACAAATTATTTACAACTTTTTGTCCTATCAAATTTGTGACTTTATGTCCTGTGACTTTCTGTCCGTTTGCCGTAATTTTTATTCTGGACATGGAGGAGTAATATTAAGCTTTCTTAATGATACCCCCATTGTTTGAAGTTAAATGGTTGTTCCCTTATCTGTCCTGTGAAATTTCAACAAAAGATGAAGACTGACTTCACTCTACTGGATAAATGATTTACACATGTATCCTATCGTAATATATTGATCAGTCAGCAGTCAAATGGCTCATGATTTTTTTCCTTCTAATTTAACAACACATACATATTAATTTTATGAGAAAAGTTACTTAAGTTTAAGAAATTCTGTCAGAGTTATCACTCTTCAGTCAACACCCATGTATGTAATGATTCATATATTTAGATTTATTGGTGTTGAATTATTGTCCAATGGCGAATATTTCATGCACTTTCAAGTGAAATTTTTAAATACTCTGTGGGATACTGTAAACATAATATACGTTCTTATTTTGCCCCGCCAAAGATAGTAGAGGGGCATTATGTTTTCTGACCTGTGCGTCCGTTCGTTCGTTCGTCCGTCTGTTCGTCCGTTCATTCGTTCGTCTGTCCAGTTTCAGGTTCAAGTTTTTGGTCGAGGTAGTTTTTGATGAAGTTGAAGTCCGATCAACCTGAAACGTAGTATATATGTTCCTTATGATATATTTTTCTAATTTTAATGTCAAATTAGAGTTCTCATCCCAATTTCATGGTCCACTGAACATAGAAAATGATAGTGCGAGTGGGGAATCCGTGTACTGGGGACATATTCTTGTTTTTAGGAGAGATACACATGTAAAACGTCTTCGTCAAAAGCTTGAAATAATCTAAACGTAAAACGTTTTGTTTATGGGATGTAACAGCAGGAACAGATATATTCGATATAATGGTAACAGTTACTGTTTTTATGTTGAAGTTATATTGGGTACCACAAGAGAGTCTTTATCTGTATACGTTACACAGTGCAGGATCCGATCGCGGACATATTCGCACTGGAAGGAGAGCGGGTTGGTAAGTCCAACCGTTGGAGGGCAGCCGTGAAACACTCAACTGTCTTTTGAAATGCAATATATCCTCGTCCAGATGGTTCCACTGCACTAATGTTTTCGGAAGAAGAAAAAAAGAGTTCTTTTTTATGACTGTTTTGCAGCCAATCAATTTATATGATCTGCTATTTCTGGTGTCTTGTCTTTCTACGATGTTGGTGTATTGAAAGTCACTAAAGTTGTTTGCCTTGACTTTGCGTTTGTTTCTGATCTCTTGTAAATAATCAGTTGGATCGATAACCGGCACTAACCCCTCAACCACTTTGTAGAGCTTAGTCAGCCTCTGATGTTTCCTTCGTTCTTGGAGAGGTGGTAGTTCTAGCTTAGCAAGCATATTTGTGACGCACCCGGTTTCGCTGGATTTATAATCATGTAAGATGAAACGTGCTCCACTTTTCTGTATGCTTTCTTTTTGTCGAGCCTTCGACTTAAGTCGAAAAAGCGAGATTAAGCGATCCTACATTCCGTCGTCGTCGGCGTCGTCGGCGGCGTCAACAAATATTCACTCTGTGGTTAAAGTTTTTGAAATTTTAATAACTTTCTTAAACTATACTGGATTTCTACCAAACTTGGACAGAAGCTAGTTTATGATAATATGATAGTATTCAGAAGTAAATTTTGTAAAAATAAAATTCCATTTTTTACGTATTTTACTTATAAAAGGACTTAGTTTTTTTCTGCAGGGAAACATTACATTCACTCTGTGGTTAAAGTTTTTAGAATTTTAATAACTTTCTTAAACTATCCTGGGTGGGTACCAAACTTGGACAGAAGCTTATTTATGATCATAAGATAGTATCCAGAAGTAAATTTTGTAAAAAGATAACTCCATTTTTTCTGTATTTTACTTTTAAATGGACTTAGATTTTCTTCCAGTTAACATAACATACAGTCTGCAGTTAAAGTTTTCAAAACATTTATTAGATTCATTAACTATCCTAGATTTTTACCAAATTTGGACAGAAGCTTCTTACAATCATAAGATAGTATCAAGAGGAATATTTTTATTGATTTTTACCTCATTTTTGTTGCGCCTGCGATTTACAGCAAAAGTAGGCGAGACACTGGGTTCGCGGAACCCTTACAATTTTTTTTCTATTTCCCTGATGGTGAATGGGTCCCAGATAACAGCACCGTATTCTAGTACGGATCTTACCATACATGGTTAAGTAGGCTAGTTTTTTGCACTCTCGGGGGCACTGGCGTAAGTTTCTTTTCAGGAACCCTAGTGTAGAACTTGCTTTATACTTGTTGTTTACCCTATGTGGCTGGTCAATTTTTGGTCATCGGATATATTAAGGCCGAGGTAAGTATTTCTTCTTCTTCTTCTCGGAGGTCGTTGATGTGGCATAGGAAAAGCAGTGGTCCTAATACTGTGCCTTGTGGTACGAGTCATAAGACAAAACTTGATGTTCGATGTTGTTGGTCTTTGTACGTTTATTTTGATCAATTTCATGTGTTATTGGGCGAGTTATTAGGTGGGTGGTAATGTATATTGAACTGTTTGGTGTTTAGGATAATTCCTGTTGTCTTTCTTTGCTAAATTGATCAAACTGAATATGTTTCAATTTTGATCAAATTCAACGTTAAATTGAAATATTTAATAAAATTTCTACATGCATCTTAAATATAAAGATTGGCTGTTTCAGTGTATACATCTGTTCTATTTAATCATTTAAATTAAATTTTAATTTGCCTTAGGGAGCTACCATTAGGTTTTTAGGGGAGTGGCTAGAATAAAAATTGTTTAAAGGCAGGAGTACATTTACAAAAAAAAAAGGCAGGATGAGCAACTTAGCCAAAAAAATCAGAATGACAAGGCAGGACAGAGATTACTACGAACAAAAATGCAAAACAAAATTTTTCATCCTATCCCCCTCCTCCAAAAATCAAAATGGTGGCTTCTTTATTGGTAGACAGACTATACCGAGTCTGCCGTTCCTATACCGCTTTGGTAGAAGTATTGTGTTTTCTATAAGCTGTTTTCGAACAGACATGGATTTATTTTTTTGCATTTGAAGTTTGTAATTGAAAAAGTGTACGGCGACAATTTCTAATTTGTCTAGGTTCATATGACCAGGGGACATTTAACTTGAACGTCAAACACGTTCTGTTTTCAGTTTTAAAAGCCGTGGTCTCTTTAAGTGATCTGTGATCAAAGCCAGTAACGAAGTGTGACTAGTTTCGCTCTTATAGATCAGGACTTGTGTTTTAGAAGATGAAAGGGCAACCACTTAGGATTCGCTTTTTCTTTTCAGTTATGAAGAAAAATTGAAATTAAAATTTTCTAAAGATGAAAAAGATTAAAATAAAAGTGTCTTGATTATAAGGGTACGTTTTAACGTGAAGAGCACTCAAAATATTTAATACCACAGAAATAAAACTTAATACTGTGGAAAACTCTACAAACTAGGCGTCAAAATTATTTTAAGTAAAGAAAAGTAAATATTTGTATTGACATTATTAATTAATAAATATTTAAAGTTTTACTAAATCTGCTTAAACCTTCTTGACTTTCCTCTTTCAAAGATTAACTTTGAATATTTTAATTGCAATTTATGTCATTTTTGATCCCTTCAATTGAGATAGGGATCTTTAACCGTCACATCCTTTGATATTTACTGCACGCCTCGGTGTAAGTTAAAAGATCAAAGTCACACCTGTATACTGGTAACTGACAGTCCGAAAATACAAAAATGTTAGGCCTTTAACATCTGTGTGATTTTCTCCAATTCCAATACCACTTAAATGAAGACAATTTGGAAAAAATGGCACATTGCAAGAATTCAATAGATGTAAAACAGATTTTTAGAAACAAACATAAAAGCCGTCATATATTAAATGAAGAAAAAACAAATAAAATTGGATACAAATCATAGCAAAATAATAAATATAAAAAAAAAAATTAAAAAAAAATCTAATAACTAGAAATTCTGAATCATTAAAAACAATTAAAAACAAACAAAAATAATACAATGAATAAACAAACCAAAAATAAAACAGTTAAAACATACCAAAGTAAAGCAAACAAAAAAACCCACAAAAAAACCCACAGTAAAGGAATGTAAACCAAGCCAAAGTAAAACAAATGAAAACATACCAAAGTCAAATAAATAAAAACAAATAAACAAAAATTGTCTGTTCAATGTCAGGTTATCTGTCCTATAAGTATATACATAGGCCATTGTTTTATTTGGGTTTTTTATGGTATGTCTTCTTTTCTTTTTTCCGTAGTAGACGAGCGTCCGTGCTTTGTATGATCTGTCGAATATGCGATGGATTTTTTTGACAATTCCTGTCATTATTTTTTTTAGTTTTAGCTGCTCAAAGTACAGCCACAAATAATTAGACAATAGATCGGCATGGTTTTATATCACTGGTTTGAATAATTTGATCCCGCAATCTGCAAGAAACTCAGTGTATACTGGAAGTTTATTTTTAACATCAGACTTTTGAAAGTTTCCCTAAAAAAGTTTTTTTCGGTTCAAAATTGAAGTCACTTATAGCTGTCGTCACTTAACCCTCTTTGGTTTGTTTTTTTGGTCATAGGGTTGCATTTTCATTAATGATTAACGTATATACGAAATCATATTTTACTCAAATTTTATATAAGATTAAATGATGATTTCATTGAAAAGAAAGATCATAATCAAATGCTTATTTGATAACCTTAGTAAAATAAACAAAAGTATGAATAACAAATTTATTAAAAAAAAAATAGCAGAAAAATGAGTGATGCGGTAAAGGTAAACATTTTTAGAGAATTGACCGAGGTAAAAAAAATCCTAGAAAAAAATCATGTCTCAATATACCAATATCTGCTTATCTTTGGTCCAATGCTTTTATATATTGATAAAACGTTTTATCGTAAATTCCAAAAATACGGGTGTCTTTAACAGCTATAATTGCACCGCAGTAAAATGTTTTCTTTGAAAACGGAATGATATGTTTATAAAACGCGTGTAACATATCACAACTGTATCCTCACTTTAAAGATATTTGGCGCGTTTACTAGATATAGGAAGATGTGGTGTGAGTGCCAATGAGACAACTCTCCATACAAATAACAATTTAAAAAGTAAACCATTATAGGTTAAAGTACGGCCTTCAACACGGAGCCTTAGCTCACACCGAACAACAAGCTATAAAGGGCCCCAAAATTACTAGTGTAAAACCATTCAAACGGGAAAACCAACGGTCTAATCTATATAAACAAAACGAGAAACGAGAAACACGTATATATTACATAAACAAACGACAACTACTGTACATCAGATTCCTGACTTAGGACAGGTGCAAACATTTGCAGCGGGATTAAACGTTTTAATGGATCCAAACCTTCTCCCTTTTTCTGAAACAATAGCATAACATCACAACAAAGAAAAACATACGATAAAATATCAATTGGCAGACTTAACTCAATCAAAAAACGTATGATTAAACAATGAACGAATAAATTTGATCTGCGATATCTGAATACAAATGCACAGTTAATTAAATATTAGAGACAAACATTCATGACCAAAAAGCTAACAAACAAATTCAAAAACAGGACATGACTGAGAAATATTTAACCAATCAATGTTCACTTTAGAAAAAAACCCGGTTTTTTTTATTTAACCAATCAATGTTCACTTTAGAAAAAAACCCGGTTTTTTTTACATTTTAATCTTATATGTCTTAGTATCAACCAAGGACACAAGCACGTGAATATGAATATTGTTTGTATAGTGTTATTTACTTATATTTCGATGACAACACAGTGATGTTTTGATAATCTTAGTTTTAGATTAATTCCAAATTTTTCAAATATATTTCACGAACCGCAAACCACCTGACGATATATCATTACAAAGTTATGAACATTTTAGTCTTAATAAATCATTTGTGCGTGTTGTTTTGTAATTGTGGTAATACTATAAGCTTAACAGACTACCATCAAAAGTGATCGCGCGAGCAAGCTACAAATTACTACGTAGTTATCTGACGAACTCTTGACAGTTTACTACTAATTACCTAAGATAAGAGAAATGAACATTTCTGATCACAAACATGAAAGAAGAAGATAAGAGGAACGTCGTACTTTAACAAAGAGGGGTTAAATGGATTACCCCGATAAAATAGATACGTTTGGTTGAGATCAGCTGATTGGCATTGTTTTGTATCTTTCGATATGCTATACTGTTGAATATATTGGGATTAAACACTTGTAAACGATAGAAATAGTAAATTGCCGTTTTTAATAAAACATCTATGGTGCATTGAGAATATTTAAAAATATATTTCAGAATAAAACGTTGAAATCTTCCATTTATTCAGACTTCAAAGAATGTTTAGTATTTCTGATTATTCATTTGTATTACTTTGTTTTTGTCAATGTTTGGCAACTTCTAAGTAAATGTGCTTTTGTTGGTACATTGCATGTACATGAACATAGCTAAACAATGCAATATTGACAAATGTGCAATACGAAGAGAAAAACAGGTTATCTTTTTTTCTACCAATTTCAAACTGTACTCTAAAATAAACGTTGCAAGTATTTATATTTCCACCTTTACTTAAAAATTTATACCATTTAACAAATTAAACCTGTTTGACGAACTTAGTGTCTATATCTTAGCATACGTATGCTGATTGCATTTAAAAAAAAAAGAAGATGTGATATGATTGCCAATGAGACAACTGTCCACAAGAGACCAAAATGACACAGAAATGTAGGTAACCGTATTGCCTTCATCAATGAGCAAAGCACATACCGCATAGTCAGCTATATGAAAGGCCCCGAAATGACAATGTAAAAAATTCATTCGAGAAAACTAACGGCCTAATTTATGTACAAGAAATGAACGAAAAACAGATATGTGACACATAAACAAACGACAACTATGCATTGACTATCAGGCTCCTGACTTGGGACAGGCACATACATAGATAATGTGGCGGGGCTAAACATGTTAACGGGATCTAAACCCTCCCCTAACCTTGGACAGTGGTGTTACAGTACAATATAAGAATGAACACTAACAATGTGCTATCTTATCATGTACACTAACAAAAGATGTCCAAAATAAAACTTATCAAAGAGGGGCGAATTTACGAGAGAGACATCGGTCGTGTGGCTAATGTTATTACAAACGCGGAAAATAGTCTAATTTAGTAGATCACATTCATGAAAAGGGAACGGATTGTAGTTTCGACAAAAGGAGCATATCGGTAATCATCTGTAAAACCAACCATAACGGGCAACTATTTTGAACCTTTGATTCTTAAATATGTCTACAATTATTAACTAATGTCAGTGGCGAAGCACTACCTACTGTGCTTTTGATACACAAAAACACTAGCAGCCTATCATCCTCGGTATCGGCCTGCTGCTATAAAATAAATTAATAGTATATAACTTTGATGCATATGAAGCTTTTTTTTTTTATTAATTAACCTTCATTAATGATCACTCGAAGCAAACAGAAATAGAAGGCACACAACTTCAACAGCAAATGTATTTAAGAAATCGAACATTGTTCTTGGAATAAGCATCATACAATTTAGCAGGAAATCACATGTCAAAAGGTAATTATTGTCTCATCTTTCAACCACAGAAAGTTGAAACATCTAGTATTTGTCATTCGTACCTTTTTTGGAAATTTAAAAGACAGTGCTCAACATCACCAATCACAGATACACATAAATATAACAAATATGTTTCTATCCGTACTGGTTCTCCTCGTGTTAAATACATGTTGTTATGGCACATAGGACATAACGTTGCAACGTATATCAGATGGGGAAAGTCCAGCTGCCCACAAGATTCAACACTTGTTTATGACGGTCAGCGAAAAAACTATGTGAATTATTTTTTTTTATCCTTCATTGAACTTTTGATGTCGTCCCTAAACTTGTCGATCCGTTAAATAAACTTATTTTAAAAGGTTACCAATTCAATACTGTAATAAGATCATTGAATATTGTTTTTGTTGGTATAAATATTGAATTTGTTATCAGTAAATTAAAAGCAAACTAAATATTACTTGTATGTTATATACATATTCACATTCAAGCATCTACAATCTGTCTATACCAGTATCTTGTCATTGCACAAGGTCATATTAACACGAAATTCATTGAATGTTGGATGTGTACGTATTGATAATTTAGTCTTAGATGCATGATTTTTTTTATTAGTTGTTAGAGGCTTTGAACTAGCTGTCACTTAACTGCGAGTACTTTCAGATTTGTACCTAGTGGTAGGATGTACAAGTATCCGTCCACGTCCACTTGTATTTTTGTCCATCTGATGAGTTAAGCATTTGTCAACTGATTTTTATAGTCCGTTCTTATGTTGTACTGTTATAAAAGTGTCCCAGGTTAGGGGGAGGATTGGGATCCTGCTAACATGTTTCACCCCGCCACATTATGTTTGTATGTGCCTATCCCATTTTAAGAGCCTGTAATTCAGTGGTTGTCGTTTGTTTATGTGTTACATATTTGTTTTTCGTTCAATTTTTGTACATTAATTAGGCCGTTAGTTTTCTCGTTTGAATTGTTTTACATTGTCTTATCGGGGCCTTTTATAGACGACTATGCGATATTGGCTATGCGCATCGTTGAAGGCAATTTCTGTGTTATTTTGGTCTTTTGTGTAGAGTTGTCTCATTTACAATCATACCACATCTTCTTTTTTATATTTATAGTATCTTTATTGCATTTACACACATAAGAAAGGCCGATACAGAAATAATTCATTAGACAAAATGATTATTATGTTTTATCAATAACTTATTGTAGTATGATTGTACTTTGGAATTTTGTAAATATTTGTTTTTATACCTATACCCAGCTTTATACTGTAAAATTATCTATAAAACCAACATGTTTACTGAGAAATTGTCCTTTAAATCATAATAATAACATTACATGTATGTTTTATTATAATACGTTATTCTGATTGGCTAACTGCACATCACGTTTTATTCCTTAAACAATTGCATTACCCAATAAAACTTATCATTCATGATAACACGAGGTCCCACAATAAACTGCACAAGTGAATTAAATAAAAAAAATATAACATTCGCGTTTTCATGATCCTAGCTAAAAATGTAATTATAAGTATTGAATGCTTCTTTTTGTAACTTCATAGGGTTGTAAAAGCGTTGACCGTGCGCACATTTTTAGAAAATGTACTTCGGTCAACGCTATTTCCCAATGATGTTACAAAAAGAAGCATTCAATTCTTAAATAGTCTTATTGGCAGTGGTAATAATAACAATGTTGTTGTGCGTCTTGTTATTATATGTATTTAAAATTGAAATCAAGTAGCTCATTCATAATGTGAAACACGACACTATTTTTTTGTTTTCTTTGTTGCTAATCACTGATTTGCGCAAAACAATCAGTACTTTTTTCGTTTAATATGCCTTACGTTGTTGTTTTAAGTTTGATCTTAAGGTTTTTCAACATTCATGGAATATGATGTTAGAAATTTTGTTTGAAAGTAATTATTTTTTTTCAAAACTCGTCAAGATGCTAAACGGTTAACATATTGTTATATCATACTCATCTAGTGTTTGAGACCGTCAATTCCAAACTCCATATGTTGTTGGTTGGCTGTGTCGTTGTGTTGCTGTCTGAACTCTCAATGCGGAATCGGCACCTCGTGGATTTTTATTTCTCTGCTTTTTATCTTATTCATTCAATGATAAGTATCGTTAATAGAATTATGATTTTTGTAGAAATGTCAAGTCAAAATTTAGATAATCTTGTTTAAATTATATAACACATTAACCACAATGACGACACTCACACCTATACACGTTTGTTTTTCTTTATTTGTGTATTTTTGTTTATGTTTATTTGTTTGCTTTACTTTATCTTTTGTGTATTTGTAGGATATGCTGCCAGTAAACATTATACCAAAGGAGGATCAGGTTCAAATTTTCTCTGTCTTCCAAAGAATCCAGAATGGAAAGATTATACCGAAGGAAAGAGTAAAGGAACTGGTGGAATATATGGTGTGGAATATCAAATTCATAACAGTAAACCATATTCAAAGAATTTTCTTAATAAAGACATGCCTTGTGCAGTATGTTTAACAGCTAGATCGACAGCTCTAATGGTTCCAGGAAAAATAAATTGCTTTGAAGGTTGGCATAAAGAATATTCTGGTTATTTAATGTCAGAACACGACGGTAGGAGCCGATCGCCATCGGAATACATATGCGTCGATGAGAAGTTAGATTCTGTTCCTGGTGGTGACGTGAATAACGGCGAAATATTTGTTTACCCAGTTGAAGCTGTCTGTGGTAGTTTGAAATGCCCCCCGTATGTTGATGGTAGAGAACTTTCCTGTGTCGTCTGCTCAAAATAAATAAAATTATCAAAACATTAAAATGATTTCAAACACATCTGAAATTTTGTTATATATGTCATGTTCACTAAATAGTTGAAATTAACTGTATTTGGCGACTATTTTGACTCCTCTATTCCACTGATTTTGAAATTAATGAGTTAGGTTTGCTATATTTATTGGATACCATATAGAATTTAATTTTTAAAACTGCATGAACACTTTATTGTGGAAGTGTGTCGTCATGAATTTTATAATTCATTTCCAGATGAATGTTTATTTCAGAATGACTCGAGATTGATGTTAGCCAATCAAAATAACGTATTATAACGAAGATACATCTAATGTAATTATTATGTGATACTTAATAAATTCCTAGCAGGTTCAGTCCAACATTTTCTACATTTGCCTGCACTATGTCAGGAATATGACAGTTGTTGTCCATTCGATTGATGTTTTTTATCCTTTGATTTTGCCATTTGATTAGGGACTTTCCGTTTTGAATTTTTCTCGGAGTTAAGTATCTTTGTGAATTTACTTTTTGCTATAGAACACATCAACCTCCTTTGACACGAGGAGTCACGAATGAAACAGTAACTGCTTAATCTTACAAAGTATCTCAACCGAATACATCCCCAATTTCTGCTGGGTTAGTAGCCCAGTAGTCAGCACTTAGGTGTTGACATGAATATTAATAATGTGGTCATTTTTATAAATTTACTGTTTACTTAACTTTGAATTTTTCGAAAAACTAAGGATTTTCTTATCCCAGGAGTAGATTACCTAGGCCGGATTTGTCACAACTTTTTGGAATTTTGGACCTAAATGCGCTTTAACTTCGTACTTGTTTGGCTTTATAAATATTTTTATATGAGCGTCACTGAGGAGTCTTTTGTAGACGAAACGCGCGTCTGGCGTACTAAATTATAATCCTGGTACCTTTGATAACTATTAGTGGGTGTCCATATTACGTTTTCTATGTAACTTTCTCGTATCTTTTGTACTTTCGTCGTTGTGTTTTTGGCCATACATCGAATAGAAATCGACCTTGTGCAAGTGCACGTATACAGATAAATATATAAGACTTTGCACGATTTTTGGAATAATTATGATATAAAAGATGCATTTTGATCCGTTTTAAAGGGTTGTCCCCTTATGAAAAACTACTTTTGAAACAATTACAGACTTTCCGTAGAAATTATTTCAACCCAAAATAGGTTAACAGAGGTATTGATATTAGTTTGCATAAGGTTGATTTCTGTCCGACGCAGCTCAAATGTTATGGTATTTGATTGCTCCGTTGTAAGCGTTCCCACTGTTTTCTTTAGTTCATTATACTTCAAATATTTAAGACGTCATTAGATATATCTTACTTATAAAATATGTATTTGTCTATTATTTTTGTGTTCTTGTGACGGCAATTTAATTGTCACCTTGATTTTACACAATATCTTCTTTATTTATTTATCTTAAATTGTTATACTAGAATTTATTACTTAACGTCTTACATCTTTTAACGAATATAAAGCACGTTATAAAATAACCGAAGTCAGACATAATATTTAGTGTGCTTATGGACCAAGTCAAAACACCTAAAATGTCAGTAAAAAACTCCAATATAATTAGTTTATTTGTTATCATTTGATTATTGGATAAGAGCCAAATGCATCAAAACACACATGTAAAAAAACAACAACATAAAAAAACAGAATTCCAAGGGACATAAAAAAGGAAGTCCTTAAAACCTGTATATACATTTGATGCGTCTGAAGTTTTTTTTCTGAATTTACCTTCAACAATGAAACAAGGTAAACACTGACAGACGGCACACAACCTCAACAAGAATTAGAAGACACACAACCTCATCAGCTAATGTATTTAAGGAATCACTCATTGTTCTTGGAAAAACAGTCATACAATTTACCAGGAAATCACATGCCAAAAGGTAATTATTGTCTTGTATTTCAACTGCGTGCAGAAATTTGATAAATCGATTATTTGTCATTTGTTTGTTTGTTTTTGAATTATATTGGGATCAGAAACATTGCAACACTCCATCATTCAGATATCCACTCAAAGTTGACAATTATGTTTCTATCCGTACTGGTGCTCCTCTTGTTAAGCGCACTTTGTTATGGCAATTCCGAAAAGCCTTGTGCTTTGAAGGAGCATTTAATCAAAGAGATTGAAAGGAACTTGGTGGAACTGAAATCTATACCAGTTCATACACCCAAGTATCACGGTAAGACTTTTTTACAGTCGATTGCATTGAGTGTGTAGGTAAAGGTAATATCTGTGATTAGCTTGCTTGATAGATGAACCATGAGGTCACTATTAGGATAGGTAAACTATCCTCTTTTAAGAGTATCTTAACCAAAAAGATAAATAATCTAACTTGTCTGTAAGACTAGACTTCTTCAAAAGGAGGATACTATACCTTACATAATAATGACTACAGCTAGCAAGCACTCAATGCAATCTGCTGTAAAATATGAATGAAAATATTTGTCATCT
Source organism: Mytilus galloprovincialis (assembly GCF_965363235.1). Classification (NCBI taxonomy): domain Eukaryota; kingdom Metazoa; phylum Mollusca; class Bivalvia; order Mytilida; family Mytilidae; genus Mytilus; species Mytilus galloprovincialis. The sequence goes on from NC_134847.1 coordinate 40,120,282, forward strand.
AGAGAAATAAAAAAAAAAATGATGTTCATGAATTTGAATGTGCCATAGAAAAAAGACGAGTAGCGAAAGAGAAAAATTGATATATTCGATGTATACTTCACATACTTTTGTCTTTGGTCTAAATTTAATAAACACATATTTAATTCATCTAATCATTACATGTTTTAAGGACATAGCGCTGCAAATTATATCAGATGGGGAAAGTCCAGCTGCCCACAAGATTCAACCCTTGTTTATGACGGTAATGTATATAGCTATTTTGTTTTAAATGTATAATTTTTGCATTAAATCTATACATTTATATTACATGCAGTATAGATGAAAACGGAAAGATCTTTGAAATTCTTTTCCTATTGGTTATTTTCCTTTCCTTGAACAAAGAGTTGCCTTGACATACCGGTATTCCTGCTGAGTTCGTTATACATTATCGTCTATTTAGCACTTGACCTGCTTGCGGGAATTTGATAAATAATGATAATCATATATATATTCCGATTCCTATATTACATTAAGTTCTATTCTAATATGACGACCTATTATCGTCAACCAAATTATCACTATATCTACCTTTAGCGCAAATGCAACACTACACGAAAACGGCTAATCCGCGTTACGACCAACTTATTTATACTGTCAGATATTCTCTCGATTTTCGACATCACAATCCCCAGTTTACGAAGGCTAAGATTCAGATACAATATATTTATCTCTATTCTACAGCAAAATAAACAAATCAGTTCATTTCAATTTATTTTTCATTGTAAAATTTTATAAAACGTAAATTCCGCGAAAATGATGTTATTGTCTTGACATTGCAACGAAACAAGGTGACGTCAAAAGTATGTTTCCGTAAAGAAAAAATCAAATGTAAATACCGGGTGTTTTAAAGCTTCGTGTACGCATCAGAACAAATAAATACATTGGATCAAAATATATAAGTGAAAAATGAGATTAAAAAGAATCAATCATTGAATTATATAATATTACTAATATTATCAAATTGGGTAGAATATAGAACAGCCAAAATCAGTATCGTATTATGTATAGAGCTCCCACGGTTTACAAAATTACCAAATTTGCCCTATTAGAATCGAAATAATTCATGGCAGTCGTAGAATTGTTTTCATTTGACAATGGGTTAAGCATTTATATAAGTAGTTTACCCCTCGCCAACGCTCAGGGTAAAATAACCGAATATAAATGCCCAACTAATGGTTAAAGGAGAACAAATCACGGTTGCCATGAATTATTTCTTAATCAATGTATTCTTCACTAAATCTTTTGTGTAAATCTAGGATATGCTGCCGGTCATCATTATGCCATTGGAGGATCAGGTTCAAATTTTCTTTGTCTACCAAAGAATCCGGAATGGAAAGACTATGTTGACGGTCATCAGAACGTAAAAGGTCGTTTATATGGTGTTGAATATGAAATATTTGGCAATAAACCATATCCAAAGAGTTTCTTGAATAAAGACATGCCTTGCGCCGTATGTTTAACATCTAAATCGACAGCTCTAATGATTCCAGGAAAGATCAATTGCCATGAAGGTTGGCACAAAGAATTCTCGGGTTATTTGATGTCAGAATACAGCAGTAAAAAACGTTTTCCGTCTGAATACATATGTGTAGACGAGAAGTTGGAGTCTGTTCCTGGTGGTGACAATGATCGCAATGAAGCTGTTGTTTACTCAGTAGAAGCTGCCTGTGGAAGTTTGAAATGTCCCCCATATGTCAATGGCAGGGAACTGACCTGTGTCGTCTGCTCAAAATAAATAAAGTAATGCGAATGCAATATTAAAATTGTCTTTAAAAAAGTCTGTTGTTAAAATGTTTGCTATGCCATCTCACTGAATAATGTAAATTTGATGACAATGTGCTCGTCAATGACTACCAAATTGGTGTTAAAATGAATGATATATATACAGTTTACTTTATATCTCGACTTTTATAACTTGAGAATGGGTTGAGATCTGAACAAAAGACGAAAAAGAGATACATTCAATTTTCCCTTACGAACTTTCGATTTCAGTTTTACTATCTTTGTAGAACTGTTCCAGCAAAATTCTATGAAGAATTATTCCGGTAAAATCTATCAACTATATATACCCTCTCCAATGTTCTTTAGCCTGCGTTGTACTATCATATAAAAAAGAAGATGTGGTATGATTGCCAATGAGACAACTATCCACAAAAGACCAAAATGACACAGACATTAACAACTATAGGTCACCGTACAGCCTTCAACAATGAACAAAGACCATACCGCATAGCCAGCTATAAAAGGCCCCGATAAGACAATGTAAAACAATTCAAACGAGAAAACCAACGGCCTTATTTATGTAAAAAAAATGAACGAAAAACAAATATGTAACACATAAACAAACGACAACCACTGAATTACAGGCTCCTGACTTGGGACAGGCACATACATAAATAATGTGGCGGGGTTAAACATGTTAGCGGGACCCCAACCCTCCCCCATATATCATGATTGTTATAGTTATTTGCAGGTCGAATATACACTCATTTGAAAAAGCCAAAAGCCAAATTTTAAAGTCGCTAATAAATTTGTTTTGTTGAATCTTAAATCCCTTTTATTCATTGATAGCATTAGTCTTATATTTAGCTTAAGTAATCGAACTAAGGTTTCTATGTTCTTTAATGTTTTTTATTAGTCCTTTCAAATCCACTAAATAATGAGTAACAACCTATTAGTCGATGACACTATTGGCAGACGTTGTTGTAACTAGCATAATAGTCAAATACAATGTATTAGAAATATAAAAACATCTTTCTAAAATATTGAACTCCAAGCCAAATGTAAAATTAAAAAACCAGACAAAACCAAATGCTTGCAATACACAGAGCAAATGAAAAGAAATAAAGGCAACAGTAGTATACCGCTGTTCAAAACTCATAAATCCATGGACAAAAAACAAAATCGGGGTAACAAACTAAAACCGAGGGAAACGCATTAAATATAAGAGGAGAACAACGACATAACACCGAAACGGACCAAGCATCAGACAAAACACCACGGGAATAACAAATATAACATAAAAACCAAATACATGAATTTGGGATAGACAAGTATCGTGCCACGTCTTATCTCAATATCTCAAAAATAAGAGAAAACACAAACGACTCAACGTTAAAATGCAACACACACATAAACGAACAATAATATAACAATAGCCATCTTCCTGACTTGGTACAGGACACTTTTAAAGGGGAATAAAAGTGGTGGGTTGAACCTGGTTTTATGGCATGCCAAACAAAGTCCATAGTCTTGAAATTGTATGGTATTTTCCGAAGAAAATAACGCAGTTAACCCTGGTTTTATGGCTAGCTATGTGAGCGTTGATATGCATCCTCGTTTTTTTCGTTGTTCGTTATTCACTGAAGGGTATATGTCTGACACTGACAAAGTAGTAACCAATTTCCTTTAAAGTATATAGATATGATTAAAGTATAACATTTTATAATAGTCAATATTTAGAAATATAAAGAGTATATTTATACCTTTCACTTTCATTAAGTTGATGTTTTTCCATGAGGTCAAATAAGAAATGTAATCACACTTATGTGTTAACGCAGATTAGGAATAACCTTTAATAATTAGATCTCAAAATTCATTTATTTCCTGTGTTTATTTTCAATGATCTTATATCAAAGACTATTTATCATTTACACCTATTGAAGTTGTTTATTTATGTAGTTTGTTGAATAACAAAGATCAACCTTTACATCACACCTGGTCAAATTAATAAACATTTGAGATAGACATTCCGTCGAATTGGCGATGCATCTATAGTGTTATCATTAAACATACTCTGACTGCAAAGAACCTTGTCTATGATTGGAAAACATGGAATAAAAACATTAAAACTGCATGACAGACGTGAAGTTTTTTTTGACAATACTTCAAATAATGTCGATATTCTATAAATCTTATTAGAAAACAGGTGATATCTTGATTCAAGTACAGAATCTTGTCAGATAGATATATGGGAAAACTTTCTGTGAGGGATTTTTCTGAACAGATATATGGGAATAAATTTTAAAATACTTTTTTGAGTTTTCGAATTCAAAAGTCTTAAAAGTGATCTTATCACAACCACTGTAGAAAATATTTTTATATGAAAGGGTCTATAAAATGAAAATAGCACTTTGTAATTTTTAATTTACTTTACAAGGATCGACGAAAGCAAAACATATAAAGCAAGAGATGTATAACTATCTTTATAAACGTGTAGCTATATGACAAAAAGGGAACATAAGAAGAACCAAAATCAGCATAAGGTCCACTTTAAAAGTTGTCACATATCGCTAATTGTGGCTTAACGTGACATCATTCATAAATAATTTGTATTTCATATATCGAAACTACAAATCCTCCAGTTTAATTCCATCGATCTTTGTAACGTACATGTTGTCTTATTCGAGGGTTGGCAGCTCATAGACAACAGTAGAGATTTTCATATCTCAGAAATCAATTACAATATACAAATCAAGGTTACACACAAAAACTAAGGGACAAGCACGATCCTAAAAGAGACAAGACCTGATAGATCAAAAGAGAAACCGTCTCTTGCTATACACCATCCGCTATGCAATTTCATTATCAGTCAAAATGTCACAATCAGGAATAAGACACAATTAGTAATATTGCTTATCTCAAGACTTAAAATAAGATTCTGAAAACATGTTGTTCGTGAGTTTAAACACAAACGCTTGTTATCGGTCAAGCGATTTGTAAAAGCCAAGTTCTTTCCGTATAAAGTTTCCTTGGAGTCGATCTTTTTATTTTACTTTCTATGGTGTGGTAGTATCAATTTTTGTCGTCCTTCTTCAAAGATTTGCTGTAGCAGTTTTTGTGTTAATGGAGTCCGAATAGTGTAACCATAGGTGAGACTTATGTATTAGATGATAATTGTAATACCAAACAATAGAGCAGAGGACATGCAACTTCTGCAAAATAGATATTGATATGATGGTTACTAACATATTCTAGTTTCAAGTAATCCTTTATTTCTTAATATTATATGAAGATACGAAGTAGATTTTCTTGTTTCGGTGTTATTGGGTAAGCACACACTAAGATGACAGGACACAGTCAATAAACCAGAAATTAAACTTATAGAACTTTTCAAATAGTTTCACACTATGTGTTACATTTTAACGTTGCGTCGTTTGTTTTCTCTTATTTTTGAGTGTAAATTCACATTGCGATAAGGTGGTACTTGTCTATCCCAAATTCATGTATTTGGTTTTGATGTTATATTTGTTATTCTCGTGGGATTTTGTCTGTTGCTTGGTCCGTTTCTGTGTGTGTTACATTGTAGTGTTGTGTCGTTGTTCTCCTCTTATATTTAATGCGTTTCCCTCAGTTTTAGTTTGTTTACCCCGATTTAGTTTTTTGTCCATGGATTTATGAGTTTGAACATCGGTATACTACTGTTGCCTTTATTTCGCAGTATCTCTTTGAAAAAGTTCTAAATAGGTTTTTATTCATATGATTACAAATACATATCTGGCACTAGTATCCAATCGAATACAAATAGTCTTTTACAAATGCAATCTACCAAAATAAATACATTCATGTTTTTTAATATATATTTTGTCTTTATTCATAAAAAATATATATTAAAAAACATGAATGTATTTATTTTGGTAGATTGCATTTGTAAAAAACTATTTGTATTCGATTGGATACTAGTGCCATATATGTATTTGTAATCATATGAATATGGTTATCGATAGCCATAAATCAATTTAGCGAAAACAAATCCGGGTCACAAACCAAAACCAAGGGAAACACATCAATTATAGGAGAAAATCACCAAAACAACAGAAACACTGAACTGCTACAAAAACAAACACAAACAAAATAAAAAACAACTGCCATATTCCTGACTTGGTACAAGACATTTTAAAAAAGAGATGGCTAGATCTCACAAACTTCCTAGTACTATTTAGATTTTACATCTTTCCACCAGAATGTCGAATTGAACTTAAAAGCAGATAATGTTCTAGCTAAGAATTTTGATACTTTGGTCTCAATTGAAAGAATAAAACAGATATGTTGACCCTTGTTGACTTTGCTCGAGTAATTCATTTATGTATTTCACGATAATAAAAACATATAATTTCATATACATTTGTAAATATTATGCGATAGATGCTGAGTTGTGAGAAATTGATTAGCTGTTATTTTCTATTGTCATTTTTATTTAGGAAAAATTCAACTATTATAATTTTTATATATTTGTTGTTTTCAAAATCAATTCATTCATTTGTTTTGTAGATTATTTTCTTCACTTAAGCAAAATATATTTCCAATCTTTATGATTGCTTTACCTTTGAGATGTTGTTTCAAACTTTTGAAAATAAAAATAAATAATCTTAACTTATATTTCACACAGACTGATTAAAGACATTTACCATTTAATGTTATTTCACTGAAATAAAATCTCAGTGTCAAATAATAACATCTGGTTATAATGTTTACTTTCTAGGTGTTATAGTGGAGATCCACCCAAATTTGATGTCTACAATCTATGTGGGCGTGGTCGTTGGACAAGATCACAACAACATTGAGTAATTACTTTTACTTCCTTCTATATGTACGAATTGTAGGTATCGTGGAAAAATGAAAGTGAGATGATTTTGAAGATGTTTATACTTATTTCAGCAGAATAAGCATATTCTAATATCCAAAATGTGTATTGTTATGTTAGTCACATGGGTAATTAATATACATTTTTATGAATGAATTATCAATATTATTTGTTACCTACAATTTGTATTGTAAAATTCCGAAAAAATCAATGTTAAAGGTGAAAGATGATCAAATATATCAACAAATTTACATTTATAGCTAGCTATAAAACCAGGTTTGATCCACCATTTTCTACATAAGGTAATGCTTGTACCAAGTCAGGAATATGGCAGTTATTTTCCATTCGTTTGGCGTGTTTGAGCTTTTGATAAGGGACATTCAGATTTGAATTTTACTCGGTGTTCGGTAATTTTGTTATTTCAATTTTTAATATAACTCAAATAAAGCCTAAACGTTTGTCTTTAAATATATGTATTATCCTCCGGTTTCATGTTCCCTTCCCTATGCTATTTTATATCTATATTAATAACTTTATCCATAGTGTACCAATCCATATTGAATTTTGTGTTTTGTATAATTTGTGCTTGTATTGAAATTTATATTTCTGCTCCTTTGGGGCGCTCATTGCAAAATAAAATTATTTGTATTTGTATTTGTATTTGTTTATTATATCGCGCAACTAAAAACTTAGAAAGGAAAAACAACGAATTTTCATTGTCTACTCAGTCTTTGTTTGGAAGCTATAGTGTACATGTATATAGGGTTAATTGATCACCATAATCTCAATCGGTTTCAAAACAAAATATACTGTTAAGAATTGCACATGAGGTGTTCCCACTACCGCTCTCCATGTACACGACGTCACCGTTGTTGTGACGTTAGCTTTTCAGAGTATCATTGCAAGCAGACGTTCTTATTTACTTAGCCTTAATTTGTGTCCGAAACAACCACTCTACGATATATACTCTTAAGGTGGTACCTAACACTACAGGGAGATAACTCTTTAAAATCAGCGAAACGTTTTAATTACGTTGTGTTGTTAAGGGAATATTAAGCTTTTCAATGATCAAAATTAGTGTTTGTCCAAATGCTATATAACCTGTGTAATTTTTCTGATAAAATGGTTGGTTCAATTTTTTTAATTTTTTTTAATACTTTTGTCAAATGGTCAAAGTAAATACTTTCTCAAATTTTATGAAAATTAAACTAGCCAAATTAATTTTAGTGAAGGTGTTGGGTACAACCTTAATACATGGGCTTCTTGTTTACACGATATTATATATTACATTACCAACAGATAAAGTTTAAACTTTCTCCCAGTAACTGCGAGCACGCTTTGATCTGTCTTACACAATATTGCTTTAATATTCTTGATATGCAAAAATATGTATGAAGAGTATTATTTTAGTTTCAATCGAGATCAATCAGCCATATGTACAAAATAGCTTCCAAACTAGGACTGGGTCAACAAGATTAACAAATAGAAATTCAACATTGCAGAAAATTTCGTCTTTGTTTCTTTTTTCTTCAAATAACAGCCAACGAAGGTTTATCCCCTCAATTAAAGATTAGATAAGTTCGTCTTTCCGGAGTGAAATTTGTCAGATAGCTATAAGATCTGTTATATAATTTTTTTTTTAAAAAGATAGTACACAAAAGGAAGTAAGAAATCCTACAACAGTTGACTCCATTCATGGGTTTTATCAGTTTACTATATATATATACGGCTTGTATATTCAACATTGTAGAAAATGTGATTTTGTTTCTTTTTCTTTATATAACAGCCAACAAAGGTTTATCCCCTCAATTGAAGATTACATAAGTTCATCTTTCCGGAGTGAAATTTGTCAGATAGCTATAAGATCTGTCATTTATAATTTTTTTCTAAAGAGATCTTGCATAAAAGAAAATTGGAAATCCTAAAACAGTCGACACCATTCATGGGTTTTATTAGTTTGCTTTATATACGGGTAGTTACAATGTAGTAAACGAGAATTCTCTTTGATAAATTTCTATGACAAATAAGTTACGTTGTCATTTCTTAATTAAAATATTATATTTAATGGCAATATCGGAATATCAAATCAAAGTTATTACTATGTGAATAACTGGTGTAGGTTATATATTTCTTAGCGCCCTCGAAGTTTTGTTGATAAATCATATAAAATATCGCTTTAGTTTGTGTAATCACAAGTCAGTAATTTGAATAATTTCAAACTTACTTTTAAAATCCTAGGATTCAGTTATAAAAAACGATAGTACATTCAGGGCATTGTTGTCAACTTGAACTGTTTGTAATTGAAAAAAAACCTAACTGAAATAGTTTAGTACAATCAAAAAATTAAACTTCCTTCAAATGTTAAGATTTAATGCAAACCTTACTTTAAAAAAAATGTATCTTGTTCAATTAACAAGCAACGAACATGTGTCAAGGTTCATGTTGAATACATATACAGAAAACATAATTTAACAAAGCCTTTCAGGAAATCATCTTAATTTGAGAATTCCTCGTTACGAAATATTTCTTTGATGATTTACAATTAGAACCAAACCGACATTTTTGGCGTGTGATAACAATATTACAGTTTGTTTGCAATTTGAAATGGACAAAAGATAGCATGATTGTTGTATATTATGTGATCAAACTGTAAAATAAGTACCAAGTTTAGTTCTAAACACATCTGTCTCCGTAATAGTTTTCTTTATTAGTAAATGTGTTCCATTCTGTTTGATATAAAAGAAAACAAATTACAACTAAAAGATGCATTAAGAGATTTTCTTTGTACCGCCCTGAACATTTAACTACTTATTGAAAACTTATGAACTTAATCATTGAACTGAAATAATTCGCGTCAAGATAAAAAATGATTTTTTCATGATTCAACAGACAGTTTCTAAATATAATGACAAATGTGGAAATTGCATGTACATGAACGCTTAAGAAATGTAAAATAACGTTTCATCAGGACGTTTTCACAGGTGCACACACAGGAATTAAGTTTGTGTGTATCAAAGGCACCGACAAAGGATATTTTTACAGCCGTGTAAGAAATTGTTATAAAAGATAAACATATCAATGAATAAATGCAGTAAATAAATAAATAAAACCTTTATTAAAAAGCTAAGTTGCATACAAAAATTAATGTTATGCAAAGTGAAGAAAAAGAGAAATCAAATTATAACATTTTCGTTCTTTGTGGTCTTTGTGGTATTACAGTTTATGGCGATCTCGGTTCATCAAGGCAGTTTATTCGGTGTCAAACGGCTTTTGTTAAAGTTGTCGAGATTTTCATCAGAGTCCCATATCTCCATGTAAAGACCTTTAATCTGGCGTAAATGAAAGGCCACAAATGCTTCATTATCACCCAAAGATCCGCCCATCAACAATAGCACACCTTTAATTAAACAGTGCAGACCTTCAAAGTATTTAACACTTCAAATACTTTGTAAACGACCATTTAAACGATTTTCCATTTGCGGTATATCAATGAGTATTTATTGTAAACATTTAAAATGGATTATTTCATTATCAAATTATAGGATTTATAAACAAGCCATTTGAGATAAGAATTTAAAATACAATACTTGTCCTATTGTTATATTTTGCATTACGCCCAATAACTGTTGCATTATACCAGTAAATCATGAATGAAAAATTGTATATCTGATAGTAAAGTTTTTTGGAATATCGATAAGTGATCTTACTTTCTCTTTCTAGTTGAAACATATTTATTAATAGTGGATTGGGAAACAAGATTTGCAACTTATAGTAATCCCTTTCCACTTTGCGGGTGCGAGTGCTGCCTTGTAGCGGTAGCCTTGTAGCGGTATTAGCCTGCTCTTTTTCGAAATCTACAAGGGTGTCTTTAACGTGCAAGAGATATGGCTCTCTTTTAACACGGGTCGGCCATTTATCGTCCCCTTCCGACAGACTATCATCGTTTCCTCAAGACCATACTCGCAAATGGTGTCAAGGGAGAGCCGAAAAGTCAGTCCCTGAAATTTTCATCCCGAACGAGAATCGAACCAAGAACCTTTGTGTTAGAAGTCCGATGCACTAACCACTACACCACGGCTCTCTTTCTAAAATTCTATTATCAATAGGCTGATTGGAAAGAAATGCATTATAGATACCAGAATTGAAATTTTATATTTGCACCAGACGCGCGCTTCGTCTACAGAAGAGTCATCAGTGACGATCGAATAAAGAAGTTTAAAAGTCCAAATAAAGTAAGAAGTTGAAGAGTATTGCCAAATACAGCTGAGGTAAAATATTCATGAGGTAGACAAGCCTTAGTATTTCAAAAATTCCAAGTTTGTAAACAAGTAATTTATAATTATGACCATATCAATAATAATTCATTTCAGCACAGAAGTGCTGACTACTGGGCTGGTGATACCCTTTGGGACAAAAACCTCCACCAGCAGCGGCATCGATCCAGTGGTTGTAAATAAACTCATCATATAGAAATTAAATCTGTTTGCCTTATTCAACCATTATAGTCAAAACTGGTAAGTATAAACGAACGGGTGGAAATTGGGTTGTGGCTTCGTATAAAAGTCGTAACGGTTTACTAAACCAATAGTGGCAAAATTTTCGCTATTTTTTCTGTTTTCAGTATCTCTCGGTTTATTATAGAGTGTATCCAAAATAAAAAAAGTGGGTAAAAATCTTAATTCAACTGCAATATCCTCATAGTTTTCAAGATAATACCGGTATTCAAAACACCAAACAATGGTATAAATCATTAAAGAGCATTAACTCCAAAAACACATTTTGTTACCTTCTAGATACCACGATGATGATTGTAGTCAACATTGTTAAAATAGGCCCCAGTAGTTTTTGAGGAGAAAATGCTTGTAACAGTTAACGTACGACGACGAACGATTAAAACCAATTGATTAGAAACAAGAATGTGTTCCCAGTACATGGATACCCCACTCGCACTATCATTTTCTATGATCGGTGGACCGTGAAATTGGAGTAAAAACTATAATTTGGCTTTAAAATTAGAAAGATCATATCATAAGGAACATGTTTACTAAGTTTCAAGTTGATTGGTCTTCAACTTCATCAAAAACAACATTGACAAGATACTTTAACCTGAAGCGGACAGACGAACGAACGAACGGACGGACGAACGAACGGACGGACGAACAAACGAACGGACGGTACGACGAACGAACGGACGCACCGACCAGAAACATAATGCCCCTCTACTATCGAAGGTGGGGCATAAAAAGGTTGAAACAAATTTATCCACTGAGAACACATTGTTCTATACACTTTTTATAAGCAGCTAATTTTATAAAGAAAATGGAAGGGAACTTAAAGCCGAGCATATCGTTTCAGTTGGGCGAAATACAACTAACAAACTGGTACTTTTGAAATGATTCCTAATAGAAACGGAACGTTTACAATACGAAAATAGAATCAACTTTAATGTCGTAACGTTCAATTCTCAACCGATTATTCTTTTCAAATTCTAGATGTATATCAAAGTTTAAAGCAGACATAACACACCATATGGGTATGGCGGCTACATATCACAGTGTAAAGTTTGTGCACTTTCACAACGCTATTTGGACTTCGTTAACAAGGATGTACGCCGTGCGCCAAAAATTGCTCCAACAGAGATGAAGAAGAAAGACCACAATCTCCACTACATTAGTGATCATTACAAATTGGTTTGAGTGATACGATGTGTTTTTTTCTTAACTCACTAGCGTCAGTTTTCGGGCTTTCATCTGAGCTGTATTTAACCGATTGTGACTGAGTTTGAATTTGCCGGGTGATGTATGCATAGTACGACATGCTTGAGTGTTTCTACTGTTTCGTTGTTTTCCTCTTATAGTTGATATGTTTCCCTTGTTTTAGTTTGTAACCCGGATTTATTTTCTCTCAATGGATTTCTGACTTTTGAACAGCGGTATACTACTGTTGCCTTTATTTACACTGTCCACACTGGTCGCGCTCCTGTTCGAGTTTGCAATTTGTCTTTACCAAATTGATTAACGCGAATTGAACCGAATCGATAAAATACTGCTGTCTTAACTCAGGTGTATCCGTGGTCATATTTATTCTAGCATAAATGGGATGTTATTTTAAATGGAATTGTATACGACTGTCATACAAGTGAGAGGTTTAGCTAGCTATAAAACCAGGTTTAATCCACCATTTTCTACATTAGAAAATGCCTGTACCGTTTTGAAAATGTCCTTGGAGTTCAGTATTTTTGTGATTTTAATGTTTATACATGTATATAGATACGAGCAACATTTAGTAACTAAATCTTGAATAAATTAGCAAGAGAAAAAATATTTCATACTACAGAAGATTTTTACATATTATAATAATACTTAATTTTACATCAAATCATTTACTTGGAGCAGACAATACAAGTTATTTCTCTACCATCAACATATGGTGGACATTGTAAGGTGCCACAAACAGCTTCTACTGGGAAAACAAGGGAATGGTCACGTGATGCCTTACCACCCGGAACGGTCTCTAACTTCTCGTCAACGCATATGTATTCCGATCCTCTTACTTTGCTCATATTCGACATCAAATAACCAGAAAATTCTTTATGCCAGCCTTCATGGCATGTAATTTTTCCTGGTATCATCAGAACTGTAGATCTTGGTGTCAAACACACTGCACAAGGTGTGTCTTGATTGTGAAAACTCTTTGGATAGGGTTTATGGCTGAATACTTCATATTCAACTCCATATATTTTGCCTGTTCCGTAATTTTCACCGCTAGTATATTCTTTCCAATCCGGGTTCTTTGGTAGACACAGGTAATTTGAGCCTGATCCTGAAATGCTATAATGATTACCAGCAGCATATCCTGCAAAGTATACCAATTACCTATAAGTATGGTAGAAATAAAGTTTTTATGACAAAATGGAATTAATAGTAATTGATATAAAAATGGTTAAAGATAAGAGTGATACGTATTTATTATTATCATCATTATTATTATTTTCATTTTTATTAATTATTATTATTATTATTATTATTATTATTATTATTATTATTATTATTATTATTATTATTATTATTAGAATAACTATAATCGAAGAATTCAAATAGAGAAAAATGTTCAACGAGTGACCGAACAACACATTAATTCACGAATGCGCGTAGCGTATGCATTGGGTTAATTATCAGTGTTGTTCGGTCACGAGTTGAATATTTTTCGATATTTGAATTCTTTAATTAGTTAGTCTTTTTATTACATTGGCAAATGGCTTTTTTTTAAAGAAATTAATTTTAAACATGATAAGGAACTATATTGTTTTTCTACGCTTTCACAATTTGTTTTGACTCGCCGTTATCGACGTCTTGGCAACGCCTATTGTTGTATGACGTCAGAGAATGAAATATTCACGTTTATTTCACATGTGAAATTAACGTGTTTTTTTTTTTTATTTAACTAGGAAATCAATTCAGATACCTAATCAGCCCTAATATGTATATTTGAATGGACTGTAACTGTGTTTGATGCCTTATGCGACTTCGGGCGCGGAGAGAATTAAGGTAAGGTAACTGTTATGATCATAGAAGTAAACATGTATACTGTAAAACGACAAAGTTTTTTTCATTTACCTGTAGATATTATTAAAACCGGTTTTTTCAAAAGTGATTATTTTAGAAGGGTTAAATATTTCGCGGTGGTGTCTTGCCATGGCTTTGTTTGGACTTGTATGTTTGCTTTTTGGCCTTGCATGTTTGTCCCTGATATCTTATTAACTGTGCATTTGCATTCAGGTATCGCATATCAAATTTATTCGTTCATAGTGTGTTAATTTACGTTTTTTTATTGATTTAAGCCTTCCAATTGATATTTTATCGTGTGGTTTTCTATGTTGTGATGTTATGCTATTGTTTCAGAAAAAGGGAGAAGGTTTGGTACCATTAAAACGTTTAATCCCGCTACAAATGTTTGCACCTGTCCTAAGTCAGGAATCTGATGAACAGTAGTTGTCGTTTGTTTATGTAATTTATACGTGTTTCTCGTTTTTAATATAGATTAGACCGTTGGTTTTCCTGTTTGAATGGTTTTACACTAGTAATTTTGGTACCCTTTATAGTTTTTTGTTCGGTGTGAGCCAAGGCTCCGTGTTGAAGGCCGTACATTGACCTATAATGGTTTACTTTATCAATTGTTATTTGGATGGAGAGTTGTCTCATTGACACTCACACCACATCTTCCTATATCTATAAATCGCGGAAACTGAAAATACTAATATGTTACTAAAAATAAAATTACCGTCATAAACAAGTGTTGCTCCTTGTGGGCATTTGGTCCTTCCCCATCTAATATATGTGTCAGCTTGGTGTCCTGAAAACAACAGATGACTTGTAAAAGTTACAAATTCAATTTATAGTGTAGAAAAACCTTGAGCAACACGAAATGTGCCACATGTGAAGCAGAATCTGCTTACCCTTCCGGAGCACCTGAGATCACCCCCACTATTTGGTGAGAAATATGTTGCTTTAATTCTCTTAGTTGTGTCTTGTGTACTATTATTTGTTTGTTTGTCTTTTTCTTTTTTAGCCATGGCGTTGCCAGTTTATTTTCTGATCTGTGCGTTTGAATTTCCTTCTTGTATCATTCGCCCTTCATTTACATTATTTTTAATCGACAGCGCCGAAACATGTAAAGGAAAAATTGTTGTTTTGATATTATACACACAAACACACTTAATTTATTTTGATATTTCAGTAAAAATCTTACCGTTATACTCATCATGTGTGTGAACATGCAGAGACTTTAGTTCAACCAAGTCCCTTTCAATTTGTTTGATTAAATATTCCTTCAAAGAGCATGGCTTTTCTGACTTGCCATAACAACCTTCGTTGAGCATTAGAAGAAACAATACGGATAGAAACATATTTCAGTTTATTTTTGAAATATGTAACTTCAGACTGTTGCCGTTCCAATATAATCAAGAAAAAATAAACAAATGCCAAATAATTGATGTATCAAATTTCAGATGTTGAAATTTGAAACAAATAATTACTTTTTTGCATGAGATTATCTTTTTTTCTGTACGCTAAATTTAAATAAAATTTTTCTTTAGTGTTAAAATATAAATTCATCATATATACCAGGATTGAAATTTTATATTGACGCCAGACGCGCGTTTCGTCTACAAACGACTCATCAGTTACGCTCGAATAAATGAATGTTAATTAATTAAAAGGTCAAAATAGGTACGAAGTTGAAGAGCGTTGAGGACGAAAAAATCCTAAAAGTTAAGCGATTCCTGAAAAAAATTAGCTGGTTTGTCCCTAATTTTTGGATTTGAGCGTTCCTAATGAAGGAAGATTTGGAAAATCATCCCGGGTACATTAAACTTATAAATTGCTTATTTCATTTTCTAACAGTGGATGATACCACGGTTGTAAACCAAATAGTCCCAGCGGTCTCATAAAACCAGTTGGCATGCAATGCATCGCCATTGATTTTAAAAACAACACTCATTTCTTAAATCTTTCGTTGATAAAATTCCAAATTATAAAAATACTAAGTTTCCAACTGCATCACCTTAGATGATTTTTGGCTATTGTTTTAATGACTCTTTTGTTTATATAGCTTTTCAAGTATCTCAGCATCCTTGATTTCTAATATTTTTAGCACTCCTCGTGTAAGAAAATCTATGCCGAGAGTATTTAGGACGGAAATATGTTGTACTTGTATTTAACTTGTTTTACCTGATGGGTTTTTTTATGACATAAAGGTGGTCATTATGTTTGTTTCTAAAAATTGTAGGGATAATTTGAGAATTTGTTTATGAATATATGCGCTTCTTCGATACCTTATTCGTCATGATCGTATATATAACATTCATATTACAAGACGGATGCAAAATATGTAGCAGGATCTGATAATCCTTCTGGAGCACCTGCGAACACCCCCGGTTTTGCTCAGTCATCAGTTTTCCATGTTGCGTTTGGCATACTGTTGTTTTTCATTTAGTCTTTTTCTTTTCGCCATGGCGTTGTCATTTGACTATCGACCTGTAAGTTTGAATATCCCTTTGGTATCTTTCGCCTCTCTATAGCACATACACTTGGAGTATTTGATGACGCTAAAATATATCGAAATGATTGTATTCGTGTATAAGTACCGGTACTTATAGATTATCGGTGATCATCTCAACGAGATTGATTTTCTCGCTTGAGCTGGTACGGCGAAAATGAGAAAAGCAATCGAGTTGAGATGACCAATGATAATCTGTATATATCTATTTTCCTATGACGGCGTTGTTAATTTCATTGATAACGGGCACGTGCTTTCTTAGTTTCTAGCGAAAAAAAATCATATAATTCGACTGTGCTGAGAAAGGAAATTATCAGTCAGTAAGATCAAATGGAAATTTCGTTAAATAGCGATATTAATACAACGTATCATTCAAACCGTACTTCAAGTTCTCCAGTTAGATAATACCTTGCATTGTCGACGTCACTTGTTCTCGTATCGATGAGCTGTATCTGTTTATTCCAACGTAGTTGTAAAAGCACATGCATTACTTGAAAACAGCATTCTCGTACTAAGATATATAGACATAACAAAGTTGACTTAGTTTATCTCAGGAGTCATACACGATAGTTTACTACAGTAATTAGTATATAATTTTCTGGAAGTTCGTGGATCTTTGAAAATATTTACACTGAAGATGTTTCTTTCAGCGCACTGTCGCTCAGTCACTACAGTAAAGTGCTTCTTAAATTGTTGTAAACTGATGTAGTCTGTGATTGTATTGTTTGTCTATGCAATTTACAGGTATATAAAAAATGTCATAAACAAGTAAACAATGTACCAATAAAGGTGCATTTGCGTTTGCTTTGAAGAAGATGCCAAACGTTGACAAATTCAAACAAATAGAAATGCGTAGACAGGAGTATCAAATATTCTATTGGTATCTGCTTTCTTTCTTTTGTAAACTTATACAGAACACTCAAATACATTTCATTTCAACTCCAATGTCTCCCAAATGATATAAGTCGAAACCCATACAGTATGGTAAGCTATAAAAGGTAATTCGAACTGAAAACCAACGACCGTTGATCTCAAAAGAATTCAACTGAAACGATAAACGAAAATAAAATATTCTTCACATCAACCAAGAAAAACATTAGAACTACAGATTCCTGACTTTAGAGTATGTTACGAGGTTAAACATGTTTAATAGTTCTCGACACCTCTCGACAACTATGGCAATTATAACAGGACAACATATTAACAATACAGTATGACGATAAGTGTTCATATCTCTGATAATCTTTCAAATAAATCTATTTAAAAGGTCTCTAAGTCAACATGGATCGTTTCTAAATTTATGGACTCTATAAACAACATCATCATCAACATGACAAATTTTAAAAAACAAACTTGTTTTAATATTTAACTTCATGTTTAGTAATGTAAATGATGTTCTTCACTAGCTTATTCAGTTTAGGTACTATGACTGAAAGGATTCCACACATACGGTTGAGTCATTCGGCAATCCTCGGTAGAATCCGCTACTCTCCTTCTATCGTTAGATGAGGGTACGGAATCGGCCGAGTTGAGACGAATGACGGTTGAGTCTACTTCATATCTTGAATAACATCTAAAAATGTACAATGTGGATCGATTAAGAAATAAAATTATCACAAGAGAGATAATTTCAATTTTCCTATTGAAAACTTTCCGTTTCTACGTTGCAGCATTGAAGCGTCGCCTGCATATCATATCGTATATATGTCCCGGTTAATACGATATTCAAGGACTTGCGTTTTACATCATGATTTCCTTGATCGAGGAAGCAATACTATAATGGGTTCCAAATGGTTAAGTTAAATTCATTCCTTTAAAAGTTCTACGGACTAGTCATGATTTGAGTGATTGTAGTAGATATCATAGATGACCATGGTTATGTCCAAATTGTAAACAGAATCCCGTCTTATTGTTATGCAAGGGTGCAACCAGCAGAGTGGAGTACCCGAGGTCAGACCCTCTTTTGATGAGATTCGAGCTGCCCAATCTGTATTTTTTTTATGTTTAGCGTTTTGATACTGTTGTTTGTATTTATTTCCTTTTTTTCATGGTGATGTGCTGACTTTTTTTTATTGAACTCATAATAGTTTATTGCCTATTGGAAACCACTCGTTTTTATATATCAGAAAGTAATACAAAATCTCATAAAAATTTAATGAATTTCTATTTTTTATTGATATTGATGACTTTTGAAGAGAAGATGAAAAAGTATACAAAATAACTATTCCATAAAAAAGGACAGATGTGTTTGATCATTATAAACGTCCACTCCTGATTTGTAAAATAGCTTCATTTTCCATTTTTTAACACTATATAATATCAATGTTTTGAACTTAAATTTAGCGATTCTTTGATTTAACGTTTAAAGTAAAAGTGTTAAACTTTACTTATTTAAAAGTTCAAAAGATTTTTCCGAATCATTAAATAAAGTTCAAAATAATCAAACGAAATTTATCAAATAACAGCAATGATAGACTTTTATCAACAGAGTTATACTTAAAAGTCTTAATATTGAATCTCTTTGTACTTTTCAAAGTGTTGAGAATGTCGGTTAAACAATAATTATATACTTGTTATGAAGTTTTTACTTACAATTATTATTCTATTATACAGTAAAATTAAATGTGTATGAACTTTGGTAAAAGTGAAATAAACAGAGTATTTAACTATTCAAATGAGTTTTATCAGTACTTCTACCGTTGAATTTGACTTCGTGAGTTTGTATTTCACTTTGCAAATTCATCTATTTCATCGTGTATAAAGAGAGGCGTGGTGTACAGTAGTGGTAGGCGCATCAGACTACACTCACAAAGGTTCCTGGTTCGATCCCCGTTTCGTGGAGAAAATTCAGGGACTTAATCTTCGGCTCTCCCTTGACACCATTTGCGAGTATGGTCTTGAGAAACGATGATTGTCCATCGGAAAGAGGCGGTATATGGCTGACCCGTGTTATATATATAAGAGAGAGAAATGTCCTTTTCACGTAAAAGGCACCCATGTATATTTCGAAGAAGAGCAGGGAATTTATCAAGAAAACAACTTAACTTTTAAGTTTTAAGCCTGTGCAAATCTTTTTTAAATATTCGTATGGGGGTTCTTTAGTTACAATTAAGGACTCTAGAACAAGAAATATTTCGTGAAATGTGAATATTTGTTTCTTCATGTTAAATGGGGGGGGGGGGCTCTTACATGTGCTTACATGTACATGTGATTTAAGACAAGATGATATTTAAGTGTATCTTGGGGTTAAATGATATTATGTGAATTATGGGTGTGTGTGTCGACAGGCAAAACGATTTTTTGTAAATTGAATATGTTTGTAATCAAATCAAATAATTTTATTGGTGTAAATTCCTATACAGAAATGATACCAGCTGACATTTACAAAGTACAAATACAAATACAAATACAAAAATACAAATACAAATACAAAAATACAAATACAAATACAAAAATAAACAAACAAACAAAAACAAAAAACATATTTTCATTGATAAGAGATACATATTTTATATCTACATTGCGTGGAGGTGTTATTCATAATATATTATTAATTCAAGCTATTACAATAAGCTTTAATACTATAAAAGCTCTTAGTAACAGTATGTTCAGTATGTTGCTCTTAGCAACATTATATTTGCTTTAAATGAATGTTCAAATCATACATATCGCTTATTCAAGCTACACATACAGTACTAATGTCCGTATTATTACTTTTCAAAATGAAACTAAACTTATCTTGTTCAGACATATTAACAAAAGATGGAACTATATCACTTAAATTACAAAAGAGTTACATTTCTATTAAGTTCTAACGCTTTACATTCAATGAGGAAATGGAACTCATCATTAATTCCATCCTTGCAAATTGGACAAATTCTCTGTTCTAAAGGTGTTTTAGTATATCTACCAACTTCTATTAGTAATTTGCTATTACTTATTCTGATTTTTACCATTTTAGAAATAACACTTTTGTTAAGGTCCAGTAGAAGATATTTTTCTAATTCAAATTCATTTTTGACTTTGCGATATGTTCTTAGTTTATTACCATGACTATCTTTATTAGAGTCACAAAAAAGAGCTTGTTTCAAGTATTTTATGAATTCCTCTTCTAATTTCTTTTGAAATGAAAAAAGTAATTTTTTCTTTGACATAGTATTTTGATTTTCCCAGACATGCTGAAAACCATAATTTACTACAAAAACCTTTAGAAAAATTTAAGTTTTCATTGCAAGCTTTCTTTACCATACTCTCACTGTCCATATTATCTTAATTTAATAAATAAAAAAACCCACAAAATTTGTAAATATTTATCCTAAGACAAAAAGATATATTGTGAAGATTTGATGTTTATTGTACAAATACAACTTTTTTGAATAGTGTGTATTTGTATCTAAATTTAAAACGAGCTGTCTTTTTCTTAAAAATGTATCATATTTTCATGAAACTAGTTTCTTATCATAATAGTTTTTTTTCGGGTTTCGGATTTTGATGGATGTATTTTCAACAGACGGTCACTCAAAACAAAGCTGTCATCATTTTATTTTGTTTAAAGAGGGACGAAATTAAGAAAATTATACGCGTTACATACATCCCCCGTGTATTTTAGCGGCAAATTGTGCATGATGCAAGCGGCAAATGATGCATGATGCAAATTGATTTGAAGGTGCGCTAATACAGACAAGTCCATAGATGTACAGAATAGGATGGGAATCTTCTTCGTTCTTAAGGAGTGATTCTCTCTGTACACAAAATCATTTGCCATATTTAATTTACACTTATTAATTCACTTTGAAATTGATTTTGTTCCGAGATTAAATGAAGAGATCAAACAAACTTCTGTGTGATGTCCGTTTCACAAACGTTATAGCCCATGTAGAAATGAATTTTCACCTTTGAAGTCACATAGAAATCCAATGTTAATACCCTGTATATATAGGACGAATACATAATCACACTTAGTTCTCGATATAAAATTACATGGGAATCAAATGTGATGGTTATATGTCCTCAGAAAAAATACTCTAGTCTCATTTTGTATTTTTTTTTTTAATGTTTTGTGTATAACAAAGATTCAATTTATGCAAATTTTTTGATTAAGAATCAGACCAATAGAAAAGAAGATAACAAGTACAATTAAACATCAAAGATATCAATGAACAAATGACGAATTTACGATAAAGACGCGTATAATGTGGGACATCATTCGAATTTTGATGTACTTTTTATTTCTTTTTGTTTCAATGCCTTAAACCTTTCATATCATTGACCTACCATATGATAAGTCTAAAACACATCTAAAAAAAAGGTAATTAAGAGAAAAATGTACTTAAATTGTCTGTATACTTTTGTCTTTTGATTTGTCGGTCTCTTGTCAGCCTGTTCATCTTGAGTGCGAAAGTTGGTTCGATCCCCGGCATGGTTCTAGGCTAACGACAATAAAATTTGTATACTCTGCTTGTGGGATAAGCAGAGTTAGAGCAAAGACTGGTCGGTTAGGAGTCAGAATAATGAGTTCAGTGAGAATGAATTGTCTTCCTGCAGAATGTTACTTGCGTGTTAATCTATTACAAAGCCGGTTTCATATCGCATTTGCATATTCTCGTCATGCGAATATGCATATGATTTGCCACCGGACATTTAACCAAAATCCATCGTCATCGTGATGACATATAACCAATAACTATGTCGTTTTCACATGTAATAGTACTTTTTCATATGTAACAGTAGTTTTTGTATGTAACAGTCGTTTTTGTATGTAACAGTCATTTCATATGTAACAGTCGCTTTTGTATGTAACAGTCGTTTTTGTATATAACAGTCATTTCATATGTAACAGTCATTTATGTATGTAACTTACAGTCATTTCATATGTAACAGTCGTTTTTTTATATGTAACAGTCATTTCATATGTAACAATGAGTCGTTGTTCATATGTAATAGTCATTTCATATGTAACAGTCGTTTTTGTATGTAACATTCATTTCATATGTGACAGTCGTTTTTCATATGTAACAGTCGTTTTTGTATGTAACAGTCGTTTTTTGTATATAACAGTCATTTCATATGTAACAGTCGTTTTTTGTATGTTACAGTGAGTTGTTTTAATATGTAACTGTCGTATTTCATATGTAGCATTCGTTTTTCATATGTTAAGGTTTTTTTCATATGTAACAGTCGTTTTTCATAAGTAACAGTCTTTTTTCATATGTAACAGTCGTTTTCATATGTTGCACATGTAGTAAAATATGATATTATGAATAAATATGTGGTAGTCTTTTACGAGCAACCTTTCATATCATCAGATCTAAGATGAAAACCATTATCTGCTTTACCGTCAAATTAATAATAAATTACGTATAAAACTTTTTAATGAAATCGCAATAGATAATCCTATATTTCCAAATTTGTCTAATACTGAAAACTAGTTGTCCTGCTAAATGCTTTGAATGTAAACCAAGTGAAAATAAAACAATCTTTAGAGCTGAGGACAGGGGACTCTTAGTTATATTTGCTTGTATTTATGTATATATGTGTGTTCCAATCATTTAATTTTGGTTTTAAGTCACAAGTATCATTTTACTTATATGACAATAAAAGAACTATTCTAATAATATACTTATATACTCAATTTTCATGAGTTTAGTCCATTTTCATAGTTTTCAATACGTAGAGGCAAATTTTAAACTAAAAGCTATTTTACCGATCCGAATTTACGACAAAAAAATGGCCTAAACTGTACCGAATATTGTTCTACACTAAAGACTGAACTCGGTTTAAAAATTGTATAACATTTCTTGTTCAGATATATTGTGCTTGGTCAGAGAGGTATATATTTACCGATCCGAATTTACGACAAAAAAATGGCCTAAACTGTACCGAATATTGTTCTACACTTTAGACTGACCTCGGTTTAAAAATTGTATAACATTTCTTGTTTAGATATATTGTGCTTGGTCAGACAGATCAAAATGACTACTTTAATCTAAAACCCGATTAATTCTTGAATGTCTTTAAAAAAGTAAAATCTAAGATAAAATACGAAGAGAGGACTATGTATTTTTTAAATGCACTTTTTCTAAAAATAAACTCTTTTCTTTTTGGTTTCTGTTTTTGAGTCATTAATATAACCAATCACTCAATTTTCAAATTTAAAAATTTCAATTTAAGAAAATCAATTTAAAATTAATCAGCTACATTTCAAAGAAACGCCTCACATTAAAAGAAAATTATAATTGTTATTAAACGTAACGATATGATCATAAAAGAAAAAGTTAGAAAACATGGCGACAAGGAAATTATGTACTACAAAATTATTAAGACATCAAACAAATTTCATAAATTGTAATTTCTTCAAACAAACAATATCCTTTTGGTTTATAGATGTTAATTAAAGTATATAAGAGCAGAAAGTGTTATATTTTGTACCTTGATTAGAGTATTTAATCTTAAATATTCATCTTCAAGTAGAAAGAATAAAGTTGAAATGCATCTCTGTGGTATAGTCACATAAAATACTTATATTAAGTAGAAATTTTTATGTTTTAATGAAATAGGTGCATTAAGGTTGTTACATATTATGAAAACAAAGGAAAGAACGAAAAAAAGGAAAACACAAAAAAGATTTTTTTCTTTTTATTAGAGACATCAATATAAATCAAAAGTTCGTAGAGAACGGAAACTTATATTGCTTACACGAAAAAAAATATACCTTCAATTATAATATTATTATTATTGTTTCCTTACAGTCTAATAATATTTCCGATAATAAAAAGATGAAATGTCGTATGATTTTCGGTTAGACAACTCTCCACCGGAAAGACCTAATGACGTAGAAGTTAAAACAACTATAGATCACCGTTGGCCTTCGACAATGGGTAAAATCCATACCGCACAGTAAGCTATAAAAGGCACCGAAATGAAAAATACAAAACAATTCAAACTAGAAAATTAACGGACTGATTTAAGTACAAAACAATAAACGGAAAACAATATGATATGCAGCAATAAACGACTGGTTTCTGACTTGTGACAGCAAATACAGAAAGTGGCGGGATTAAACATGTTTAATGATACCAAACCCCTCCTAAAATGATTTCCTTAGGCTAGACCACATTAACATTACAAAAAATAAAATGGTTACGTTTTCATCATACAGTAAAATTTTCGAAACCTGTGTAAATTCCATATTCGAAAGACTATCTCGAGATTTAATCGTGTTCACAGTGTACAAATAAATCATACAAAAAATTTAGCATGAAAAAATGGACGTTCGGTTCGAAATGCAAAAATATGTAAAGAGTATGTAAAATGTTACATGAACTCATTTTTAAAAATTTTTTTTTAACATTAATTAACTATTTTGAGGTCTGATGTTTGATGTTTTTAAAGAAGGGTAAAGGATCACAGTGTACAAATAAATCATACGAAAAATTTAGCATGGAAAAATGGACGTTCGGTTCGAAATGCAAAAATATGTAAAGAGTATGTAAAATGTTACATGAACTCATTTTAAAATTTTTTTTTTTTAACATTAATTAACTATTTTGAGGTCTGATGTTTGATGTTTTTAAAGAAGGGTAAAGGATCACAGTGTACAAATAAATCATACGAAAAATTTAGCATGGAAAAATGGACGTTCGGTTCGAAATGCAAAAATATGTAAAGAGTATGTAAAATGTTACATGAACTCATTTTTTTTTTTTTAAATTTTTTAACATTAATTAACTTTTTTGAGGTCTGATGTTTGATGTTTTTAAAGAAGGGTAAAGGATTTAATATTCCGAATATGCATATAATATTTACCAAAGGATATTAAGCATACGCTTTTCGCACAACTACCGCCCACAGATGATGTCACACAACTTATTAATTATTCATATCTATCTAAAAACCCAAAACTTTCACTTTCTTATTTTATATATCTTAACTAAAAATGTTTATGAACTACATGTTAGTATATGCATTCGTCTAGTTCTTTTTAAATGTACTTGAAACCTCTGTAGGTACACACGACTTGTTTAGCGCGGTTGTATTTTTTTTCATAGCAGGTGAAAGGTTTTGTTTGTTCTTGATCATTAAACGAAAACAATAACAAATCAAAGTAAAGGTATCATAATATATGTTAACATGATATAAATCTTTGATAATTATATTTTTGATAATTTTAGTTTTGATAATTATAATAGAACCACAGAAAAAGAGACGCTATTCAGCTTCAGACGTTACAGCTATATAATACCAAGGATACAAATTCTTAATAAAACTGTTTTCAAATAATGTATCATCATTAGTATCCATCGAGACGAAAAATCCTCATGACAATTTCTGGTGGCCAGGTACTTTCAGTGACTGTTATTTAGAATCTGTTGAATTATCATATCCAACTATTCCAATCATATTGGCTTGACAACTCTGTCAAAAAAAGGGTTCGATAACTCTTGTGACATGTCTCCATCACAACTCTCAAATGTGAAATCAATTTACCGCTTGTGTATTCAATCTACTTTTAGCATTCAAATTATTGCTTTGACCTGAATATACAAAACTCAATTTGAAAAAAAAAAAGAAAAAAATCTATGTTCATGATGATATAAATGATAAAAAAAATCTTTCAATTTAAAAACCCATTAAATTGACAACCAGAACCGTTACAATTTGTGAAAAAAAGAGACGGTATCGGTTAAAAACTTAATATGATGATTAAAAGCTTTAAGTTGATATGTCGGTTAAAACTTAATATGTCGGTTAAAAACTTCACATGTCGGTTAAAAACTTCACATGTCGGTTAAAAACTTCACATGTCGATTGAAAGCTTGTTGGTAATTATGTTATATCCTTGTTTTGTAAATCATGCCGGTGTAGTAGTTTCAAAACACTCTCCAAAATTATAACCGTAGAGAGTTTTGGTCCTTAAGTTCATAACATTTCCATCTAATTCCAAGACACTCGCCAGTGATTGATTCCAAATATCCTGAGAACCGTTTTTAATGTACTTTCGAAAAATAAACTGTCATACATTTGTATACCGGCAATAAGACATATTGCATAAATATTTGCAAACTGATTGGATATTGTTTGTCATTTATTAGATAGTACAAGATTGCGTAGTACAATCGGACTAATTCCACATGATTCCCAGATAGAAGACACGAATCAATACTACAATCGAATCTCTTACTATAAACTGTTCTATTTTGTGGGATCTTTTTCTTTGATGTTGACAACAAACATTTACTGTGAAAAGAACAAAGGGGATATAATAATAAACGTGTGTTCCTGCCTTGTTAAACAATATTTAGTACAACATTCTATCCGTGTTTATAACATATTTGCTATACGAGGGCTTGTTAATGAGAAATATAATTAATATTTGTAACACTCTTTGATGTGAAGTTTGACCTCTCTAGTAATTATTGAAGTTTAATATGATAAATGTTTGTGTTAAATTGGTTATATATTACTTGATAGTTTATAGAGTGCAAATCAATTTATGACAATTTAATTGTATATAATGTTTTCCTGCACTAAACATTGGGTAAGTTAATAATCAATGGAAAAATTCAGAATTCTTGGTCGTCGTAGGAAAAAGTGTGTATCGTACTTTAGGAAAAAATATAAATCACAAAAATACTGAACTCCGAGGAAAACTCAAAACGGAAAGTCCCTAATCAATGGCACAATTAAAAGATCAAACACCTCAAACGAATTGATAACAACCGTCATATTCCTGACTTGGAACAGGCATGTTCTTATGTAGAAAAGGGTGGATTGTGGTTTGATAGCTAGCTAAACCTCTTACTTGTATGACAGTCGCATCAAATATAATTTAATTTTTAAGAAGATGTGGCCTTTGATTGCTAATGAGACAAATCTCAGCAAGAGACCAAATGGCGAAGACGTTAACACAACTCATGGTAATACAACAGCCCTCAACAACGAGTTAACAACATAGCCTGCTTCCAATCCTTTCATCAGCATATTTAAGAATATTGTTCCTGTGTTAAGTATATTCATGATATATTTTGTTGTATGTGTCAACTTTCTACTCTTTTCTTCAACCTGTTTGCCAAATTTATTTAACGGCCAATAAAAAATCGAAATTTTCTGTTATATTGCTAATGCATTTGAAAAAATACAATGAATATTATTTTGTGAAATAAAACACTGACATGACAACTATTTTCTTTATTTTGTGTGTCCAGTTCAACCCTTCAAACAACAATAACTCATTCGAAACTTCTGGTAGTTGAAATGGAAAGAATTAATTTCTATTGTTAATCTGCATTTAGACTTTCTCACGATCCCCTTCTCCCAAAACTTCTGGCAATCGGGACTACATTTTGATTTAGTTGTATTTTTTTGGCTCATTTATATGGAGTGTACTTTTGTCAGTTGGCTCGAGATGCGCGTGTTTAATTCATGTCTAAGAGTTCATTGATCTTGTATCTCACATTTAGTTTTATTCCTATGCTGTGTTTATAGTATCGTAGATTCATATAAAAATAAAAAGATGTTATTCATTTGAATTAACTCAATATTAAAGTCTGTTTTTGGTGATATCCATTTGACGTGACTCTGTACTTAAGCATCCCGTCATTTTGTTATTATTCTATGATAATTTTTGTCTTCTTGTCTTCCTTTTTTTCTAATATGCTTTGTCTAACATATATGCCTTTTTGTGATTCTTTGATACATGTGACGTGACTCTGTACTTATATACCCCGTCATTGTGTCATTGTACTATTGTAAAAAAAATGTATTCTCGTCTTTCGTATTGCTATGTGCTTTGTTTGTAAAAGAAATGCCTGCACCAAGTCATGAACAGGACATTGTTATCCATTTATTTGATGTGTTCAATTTTGCCATTTGATTAGGGACTTTCCGTTTAAAAAAAGGGTATCATGTATAAATTCATGATACACAAAAATGTGTCCCCAGTACACGGATGCCCCATTTGCACTATCATTTGCTATGTTTAATGAACCGTGAAAATTGGAGAAAATCTCTAATTTTTATAAAAATTAGAAAGATCATATCATAGGGAACATGTATAAGTTTCGAGTTAATTGGACTTCAACTACATAAAGAAAAACCTACCTCGACCAAAAACTTTAACCTGAATCAGGACGAACGGACGCACCGACCAGAAAACATAATGCCCATAGATGGGGCATACAAATTCCTATACTCACCTGACGAAATCAAAGCCATAACACTGATACCTTTTATTTTGATACTCTTTTGATTGTTTGCCGCATAGAAAACTTGAACGACACTGTGAGTGGAATTGTCTGTTTGTTGTCTATAACGTTATATCTGTGCAGTAAGAAAAAGAAGTGCGAGAAAAAATTAACGAACAAATATTGTTATAACGCGCCCGACAATTTCATTCTAAAAAATACAGACACATTATACAAATTGTTTGATAATATTATTGTCTGTTTTATTTCGACTTTTCTTTTTTAATTGCATACCTTCCCCTTTTTAGATACAAGGGTCACATACACATACCAAAATAATTGTAATAAAGTTTGGCGGGAAATTTAATATGTAAAACTGTTCCACTATTTCATGTTCTATACTTTATTACTCCCTATAATAAAACATGTAGAAAAATATAAACCGAAAATTCTATAATGATTTTCCTACAACCAATAATTGGTCAATTCGGTAGACTGACATGATCAATACATCTCTACCTCCAAACAATGAACGTTTGTTGAATAACCACCTGTTTAAGGTAAAGCTCTTTGTAGTTCAAATTTCAAAGACTTAGACGCTTCATAGGCATTAACTACAAAGCAAACTCCATTTCAGAAAGGTGTTTGATGTAAGGTAAATATAATTGTAATCTACAAAAATAAGACGAAAACAAAATTTGTTACGAAGCATCATGCGCGCTTCTAACACTATGAAAAGTCTGTCAAATAATCTAAATCTGCAAATTATTTTGTTAAATGAAAGGAAGACTATGCTTCGACTTTTGAAATAGTAGTCGAAAGCGGCCATTTTAGAAAATAGAACTTACATAAAACATTTTCTATTAATTATATTCAGCGTTCAATAGATAAAATGATAGATAATATATCACTTCATGTTTGTTGAAAACGTCAATGACATTTTATACACAATTATCAAGTCTTTAAAAGGGAAAAACGCACAAAAAAAGGAAGCATTAAAGATTAACATGTATGTTTGATAGTATGCTTTTGTAGGAATGGCCAATATCTAATTTACACTATTGACACTTCCGGTCTCGGTTTTTTTTGGAGTGCACGCAGTTCAGTTTACTCAGTTTTTTGTTTGCGACCTTGATATGTCTACTCCTAATCAATTTGCGATATGTGAAAACTAACGTCGCCTTATAATTTACTGTTTCCCGAAATATTAACTTTTGAGTATCTAGTATATATGCTACAAAACTAAAACTACAAATAAACGCCTCGACAAAAAGACGATTATACTATCTTGAGTGAAGAAAACGAACATGAATCCATAAGCAAAGAACAATATATACCGACGTTCAACAGGAACCAAAATTGTTGGAAGTACACTGCTTAAAGTATACATACAGGTAAAGGTTGTGGCGTTCCTGTCCAGGATACCTCCGGATTTTATACTTACACTGTTCTATGTTTTTTCTATTTTCCAAGTCAGGTGTGTTAGACGGGTACTCGTATATGATACGGCTGTTTGTTTAAACAAAGTAAAATACGTTTAAGTTTTTTCTTTGGGGAACAAGCCTGTGTAAAAAAGGGATAGGGGTCTTATTTTGTTATTCCGTAGGTGTAAAAACATCTAAGATCTGCTAAGCTTTTCTTAAGCTTTTTTAAATAAGCAGTTCAAAGTTGTTTAAATAAAAAGGGTCTTTTAATTAAAAAGACATCTAACTTCAATCAGTTTTATTTTTAAAAAAAGATTGAAACTCCATGTGTTTATTTAGATACAAATTTCAAAGTACAATTTGAAGACAAAACGACTTTAAATTAAAGATCAGAAGATGTAATAACGATTTTCTCTCCTCCATCACAGGAGAGCGATTTTGTCGATTTGTCGTATGGTAAGCCTCATTGCATGAAAATGTCAAGATACCTTGTGATTAGCACAACTTAAAAAGGAAAGGGTTGAATTTTATATCATTCAAACCGTTTGATGGTGTTCATTAGCCATCTTTTAATCACAGTCATTTACCCATCAACAATATCCATTTTCGACCTGAGTGATCTACAGGTGGGCAGGTTTGAAACATTAATTGTACAAAATTATGATCTTAAACGAACTAACCACGTGGTCCGAAACTCAACACTTTGACACATGTAGGAACTTTATTTTTGATTTATAATATGCAGTTGTTTTTATGATTTTTCCTGTGCATGGTATGCAAATATAAATATTGTATAAATCCATTTTCGTTTTAAATTCTTATACTTTTTATAGCAAAAGCAACATCAACAAGGGTTACAAAAACCATTAAAAAAGTCAATGTTATAATTGTACATATTATTTTTATAACAGGTTGTTGATTTTCTTGTGGAAATGAAGAAAAGCGTCTATGAATTCATTTGGGCAGCCAGATTACAAACAAAATCCATTATAGGTATATAAAATTTAAATATAATAAAATAATTGCCTTGCATTTATGGTTTTGAAAATATATGTTTTAATTAAAAAGTAAAAAAAAAAAAAAAAAACCAAATAAACGAGCAAACCGATTATTTACCCAGTTATCACCTTACGGAAATCTAAATAATTCAAAAGAAAAATGTACTTCATAATAATTTTATTTGACTTTAAAACTATAAGTCACAAGTAAAAGGAAAAAGAGGGCGTACAAATATATACAGGGACAAAGGATTAATTTGTATACTAAGGCATACTATATAAAAATCTTGCAGGGACAAACAAGTGGGCGATTGAACTGAAGAAACAATAAGAAATATGTCAAAAAAAAAAAAGCAATAAAGTCAAAAAGAACGAACTTCACTACAAAGAAAACTTAAGATTAAGTATCATGACCCGCCTCAACCCCCCCCCCCCCCCAAAAAATTTAGTCTTTACACTTAGGAGTCATTTTTTAGGTTCTCAAATACCTTAAGTCTTTAATGTAATATATACTAATTGATTCATATAAAACAAAACTGTGAAACTGTCATTATCTTCAAATAGATGCTTGATTTGTAGATTGACTATGCATTTGTAACGTTTTAAGACATTTTTTAAAGACGTTTTTCAATAAAAAAAATCAGCATTCCAATGGGAACCAATTGTGCTTCTCTTCTTATCGACTTGTTCATTTATTCATATGAGACAGATTTTAAACATGAGCTTCTTATGAAGAATAAAAGGAAGCTGGCATTATCCTTTTTTGTTAGATAATATTCCATCTATTCATTATATAACTGTTCTTGTTTCCTTACATAAATTGGTTTCCAATGACTCTTCTACTTCGACTCTAAGTTCATAGTTGTAAACGAACTACCATAACAAGTTCTACTCCCTTGAAAATCCTATGCTGATTCTTTATAAAAAGATACAATATTTGCACTGGAATCTATATTTCTGTAATAATCTTCATATTCTACATCCAATCCATCATGTCAAATCGTTTGTATAATATTTATGCTTTCGGGCTATTTTTGTTTCATGTAATTTTTTGTATTTATCTTGCTGTCTCATTTTTATGTTGTTTTTTCGTCTGATTCTGCCTTTTTTGGTTCTTTTGGTTTGCCGCTCTCCTTTGAGAGTTCATTCGATGGCCTCAGTTTTTATTGTCGCTATCTTGGCTTATCTCTTTCTTATCTATTTTCGAGATTGCAAAACCGGTAAACTACCATCACTTTATCTTTCTTCCCGATTGGTTTCAGTGTTCTAATTACAATTTTCGGTTTTCTTTACTTTTTTGACTAGGTCCTTAAATTAGATATTCATTTTACATTTATTTTATATTCCAATTATTTAAATCTAAATCAAACGGTTTTTGGATATTTTAAATAGTTTAAGATTTTTTTCTACAATGGTTGGCTTTGTGTGCAAATTCACAAAGTAATATACCAGTTTAATTTTCTTAACAAGACATTATATTGGCGACTTGCATCAAAGTAATGTAACAAAAATCATTTGACACAAATGCAAGTTGTGGTTCAAAAAGTGTAATGATTGATAAAAATAATTGATTGATTGATTGATAGGTGATTGATAGGTGATTGATAGATGATTGCTTTACATCATATCAGCACGAAAAATTTGTCGCAGCGATCGATAGCAATGAGTTGAACATTCGAAACAATCTGTGTCACTTTTAAAATGTTGTGTAAATAGTTATCAAAGGTACCAGGATTATAATTTAGTACGCCAGACGCGCGCCTCGTCCACACAAGACTCACCAGTGACGCTCATATCAAAATATTTACAAAGCCAAACAAGTACAAAGTTGAAGAGCATTGAGGATCCAAAATTCCAAAAAGTTGTGCCAAATACGGCTAAGGTAATCTATGCCCGGGTTAAGAAAATCCTTAATTTTTTCGAAAAATTCAAACTTTTGTAAACGGGAAATTTATAAAAATGACCACATTATTGATATTCATGTCAAAACCGAAGTGTTGACTACTGGGCTGGTGATACCCTCGGGGACGAAACGTCCACCAGCAGTGGCATCGACCCAGTGGTGTAAATAGTTATCAAAGGTACCAGGATTATAATTTAGTACGCCAGACGCGCGCCTCGTCCACACAAGACTCACCAGTGACGCTCATATCAAAATATTTACAAAGCCAAACAAGTACAAAGTTGAAGAGCATTGAGGATCCAAAATTCCAAAAAGTTGTGCCAAATACGGCTAAGGTAATCTATGCCTGGGATAAGAAAATCCTTAGTTTTTCGAAAAATTCAAACTTTTGTAAACGGGAAATTTATAAAAATGACCACATTATTGATATTCATGTCAACACCGAAGTGTTGACTACTGGGCTGGTGATACCCTCGGGGACGAAACGTCCACCAGCAGTGGCATCAACCCAGTGGTGTAAATAGTTATCAAAGGTACCAGGATTATAATTTAGTACGCCAGACGCGCGCCTCGTCCACACAAGACTCACCAGTGACGCTCATATCAAAATATTTACAAAGCCAAACAAGTACAAAGTTGAAGAGCATTGAGGATCCAAAATTCCAAAAAGTTGTGCTAAATACGTCTAAGGTAATCTATGCCTGGGATAAGAAAATCCTTAGTTTTTCGAAAAATTCAAACTTTTGTAAACGGGAAATTTATAAAAATGACCACATTATTGATATTCATGTCAACACCGAAGTGTTGACTACTGGGCTGGTGATACCCTCGGGGACGAAACGTCCACCAGCAGTGGCATCGACCCAGTGGTGTAAATAGTTATCAAAGGTACCAGGATTATAATTTAGTACGCCAGATGCGCGCCTCGTCCACACAAGACTCACCAGTGACGCTCATATCAAAATATTTACAAAACCAAACAAGTACAAAGTTGAAGAGCATTGAGGATCCAAAATTCCAAAAAGTTGTGCCAAATACGGCTAAGGTAATCTATGCCTGGGATAAGAAAATCCTTAGTTTTTCGAAAAATTCAAACTTTTGTAAACGGGAAATTTATAAAAATGACCACATTATTGATATTCATGTCAACACCGAAGTGTTGACTACTGGGCTGGTGATACCCTCGGGGACGAAACGTCCACCAGCAGTGGCATCGACCCAGTGGTGTAAATAGTTATCAAAGGTACCAGGATTATAATTTAGTACGCCAGACGCGCGCCTCGTCCACACAAGACTCACCAGTGACGCTCATATCAAAATATTTACAAAGCCAAACAAGTACAAAGTTGAAGAGCATTGAGGATCCAAAATTCCAAAAAGTTGTGCCAAATACGGCTAAGGTAATCTATGCCTGGGATAAGAAAATCCTTAGTTTTTCGAAAAATTCAAACTTTTGTAAACGGGAAATTTATAAAAATGACCACATTATTGATATTCATGTCAACACCGAAGTGTTGACTACTGGGCTGGTGATACCCTCGGGGACGAAAACGTCCACCAGCAGTGGCATCTACCCAGTGGTGTAAATAGTTATCAAAGGTACCAGGATTATAATTTAGTACGCCAGACGCGCGCCTCGTCCACACAAGACTCACCAGTGACGCTCATATCAAAATATTTACAAAGCCAAACAAGTACAAAGTTGAAGAGCATTGAGGATCCAAAATTCCAAAAAGTTGTGCCAAATACGGCTAAGGTAATCTATGCCTGGGATAAGAAAATCCTTAGTTTTTCGAAAAATTCAAACTTTTGTAAACGGGAAATTTATAAAAATGACCACATTATTGATATTCATGTCAACACCGAAGTGTTGACTACTGGGCTAAAAAGATATGTAATTGCACAACAGCCAAAGTAGTAATTGAACAAATCTCCAGGCTGGTTTATTCCTTTGGAGGCTCGCGTGGCTCTTTTCATTTGAGATATATTTTTCTTTCAATTTCTTTCTTCATTGTCTGAATTATATAGTTATGAAACTTCCATGTACACTTCTAATGGTTTATGTCTTCTTGGGTTTAGCGGAGAGTGAGCGAGGGTTGGGTTTTTTTTGGGGGGAGGGGATATTTTCCTTTTGATGTTTTTCTTCTATATGTGACTGTCATACAAGTGAGAGGTTAAGTTAACTAGCTAAGATTTAATCCACAATTTCTACTTCAAAAAATGCCTTTTCCAAGGCATGAATATGACTGTTGTTAATCATTCGTTTGGTGTGTTTAAGCTTTTGATTTTGCCATTTGATTAGGGACTTTCCACTTTGAATTTTCCTCAGAGTTCAATATTTTTGTGGTTTTACTTTTTTTTCTCCTATTCAAGTGTATTTAAATTGTTTTGTTGAAGTTCCTTTTGATTTTCTTGTTTTGTTTGGTCCATTTGGTTTGGTCCTGTTCGGATTTCCCTTTAAACTCAGCTTTTATAAATGAGTGTGGAGGTGGTCTTCTGTATATACTGTCCAACAAATAGTGTTTTTATAAATGTTTTCCTTTACAGGTATTGCAGTACTTAGATTTGTTCGCATACATTTTATCAATGCTGAATTTTTGGTATATCAGATATTGAATCGATTTCAACCAAAGATGTAGAACTGGAACTTCTATCACTGTATTGAATACCTAAACTATATTTAAGTCCTTATGGGCTTTAAAGTTAATGTGGAACTGCATATTCTAGAGGTAGCGTGAATCAGATGTGGGAACTTAAATTTTGAAAGATCTTTTTAGAGGCATCTTTCATCTAGTTTAGTTTGTAAATATTATACTTTTCTACACCTCACACAAGTATTTCGTCGCTGGGCTTCTAAAATGTTGTATATTACAAATTTTCAAGAAATTTTTTTCTTACAAACAGGCTTTGAAAATTTTGGTAAAATGCATGCTTCCAAAATGTCGTATGTGAACTTGAACATTTTTGTAAATAGCAGTGAAATAAAAACGTTGACATTTCTGGATCATCCAAGAACTTAAATTATTTTCACAAAAATAAAGAAATGTACAATTATTTTTTTCCCAAAGCCATTCTACAACGATTTTCAAGTTTTCATACAACATTTTGGAAGCAAACTTTACAAACAACTGACATTGGCAATTTTGTAATATGTCTTATTTCACACATTTTGATTGGTCTAACTGTATGCTATTTTGTGATACTAAAGATTTCCTCCCGCCCAGACCATAGGTGTCAAAAAGTATTTTTAGCCAAAAAAGTCATATACGACATTTTAGAAGCCCAGCGACGATTTCCCATTTCAAACTAAAAGACAATGTGAAAAAGTTGGTACAGCTTAGTAACCGGTTTGTTTTCTCACAATCGATTTAGAACTCTTGAACACTACTGTTGCCTTTATTTGTTGCATAAAAAAGTATGGCCAACGAAGATACAAATATCTTGTATTAGGGAGGAATATATCCTACTTTGTAAAGCATCACTCTGATTCAAACAAACTGACATTATAAAGATGCTTGGTTTTTGATTCACTACATATTTGTTATGTTTAGAGGACGAGTTTTTCAACTAACTAATGGCATTCCCATGGGGAACAGTTGTTCCCCTCTTCCTGTCGACTTTATCCTTTATTCTTATGAGGCTGAATTCGAACAGGAACTTCTTAGGAAGAAAGAAAAGAAGTTAGCAATATCCTTCATCATTACTTTCGGCTAAATAAATGACGTTCTCTCTCTCTAAATAATTCAAAAGTTGGTTACTTATGTTGAACGCATCTATCCAATCAAACTTCAGATAAAGGATACAACAGATACAGTTAAGTCTGTCTCATATCTTGACATACATCTAGAAATTAACAATGAGGGTCGGTTGACAACAAAACTTAACGACAACAGAGATGACTTCAGCTTTCCAATTGTGAACTTTCCATATATATGTAGCAACTTTCCACCGATGCCTGCATACGAAGTATATATCTCCCAATTAATACGATATTCCCTGGCCTGTATTTCCTATCATGATTTATTGATGCTGCTCACAAGGAAGCTGTTAAATCAAGAGTTTCAAATGGTGAAGTTGAAATCATCCCATCGTTAATTGTACGGACGCCACCATGAGTTGGTTGAACATAATAGAATATCTAACTACAATCCAATCCCCTTTGCAATAATGTGACCCACCGAACAAAATTTGTTACCAGGTTTCTAATAACATGACCAACACGACGGGTGCCACATGTTGAGGCTTCTGGAGCACCTGAAATCACCCCCTAGTATTTGGTAGGGTTCGTGGTGCTTTGTCTTTAGTTTTCTGTGTATTATTTTGTGTACTATTGTTTATCTGTTTGTCTTTTTTAGCATTGGCGTTGTCAGTTTATTTTTGATGAAAGAGTTTGTATGTACCTCTGGTATCTTTCGCCCCTCTTTACGATAAACTTATCATAGATACCAGGATTAGATTTTGTATTTACGCCAGATGCGCGTTGCGTCTTTAAAAGACTCCTCAGTGACGCACGAAACCAAAAAAGTTAAAAAGGCCAAATAAAGTACGAAGTCAAAGAGCATTGAAGGCAGAGGCGGATTTAGAGGGGGCCCAGGGGGCCCGGGCCCCCCTTTTTGGGAATCACTGAAGCGTGACTGGAGCGGGCCCCCTCTTAGGTCAGTCAGTGGGCCCCCACTTATGAAAATTTCTGGATCCGCCACTGGAAGGCCACAATTCCTAAAAATTATGCCAAATACATCTAAGGTAATCTATTCCTGAGGTTGAAAAAAAATCTTAGTATTTCAAAAATTCAAAAGTTTTGTAAACAATTAATTTATAAATATGACCATAGCAATGATAATTCATGTCACACAGAAAGTTACTACTTCTACACAAAACACAAACATAAAATGATGTGTCGCACTTAAAGGAATTATATGCGACTGTCATACAAGGTTTATCTAGCTATCAAACCTATTTCAATCCACCATTTTCGACATAAGGAGATGCCTCTTATCAATTCAAGAATAGAATATGACGGTTGTTTTTTGTTCGTTTGATGTGTTTGAGCTTCTGATATTGCCATTTGATAAAGGACTTTCAGTTTTGAATATCCTTGGAGTTTGGTTTTTCTGTAGTTTTATTGTTTAAAAGATTCTCGTTATCAATTGACAAAACTTAGTTCATTTGTCATTTATATAATAGTTTTATTAACGCAATGAATATATAGAAATGCTTTATGGTACAAATGTTTGGCAAAACAATTTACCTATGATTTGATCTGAAACAAGGGTATGAAATAAAATACTAGTATATCAAATTATCTTGATTAGAAATAACTTCTTTTCAATTATAATACATATCTATCTTGTAGTTGGAAGAAACCTGTTGAATAAGAAACACATATCTATTTTATAGCTGGAAGACAAATGTTGAATTAGAACCGGCATGATCTCCATTTTGTAAATTCAAATAACAATTATAACTATAATAGTAATAAAGTTGATACTATCATCGTTAATAAAGAGCTAGCTTGATATTGAAAAAAAAATCATCAATGTTTTCTTTGGCAGACTAGAAACAAACAGTGTTTTATTTAAAGCGATATTCTGCCTTGTGCATATAGTATTTTACAATCAATCAGAAAAACAATATATTAATCTAACGTATTTGTGAGAAACACATCAAACTCTTCCTACAAAGTGTATACAGATTACTACTAAGCAATGTGAAGCTTTTATCACTTTAGACATGAAAACTCCACAGGTAAAACTCTTTCTCTGACAAAAACAGCTTGTTCTCTTCATAATAACACTATATCTACTATCAAAGAGAAAATCGAAGTTGTTAATTGTTGTAGCAAGGTGTTTATAAAAGTGCCGTGACTTTTATTATTGAAGCGATTAATAAGTTCACCGTATGTACATGTTCCTATGATAGTTTACTTTGATGTTTACCTGTTCCACGAGATTTTTTAAGGTTTATCATATTTTATCTATAGCAAAAATGCAAAACAAATCTGCGTATTTTCACCTCTTTCTACCTATAGTTTTTATCTTCTTACGTTGAGATCACAGTAGAATCTTCTTCGTAACTGCCAAGCGCGGTGCCTTTGATCTCACAGAGAACTTTATACATCAAAGCCCGATTTTTAATCGGGTAAACTATACTACCACGACCAAGAGAATTGTCTAAACAAAATATTTAGGTTTTATTTTACCTTAACGAGTTTATCGTGAATCGAACAACTGTGATTTTAGAGAAAGGTACTAATTAACACGGATATTAAACGGTGCAATTACGGATTTGTTCTCGGTCCAGGTAGAGAGATCTTTAAAACGTTTGTATTTCTGTCATCATTTAACGGAAGAAAACATAGAGGTTATTAATCAAGTTAATTCAATGCAAATCAGAAAGGCGTGGTGTAAAGGAATTAGCCAATGGGCAAACGATTATACCTGAATGAATGATGTTAAATTGGAAAAAAAGATTGGGAGGATATAGTGATAATTTCTTTAATTTCGCAAGTTATACAAACTGTTTTTCACACTGATTTTCACCATATGATATATATATTGAACGAAAATATGTTTTAGCGTATATACGGATTACACTGTACACGAAAACTAAGGAATGCCACATAAATAATACGTGAACACAAGGATTTATTATTTATAATTTATTTACGTGTAGATTAGATTTAAACATGAATATATGAAAATATTTTTTGGAAGAAAAAAAAATTGAAATCCGGCTGTATGCCTCTTTTAGTGAAAGACATTGGTGGATTAAAACGTGAATACCTCTGTTATGGTGTTAATTATTTTATTGATTTCGTTTTGACCTCTAATTCGTATATCAATTAGATTAAACGAATCGTTTTTGATACGGTTTTTATTTTAAGCGATTGGTTCTAATTAATTATTTATTTTTACAAGCGATGAAATATTTACGGAATGGAAGCACATGTGGACATATTTCCTAATCTAAATATAAACTATTTACATTATTTGTTTACCAAACAATGAAGAAATATATTTATACTTTTTGGATTTTGCCTATAGTTTTTGTATCATGTGTTCAGCAACCATATAACAGAATCCATGACATGCCTCTTGATGTGAATAAACTAGAGAGTCTGGGTAACTCCGATTCTCTCATGAAAGCGCTTAAAGACATAGCTCAAAAGTCACATGATTGTGGAGTCAAAGAAGTTCCAAAATTCAGACGATACTTTCTAAAAAATAAAACTGTAACGTGCAATGATGGCTCGCCAGCAGGGTATGTACAATATTTCATTTATATGTACTTTTATAGAAGTGCGTTCAATTATCTCTGATCTTTGTTTTCACTGAAATGAAAATACGTCCAAAATATAAGCATGCCAAAAAGGTATTCTATAAAGGGTGTTCAAAGAAAGTTTTATACTGGTCAATGCACTAAAAAGACTTTACGAAAAGAAGTTCTGAATTGTTAATATGATAATTATTGCTGTAATAATCACAATAAACATGAAAATAACTATTAAATGATAATTATAAGTCTGATTTTTATGATATGTTTGATGCTGCTAATGACCAACGTATCCGTTAAAATTATATGTTTGTTTCTTTTGCCAACTATTTTAAATTAGGTAAAAACAAAATTCAAAATGTTTTGGTCCGATATTAATAGAGAAAAAGTTTTAAAATAGGACTTAGAATAGGTTTTTCAAAAATATTGGTTTTTAAAATAACGAATAGAAAATATAAACGATGGTATGTACTGAGATGGCTTGTATAACATGTATAACGAATACAACTGGACAAATAGACTATAAGAAACAGCTAATCGAAAACTGATATAAACCTGATGCAAAACAAAGTTCACATGGAATCTGGTGCAATAAATATACTATAGTATATCGAAATATTTCGATAAACACAATCGCTTTCGTTTGAAAGAAGCCACTGTGTACGCTTAAACATATTATCGTTTTAGGCTTACTGATGTAAGCGTTAATGTAAATTGAAAAGAATTTCTTAAATAAATCATGATGACTTTTGACTGGAAACCGAATCTGCATTATCCAAAACTTTGTTGTGCAATAAACCGCCAAAATAAAAGTTTTAAATTATTTTATGGTCGTTTATTGCTTTATCGTAGATTAACGTAAGAACTGTTTCTGTCTGTAATATGGTATCCACATATAGGTAAATAGCTACAAGGAACACTGAGAAACAAATGTTTCAGAGAGTATATTTGTATTATTCTAATTTCCTTTGGTGCTATTATTAACATTAAGCATGATTGTTATGTGTTACCGAATTATAATGCACATTCAATTTAGATTCTAAAAGTGTAAATTTGATTTAATTTGCAGTTTTATACAATCGTGACTGTTATAATAACCTTTCTTCACAATCGCGACCATTATACAGATTCCTTTTCTAAAAGTAAAAGATAAAATTAGGATCACAACATAGTAAGATACATTCCAGCAATAACTCAAATTTTCACCTAAATTATAAAATATTACAGATCAACCAAAAACCAATTCTTCTAGATAAAAGTCTTAATAGAATTATACCAAACTATCTTTGAATACAAGAATCAAAGGCATTCTTGACTTTTTGTCAACTCACTAGGGTATAACAGCGTTATATCAATCTATTTCCATCAGGTAATATTTTTACGATGGGGATTACGGTTTATTTATATACACTTTAAGAGCTATTTTAAGACACCAGTTAGAATTTCCTACAGTGATGAATGGGTTATAGATCATTAGAATATTTCGTGACTATGAATAAATAAAAATGCTGTTCACATCCGCTTTTCTATTTACTGATGTTTTAGTGGCCTTTATTCTTCGAAATTAATGCAATTTGATCATAATTTGTGTCGATTTACTTCGTTTAATGGAAACATTACGCTTAATTTTTTAAACGAGTCGTGTGAATATTTCAGAAAAAAAAAAAAAAATTACTTGAGACGTATATAGTATTTTGGAATTCCTGAGGGTACAAACTGCCCACTTATATTTTTTTTGTTCAGTTCGAAGAATAAAGTTGTGATATTATAGAGTAAAATGTCTGTTTGCGTTTATACTGAATGACTTAATTCTAGATGGACTACAAATCTCTGTACCCATGTAGTTTAGTTTGTTGAGAAATAAAGATATATAATCAATGAGTTCGGATTTCATGGTAAGCGGAACTATTTGACATTTCGAAAAATAAGTCTAACAACAAAACATTCACTGGTAATATTATGACTTTTATTTTAATCATGGCAAAGAGGTACAAGTATGGTCGCCCTTGTAAGGAGTAACTGATAGTATAAAATAAGGAGATGTGGTTTGTGTTCAAAGGTTTGACAGTTCTCCAATAGTTTATAGGACTGAGTTCTAACATATTCAACCGAATCACTGTTTTCATGGATGTTAGGGGGAAACTCCCGAGTTTTCAATTCACAGAAGAAGAGATTACAAAAACCATATTGTATATTTTTCTAAAGAACTCATAAAGTTACATTAATTCTAAGTTAACGAAAATAACACTCGACAAATTTGGTGCGTTCGAAACGCTCTCCTAAATTTGTTTTTGTTTAGAAACGCTTAAAACTAAAACAAAAATATTGAAAGGTAAGGATGAATGAATGTTTTAGAAAACTTCAGTAGTTATGTGACCAAACGGGATCCTTATAGATTGGCAAATTGTAGATAGGTATTTTTGGGCCCTTTATAGCTTGCTGTTCGATGTAAGCCTAGACTCTGTGTTGAAGAATGTACATGTACCTTGACCTATGGCAATGGTTTACTTTTATAAATTGTGACTTGGATGAAGAGTTGTCTTATTGGAACTCATACCACATCTTCCTATATCTATGCACTGTATATTTGGCCGGAGATACATACCTTTCAAAAAGCAATGATATAAACAACTTCATTTTTTGACCCTGCTTCCGCTTTTTTTTAAAAGTTATTCAAGTTCTGTACTGGGTAGTATGTTTTATCTTAAAATTGATCACAGAAAAAAAAAAAAAAAAAAAAAAAAAAAAAATTAGGATGACGTCTTCACATTTTGTTTTTTTCAAAAATCTTATTTTCAAGCTATTCAACGACCAAGACTTTTAAAACAACAAATGGTGGGATCGATGAATCGGAGGATGCATCTATCCTGTATAACTGCGGAAACCGAGATTATAAGTACATTCAATATTTGTCTGTAAAGCTAGTCAACCATATCCCACATTTTGATAGTTCCGCTAAAAAGATATGAAATATCTAACTAATTGCCAGCATTACTATTTTTAATAATTTTTCATGCTTCAAAATAAATTATTTACCGGAAACCTTTAACCATGTGGCGATAACATTCTGATATTTTAATGAAAATGTAAAAATAATAAACACCTTATAAATAATAATTTGGCAGATAACACATGTAATGTTCTAAAGGTTTTGTCTTTTTTATCCCCGGAGCTCGGAGCCCTATTTTCTATGTTTAGCCGTCAGCTCAAAATTGTTTCGGTAATTTTCTTCCTTATTTTGATTTGAGATAATTTTAGAAGACAATAAAATTACCTTTTGAATTGCGTTGCCTCTTACATTTAGGGGCTATCCATTTTGATACTCAAGTTTGCTCCGAAACGTTTGGTTGTGAGAGAACTCGATCAAGGTTATATATTCCAAAGTCATCTATTGTGTGCTATGAAGCCTGTATCTTTCATTTAATTCACTACTTTTGAATCAGTTGCAAAACAAGTGAATAGTAAGATCCAGAGCTCCTTAGACACCCAGAGCTCACATATCTTCAGCCCCCAAAATCATTACTCAAAGGAGCACGCCGGGAACAAATAATATTGACATACGACTCAAAACATAAATAAAGGAGCACAAAATCAATAATGCTGAGCCTAGAGCCCACCGATAAACTAGGTTGAAGTCAAGAGCCTAGAGCCACCGATAAACTAGGTTGAAGTCAAGAGCCAAGAGCCAGTGTTATCCCCAAATACATCAA
Organism: Mytilus galloprovincialis; assembly: GCF_965363235.1. Lineage (NCBI taxonomy): Eukaryota > Metazoa > Mollusca > Bivalvia > Mytilida > Mytilidae > Mytilus > Mytilus galloprovincialis. The sequence continues at coordinate 40,164,449 of NC_134847.1, forward strand.
TAGTTAACGCCTTCATAAAGCACAAAGACAAAGATCAAATATGAACTAAAGATCGATGCTACCTTATCATGTTGGCTTTGTAAAATGTTTAATTATTCTGACCCGGTGCAAAATCCTAGGCGGTAAACAGTGGTAATATATATCAAAAAGATTTTCTATCTAGTCGTGTCAATCAAACAATCCCGTATCCTTTATACTATAAAAACTTCAATCATAGTTGTGTTTGTATCTGATATATTTATACTTTCATTTAATAAAACGATAGGTTTATAATTTGCTCTTCTTAACTGGATCTTTTATAGATGGGATTGCGATCAAAATGGACGAATGATCAGCCACTCTTTATAACAAATAACTTTTTAAACATCACAGCAAAATATTGTCTTTGAACACTTTTGTGATTGGTAACACGTTTTTGATGTATTTACCCTTAAGACCCAAGTTAAGGGAACCATTTTCCTTCGTCCGTGTCGTATGATTTAGATACATAAAGAATATCGAAGATAAAAGGGTCGAAATAAACGAAGATAAAAGGGTCGAAATAAAGAATTGTAATTACTTGGGACTTCATAAAGAGAAAAGCAGAGAAGATTTTTTTTTTCATACAGTGACTCAATTTAAAGTCAATATACTAGTACTTTAATAACAGAAAAAAAAATGATCAATATGAACTTTCTACATGTTTCAAGTCAATTTTCATGGGGTATTGTCAAGGCTAGCTCTGTTGTATTTAAACTTTTAAATAGCCCTGTACAAAAAAAACAACTTAGTGAACAAAAATAATCTTAGCGTTTGCTCGTTAATGTTGTGTACATTAGAAAGAAAACACGTATGGGACAAGATCCAGGATCTCAAAATTAAAACTATGTAATTGTGGTTGTAGTTAATTAATAGACTTTTAGCTCCTAATTCTCAATTCTCTTTGAATGTAATATTTGCCGCTGGACGTAATGCATCAATGAAGTATTTGACTTCTATATAGGAATGCCTCCTCTGCATCTTTCAAATATAATCTACCTCGTAATGACATTTGCAGAATTTTAAATACAATGCATTTCATTTACTGCAAAAGTTTTTATCGACATCATGATATTTCTCCTAGAGAAGCATTGTGGCACCTTATATTGTATTTTCATCACAAGAAAACGTTGTTATTTTTAAACTACAACTAAAAAAAAAAGGCTTTTACTGCAAATTTGTAAAAATAATCAGATCTTGTAGTACCTATACAAATGTACCTCATGAACTCAATGGAGGTGACGAAATAAAAAACAACTTCCGTTCGTCTGCGCTTCGGGTTCCATCTCATTACAAGGTGACTGGGTAAACCAAACAGACAAACATGATGTAAATTGTATCTAATTTGACAGGGTGATTATTTTAACAGGTAATTAAAAGATTCATCACATCAAATGTATTGTCCTACCTAGTGGGATAAGATATATGAAGCGTGTTAACATCACTACAAATCAGTAACCTTACTAAGTAGCAAGTGAACCTTGGAATTCAAACATATTTTCATCTACAAAAAATGCGATTACGTCTTGAACGACATATGGGATCTCTCTCACTATTATTTTAACAGCTATATTAGGTGGTCTTTATATTTTTTTTGTAAAATAAATTTTCCCTAAATGATTTTCAAGGAAGTGTATTGTTTAAATTAAACTCCTGGAGCATGCTTCTTTTGTAATTTTCCGGTTTGGGGATAATATGATAATACGATTTGGTACTTGAAAACTCTGCTGGGTCACCGATTATCTATATGTTTGGCTCTTAATACATGTACCCCCGGTATCAACTCTAGTTTATGTTATAAAATCTGAAGTGTTTCAGTATATTTGATGTCTAACTGTTTGTATATCTCAAATGGTATGTTTACACTTGTTTCACTCTTGTTTGTTACGCTTTTTTTTCTGTGTCTTTAACGTTGTTGCATCTATAATCTAGTTATGTGAGGTCGAATCCTGCTCGTGCGGATGCAATCGACTCCTATCTTAATTGATTAGGATTGTCGGTTTCCCTATCGAAGGTCGGTGGTTTTCACCGGGCACTCCTGCTTTGCCAACCATTCAAAGATTGGCTGTTATGAAATAGCCTAAAAGCGGCGCTTAAAAGTGGCGTTAAAACACAAAAACACAACAGAAATCAATCCTCTTTATTTTGCAATTTTTCAAGTATTACACGCTTATACATTTCTTCTTACAATAATTCAAATATAAGGTATCACAACTAAACGAAATTATCGTATACAACGTGAAAGGTTACTTCAAAATATTTGTTATCAAAATATAAACATAGCGAATATAAATATAATAGGTATTTTTCTTGATAATCACAAACAATTCCTTTGAACCTTTTAATCGCTCTCTTCGTATCAAGTAGTGAAAATTCTGACAGTGTTTTCATAACGCAGGCAAGTACTATACTGACTTTGCATGATAGGGGGTATGTACTAATTAGCGTTTGATGTTTACCGACATCAAAGAGAATCTATATCATTATTTTGTAGCTATTCTCTGACAAATTATTTTCTTTCTTTTGATGTTACCGACCTCTAGTGTTTAGTAATTGTATGTTCTGATCCTATACCCATCCGTCTACGCAGAACAATTACTTATATTTTATTGAAGTAATGGGGAAACTGCAGCAAAAATGTGCAGTATTCCAGAATTGATTTATACAATTATTACTTGTCGCCAGTTTTTTTTAATCTTATTGTTCTCAAAGATAAAAAGACAATCAGGTGTAATTGAATAAATTCCATGTTTTGTCGGTTTCCCTAAAACATTCTGACAATAACGTGTGTTTCGTCACCTAATTCCAATTTTGTTCTGTCTAGTTTGACTAAAGCAAAGAAGAATTGTAATTGAATAGAATATAAGAAGCTAAAATTGACAAGTGGCATAGGGAATGACAAAAATCTAGTCGGAGACATGCATAATGTAATCTTATTAAGCTACCCTACAGTGAAAATAGGTATAAACGGAATATAAGTGTTCCAATGTATATGTACATGCACGTTTCATGATTTGTTTTTTGTTGTTATCTGTTTTAGGGTGTTCATCGTTTTCATGTTGTCTTTTTCACTAAAACAGTTTTTCCCCCCCGAAACTAACAAATGCAACGACGATCACTTATAAAATAATATAATATGATGTTGATCACTTTGGTTCTCTTCCGACCTACACGAAAACCCTTCCCAAAGTGAGGTATCAGTTTGGCTATGTTGGATTATAGAAGTAAATTGAAAGTCAATATAATACTTCTATGGTTGGATGAACAAGTATGCAGCCAAGTTAGGTCAAATGGAGACGTTAAAGTCGATGCTTCGTGTAGAGAGAGTGCCAAAATCTCTGCAAAGTTAAGAACCCTTGCAACAAGTCATTGAGAGGTCCGTCAGTGGTCTCTTGCCAAGCATAATTTCCGTCCTTATCCCATTTATCCTCATTTTAAGGTGGCAGTCAAAATTTCACCGTTCATAATTTCGAACGGCATCTTTTGCCGTTTACTGGACCTACATGCTGTATTTATTGTTAATATGCTATCGTCCTGAGCACAATTGATATTTGCCACTGAACGTTAACCAACCAAAAATCAATCAATGATACAGGTGATGTACCTACTTTCATAAATAATGGTTATACCATGTGCATGTAGTAGGTTTTGTTGAAAGAGTTTGAATGTTGCGGGGAAGCTATTCTAGCCATGTATAGTGCTTATATAAGTAGAGAAGCGTAGTAAATGATTTATACATTGGTATAAATTTATTACGTAGACAAACAACATTAAACAAAACTATCATCCTTAATAGCAATATAAAGTTCTATTAAAGATCACGTTTATCCATCAACGTAAATACAGTACTTGACCCTGAGGTCAATCTTAATCGTCTGATTGACAGTTTCAATTCATTTCATGAATGAAGATATCAAAACACCTTGTGTGCTCTGATCTGAGCAGTTTCCTTTGATCGTGTTACTATTTTATAGCATATAAATCTAATAATTTCATAAAGTTAAAAGCTTTATTAAATCCATTTCAGATATTACCTGAGAAAATCGTATGGTAGTAAAAAGTGGATAGTTTTTCTTGAAGGTGAGTAATGATATAAGACGGATATGAGTTCGGCTGTCTGAATAGAACTATATCAGCGTAGGAATTGAAAGACAGAAAATGGCAAATGGGCTTTGCTTATTGTTGAAGGCCGTACAGTGACCTATAGTTGTTAATTTCTGTGTCATTAGGTCTCTTGTAAAGAATTTTCTTCTTGGCAATAATACCACACTTTTTATTATATAAATCTGTATGGATAATGTAAGACCGTGTAAAATATCGGAATATTTAGACGTATAGGCTAGTTGATTATCAATATTTTTATCGAAGATACTATTTTTTCGCTGCTTCTAATCGGCTACTTTTAATCGTATGGCACATATGGGTGGTCGTCTTTAACATGCATGCAATATTTGCCACTAGGCGTTATTAAAAAAAAGCAACCAATCAATCATATCGAGTGAAATAATGACAAAAGGCATATTTTGACAGAGGAAACCATTGAAATAAGCCGATAAAAGTAGATTTAATGCTTGCAAATTTAAAAAAAAAATGTGTGTGAAAATGAAAGCGACTTAATCGAAATGAGTTCATCACATTTGTACCATGGACAAATTCCAATTAAGCTATAAGATATCCCCAAAATCAAACAAAAGAAGACAGTACTACATTTCCAACTGGACCAGAATTGTTTCCAAAAATTAATTAGAGGACACAAAAGGGACAAAACATATCAGAAGTCAATGAAAAACCGACAAAACCATGACTGACGAACAACCCCCCCCCCCCACTTTAAAAAAACACTTCTGAGCAGCACGAAGACACACGATCACAGATCATCCATCAAAAAAATATTTTACGAATTTTTCTTGTATAACAAATTTTGTTCATAAATTTCGTTCAAGGCTAACTGGGGGATAGAAAAAGGATCACTTTTAGTCTTCTCTAGACTAGCAAAAACACCATTGCCAAAAAAGGACGTCAATTTGAGGGATGTATAAGTACGCGACCACATCTGATAAGATGGAGAAGTTAAATATAAGAACCCTTTCAATACTGACCCTTTGGGGAGTCCATCTGTGACTATTTGCAAAGCTTTATTTTACCCTCAGAATCCAGTGGAAGCCCCTTCATCCTAGTCGATCCCAATTACAGGACCTACCTAATGTATGAACAGTTAATTTATCATCGTAATGATCATACATGGAATATTTGCCACTGGTCAGTCATTTATAAATGAATTAATTTTTTTATTTCTAAAACGAAAATAATCAATCTGATTACAAATGAACAGAAATCTCTCAGAGAAATCTATACATCATATGTAGCTCCATTAAGAGGAGGGCTCTAGGCATCCATGTTCCCTGAATCCGTCTCTGATATAACGTGCATTAGTACCTTTTATTTCTTCTTTTCCCCGGTAAGCGGCAGCCGTCAACTGGTTGACTATTCTACTATTAAACATTTCAGGTGGCTACGAATTAAATCCTGGCATGCATCATTTTATATATACCGTCTTTAAATAAGTATTTGATTGTGACACACTCGACCTTGGTTGAGTCGAATAGTTTCGTGCGGTCCCTTCAACTTCGACAAAACGGGGTTCGGCTGTAATTATGCATGCAAATGCTTTTTAAAAAGGATCAGTATAAAATGTTTGTTTGTATTATTTAGGTATTTTCCTCTTCCAGTTAATCACTGAGCAAATAGAATGCAATAGCTCAAGTTCACTACTGAAAACTAATAAATAGAAAACGAAATTAAAATACCTGAATACATGTTTATGTACCAAGTATTTGTTATTAATCTTTTATTTAACATAGATATGGAAAACAAATGCAAAAATGCATGTTATATAAATATTCCGAGATCAAATCAATATAGATGTTTACCTGTAAGCTGATTTCTCTTTGATATCTTTTTGATTGACAGGTGGTTGGTACTGTTTTGACGATTTGAGCTGTCGATTACGATGGCAAAATACCGGATGGAGGTCATATATGAGTAGTAATAGCTGGCCGCACCTGCGTAGAGGTAATAAGTTAAGTCTACTTGAAAGGCAGAAAGACCCATAAGGTCACACTATCATAGTTGTAAGATCACAAGCGATCTTAAGAGGATATCCCTTTAATATCTATGATCATCAAAAGTTAAAAATCAAAGAGTTTAGGTAGGGTTATATGTCTCTTTGAGATCATATATAACGATTGAAGGTCCAAATCTGTCAAGTTTTTGAAATATACGATAAGTACAGAAAAAAATTAAAATGATTTTGTTCTAATATGGAATGTTTAGTCGACATTCTTGCTTCCATATTTTTACGACCATGCATTTTAACCTTTACAAAGAAATCCTGTCATATGCATGGTTTATATCATTCAACAGAGTTTGGAATGTTATGACTATGTTAAGTAATATATCAGTCAAACATTTGATACCATAACTGTTAAAAGTGCAAAATGGCTGTGAAAAAGGCATTTACAATTGAATCTTCATTGAAAGAGGGACGAAAGATACCAGAGGGACAGTCAAACTCATAAATCGGAAATAAACTGACAACGCCATGGCTAAAAATGAAAAAGACAAACAGACAAACAATAGTATACACATGACACAACATGGAAAACTAAAGAATAAGCATTGACTTATAAGTCAGAAAATGATAGAAAACACATATACACTTCCACCTTACAATTATTTTCGATTTATGAGTTTGACTGTCCCTCTGGTATCTTTCGTCCCTCTTTTTTTCAAATCATTGTTCACGCCAATGTTTTTTTCTCCATTATTTTTTGTATGGAAAACGTGGTATGTGATATATTATAAAAATTGGAAATCGTTATCAAAGATTTTTTATTTTTGTTCAGAGCAGAACTCGTAAGCTGATATATCTATTTTACAAGTTCAAAATAAAGTATATGTTAATGTTGATTACAACAGTCACCAGAATCATGCACTATATAACGTCAATTTTAAGGGAAGTTTCATATATATTGAACATGAAAAAATACATTGGAATTTTCGGTTCAGTTATAGACCACCCTTGTGAGATTGGGAGGTTTAACAGATTAACAAAACCTGATAATTCTAAAATAAGATTTAATGCCAGATAATTATTTTCTTACTAATCAGACTGCTGTTTCACTAAATACAACAGCATTCTTTACATTGAAAAATCTCAGTAGGTTTTTATTCCACCTTCTATACAACGTTCAAGTACATAAAATTCTAATGAGGAATTAAGATACGTAATTCATTGACAAACTAATCCATTTAATTTGTGGTCTACGAAGTGTATAAGGGTATTATCATACCCATCCCGAATTTTATATACATTTATAATGAATACTTTATATACTCTCAGTTATCTACCACGCGTTGTTCAAAGATCTTCTTGTTATAAAAACATAAAAATGGGTCTCATTAGTATACAAGTTAAATTTCTTTCAGCCTCTGTAACGGAATGATCGGGTTTCGAAATATGTGACAAATAACCAGAGAAGGCAAACGTGGGTATGCAATCTCTATTTATGTACTGGAATAAAGGTGCGTTTGGAGAAAAGTACCCAAAATCTCAATGTAACGCCATATGAATCATTTGAAACAGTGATGTTAAACGTTATTTCTACTTTTACTCCTTCCACATAGACGGTCTAAGTCAGGTATGGTAACATGCTTGGTGTTTCAATACGCGTAACTTATTTCGTTATTTATTTGGTATTCCAATGGTTTTGATATAGGGATCACAGTTCAGTCTTTTCTAGACGAAACAGTCGTTTGTCGTACTGAATTATAAGCCTGATACCTGAAAACGAAATGCTCTGGTTGTTTTTTGTTTTGTTTTGGGGAGGGGGGAGTGACCTGACGAGGCCTAATGGCATAAATGTAATATTGGAGATTTGTCAAACTGTAACGCGGATTCCAAAACTGAAAAGTGATATCTATCAAAATAAGGGCTAGACATAAGACATAAGAAATAAAGCTTTATTTAGAGTAGGTATATGCAATACAATTAAAACCCCAAACAATACAAAAGTACAACAAACAAAACTCTTCCCTGATACTCATTGTGTTCCGATGTTTCTTTCCATCAAATATCAAGTTAACTTTAATATTGAATAAGACTTCAATACCCCTTTTATTCTCAAATACTTACGAATTTGAGAGAAAAACAGACTAAGATAACATTTCAACAGACTTTTGGCATTGAACTAATACCATCGTCTATCAATGCTGATTTAATTTTCTTTGAAGTGTCATTGTATTAAAATGTTTGAAAAAATAAAAGTATACCCGATTAACTATAAGTCAATCCTTTCGTAAAATTTAAGAACCGTTTTTTATCATTGAAATAAACAACAAACAACGATAAAAGAGCCAAGGTTTAGATAGCAGTGTAACAGGTCCGTAATTTAAGGAATATTTTACATGAAAATCTAATTAGTAAAATGGTATGTAATCGTGTTTAATTAAGACAAGAGACATAAAGATCAACATCAAAGAGATCGATAAGTGTGGTCTGTAAAAAATCACTTTTAATAGCCACATATCATTCAGTTTAAATTTGCAGTGAATTTAATGAATAAATCATGATGGAATTGGTTTCGATAGATTAAATCATGATTACTGATTGAACTTTACAAGATAACATTTTCAACATGTTTTGATTTTTACTGATTAAAATTTGAATTTAAATCTTGTTATCTTGCAGGGCACGTGCTATAATCGCAAACACTGCACGTTTGGTAGTTTCGGCGTTTATTGCGTCATCGATATCGCACGTGTTTTGATAAATTGAACGAGACTTCAATCAATGCTGAACACCTATAATTTAAGAGTTTATAATGTGAATATTAAAACTCCATCAGTCTGATAAAGTTGAACTATAAAAATCATTTTTTGCAATATGAAAAGAAGAACCAGAAGATTTATGATTACTTTAAACACCTGGGATTAAATTGTAATATCTTTAAATTCAAAGACAAAAATATACTAGGACGATAAATTGAATAGTTTTGCGTTTTCTAGGGAGTTTAGGTTGTTTCTTTTAGTTTTTTTTCCATTGTTGTCTCATCTTTGTCTTGTACTGTGTAAAAGCTTTTCGAGAGATTTGTTTGAAATGTTGGAACCCAATCACGCGTTTTACAGAATTGATATAAGTGAAAACAGCTGACGACTAATAGCTTCCTTTAATAAATTGTGGAAATGGAAAGGTATTTTGAAACATACAATTCCTGTTTTAAAGGCTAACATTTCGCTCAAAAACTACTAATGGTTTAATATGTTCTTTTTTGTTACAGTAAATGGGTTACTTTCATCTGATCCGAAAGAAAATTCGTACTATTTCAATGCAAATATGGTGTAAGTATATATATTTTTTAGTCTTGTGAACGTATTCACTGTCATACCACGCTTTTGAATCTAGACATACTAGAATGTGTTTGAAGCCCTAACCATGAATTCAATCACTAAATTTACATTATTTCGTAATTCTATAAAGTTACAACACAAATACAAACATAGAAGCATTATCGTATCTCTCATGTTGTTTGACAGAAGTTCATTTGACATAGTTTGTTAAATGTCTACAGGAACAAATAAAGGCGAAATATACTAAAAGGATAATCATAAGTCGGAAACACTTATGACAACGCCATGACAAAAACCGAAGAACAACCGAAAGACAACCAATAGTATACAAAACACAACATAGAAAAAGACCGAGCATCACGAACCCTATCAAACACCGGGGTTATATCCGGTGCCCTGGAAGGGTCACAATCTTTCTTATTATTTTAATTTCATATTTACTGACAGCTAACCAATTGAAATAAGAACTGATTAATTGATTGTTGGTTGCTTAACGTCCAATGGCAAATATTTCATGTATGTTCAGGACGAGAAATAAGAACTGAGATGCATAGATAATTTTAAGAACGTTATTATTTTCAGTGTTATAGATAAACTTTGATAATATTAATGTTGGTTTGGAATCTACTTTGGTTGTAAATTCCATAACTCTAATTTTATTGTTTTTTTTTTCAGTTATATTCCTTATTGTTCGAGTGATTCTTGGACGGGAACAGTTGTCCATGAAGGTATGTTTTATATATTTACAGATCTTGTCTGTTAGTTTAAATCATCATCTACAAATCAGATAAAAGCAATGAATAAGAACATACATGAAAAATTAAGAATGGAGATGGGGAATGTGTCAAAGAAACAACAACCCGGACAAAGAACAAGAAACAGCAAAATGCTGTTCTTCCCGGCCGGGATTCGAACTCATGCTACTGAGATATCGTGGCACCAAATCGCCTTGTTCTATGCCCGACGCGCTAGATGATGGAAGTTTTTAATGACCTCTACTGTTTATACTGCCCTTGCACGGTCGGAACGCGCTAGACCATCTAGGCTCTATACATATATAGTTATTATACTCTCGTATATATGTCATCCGATCATGCTTTTCTCATTCCAGATGGATATTCTTTCTTAGGTTCTTATATAATCGAAGAAGTAATCAAAGAACTAGTCCCTAGAGGTCTTAAAAAAGCACAACGGCTTATATTAGCCGGAAGCAGGTTTGTACAATGTTTTTAAATGCTAATTTTGGTATTATTCAATAGGCATATCATGTTTTTAGTTCTTTAAGATTAAAATGAAAAGAATAAAAGTTATTTTCTTAAACAAGGTTTAAATCAATTTGCAGACTTCAAAGGTTTATTAGCAATAATTGCGTTAACGTACATTATTTACACGACGAAAGAGTGGCGAAAATGGTCTTTTTTTCATAACTGAAGTTATATAATAAGTTGTAATAATACTGCATTTGAAGCATAGCTCAACGATTTCATGATTTTTTGTTTGTTTGTTTTTCTGATGTTTTTCATTCTCGGAAAAATCACATTTTAATACGGATATAAAATTTTAATTGCAAAACGACTTATACTTTTGTAGTGCTGGTGGTACGGGTGTTTTAATGAATCTAGACCGCGTGGCTGACTTGATGTCTGAGTTAGCACCAGGTGTAGAGGTCCGGGGTTTAGCAGACTCCGGATGGTTTGTCGACATTCCACAGTTCCGAAGAGGAGAATGCTCCGATTCCTTTTCGTGTTCGCCTGTAGATAGTATACAAAGGGGAGTTAAGTAAGTATTTGATCAGAACTCCTGTAGATAGTATACAAAGGGGAGTTAAGTAAGTATTTGATCAGAACTCGCCGTTTCAATGCATTCTGGGCAATATTTCAAAAGTGTACATCAAAATGTATTGATTGGTTAAAAAGTCATAAACAATGGAAATTCAACCAATGACGTGACGTTATTTTCATTTTGGGGTACGAACAATGAAATGACCCATAAAGTCCTTTAGATTCTGAAACGGTCAAATTATTTATATTGATGAAAATATCAAGAAAGATGTTGCCGTTAGCTTTGGGCTCACGTTCGGCACAAAAGGGCACTGTTAACATTTATGGCCCTACTTGTCCCTTGGCACTTTTTTTTTCAATTCTCCACACAGAAAAAAACCATCCGGACAATCAAGGACGAAACATTATATTATATTCGTATTCATTTACTTATAGTTGGAATTTATTTGTTATTTCAAATAATGACCGCCGCCATTAAATTTATGTGTCTCAATAATACTTTGAAGACTATGCTCAATGTTATTAAATCATGAAAGACACACTGCATGTTCATGGCAGAAAAAATGGATTCAAGGGGTAATACTGGATTTAACAATAGTAGGCTTCAATAATTGCATCCGGCTTAACAATATTCTCCTTATTTTTTATCACATGATTTTAATTCTATACGAATTATGTTTGTTCAGTAAATTTATTGCATGGACGCTTTTTTAGCTTGTGTAGGAAGCTTTATCACAACCCAATAAAAATGCAATCCGTCATTCCGAAGTCAAATAACACAGAGGGAAGAAAACCTATTATTTCTCCGATTAAACGATTTTATGTCAAAACATACCTATGGTCTTCGTATTGCATTGTAGCTTTGCAGGAGTTCATGATATGACACAATTTACTAAAATTAAAATTATTCAAATTGAAAGTTACAAGTGGTTGAAATCGATTGCTCCCGTGGATGGAACACTTTATGCCTCATTAGGGAACAATAGGTAATAACGAGTAACATAGATTGGCACACGGGGTATTTTATAATACACTCAATTAACTTTCCTATACGCACTGCATGTTTAGGTGATTATATCTGAAAGTCTTAATTATACCGATAAAATTGATAAAATTTGTAAATTACCTGTGATTAAAATCAAAGTTGATTCATTAAAAAGTAAAAATGAATTAATAATTTTCATGTTTTGTACTCTGGGTACAAAAGACTTCGTGTGGTCCAGATTGTTTCTTTTGATAGAGAAAATAGCTTAAAGGTGATTATTTACTAGGTCAAGGATAAAAGAGAAAGTACTATTAATTATAATGGCTTTAAGAGAAAAAACTTTTCTATATCCTGAATACCACAGTTTAATAAACGGTTGACGAAATAGTTTTACAATATTATAATACTAGAACTCTATATCGACCCTGTTAGATTGATAGCCTGCAAGTTTTCCCCAACTATGTTAATCAGCATATATTTTAAAAAGGGAACTTCTTTGTATTTCTATAGGGAAACACCACTTCCCTATGATTGAAGTGAATTAAACATTCAGTGGCAAGTATTACATGCATACTGAAGACAGAAAAAAAAATGCCAAAAAAAGCTTAAGTTTAATTTCGGATGCTGTTCATTTATAACAAGCTTAACGGCTGATAGCAGTATATTTAACGTTCAGTGGCAAAATTAACATGCATACTGAATTTCAAAAACTTAAGTAAGTATTTTCGCGAAGTTTACAGAGTATGTTAAAATCGTGGTACTAAAAGTCCTTATTTGGACTTCCTTTTCCCCGCATTTTTATACACCTATACAGTCTAAATCTTAAATCAAGTCGGTCATTAATTATAGAAATAATATTCTTTGCTAACAGATTATGGAAGGGAAATGTTCCAGAAGCATGTAGAAAAGAATACCCAGAAGACGAACAATGGAAATGTTATTTTGGGTATAAAATGTACCCTACCTTAAAAAGTAAGTCAACCAATCACAGAACAGTAGAACTCATATTTGCAGTTCCTAACAATTCGAACATTGTTAAAATGTAAGGCAACACTAGTATACCGCTGTTCGAAATTCATAAATCGATTGAAAAAAAAACAAATCCGGGTTACAAACTAAAACTTAGGGAAACGCACCAAATACAAGAGGAGAACCACGACACAACCGAAACACAACATTAAAATTTAACACACACAGAAACGAACTATAATATAACAATGGCCATTTTCCTGACGTGGTACAGGACATTTTTTTAAGAAAAAAAACATGGGTTGAACCTGGTTTTGTGGCATGCCAAACCTTCTGCTTTTATGGCAATGCAAAATATAACACTAAAATGACAACATTACATGACAGGACTACAATACAAATAAATGGGAGAACATATTGGACAGAGACACACGCATAATAGCTAACAAAAGGTACCAGGCTTAAAATTTAATGCGTAAACAATACTGATCATTTGTCTGCGAATTTGAACATTAATCTTGAACCAGACACATATTATCACTGAGCTAGTACACATTTGTATTCGGGGGCCAACTGACAAACCAATTCCGTGTACGGGTATTCTTTCGCTGTGTTGAAGATCCATTGGTGGCCTTCAGCTGTTTTTGCTTTTTGATCGGATAGTTGTCTCTTTGACATATTCCCCATTTCCTTTCTCAATTTTATTATCTATAATTATTTGTGATAATCTTATTTTTTTATTTCAGCTCCAGTATTTATTGTTCAATACCTCTTTGATGAAGCTCAAATATCAGTTATGAACTTACTTGATATTTCTCATTTGAGTATGAATTCCAAGAACCAGTATGCTGGTATTATGTCAAAAGAACAATGGCAGTACCTCCATAATTTGGGAGAGGAAGTAAAAAAATCTCTCCACAACGTATCGTAAGTTATTTGAATTATGGCTTATGTTTATTATTTAACGATCAATTATGTCACATCTATATATCCATATCTCTCAAAGATTAAAATTGCTTAATTACAAATTGTTAGGAATATGCCAAGTAAGGAATTTGGCAGTTGGTATCAAACAGTCGGTTTCTATGTATGTTGGCGTTTGTTCCAGGTCAGTGTTTCAGTTGTTTCGTTGTTTTTTTCTCTTATGGTTGAGATGTGTGTTACTCGGATTTTTTTTTTTACTAAATCGATTTATTACTCTTGAATAGGATATACTACTGCTGCCTTAATATAAACGGTAACTAAACAAACAAAGAATCTATTCGAAGGCTTTAAAACAGTAAAGCATGCTTATCGAGCACTAAACTAAGAAGGTCACTTCACAGTATAGACGTTTCGATTTTTGGCCGCCTAAGTGGTCTCAACGTAGCGTAGTCGCCTCTAGTTCAAAAGATCTGGGATTTGATCCCCGTCTGATCATAACCAAAACAATATAAATATTAGAGAAAACGCATGTACGTTAATGCAGTTCAACTGAATTTATTTGTGGAAATAAGTACTTGCCAGAAATTGAAATTCTATTATATATTTCCAGTTGTTAGTTAAATATGTTTACTTATACTTACAACTTGTACGTTTTATTGTAGGGCTGTATTTGCACCGGCGTGTCTGTCACACGTTTCGTTGACGAAAAGGTATGATTTGTTAAATGAAAATGTCTTAATTCAGTGTTAAATGATTTTTTCTAGCATACTAACAAATATCTAAAAATGGGGACAATAAAATATCTGTTTTAGACGAAATTGGGTCAAATCCTCTTGAAGTCATTGGTATTTATGGTTTTTGTTCAGTAATTTTTTGTAAGGAAAATGTTCAAAAGATGAATCAAGTCCATTTTATTTTTGCAAATGTTTCAATATTTTCAGTGTGTTATTTTTTTTTGTAAACAATAAGATATAAGTCTAACATTCTTTTCAATGTGATATTGACATTTAATACAAATATTTACTGAACCTCGATATAATGAATTTTTCCAGAGATTGGCAGTCTGTCTCAGTGAATGGTGTTACACTGGCACAATCTATATATTGCTGGGAAAATAACTTTGAAAAAGATAAATGTCTCATAACAACCTCATCTTCTCCAAGGTATAGTTCAGTAGAAGTAAAAAAGAAAACTGATAAAATATAAACGAACTCCGGGGGAAATTCCAAACAGCAAGTCAAATGTCAAAATCAAAAGCTCAAACCCATCAAACGATTTGATAACAACTGTCATAATCCTGACATGGTACAGACAGACATTTTCTTATGACGAAAATAGTGGATTCATAGACCCAATAAAATTGTATAATAAAAAACATCGAAGATAAATTAAAAAAAATAGAGTCCATAACCTGACAAAACAAAACGTTTGTCTACATCTATCAACAGAAAAAAATTTAAAATAAACTGCAATGGTCCGAAGAAAATAGGAAAAAACAGGGAATAGAATATCAATGCAAATAATCTTATGCAAGATGTGAAAATTGCATGTCAGCCATTTCTGTCTGAAAAACCTGTGTTTCTGGAATGAACTTCGTCAGTTTCGACAGGGAGACGAGAAATAAAAGAGGGACGAAAGATTCCAGAGGGACAGTCAAACTCATAAATCGAAAATAAACTGACAATGCCAGTGCTAAAAATGAAAAAGACAAACAGACAAACAAAAGTACACATGACATAACATATAAAACTAAAGAATAAGCAACAGGAACTCCACCAAAAACTAGGGGTGATCTCAGGTGCTCCGGAAGGGTAAGCAGATCCTGCTCCACATGTGGCACCCGTCGAGTTGCTCATCTTATAACAAATCCGGTAAATAGTCTAATTCGGTAGGTCACATTCATGAAAGGGAATATATGTGTTTGATAGAATATAAAAAAAAACTTGGAAATTTTAAATTTAAAAATCTTCATCATTGGTATGGTGAAATTTATAAACATATTCTAGATTGAACAATCTCTTATTTCAGTATACCTCAAACTGATCCTCTTCTAAAAGATGGACCATCAGTTACAAAGAAACCAAAACGAGTACGTCGAAGGAAAAAGAAGAAAAAGAAGAGGAAGAAGAAAAAGAAGAAGAAAAATAAAAATAAAAACAAAAATAAAAAAAGAAACAGACTCGATAAAGAAAAAAGACGAAGACGTCGAGTGAGAAAACGGAACAGGAGAAAAAGTAAGAATGAGCAAGGCATATTAAATACATTGTGCTTTTTATTATGGAACGCCATGACTGCCTTATGTTAATGATCAGCATTATATGCAGTGCTCACACCATTATATTAAGTGCTCACAACATTATATTAAGTGCTCACAACATTATATTAAGTGCTCACACCATTATATGCAGTGCTCACACCATTATATTAAGTGCTCACAACATTATATTAAGTGCTCACAACATTATATGCAGTGCTCACACCATTATATTAAGTGCTCACAACATTATATTTAGGGCTCACAACATTATATTAAGTGCTCACACCATTATATGAAGTGCTCACAACATTATACGTTTTTTGTTGTATGATGAGATTGTTGTATGATGAGATTGATGTATGATGAGATCATTCGGTAAACATCGTTTTTTTGCGGAAATTACCGAATCCATAATTTGTAAATTACGGTAATTCCCAGCAAACAAATTTAAACAGTTATTAATGTTTGGTGCAAAATAACTAGTTTGTGAATTTAAATTCTTTTAAGAATATAATTCGGACTACGCCGCATTTTTGCGCCTGTCCCAAGTCAGGAGCCTCTGGTCTTTGTTTTTCTTATATTATTATAATTTTAGTTTCTTGTGTACAATTTGGAAATTAGTATGGCGTTCATTATCACTGAACTAATATATATTTGTTTATGGGCCAGCTGAAGGACGCCTCCGGGTTCGGGAATTTCTCTTTACATTGAAGAACTGTTGGTGACCTTCTGCCGTTGTTTTTTCTATGGAGTCGGGTTGTGGTCTCTTTGATACATTCCCCATTTCCATTCTCGATTTTATGCTATACATAAAAGTCAAATTAGTTTCGACAATTTTCCATTTTTTTCCCCGTGAGTGATCCCTATCCATGAGAAAGAAGCCCCACAGAAACAATCAAGATCCGCCGTCAAAAGTAACTTTCCAGATAACGAAAAAAATATTCAGATATGAAATTTTCAACCTTTGAGATTGATCCTAACATGGGATATGGAAAAAAATTGGTAGCAAAAATAACAGAAATCCTCAGACTATAGACAAGCTTGTATGTGAGAAGAATTAGAACGCCAATCACAACAACGAGAAGAATTCACAGTAAAACAATACTAGAAGGTCTCCATTAATATAATTATATTACAATTATATATTGACATAATAATGAGTATCTTTTTTTGTGCTTCCGTTACAAAACAAATTGTGTGGACTTTAAATAAAATCAAAGAAGTGCTCAGCAACAAATAGCATTCCTATTTTTTGTGTTGTTGCTATCATCTTGACCTAAACACAAATTTGAATCTTTTTTCGAGGTCCATTGTTATCAAAGAAGTGCGATCTAAAAGATATTATTCTTCTATGACTTGTAGTTGATTATATTTTGTATCTTAATGTACCTTAACCAGAATTAATTTAGGTCAAGTAGTTATCAAAGGTACCAGGATTATAATTTAGTACGCCAAATGCTTGTTTCGTCTAAATAAGACTCACCAGTGACGCTCATATCAAAATATTTATACATCCAAACAAGTACAAAGTTGAAGAAAATTGAAAATGACTCCTTTTTCATGGACAATCGTTACTATCCAATAATAGTAAATCATTCTATTTTACTCACAGTTTGTTTCAATCTTTACCTAAATGCAAAACTTAGATGCATGTTTTTTTATTAGTTGTTAGTGGCTTTGAACTGGCTGTCAGTAATTGCGAGTACTCTCAGATCAGTACTTATAGTGTCTTTTTGTTGTTGGGATATAGAAGTACCCGCCCACGTCTACTCTATTTTCTGGTAGATGGATTTATATTTGTACCCATCTGATGAGTTAAGCCTTTTACAACTGATTTTCATAGTTCGTTCTTATGTTGTTCTGTTACGCCACTGTCCCAGGTTAGACGGAGGGTTGGTATCCCGCTAACGTGTTAAAACCCGCCGCACATTCTGTATATGTGGCTGTCCCAAGTCAGGAGGTGCCTTTATTTCAGTGGTTGTCGTTTGTTAATGTGTTATATACATGTTAGTTTTTCGATCGTTTGTTTGTACATAAATTGGGAATGTTTTACGTTTATCATTTCGGGTCCTTCTATAGCTGCATGACTATGCAGTATGGGCTTTGCTCATTTGTTGAAGGCCGTACTGTGGCCGTTTAGTTGTTAATTTCTGTGATGTCATTTTGTCTCTTGTGGAAAGTTGTTTCATTATCAAGCATACCACTTTTTTTATATATATTAACCGTGCAAAATGGCGAACAAACGTAGTAAACGTTTTTCATCCCCACAAACTCAGTTTTCATAAGAGATGATAACTTTAAATGAAAATAATGTTAAACTGGGTCTTGAAAGGGTTATATTTATGGATTTTTTTGAAAAAAAGTGTGTTTCCAGTTTTTGGAGAAAAAAATAATTTGTTTTTGATTCTGAGAAAAAAAATTTGGTTGATTCACCCCTAGCTGCCAATATATGTAATGCTAAAATTGAATTAAAAAAAAATATTTTCGACTTGTCGCGAGAAAAATAAAAATCAATAGCCCCCCCCCCCCCCCCCAAAAAAAAAAAAATTAAATGGTTGCTGCCTACAGTTATGTTAAACACTTACAATGAAATGCTTTAAACTGCATTTTCCATATCTGTTAGATACTTATTCATGTGAAATAACAAATTCTGAAAATGGATGCCAAAAATGACTCAATCATGACATATATATAAGCTAGCGTAATATAACGCTTATGTGTTATAGAAAGCTGACTGTTTTATTTAAAATGTAATTAAGCTTTTTTTAAACTGAGTACGGACTATAAAGTGGCACCTTGCTAAAGTTCTTCAGTAGGAAATGAGCTCGAGGAATATGTCATACAAATTTCCCTTCGATATTTCATTAAATAAGCTTTTTATTATTTCACTTACATTTTGCCATTCGTATTTCTTACGACGAACAGAACTACTTTAATCATTCACTTCTTAGTTTCATCTTTTCCTTACTTATTTCAATCAGTTTTAAATATTGTATACTGCCTTATGATCACATGACTTTAATAACTGTTTAAATTTGTTTGCTGGGCATTACCGTAATTTACAAATTATGGATTCGGTAATTTCCGCTAAAAAACGATGTTTACCGAATGATCTCATCATACATCAATCTCATCATACAACAATCTCATCATACAACAAAAAACGTATAATGTTGTGAGCACTTCATATAATGTTGTGATCACTTCATATAATGTTGTGATCACTTCATATAATGTTGTGACCACTGCATATAATGTTTTGACCACTTCATATAATGCTTTGACCACTGCATATAATGTTGGGAGCACTTAATATAATGTTGTGAGCACATAATATAATGTTGTGAGCACTTAATATAATGTTGTGAGCACTTAATATAATGATGTGAGCACTGCATATAATGGTGTGAGCACTTAATATAATGTTGTGAGCACTTAATATAATGGTGTGAGCACTGCATATAATGCTGATCATTAACATAAGGCAGTCATGGCGTTCCATATTTTATCATTGGGTTGTTGTTTCATTGACACATTATTCCACATTCATCATTTAATGGAAGTAATTTGAACAATATAGTACTCCAGTGACCATTCACATTGATAAAGTTGTCGTTATAAAGTCTACAATTTTATCTAGCGTTTATTTTTGGACGTTAAAAGAGAGGCGAAAGTTACCAAAGAGTTATTCAAACTTGTAAGTCAAAAACAAACTGACAATACCATGGCAACCCCCTAAAAACGACCAAAAACACCAACAACAATACACACAATTTAATTTAGGAAACTAAATAATCAGCAGCATGAACTCAACAAAAAGGTGCTCCTGAAAGATAAGCAGATGATGAGTTTAATGAAATAATGAAAACCTGTATTTAATTTTCTTTTTCTTTTTCAGAAGGAAAAAAGCGAAGTCGTGCACAAAGGTCTGCAAAAAATGTCGGCCATTGTAATCATCACGTGATTGAATCATGTCCTCTACCTCAGTGGTGTAATAGTTTTTGTCCTGCATTCAGGAACCAGTTCACGGGTGAAGTTATTGACTTCTTTAAATTATTTGCTGATTCTGATATTGACAGAAATAGCATAGCAGAAATTCTCGGAAAAAAACTTTCTGCTGAGGAAAATTCAAATCCAGAAGAGATTTCCAAATTGTTAGAGAAGAAATTTAGGAAAAGATCTTCATTGACGTGACCCACATGTTTTTTTAATGATGTAAACGTCATATGAATGATGTAATGAGCTGTCGGTGTAACGAGTATTTCATAAAGGTTGTGAAGTCGCGCGTGAGCAATATTTTTGATGCATCAGTTATTGTACTAAGTTTATATATTTGTTTACAGAAAGCATATGATGGGAAGCAAAGCAAAATTAAAAGTGCTAATAAGTTCATAGTATTTGTTTACATTGCAAGAGGAGAATTGATATATATTTTTTTTACAGGAAAGAGTTTATACATAATTGAGTACTATATTATAAGGCAATGACTTGGTGATGCTGACCATCCATTGAATTAGCTTGGAAAGTGTAAATTTTGGATAAACTGAAAGATTGTATATAAACAGGAGTTTTTTTAAATATCTTAGTACTCTTAGATTCTTACTTTGGAGTATGAAATTCCTTGTTTGCAATTTGGGAACACAATATGCAAGCAGCAAATTAAATTACACATATAACATACTAAATCACTTTAAGAAAATACTTAATGCAGTTAAATAAATATATACCTCGGAATGTAAAATCATTTTGCCTTATCTGGAAAAGGTCTTTTTTAGTTTGAAAATCGCGGGTTATTCCCAGAAAGTATAAATTAACAGTTTCGTTAGTATCCATCTTATATGAGCTGTTGGATAATCGAGTGCTTGTTAAAATTTACAAACAAATACAAACTACTATCATTTTGGAAGATGCAAGTGACAACAAGATATATTTAAGGAAATGGCCAGAGTGTTATGATTTCTTATTGATGGATTGTAGACTCTATATAATGTTTTGTTTTTACTTATTTTTATCAGAATGTTGTAATTAATTCTTATGTGTGTTAACTTTTTTTTAATAATTAAAAGTTAAAACTGGATGATTTGTATTCTTGTAGTTTGTTCTTTAAAAAAAAAAGAAAAAAAGATGTAGCATGGTTGCTAATGAGAGAACTCTTCACAAGAGTCAAGATGACATAGAAGATGTCTGTTATTTATCATGTAGCATTGTCTGTAAAATGAGTGCAATAATGGGAGGTATCATCCGTGAAAAATGGTGCCGTTGACCAGGAAAAATAAAAAAGGGTCACAATTTTCAATTAAACACTAATGAATAAGACAAATGCAAGATATGGGTGTAAATATCGTTCATTGTTGATCGTGTGAAAAATGGCACCCTAGACCAGAAATAATTAAAAAGGGTCACCATTTCAATTAAATACTAATGAATAAGATAAATGTAAGACATGGAAGTATATACCGTTAAGAAAAACGAAGAAATATGAGTGTGCGGGAAAAATGTATCCATTTTATAACCCGAAACTTCATGATAAGGGTTAGCTGTTTTGATTTTAGTACCGATGAGTATCGTGCAGATAAAACGTGCATCTGGTGTATACAATCATAATAATTTAGACGAGCTTTAAGAATTATGTGTCTTCTCTGTAGGTTACAATACACCATTAGATTTTATGGGCGCAGCCATTTTATGAGCATAACATGGTATTCAGAATTATGTGTCTTCTCTGTAGGTTACAATACACCATTAGATTTTATTGGTCGATATGTGCGCCCGTTATTTTTTATTTTTGGAGACTCTGCTTTATACAAAAGGCAAAATAAAAATTATTCCGTAGCCCTAAAGGCACTGAGATGACTTTTCAACGCTAGGACAAGACACGTATTTTTATGGGTAAAATTGATAGGCATGGGAGATAAGTACAAAATACGCTAAGAAAAGCAACGCGAACCTATATTTTTGGGACCAAAAAATACTGTCCTAATAACTTTTCTTTGATTCTAGCAAGGTTTCGTTAAAAAATCAACTTTCTAAAGTCTGTATCTCGAAAAAGGCTACCATTGTCGCCAATGGGGAAATTAATTGTTTATTTCAATCTGTAACATTCTTCTAGGATTTTTAAATTGTTTTTGGTGACTTTTGTTGTTTTGTCGTTTTTATCTTTTGGCAAATGATGTGTTTGTTAAAATTAATGGTTTTTGACTGACCCTTTGGTAACTTCGCCCTACGTCTTTGTGTTATGGATTTTACATTAAAACCTTCAATTTTAGAACTTCGGATTTTCATTCTTAACTAAACGTATTTGTATTGAAAGATGCTGACTTCGGCTACTATGACTTTTGAACGTTCTTGTTTATTGTGTCAATTCCGTATATTTGTACTTTAAATATAATTTTATTTTCTGATGCAGGTGAAATCTACAACTGAGAAGTGATTTAACTTTTTTTAAATGGTCAATTTTTCATTATGTGCTTTTTTTTTTAACGAAAAATACATCTCAAAAGTTCCAAATGAACTTTCTTGACAACTAGTGCAGGTGGTAGACCACTTTTTTTGTCGTCCCATTGGAATTAAAGTGTTTATTGATTTGTACTACATTTGTCTATTGAACTTCCAAATCAACAAGAGGCGCAAATTCTGAAAATAAAACTATTGGAAAAAACATTTGCAAAAAATGCCAACACTACTGTTTTATCTGTATTTGTCCTTAATATTCTGGTATACGTGTGTTTTCTACTGAACAACCAACAATTAGTGAATAACGAGCTTCATTTATGAATTATTTTACATTTTCTAATCCATTCTCTTGTCCTTGTGGTAGATTTGTTATTGATGGGTTATGTCGTTTTTTGTATAAAGCTATGCTTCCAAAAAGGTAGACATCTATATCGCTTGTGCAGATATACTTCATTATTTATAATGAAGAATATGTAAATCACAAACAATTCTGCTTCATTTGTGGAAATATATTTTACGGAGAAAATCGTTCAGAATAATTATTACTATCACTATTATATCTAAATACGAGATGACCACGCTGCGAACACCTTACAATAATTTCTGAACAATCGCCATTTCTTTCTTCAACCATTTATCTATCACTAAAAAGTAAAATCATAAAAATACTGAACTTAGAGGAAAATCAATTCGGAAAGTCCATAATCACATAGCAAAATCATATAACAATACGCATCAAAAACGAATGGACAAGAGCTGTCATATTCTTGTCCATTCGTTGACACAACATACGGGTAACACAACATACTGTGGAACAGTAAATGACTAGTTCGTCTTATAGTATTCTAGAACTTCACCAGCTTCGTGAAATATTATAAAAATGCGCACTTTTTGATTCGATTTAGAAACTCTTAAGAGCAACATTACAACACAGATTTTGTAATTTTTAGAAAACAGTCCGACGGAAATAAATATTTTGATTGGTTTTTGGGCTCTAACTGAAATAATAGATTTCACTGATCTATTAGCGTAATCGGTAAGCATACGTCTTTTATTTGCCAAGATAGTCGAATTTGTGACCAGTTTAGTATCAAGACTAGTTTCTAGTTTCGCTGATGCTGCTAGTTTCATTACTTTCACCTTTCGTTAACAATAATTTTGTATGTTTTATTCTGTAAATATTCTCTGAAAATTATCATTTAGCTCTATTGTCATCATTAAATCCCGCGACAGACAGTTGATAACTAGGGAACTAGATGAAGGAATTTAGCGAATTCGCACTATCGTAAGATTTTTATTTGAAAGAACAATATAATAGATGTGAATTTTAATACGTTTTGTGATTAAATCTTCTTTATGTTCTACAATTTAGTTGTTAACATCATATTTCTGGTAAGTCCTTTCTTGACGGTTTTTATGTCTTTTATTTATCAATTGTTACAAGTTTCAATATCGGATATTTACAGATTCATGATTCCGTCACGCTTCATTGATTCCCTATATAACCAACCAAAATTTTTCTGAAAAGGGGGGAGGGCTGGGTCACGCCCTAAATCCGCCTCTGAATGTTCTTTATCGCACCGAGCATGATCCTAGCCAAATACGATATTTATATTTACAACAAATCGGCTTTCTGAATGCTGTACAAAAAAAAACAAAACAGATCCATATCACCAAGAACTTTACATCGAAGAATTCTCCTTACACAATGACAATTTGTTGCGCGAAAATATTATGACACATTTCACAAACTATATCCATGTTTGTATGGCATTTTGTGTATACTTAGATCCTGTACATATTTAACACACAATTTCATTTGTACATTTCGTCTGTGTCGACATATGATACTACTGTAAAAAGATCGATAACTTTGTTTTCATACCGTGCTCGTTACCTTATCTGGAATTAATTGTTGATTTGCAAATCCAATGCATTTGTATTCTTCATCTTCTGATTGTAAATGATCTTCTGATTCCTCGTTATCTAAACGGGATTTACAGTCGAAGTCGAAGACATCTGTATTCTTATAATGGTGTCTTCGCAAAGAAACCCGTCGCAAGGGAATCAAATTTGAGGAAATATCACGTAGAGTATATCCTTTGAATTCAATATCACGTAAAACAAGACTACACAATATTGGCGTTGTGATAGGATGACTCCATGCAATGATCGTTAGTATTCGATATACTGATGGAGTGACTTTGAAATGGAAATCGCCAAGTGTGAGGATGAAAAGAGGATACCAAAAAGCTATAAATGAAATAACAATCAGCATGAAAATTCTCGTTGTCCGTAATTGCGAAAGAATAGTTTTACGCTGGGCCTTCATGCTAGCATCTGTCTCTCCGTCTTCGATGTTAAAATCTAGAATGTTTTCGAATTCGTCTGTGAGGGACTCGTGAATTTTCCGCCATTTGTACCTTTTTATATCAGTGATTAACTTTCCACGCATCCTACAGAAAAACATTAACGACGAGGACACAGCTATAGTAACTAAGATTATCCACAGAACATGAATAATATAACTGTAATTATACCCATAAAGAAATAAGCAAATGCCGATTTCAGCATTAAAGTCTGTATTTGATGGAATAATTGAAATTCCTAGATTTAGCAAGAAACTTACAAACCAAATAATAAATATTCCAAATAAAACACACGAGCAATCATCTTGCCTATATCTTGGAAGCAAGAGTTCATAATCCTGGTTGACAACAAGCGCCATCATGTTGTAAGCAGACGTTGTGACTATGAACACATACGATGAACCGATCCAATTGCAGTACGGAGCGGGAAGTGACGTCATTAAACTATATCCGTAAGGAAAGAGGTACAGAGATTTGATCAAATCAAGAAAGCAGTGATGACATAGAATAACTATAGTTGTTTTACGGAATTTTCTGTGACAAACAATAAGTACCATACAAGAAAAGTTTCCAATTGTACAAACTAAGCCTAAAGTAATAACCACAAATCCTTCTATAGTATCCATCCTAATTGAGTCTGTTGAATTTAATGACTTACTTAAGTTCATTGCTGAATTTGCATTGATTTTCATCTCCTTATCTGGAAAACAATACAGAAAAATAAGTAATGGATACAACCAAAAAGAAACAAGAAACGAGTAAAACATTAAAAATAGTGCAATTAATAAATGCTAAATTTCTTTCATTATACCATATATCATTCCATCATCTTTTTTTAAAGACGACACCCTCCCTGACTATGTTGATTCAATGTAGATGAAAATAACACTTTATATTTTTAGAGGGTCGAAAGCGGGTTCCAATTGGTGAAAGTGCAGTCATCCTTTCAAAGTATAGATAGACACCATCACAAATTGGTTGACCGTTATGGAATATCTGAATAACAGACGACGACATACATGCTTCTACTGTCGGAGTAAAAATTTCCTTTATTCCTCGTAGGTGACACTTTATGATTTTACAGGTTCTGACGTGTTTGTATGTATTTAGAAACCGCGAGCTCTGATTAAAAAAGAAAGCTGTGAAAACAAGGGTTCCAAATGGTAAAGTTGCAGTCATGCAATCAAACTATATACTGACATCATCACAACTTGATAGATCATTATGGAATATCTATTACACATATGAAGTCAGATATGTTATAATAACATAAAAATACCAATGTCACTACACCAAATGCGCAACTCAACAATTATTAGATTTATTACAGAGTTGTTTGTACTTAAATGATCACCACGTTGGGTGTCACATATGGACCTGAAACTGTTTACTCATCCGGAGCATCTAAGATCATCTTAGTTGTTTTGTATACTGTTGTTTGTTCTTGGTCATTTTTCTTTTTTTTTGTCATGGTAATGTTATTTTTGTATACTTGTGTTAACTATTAATTAGTTATATCCCTTTGGCAATTTTCGCCTCTTACAGGTGCAAATACATGTGTTATTGTTTTTTGAATAAGCATACGTTTCGCTAAACAAAAATCCACAGAAAGATTAACGATTGACATATTCAAGCTTAATTTGCAAGTCTACCTACTGCATCTGTTCTCTTTTAGGAAAACATTCTAGAAATAGGCAATATTGCAATATTGTATATTTTTAGAATGTTTTCCTAGAAAAAATGGTAGATGGGTATACCCTGTAACGTGTAAATAAAAAATATTAGTACCAAGAAAAGGGTTTACGGGCCGAGAGGAATGCCTTTCGAAAGTGTCAATACATAACAGATGTTTTTGAATAACAATCTTAAAAGCTACGTCCTTCTACAAATGTTAACATTTGAGGTGATTTGCGACTGGTATCGTTTACACATTTTTCCAAAAAAAAAAAAAAAAATGGTAGATGGGTATACCCTGTAACGTGTAAATAAAAAAATATTAGTACCAAGAAAAGGGTTTACGGGCCGAGAGGAATGCCTTTCTAAAGTGTCAATACATAACAGATGTTTTTGAATAACAATCTTAAAAGCTACATCCTACTACAAATGTTAAAATTTGAGGTGATTTGCGACTTGTATCGTTTACACATTTTTGAATTAAAAGTTGGGCATATACTTTATTTTTTTCATGTAATTTCTTTTTACTGAAAGCTTATGACGACGAAATTACTGGTATTTTTTTCATGCAGTATCTAAAACAATACAATGTTTCCGTGGGTAATCTATAAGTCACCACGAGCTTATGTCACAACGCGTCATCACGAAAACGGCTTCCACTTTCACTAGTGAAAAAAAAAAAAAATAGGTGGCGTAATGGGGAGATTATTTTGAAGAAGTAGAATTCTAACAGTTGAGAAACATAAGCCAAACTATATTTTAAGCTACATGCAATTTCAATAGACGATTAAAAAAGATGATTGAATAATCTGCATATGGGGTTCTCAATGCTCTTCAACATCGCACTTTGTTTGATTATTCTAACCTTTTTTATCCGGGCGTCACTAATGAGTCTAGAAGAAATCAGGGCTGTCGTACACAATTTTAAACCTGATATATATGATATGGCTATTTTCACGTTACTTGGTGTTGAAAATATATTTTATTGTAAAGATTTGGTGAACATTTCAATTGATTTTGCTGAAGGGTTAGCAGGCAAAGTTGTTAACAAATATGTTTTAGGGTATAGATATGTCCATGCCATACTATAATAATTCCACAAAATTCTTTCAGATGAAGAAATTCAATAGAAGGTACAGAGGTCGCAATGTGAATATAGTAGTTTAACAAAATCATGTCAAGCGGTTAACGAGAGTAGTTGCGAATTCAAAGTTTCAAGCCTCGGTCACACCTTACCGGATAGCTCGAACGGACGCCTAACGGATAACTTTTTTCAATCCGTTATTGTCCGTTAGACGTCCGTTCTTATCCGTTAGACGTCCGTCCATATCCGTTGCATGTCTGTTAAGCGTACGTTTTATCCGTCGGCGTCCGTTCTGTCCGGTGGAAAGTTTTGATCATGTTCTAAACTTTGAACGGACGTCCAACGGATAAAATGTCCGTTGAACGTCCGTTAGACGTCCGTTTTGTACGGTAGTCGTCCGTTTCGTTTCCGTTTTGTATCCGTTACGTGTCCGTTATACATCCGTTGGAGGTCTGGAAGATAAATTCACCAACGTACGTCTACCGGACGTTTAACGGGTAAAACGAATGTTGAACGGATGAGAAACGGACTTCTACCGGGCGTATAACGGATAAAACGAATGATGAACGGATCTGAAACGGATAAATGCCAATTGAAAATTTCGCGTCAGAAATGCCAATTATTGGTATGTCAGATTTCTTAAGGTTCGTGAATTCTTATTATTCATAATCGATCTTAGAGTATAGGCACGTTTTCATAATCAAGCAGTTCTTATTTAGGCCAGACACTGCCCTTTGGCGGAATTTTGAAGAATAAACCAAAACCAGTTACACAGAATAATTTTGAATATATATGCGATTTACATGTACTATTATTGTCGCCTTTGATTTTTCCGTATATCTTGTTCATCCGTTTTATCCGGTACGCTTCCGTTAGGTGTCCGTTTTATGCGGTACACGTCCGTTGGATGTACGTTCGACATCCGTTCTGTCCGGTACGTGTCCGTTTCTCGTACCTTGCATATCCGGTGTGTGTCCGTTATGCATCCATTACACGTCCGTTTAATTCGGTCAGTACAACAACGGACTTCCAACGGATAACAATTTTGTCAACGGACAACTTTTATTTTCATCCGTTAAGCGTTCGTTCGTGTTATCAGGTAAGGTGTGACCGAGGCTTCAGACAGAATGACGAAAGAATGGACAGAAAGTTGGACGGACTATCCAATCGCAATACAACGCCCGGATTGGAACGTAAAGGAATAATAAGGTGGCGAAATTTTAGAATTAAAGGAAACACTATTAACGAAACTTATTGTGAATTTAAAAACGACGAAACGTACAAACCTCAGCACCTGGTCCGCTTTTATTACACGTGATTGTATCTTTATGTTAAGGTCAAAAATTAAAACGTACTTACTGTTCCTGTGGCGTATTGTCTGTTCCCAATACAAGCTATGCATTTCATTATACCAGTCTGCATCTTTTAAGTTTGTACTTAATGTGTCTAACATGATATTGATATACGTTGGTATTTTATCCTTCATTTGATTTAGGAATATTGATGAATTCAGATTATACATCGTAAAATTAAGATCCGAATGATGATCGCTTAACTAGTAGGAACGCAAATGAAATGATACTTGGTAAATAGCGTCATTAGAGAAATGAACATATAACTATTTGTAAAATCAAACATCTAATATCATCATCCTGCTGATTACATCCAATTCTAAATAGTTAATTGGCTGCATAATAATGGTTCTTCTAAACGATCAGTTGTTATTTCAGATTTTAACTAATAATTGATCAAATCGATAGAGCCATCTTTTACATATGATTTTGGTAGATGGGGTTTGGTTACTTTTAGTCGTAGTTAAAATAGTTGCGATAAGCACAAAACTAGTCACCCACTATATGGTTATGGAGGTTCCCCCATTAACACCCTGCTAGATTTGGTAAGGTTTATTTTACTTGCATGTGCAATTCAGTTCAACTAAACAATTAATATTCGTTCTATGCCAATATGACAGATTACGTAACAGAAGGCATTGTGTAAGAACTAGTTTTATGTCATGATTATTTACTTGCCAAGAGAAAGACTTAAATATGCATTAAAATGCAGAAGTTATTTTGTAAAGCCGTACTAAAATCAATAGAAAATAAAATAAAACAACAATTCAACAATGATATATTCAACTACCAAAACTGATTCCAAAGTGAAGGAATTGACAGAAAACCAAATAATCAACATTTCTTTTCCTTCAAATGAGCAAATTACAATTATAATTTTGAAACTGCATGTACTTTTAAGTTTATATTTACTGTAACAGTGATATATATTCAATTAACCAGAATTAATAAAATGTCATTAAGTTTTATTATCATTTTAGATATTTAAATTGACAATTAGAGCCGTCTGTGAACAAGAAAAGAAATGATGACAATTTTTGCTATTGTGAACTTTCCCATCCTCAGAAGCAATATTTCAGCACCGAATGCAAATTCTTTATTTGTCTTGCCTTTTCAAACATTTGAACTAACAAAGTTGATGAAGATGTATGTACATGAAATTTAATTACTTCAATAAGTGCTACATTTCTTTTAAATTCTTAATTTTGAAAAAGCCAAAAATCATCTTAAACTAAAATGATATGACCCATAATGACTACAAATGAACTAGGTAGGAATATAATCCGTCGTTGATATATTGGAAAAAGTACATATTTCTTTGTTATAATGAATGAATCTAAATATAAAGCACAATTGTTTTTTTCTACAAGAAAGAATTTACCCCCATTAAAATCCGCCACTCTGTTAACTAATGTTCTTACGAAAACAAAATTGTCATTTACAGAATCACAAATTGTTGACAAGTAACACTGCACAAAAAACAATAAATGTAAAATTCAAAGTTACAATCTACAAGATCTGAGAATTGTTTGCTTTTTTCAAAGCTTCGGTAATACTTTTTACATCAATGCATGACGGTTCCTGTTGTGAAATATTATAAAGCGTCAGTAAAAGAGCGCCAATGGTTGCTGTTTCACCTTTCTTATTACACCAGTTTTTGAGCAAATGTCGAGAAGATTCTCTGGTATTGTCCTTTGTGTCATGCTTAATGTGACAGACTTCACTATCAGTAAATCCAAAGTACTCTCCAATCATACCAAGGTGCGATGGAATAAAAGCTTTACTGAAATATGTAACAAGTTTGTCAGTCAAAAACCTCTTTTCTATATTCTGGATATTTATTCCCAACCATTCATCTACAAAAGATCAATTACTATTAAAAGAAAAATCAAGCAATTAAAATGTTCAAGCCAAACAAAATGTTTTCTTTTATATGTATCAACTGGTGACCACTCAATATTGATGATGCATATTTAACAATTTCTCTAGCACTTTTCCATTTTCTTTTCTATTTTAGATATTCAACGTGTAGAAAAATGAATTTCAGCAAACGATGGGTAAATAGTGTTACTTTGCTTTTATTCAGATTTCAAGTCAAAAATCCAAATCGAATGGGACAACCGACGTATTTGCGCCAATAAAGTGACTTTGAAATCACCATTTTCTCAAGTAAATGTATCAAGTCAGGAATATTACAGTTGTTCGAAATTCGTTTGATGTGTTTGTGGTATTGAATTTGCCATTTGTAAAGGGAATTTCCATTTTCAATTGTTATTGGAGTTAGGTATTTTTGTTATTTTACTTTTTTATTGATAAGAATCAGAATGATCTTTTATTACTTGTTTGCTTTAATGCATGATTAGCAGGAATTATGTCCCTATAAACTCGCTCTGGCTTTGGAATTCATGCGATTCCCACAACTGATATTTGTTTCATTGATTTGTAACTTCTTGATCTGACTCACAAGTGGTTTCTAAAGCATATCCATTATCCGTACATTTATTATGATTTATAGAGCTCAACATATTAGAGTTTCTAGTATATGTAGACTGAATTATCAAAAAAACGAAACAATTATAGATGAATATGTTTGAAATATGACATTTTATTAAGAAAATTTCAGTACAATATGTTTGCGTGTCTCAACCCCACACCTGGTATAAAAGGCAGCGTCAGACAAACCTTTGTTGAAATTCAAAATTTAAAGAGTTTAAATGAATCAAAATTACTTCTATCGACCCGGATTTACCCCAAACTAAATAGAATACATGATTTTCATTGTAAAACGACGATACTAACCAATATCGTTACTGGCAATATAAGAATGCTGGGACAATTAACTGCGATAATTTTTGTTTATCTTCAATACTGTTTGGTGAGCATCTGTTGGTAGTTCCACTTTTTGTCACCTTGATACATATATGTGTTAATATATTTGTCAAAGGCAGATTTTGTAAATGTAGCTATCAGTAATGTTTTCTTGTGTCACAATGCCTAAACATCTGTGTTTTTCAACTATATAGATGATGAATATCAACAAAATCACCACAAAATGTTTATATTTATAGAAGGTTTCCACTTACCTACTGTTGCTGGAAAATGCATGCTAAAAAATACAAATAGAAATATTGATAAGATAAAAAAAAAAATCAATATTAAAACAATGTAATAAATTGGTGTTGAAATAAACATTGATTACTTATCAGCTCAGTTAGCAAAACAAAATATTAAAATATGGATATTAAATGAGGTGCGCGGTGTATGTTAACTACCTTAAAAAACAGTATCTGAAACATAATCAATTTGAGAAAAAGGTATACAAAAAATACTGCACAAAAGGCAAATTCAAAAGTGTGATGCTATTACTGAGACCTTAGACAAATGAATTCCTTTATGCATTTTACATAATTTTTAAGTGATAAACGTTGATCAGGTAATAAAAATAGCAGAATTGTATGCGATTGTCTTACATTTGAGAGATTTAGCTACCTATCAAAGCAGTTTTATTTCAATTTTTCCAGAGGAAATGGATAGAAAATATATCATTTTGTGTCGTTTTATTTTACTGGTTATTTAAAGTTACATTCTATCTTTTGTGGTCAGGTAACAATTAAAATTTGTGATATCTGTATATTTAACCATTAAATTCAGATATGGCAAATACAAAGTGGAAATGTCAGTTACCTTGGACAGCTTTAGATTTAAATTTTCCAGGTGATTTGAATTAAAAAAGATCTTAAAAAAAAACTTGAACGATATTGAGTCGAGGGTGAAACTCATAATATTTCAAATAATGATATAATGTTTTTAATAACTACTCATTTGTTTAGTAGGGACCATGATAATCTTTAAATTATATTAATCTTGAGAAGAAGACGGGACATAGTCAAATTTCTTCTCCATTAACATTAAACTGTATTAGTTAAAAACACTATTCATGTAAATCTAAAGAATGAAAAAAGGATGGAGGTAAAAAATATGCTAAGTATCAATACGTCGGGCTAATTATTTGTGTATACCTGGATTAGAATTTTTTGAATAGTGTAATAAGATTTAAACATCGGTAAACTAATGCTGCCTCTTAAAATTAAATCAAAGCACCAAAGGGTGCTATAGGCAGTTAATCAAAAACCCAAAGGCAAACTTAGCCAAGCTCAGATGAATAGTGTAAAGAATTAGTCAAAATATTTATCTCAGGCATTGTTCTCAGCTATTTCTAAAGTATCAAATAACATGAATAATGCTTGTACAGTAATGTTTATGTTATGCAATCCTACCACTTTCAAAAGTTATTTCCAATTTATATTTATAAAGATTCAATGTCTGAGATTATACACATACACTGTCCTATGTTAGGAGAGAGTTTTGTGCCAGTTAAGATGTTTAAGCCGCCACATTCTGTATGCACCTGTCCATAGTGAGGACCCACTAATGTGGTGATTGTTGCTGTATATCATATTTATTTTTCATAATTGTTTTGTACATTATTTTTAAATTTTAATTTCTTGTGTATACTTCTGATTTTAGTGTATGTCCAATTTATTGTACATGTAAATGCTCTTTTGTTCCGACGTTGGAAAGTTCCGGGCGGAAAGAACTCACTAGCCGAAAAGTTCCAGAGGAACTTATTATTATGTGTTACTTTGTTCTTCCTCTGATTTAAAAGTTCCACCGGAACAAAGTGACTAGTTGAAATAGTATACATTTTCGTTATTATGTAAAGGGGCCAGCAAAAGCAATCCTTTGGGTGTAAGAGTTTCTCCCTGCATTAAAGATCCATTGGTAACCTGCGACTGTTGTCTGCTCTTAGATCAGGTTATTGTCTATATGACACATTCCCCATTCCCCGGTTTGCCGATCAATGCATTTGAATGGGAGCATATAGTTGGAACCCCCCCTTTTTATCAAATGGCTGGATCCGCCCCTGATACTGATAAAAAATAAATATTATTATTCAACAAACGGTGTATAACTTAAATAGTTTTATGTATTAATGGTTTTGATGATACTACTCAAGATTAGGAGTTCCAAAGGCGAAAAATATAGTTCAATGGATTTTTACCTGCACACCTTCTCTTATTACTGTCATTATACTTTGAACCAATTTATTTAGGGTGAAAAACATTAAAACTTGGGATGCGTTTTAAACGAAACTAAAACAATATCAAGACATAAATTTCATACAGCTATACAATTTAACGCAAATTGATACATCAAAAGCAAAGTTTGCTAACTGTCACTTAAATACTAAGAACTTTTGTATGTACACGTATCAGTGGAGGACGTAATTTCGTTCATCAAAAATGTGTCGGACTTTAAAAAACACTTACTGGATTTGTAGAAATTGTCATTGTAATTAAAAAATTACAGTAAATAAATTGTATGTAATAAGTGTATGTATTGTAAATATAAAATAAATGTCTTCAACTTTTATTATTAGTACATATTTCTAGTCCCATCGTACATTACTGTTTTTCATGTAACAATAACGCAATGTATAGCCTCAATAATTTTTGCTACATTCGTAATTAAATAGGTCCTTACCCAACCATGCATTCCGGCATTTAGTCTCCAATGTAACAATAATATTTTTATTATTGTTACATTTCCATGTAACCGTAGCCAGTGCCATTTTATTAACGTCTCAAATTATAACTGAATTAAAATATCTTGATTACGGTTTAACTGTCTTCCATTACTAATATCATAATAAAAAAAACATTTATTTAAACTTTAAATAACTGTATAAATAGTAGGAATTAAGAAAAACTTGTTTGTAACTTCAACTGCATAAACGTTTCTCGAGCCTCGTTAGTCGCTCATTTCGTTTCACATTATTTTCATTGGGAAATCGTTTACCAGCATAAAGTTGATGAAGGAACCGCAATTCTTTAAAGAGTGTTTAAATGTGAAAAATTATAAAAACAAAAAAGTCGTATTTTTCTGTACCGGAAATCGAAAAGTCCTTGTAAATCAAAAACAATTACGGTGCGGTACGCGTCACAGATTCGGGCTTAATATTTTACAGAATATGCGACTTTGGAAGTTAAATAATGCCGTCCTTTAGAAAACAGTTGTTAAATTTTTAATCTCAATATTCATTGAAGCACATTGAGGTAAATCAAAGCACGTGTAGCATTATGTTACATTGTAACACCAAAGCGAAACAATCTTAAAATGACCTTGACATCGACCAATCAGAAAACTACAATAACAACAACTTTATTTGACAAGCATGAAGGAGGTCCATTTGCGAGATAACGGAATAATATTAACAAGAATACAAATGAGCATACATTTAAGATAACTGAATTAAGATGATTTAAATAATCTCAATCATTTCAGACAAAAAACGAATAAAATGATTAATAATAAAGTAACTATGTATCATCAGAATCCTCCCAATTCAAAAGATACGTAAATTTCGTCTTCTATGTAATTTGAAATTGCCGCCAACTTATATCAGCTGATTAATAGACTACTGACGTATGTAATACGTATCGATGACAAACAATATTCCTACGACTTTTGCCATTTGGGAAATCTAAACGACTCATCTTTATAGATTTTCGGCGATCAAATATTCCATACAATTGTTCCTTGACATCTTAACCAACAGCACAGGGAATAATAAACTATAGAAGGATTTCTATCGAGCACTACTTCCTAAGTGCAACTTCAAAACTTTTGGGAAAATCGACGACCAATTAACGTTTTTATGTTAATATTTTTTATATTCCAGAATAAAAAGTATGAAAAAAGTGTCCAATTAGTTATAAATAACATGATAGCCAGCCAGATAATAAAAGTGGCACATATTTCAGCATTTATTGGGTAGAACATAAATCTAGGGTGCTCGCATAAAGCAGCTTAACTGCTTAAAAAATAATGATGATGAAACGTCTCACTATGAATTCAAGTCATCTGTTATATTTTTCTCTGTAATTGATTCAATATATTTCATATTTTTGTGGAAATTTAATATTCTTTTTCATCAATCTTTTCTAGCTTAACTGGTGTAACAGTATACCGTGGATTCATTTATTTTCGTGGATATTTAATTCCGTGTTTTCGCATGCATTCCTTTAGAAATTTGTGGTTCCCTGGTACCCTTGAAATCAACGAAAATTGATATCCAACGAATATTAATAAATCCAATGTAATTCAGTCTAAAAAAACTCATACAAAGATTCATAAAACCTTCCATTGACTGAAAGACTGCGATATGATATGAACGGCACCAATTTTCTGAATCCGATGCGCATTTTAACAATGTAGCCTCTTCACTGAAGCTCGAGTCAAAAGTATTTGAAAAACAAATACTTGAAAAAACATCTTATAAACCAAAATGACAAAAAATATAGCCAAATCCGGACAACGAATCAGAGCTTTACCTATGCATACCTTTGTCTTAGTTTCTGGTTTTCATTTTCTAGCTTCTGTACTCTAAGCTGTAAGGACTCAAATTTTTGTTCC
This sequence comes from Mytilus galloprovincialis, assembly GCF_965363235.1. Classification (NCBI taxonomy): domain Eukaryota; kingdom Metazoa; phylum Mollusca; class Bivalvia; order Mytilida; family Mytilidae; genus Mytilus; species Mytilus galloprovincialis. The sequence goes on from NC_134847.1 coordinate 40,201,199, forward strand.
AAACCATTACTGAAATTAATTGTGGTTTAGAAATAATAAACGTTTACGATACTGGAATCTGGTGTGAATATTCCATAATGAGGCAAAATAAAAACATTTTAATTTTGCAGACATCATAATGTATAATGTCAAAAGATATGCCTTATATACATTTTCCTTTCAAGTTTTATATCTTATTTGGATCTTAAATAAATGTGTACCAGGTTGAAGATATCTGTATGCCATATCACTTGATTTCATGAGCCTGTACCAAGTCTGGACTAGAAATATTATCTCACATTAGATGATCCTATTTACTACGATTGTTGTTATTTAAGTTAAATTTATATATTTTTAAGCTAACTCAGCTTAATTAAAATCATCTATCAAAACAAAACTATAAAGATCGTAAATTAAAACTACTCCAGTTTAAGATTACAATCGAATAATATCAAGAAACACACAAAGAAAAAAACCCTTTTAATCCTAAAATATTTTTTAAAAACTGTATTATTGCATTTCTGACTACTTACATTTTCTTGTCATGTTCAGTATGAGCTAACTGGAGCTGATTTCTTTGGAAATAAGGGACGTTTTCATTTCTATTAAAACCGTCTATCCTTCAATATGTGAAAATATAGGAAAAGGTAATGAAACTACGTGTTTTCACTCTCGAAGATAAAGTATGTGTTAAGCATTGGAATCTCCTTGTTCATGCATCTGATTAGCAAGACCCCTGTTTGCCAATTATATATTTGTTCTCCAATGCATACTTTCGAACAACTATTTTTCCTATCTTTATATCAATTGATCCTTTTCTAATATAGTAAGTGATACGAGCTTATTTACTGGTTTATGATTTTGCAAAAACAGTTATTCGTAAATCATTTTCAAATATCAAATCTATTGAAAAGTGAAAAGTATGATATAATGAGTGATTTTACGGTAGAGTCACTGCGACGTCATACACATGTTTAAAATACATAGTTGATTGGAAATGGCAAATAAACAATAAATGGCAATAAAGGCCTTGCTTAAAAGATTAATATACTCATATAACCTACTTTGGCAAAATATGCTTTGTTAGTTAATTATTGACTCAATTCTAAATAATAGTGATAAGATATAATAACAACCTCGTATTTAAGCAGATAAAATACATAATTACATACTAGTAAATATTGATATCGGTATCTGACGGACTTATTTCTATAGAACACCTAAAGTTGATCACTGTGGATTTTATTTTAACGTCCGGAGAAATATATCACATGAAAATCAGGACAAGACGATGTAATTGTGATTCGAATACCGATCCCGCTTTGTATTAGACCGACACACTGAGCCTTACATTTAACATGCTAGTTAGCAATGAAACATTCTGCATGATACATGTCATTATACCAGGACTGATTTGTCTGATACCAAGGCGACCAAGTCTTTTCCTCTATGTCTAGTATCGGGCGAAGAAGCCACACATACTAATTTCATGTCTTTGAACATGTCAGAGTGGAATCTCCTGCGTCAACCACACAACCGCGAGACCATAGAGGTGGCTGGATACAGCTGACGCCAATATCACCCTTTTATTATTTTAGATTACATAGGGCCAAATTAATGACTGTTCTCCACATTTAAATGAAACATGCGTCAGTAATATCATAAAATAAGTTGCATATACCTTTCTTTTAACAATCTGTTGTCTTTTTCCAACACTAATACCCGCTCTTCCAATTTAATATTGACAGGTCTATAATATAGATATAAACAATTTAAAAATAAAAAAAAAACCAGATCAAAATAAGAGTGAATGTGACATGAAAACATTTTCCTTTCAACATGTAAGGTCGAACTTTATAAAATGACATACAATTATTGTTTTAATCTTAGTATTTTAAACATATCTTTTATTTTGATATATTTATATCATGTTAAGGAGGGGTATTTGCGAAAATACTAGTCGAGAGAATGTTAAATTTCGCGAGCCGTAAGGTGATGGAAATTCATTCTCAAGACTGGTATTTTTCGCAAATACCCCTCAAAAACATGCTATATCTGTTTAATTACACCGAATGTTTATGTTCAAAAACGCATTGATGGTCGTGACGTTACAAACGTCCAGTCGGATATGGTATTTTTTGGCAAATACCACGGCAGAGAGGGTAAAAAAAGCATATCCTTTTGGTAAATACCACGGCGGCGTTAAAAAATGAACGATAATCATTTGATAACAGGAAATTGGTGAAAAAAAAACTAGCTTTTAACCAATCAAAATCCAGGAATCTTACATAAGGTGTAATTAAGACAAAAATAGCGCATCTGCAAAGGGTACTTATAGAATTAAATAAGATAACTGTAAATCACTTTATTTTTTAGGGTATTAATTTTCGTCGAATAAGGAAAACTTGCATTTTCGTGGATATTTGATATTGTGGGTTTGCCAAAGTCTGCGTATAAGACTATAGGAAATGTGTCATCCGTTGAACATGTTATAATATGATTCACAAGAAACAAGACAAGTCCACGGAAATTGGTATCCCTAGTATTATAATGGATCCACGATATGAACTTTTTTCACATTTCCATTGACAACAAAATGTCATAGATATGCATACATACTGAATTGCCATTTCGTGTGGACCGCCAGATGTTTCACTTATCACTATTGTTTCCACCACTCGTTCTGTCGAATTAAAACAATACACTGTACTGTAAAAACAAAAGTAAATATAAAGAAACATTTTATTTTTCTGGATTCTATCAATATAACTCATGGCTGACTATGCGGTTTCGACTTTTTTCATTTTGCAGGCCCTACGTTAAACTATAGTTGATAGTTTATGTGAAATTTTGGTCTCTTAAGGAGAGTTGTCTCATTGGCAATTATACCACATATTCTTTTTTTTATATTTAACTTCATAACTGATTTCTTGTATTTTGACATCCAAATTCAAAACATAATCTTATCTAAGCATCTTCTTTGCAATTCAAACTTAATAATAATATTAATTATTTCAATTTTATTGTTATATCCCATGCCAAATTATTTAACTTAAGTAAAATTTAATACAATATGTTTATATTCAAGCCAACATTGAATTAGCATAGCTCTGTTCGTCTCTGTCCACAGTCATCACATAAAGATTAAGATGTATAATTGCACATGTGGTAATGCCCTACAATTGGTATCGTGAATGTTATTAGTCTTTAGTTTTCTATGTTGTGTCTTCTGTACTATCATTTGTCTATTTGTCTTTTTATTAGCCATGGCGTTGTCAGTTTATTTTCAATCTATGAGTTTGACTGTCTCTCTGGTATCTTTCGTCTCTCTTTTATTAACCTTTGCCTTTTCTTTTTTTTAGTTCGTCAATATTATTTATTTCACCGGGTATTGTTCAACCCTGAGTATCATTGTTAAGATGATTTCGATCACAGCAATTTTGACAATTATATTTTCAAGGAATATTGTTTATTTCCCTTCTTTTCGTACTTGACTAGAATCCGACGACATGGTTAACATTGAACTAGGTATTGTTTGATACGTATCGTAATTAAAAACTCAGAAAAAGCAATACCTGTTTCCATTCGCTTGATCTAATGCTTGTTCATTAATCCTTGTGCACTCTATCATATTTTGCTGCTCTGATGACAATTCTTTGACTTTTGTTTCATCTGATGTACCACTTAAAACATTCGGAGATGTTGGAATGCTGGTAAATATAAAGGAAATTCACAATTGGAAAGCTAAAAATATTCCTTTGTCGTTAAAGTTTTTCTCAAGCGACCTACATTGATATCAATAACAATCAATAAAGATATGAGGCAGACTTATCTGTATCTGTAGCATCTTTCATTTCAAGTTTCCGTCGGCATAAATGAGTTCAACTTAAAATCAATTACTTTGAACTTTAAACTTAATTCCTGTAGTATAGATACGTTCAACATAGTAATCAATCGTTTACTTATTTATGTTGGCAGTATAGCAGATTGAGCACTTAAAGTATAATGCTAGCTTTTTAATCTTTCGGGGAAGCTCCTATTTGTACAATTATTGGTAATTCTGGAGAGATAATACCTGTTCCCATTTGTTTGATCTAAAATATATTCTTTAACTCTTGTTACATTTGTTCCATTTTCTTTTTCGGATAACTCTTCTTTGACTGTTGTTTCGTCTGTTGAATCACTTTAAAGAATTTAGAATATGTACATTTATCAAGAGAAAATTATAGTACTAGTATTCTTATATTTTAAATGATTATTCAATATTGATTCCAACATACAATATTCACACCGTTCATTCCAAATGTGGACTGCGTTTCTTCTTTATGGTTCGTCGCAATAATACATGATATTAAGCAAGTAACAGTTCATCTAATTTTCTTCGGTTTTTTTTTCAGGTGGAGGGATAGTTTTTAAAACCTTGTCGACTAATAATTCAAGATTAAATGATTAATTTTGTCTTCTTGATGTTAATTCGATGTAGATGCGTATGAAAATTAAATGAAAGTACCTCCAATGCATTTAGGTTTGTTTTCGGAAACTTTTTAGAAATTATTCGAAATGCTTAAAATAAAAAAATAATCTATACAAGGACTGTTATACCTTAACTGTATTCAGAAAAATCTTTCAAACTGTTGGCCTTACATGCTCTTCAACTTCGTACTTTATTTTTCCTTTTTCCTTTAAACTTGCTTTTTCTTGTACACGAAACTCTAATGTCTTACGTAAAAGAACTAATAGCCTGGTACCCTTCATGATTTTGTTTTGTATATAGAACTACATTCATTTGCTGATTAAAGATTGAAATAGTCAGTTAATTGATTCAAATTTGTTTTTTAACATGCACGTATAAAAAGTTCATATACATGCATTATAAAAGTTAAAACATTGATTTCGATAATACATGAACACACACTCTGTATGAATGTTCCAATCCCAAGTCAGGAGCCTGTAATTCAGTGTCTGTCTTTTGTTGATGTGTTAAAAAAATGCGTTCATGTTTATGTATATAAATAAGCCTCTAGCGTTATCGTTGAATTGATTTAAATTTCTCATTTTGGAACCCCTTATAGCTGATTATGCGGTATGGGTTTTGCTCATTGTTGAAGGCCGTACAGTGACATATGGTTGTTAATTCTGTGTCATTTGGTCTCTTGTAGAGAGTTGTATCATTGGCAATCACACCACACCTTCTTTTTTATATACACAGATCTATCAATTTCTCATTTTAAGCCATCGGCAACCTGGTTTTAAACTGGAGAGTTCCGGAAAATGAAAGAAAAGAAAAAGGTTCTAGTTTCACTTACTGAATGCGTGCCTGTTTCCATTAAGGGTAAAATTGGGTTAAAGTTGAATCGGACGTTGTATTGCTACAGAGTGAATTATTCCTACGAGAAACAGCAGTGACAAAAATATTTGGCAACGGTCAGACAAGTCAAAAAAGGGAAACATGAATCTCGAAATTTTGCATGTAAGAATTCTTTTATACATTAGGTAGACCTTTATAAAAAGAATGACATGAAATTATTGTTAATGTCTTAGTATTTATATAAAAAATCATATGTAAAGCGTTTAAAGGAATTAAACATGTTATATATGATCATAAACGTTTTTGCAATCCATTAACAACAAAATCTTCTAGATATGTATACATACTGTATTGCCATTTCATGGGGACCACCAGATGTTTCACTTATCACTATTGTTTTTACCACTCTTTCTGTCGAATTGACACAATGCGATGTGCTGTAAAACAAACACTAAACTTCATTACTGATTTATGTATTTTGACATTCAAATTCAAAACATAAACAAAACACCTCATTGTGTACTTCAAATTCAGAATCAGGCAAATATCATTCATGTGTACATATTTTTATTTTTTTTTAACATATTTTCATTTTATTTGCAGTAATTAGAGTAGACATTATAGCAAAAGAAGGAAGCGAAAAAGGTTCTAGTTTCACTTACTGAATGCGTGCCTGTTTTCATTAAGGGTAAAATTGGGTTAAAGTTGAATCGGACGTTGTATTGCTACAGAGTGAATTATTCCTACGAGAAACAGCAGTGACAAAAATATTTGGCAACGGTCAGACAAGTCAAAAAGGGAAACATGAATCTCGAAATTTTGCATGTAAGAATTCTTTTATACATTAATTGTCAAAATAATCTAGATATAAACACCAGAATTTCAGAACCGGGGCAACAATTCCAAAGCGCTCATCTTTGGCCAAAACTGCGTGTTTTGTTTTACAATTGTCTGAACTTTTACTGTCAGTTCTTAATTATCTTGATTATAGATATTTTAATACGTTAAACATTTTTATCCCAAGCCTAGCTTAACCTATAAAACGGAGTATTTTTTACAATACAAATAATTGTATACACCATACCTGACAGCTACACGTATATCTTCTAGTCGCGTCAGCGGCTTTCTTTCTAAGTCTTCACTGTTGAACTGTTTTGTGTCTTGTCTGTAATTCACATACATTGTGCATTAACTATGAAGTAACTTTGAAATAGGTTTACAATTGTATTAACCTGGCCTCATTACCATGTTTCTGCTTTAGGTAAACAAAAATATAACTAGCCAATTTTTTAAATAGTTTTTTTTAAATTCACAAATAATTTACTAAATCCTTGGCGGGCTTCATGTTGACAATTTGTAAAGCTTGTTATTATAATTCTGAAATCATTTCTGCAACTGATTCAATATCACTTTGAATCGACATTTAAAAGAATAAAAGAATAAAGCCTTTAATGACCAAAACAGTGCAAAAATGTTACTTTTTAACAGTCAAAAATAGTCGAACTTGACATGATGCTTCAACTTTTGAAGGCAGTCGTCCTGAACTTAATAATTGAAAAAAAAACATGGGCTGACCTTTAGTTGTTAATTGCTGTGTCATTTGAGGAAAGTTGTCTCATTGGCAATCATACGTCATCTTGTTTGTTATATAATAAAGTCATTTTTAGAATGATAACTTACTCTATATCTGTACTGCCATCAGGGGACACAGGTGGGAAGCTTTCTCTGGAAGATAGAGTTAAACTGTTACTTTATTTTGTTAGTTAATTGGTATTATCAGCATTACAATGTGTAACATAAATAGTCGGATATTAACTCCGGACCAGCACGTTGCATATACTATGATACAAAAACAACTATTCAAAGATACAAAGTTTAAAATTTTGTACGATTAAAAGATTGATTCTATTAAAAAAAAAAATGAAATGTTTTGTTATATATTTTAAACTTGACAAAAATGCAAGGCTTATAGAGATTTGCAATAAAGGCGCGATTTTTGTCTACATAACGCTAATCGGTTATTCTCGTAATAAATAACAAATGGAAACGAAAACTTCCATCAGGTTGTGACAAATTTTGAATAAGCTAGGTATCACGTTTACGTCTGTGAATGTCTAAACCTAAGTATTTCGGTAAATGAATAATATAAATCAGAGAAATTATCGCGTAAATGGCATTTTCCCGTCATTGTGTTATTATGCTATGGTATATTTTTGTATTCTCGTCTTTCAGTTTTGCTTATGTGCTTTGACTTTATGCCATTTTGTGTTTCTTTGTTACATATTTGACTGTGTTATAGTGATAAAGATCATAACACAATGCTGACTGTTGTACCCTTATTTTGACATGTTTACCTATTATGTATGTTTGTTTTGTTCACCCATAATAGTCAATATAATGGAATTTTATGCGACTATCAGAAATATGACAGTTGCAAAAGAGGGACGAAAGATACCAAAGGGACAGTCAAACTCATAAATCCAAAACAAACTGACAATGCCATGGCTAAATATAAAAAAGACAAACAATAAAACAATAGTACACATGACACAACATAGAAAACTAAAGAATAAACAACACGAACCCCACCAAAAACTAGGGGTGATCTCAGGTGCAATCTACTTATATATTTTTTTGATTTTACAATTGGATTTTAGACATTTCGTTTTGAATTTTCCTCGGAGTTCGGTAAGGTTTTATTTTACTTTTTCGATGCCAGCAAAGGAGCACAGACAAGTGGGCTAGTCATACCCTAAGATCAAGCAGTATGCTCGGCTCGGCCAATTGTGCTCCAAAACTTGTAAAAAATGCCAGGCCTATATTATAAACCAGTCCAGAGTTTCAAAAATCGATTGGACGTCGATCAGCATTTTTGATATTAAAGATAACTAAGGACGATCAAATAGTAATAAATAAAACAGTTCTGATTATCTTTATTTTACGGAATGGATTGTATAATTATTATATATCAGCAGTTTCCTCATTTTAAATAAATATTGTACACATCGCATATATTAATTACTGTACTAGAACTATAATTTTTTTATAACAATTTTTTAATATACCTATTTGCTCTTGGTTTGTATTTTCTTTTTATTTCCTGAAAATATTTTCAATATTCATTTATAAAAACATCGTTAATTGCAGTTCAATCTATCGTCCTGTTTGTTAAAAGAAAAATTGATTGCATGTTCTTTTTCAAACCGTTCTAGTTATTAATGGCAGCTGAACGTCTTAATCAAATGTCGAACGTTTCCTATCAATGAAATTCTTAATGAATTGAAAACTGAACATATCTTAATCACTTGTTATTTTACCTTTGTAGGAAAGCATCATTAGCAGGTCTACAATAACAAAATATTGACAACTAAGGTCAGGTAAAATACGTTTATCTTGCTATCACCGGATCGGTTCTACTTATGATTGATTGTTAGATCAGTACACGATTATATTGTTATTGCTGGATCAAATGCTTCAGCACTGATACGATTGATCGTTATTGTAAATCTCTAGTTAAACAGTAATGTCATTCTACTGTAAAAACTTAAATTGCATGTTGTCTAGTAATTTTCTTTAGAATGCTTGACTTTGCCCATGAACGCTTCGGATGAAGGTTCTTTTACATGTGTTCACACTGAAACCGGTTCAATACGTTAATAATGTGCATAAAATAATATAATCAGCCACAGCATGTGTATCAGTATAGTATTTATAAGTACAACTGAAGTCTAAAAAGTAAAATCACAAAAATACTCCGAGGGAAAAATTAAGAAAGGAAAGGCCCTTATCAAATAACAAAAACAAAAGCTCAAAAACATCAAACGAATTGATAACAACTGTCATATTCCTGATTTGATACAGGCATTTTATTTTGTAGAAAATGGTGGATTGAACCTGGTTTTAAAGCTAGCTAAACCTCTCACTTGTATGACAGCCGCATAATGTTCCTTTATATTGACAACAGTGTGTTAACAAAACAAACAATCATTATTTTGTTTTATAAAACGTAGAACGACTCACATATTATATGTATTATGCATAGTAATGAATTAATACGTAGTGTGCGTTTGTTTAAATGTTTAAGTCAGATGTTTTGTATATGAGTGATGTATGTTTGCACAGTTTTTGCTGTTGGGTCCGAATGGTTGTCACATTAACCTTTATGTCTGTTAAGGCCGCTCATCCAGCTCTGTCAATATTACGAACCAATAAACAGCTGTCGTACAAATAAGACGTTGAGTTAGCTTCAAAATCAGGTTTAACCCACTATTTTTGTCCGGTAATGCCTGTAAAAATTCAGAAATATGTAAATTGTTCCACGTGTTGTATTGGTTGATAATGATTGATTTTGTTAGTTTTTATGGACTTCCCCTTTTTTAATTCGCCGTTTCAGAATCTAATGCATCCTGGGTAATATTTTCAAAAATGTACACCAAAACGTCGTGATTGGTTAAAAATTTCATAAACAATGGAAATTCAACCAATGACGTGACGGTATTTTCATTTTGGGGTACGAACAATGAAATTACACATAGTTCGTTAGATTCTGAATCGGCCAATTAACCGCGGAGTTCGAAAATTTTTCTATACGTTTTGTCTTAATCAAATAAACTACTTATTGCAATAAATATCAATAGGATTACTGTTACCTTGTGAAATAGCACATTATAATCCGGTCAGTGTGTAAGTCTAGTACAAAGCAGGATAGATACTCATATATCGTGATAACCTACCTGTTTAGATGTACCTCTTAGACCTAACATCTCTTGTTTTACTGAATCTATCAAAGATTAAATATAAAAACCAACAAGTTAAAAATATCCTACTAATTGCAGAAACATTGTTAATACTATATTATTCTACTAAATCTAGAAAATTGATTAATAACTTTCTTCTTATTCTAGAAAAACTATGGAACACAAATATTGCACGATATTGTATCAAAATGTAAGTATATTTTACAGTTGTTGTGAAATATTAAAGACTAGACAGAAGCACAACACGGCAATATAAGCTTATTATATTATTGATTATTATATTGATTTTTCAAAAATGTTTTCAAAGGTAGACAAATTACAATAGTAGAACCATAGTACAAGCTATAGAAATTGAGAAGTTGAAAGTTAAAAAGAATAACTAAAGTCTTTGCAACATATCCTAATTCTGTGAGTTGAAGGGAAAATTCAATTGATTCAGAAATGAAAGAATTTAATAGTTCAACACCTAACATGAGTTAGTGTGTCGGTCATAAGTAAGGTACCTCATCAGCAGTTGCATTCGGTTTTATCATAAATGGTTTGATTTTGGTTTCATTAGGTGTTTGAAGAAGGTGTTATCTTAATGTTCTTAAGATCATTAGATGCATGAAAAAAGTTTTTTCTTCGTCTCAGTTGAATGACACTTATCACATTATTTGTACTAAAAATGAGCATTATGACGGGTGCCACAAGTGGAGCAGGACACCTCTTGTGAATCACCTGAGATCACTTTATTTTTGGAAGTTTATTCGTGTTGCTCAGTCTTTAGTTTTCTGTGTAAATATAGTGTTTTGTGAGTGTGTTTGTCTTTTCGTTGTATTCCATATTTTTACCATGGTGTTGTCTGTTTCCCTTCAGCTAATAAGTTTTGAATTTCCGATATTATCCTCTCCCTTGTGTTTTTTTTAAACTATCAATTCCAAATATTTTTTAAAAGAGCCTGTTTAAGGAAGGATTTTGTATTGGTTTTTTTCTTACTTGTATTTATCAGTTGTGATATTTTTTAAAATAAAATTGAGAATGGAAATGGAAAATAAGATCGTTTGAGTCCTAAAAGACTAGTTTAATCCTACGAACACTGGCCGGAATCCCGCCGTTCGTTGTACTTACCTACATATCTTTTTCAAGAGTACGACGAACACCTTAAATAAAAAATATGAAACAAGTATAGCTATAGCGTATTAAAGTATTTAAACCTACCAAATTTAGATTGTCCATCACTTGCTGCAGCCATCATTCCAATATTCGTATTTTTGTCAAAGAACTATGATTGTGTTTCCAACTATGAAAAAAAAATAAGATTACAATATAGCATTTATAGGTTATCCAAAATATTTCATCTGCATTTAACACATTGTATTCCTCAATTAAATTGAATACTTACAATATATCTAAACATGTTGCATGTGTCTTAGTTTAAAAATTTAATAATCTTATCCTAATTATTATCTAAAAAATATCCTTATTGATTCAAAAATTAACCTTAGCTAATTGAACCGTGTATGTCTATCACCTACTACAAGAATTAGGATTATTAATCTTGGCAACATATCATGTTAATTTGTTTAAATACCTACTTGTATATATATATATATATATATATTTTTAGATTTGAGGATACCGTAAAACAAATTTTCAAAATCTAATGCATCCTGGGTAATATTTTTAAAAGCATACACCAAAACGTTGCGATTGACTTAAAACGAAATTAACAATGGAAATTCAACCAATGACGTAACTTTTTTTTCATTTTGTTGTACAAACAGTGAGATTACCCATAGTCCTCTAGATTCTGAAAAGGCGAATTACAGCTGTCAATGGAACCTGTTACTCGACCTAGCATTCCCAATGGATGTTAAGATACCTTAAATTGGAATTCATCGGATAAAGCATAGCAAATAGATTTGAGTCTTAAAAGGTTCGACTTGTGTAGGGCATCCAGCTTTAATGGTTGTCATATCTTAATGAGAAATAGGTAGCTTCCAACAAACTGTGCACCAAACAGCATGTACCATTAAAATACAAGTATTACCATTTCAATTGAGATCCTTTTTGGACAAAAGTCCAATAACGTTTCTACCTATTTATAAATCTTTGGTTTTTAATGTTGAGGTTTGACCTTGGACGCACGATATTTATGAAGTGTTATTTGATTTTTAATTAATTTTAGAGGTCGACTAAATTTGAAGGAAACCAAAACTGTCTGGATGAACGGTAAAAGAAGGACATATACTGATGATCAAGGTGGAGAAATAGAAGACTAATATACATGTAATTTCCTTGCCTGAGAGACGTATGAAGATTTGATCACCGAAGAAAATCATATTTCCCGAGGTGATCGCTAGAGGGAAATATGACTGGTTGAAGTGAACAAATTCTTATATCTCCCGACGTCAGGGGAAATTAATTTTTAATTCCACTATCCCTTTTTTTTCTTCAAGTAGATAAAATATTAATTTACATACAAATTTTCTATTTCTTTAATAAATAAACACGTCATAAACATAGATTATCGTCAATCTAAAATCACTATGATATTATAATCGACGACACATGCGTCTAGCGTACAATACTATGAACCTTGTGCATGTTGTAACTATGATGAGTTTTAACAACAAATAGATCGATGCCCATGCTGGTAGAGGTTTCATCCTCAAGATTATCACCAAGCCAGTAGCAGCATTTATTTATCTATGTCACTGGTATTTTGATATCTATAAATGAACTACTTACACAAATTTGAATTGTTTAAAATACAATTGATTTTTTACCCCAAAAATAAAAACCTATGCTGTATTTTGCAAAACTTTTCGGAATTTCTGGTCCTCAATGCTCTTCAACTTCGTAATTTATAAAACCTTTAGCTTGGTTTGATTCTAGCTTTAATTCTATATTTTGTATGGTTAATTTAATTAACAATTCACCATTCAGAAAGGTAATAAACAAACAAAAAACTTGACAATAAATAAGTTGCCGCATTAATCAATATAAGTGTAATGTTCATTTGTTTCATTTATATTTTCGGTTTATATCATAACAGCGTATGCATTTTATTAAGTTGATAAAACCACCTGTCGCGGTTAAAATATCATTTTTTTAAACCGAAATAGATATTTACAACAAGGTTTCATTTTTAATTCAAATCAATATGCAGCATGTAAGTCAAAAATGAAATGATCTTACCTAATACTGTATTTATTTAAGGATATGTTATAGTTATTCAAAATTTCTAAATGGGTTACGTTATTTAACTATGCACATATTTAAATTGAACTATTTGAAGACGAGGCAATTTATAGTCTATATATCAAATATATAATTTAAAGGTTTATAAATATAACAACTGCTTTGCTCACGGGTCGTATAACATTGTGGACATACATATATGTACTTAGCTAGCAGACATCTTTACTAAGGTTATTTATATTGTAACAAGTAAAATCACAAAAATACTGAACTCCGAGGAAAATTCAAAAAGGAAAGTCCAAAATTAAATGGCAAAATCAAAAGCTGAAACACATCAAACGAAAGGATAACAACTGTCTATTCCTGACTTGGTACAGGTATTTTCTTATGTAGAAAATGGTAGATTGAACCTGGTTTTATAGCTAGCTAAACCTCTCACTAGTATGACTTATTTGAAATGGAATTTTAAGTAAACAGATTTAATTGAATAACAGTTTTTTCCAGGTTTGATGTTTTATAGTTAGTTTTTTTCTATCTGGTATCCTGCTTCTTATAAAGATAACAGGGAGAGTGTTGAATATTCACTAAACCTGGAAAAACTTTTTGCAAGGGAATTTAATCAATGTGGACTACCTCTTCTTGTTTAAGTCTATCCAGTTTTCATATCGTTTTAAAACATATGATCCTCTGTGTTGAAATGTTTTGATATCTTAACTCGTTTTGGAGGGATAGGAGCGGATAGATATGTTGATCTTGATAACTTATAAATAAAATTTTCTTACTGATATATTTGACATTCTTCTTCACATTAGGTTAAAAAATAAAAACTTCCTTAAACTATAATAGATATCGATTTTCATCCATTACGATACATAAGACAATAAGTGCACGTGATAACTTTTATATCTCACCTCAGACTACCACGAGCCAATGAGCTGCCATGAAATATTATTGCTATGCTAATATTTTGTTCACAAAACGATAAATATCCGATTCACTCGTGTTTATCTACCCTCAGGCAAAGAAGGCAACGTTAACACGTTCGATTCACTCTGGTGTGTCTACCAACCGGTAGAAAGCCTTGAAAGAATTCAAAATTGTAGCTGCAATATTCTTTAACTTCGATTATGTCTTGCAACTGATTTATTTTGAATGCTATTGATGAAAAGTATGTAGACAAAACATGCATCTGACGAACAAAATTATTACCCTTACCTTTTTTGTGGGTTGATATCAATGCTGCTTGACGTTTCTTCCCCAAGGGTACTATCACTATCTACTCTATTATAGACACTTTTCATAACAAGAATATCAAAGAAGCTAAATCCTTCCATTTCACATTCAGATATATTGATGATGTTCTTTTCATTATCAATCCAAACTTTTCTGATTGGCTTCCACAAATATATCCTCCAGAACTAGAAATTTTAGAAACAACAGTTACGTCTTCCTCTGCCTTATTTTGAGACTATAAATCAATTTGACATATACAGTCATGTCAGTATCAGAATCTATGACAAAAAAGACGATTTCAATTTTGAAATTATCAATTTGCCAAATCTTAGATGCAATATACCAACTTCACCTGCATATGGGATATGCATTTCCCAACTGATTAGATATCCAAGAGCTTGCAGCTATTACTCCGACTTTGAAAACGTCAATGACCAGGAAGTTAATGAATCAGGGGAATGTCAAAGAATGTCTCGTCCTTATACAAAAATGTTCAACGGGATATATCAAGACCTTTTTGATAAATATTCCGTATCAACAAATAATACACAATGGTCTTGAAAAAATAGATTCTAGGTTATGACGTTGTTTATCATCTTAAGTCTAACATGTTATAGTATTCTTTTATTTGTCTTTGTAATTATCAATTTTACCATTTGGTGTATTTTGGTATAATCCATTTGATGGAGCTCGGTACTAATACACCCCTTCATTGTGATTTGTCTATATAAAATTGAGAAAGGAAATGGGGAATGTGTCAAAGCGACAACAACCCGACCATATATGCCTTTTTGTTTTTCTTTGTTAGCATATTTGTTTGTTTTTATAGAGATTAAAATAATAACACAATGTTGACTGCTGTACCCCAATATTTGACATTTTTACCTATTATGTCTGTTTGTTTTGTTCACATATCGTTGTCAATATAATGGAATTAATTTTTTACGACTGTCATAAAAGTGAGAGGTTAAGCTAGCTATAAAACTAGGTTTAATCTTCCATTTTCTTCATAGGAGAATGCCTGTAACAAGTCAGGAAAATTACAGTTGTTATCCATTTGTTTGATGTGTTTAAGCTTTTAATTTTGCCATTTGATTAGCCAATTTCCGTTTTGAGTTTTTCTCGGAGTTCGGAATTTTTGTTATTTTACTTTTCATTTACAGTCTCAGCAATTCTGTGATGGTAGGAAATATCATTAATACCGATTTTTTTTTAGGTAAAACAAATGTTTCTTAATTATGGTTGATCTTTGATAGTCACTTAGATTATGATAATAACTGAGGGTACATGATTGGTAATCTTCTCAATGTTCCTTTTTTATTCATAATAAGAAAAGAGAGGGGAAAGGTACTGAAGGGATTTTCAAACTCGTAAGTCGATATTGAACTAACAACTCCATGGCTAAAATGAAAAATAGACAAAACAAACAGAGGCCTTTGTTAGTCTTGTATTTTTTTAATTTTAGTTTCTTGTGTACAATTCGGAAATTAGTATGGCGTTCATTATCACTGAACTAGTATATATTTGTTTAGGGGTCAGCTGAAGGACGCCTCCGGGTGCGGGAATGTCTCGCTACATTGAATACCTGTTAGTGACCTTCTGCTGTTGCTTTTTCTATGGTCGGGTTGTTGTCTCTTTGACACATTCCCCATTTCCATTCTCAATTTTAAACTATAGTACACAAAACAAACCATAGAAAACAAAATGTTGGGCAACACGAATTCTAACAAAAACGGGATTAATATCATGTGCTCTGGAACGGTAAGCAGATCATGTTCCACATATTTTTCTCATATTAGTACAAACCCGGTAAAAGAAGATACTTATGCTGTAAGACCTAAGCTCTCAAAGTAAGATGTATTTGCCATTTTAATTGTTGAACAACACAAACAAAGGGTATCAGTAACAATACATTATTAATTCATTTTCATTTCAGAAAAGGAAAAACACATAATATGCCATTTGTAATATTTCATATAAACTACAATACTAAAACGTATAAGCAAAATAAAAGACAAAACATTATGAAAAAAGGAAAATGGTAGGTGTGGCGCTACTATGAAATTGACACAAAAAGACCAGAAATTACATGTATATTTTAATATGATTCATTATACTAATTAGTTCATACATTTTGGGAATAGACCTAAAAAGTAATAAATAGTTAAGTAAACGTTAAAATTCAATTATAATCATAAATTTTCTAATTGTTTTGAATTTTCTATTTTGGGATGTATATTCATTCAAATACATTGTAACGAATTTCAACCCTTTTAATGGTTAACTCCTATAGAATTTCTTCAGCATTTTTATTATTATTCTTAACTGCTTTTATATATATATATAAAAACATTATCTGAAAGAAATATATCAATAGTACATGCAATTATAAATGATAAAACATGGCATACACACAGACTAAACTAAGCATCATTGGCCTATTAAAACAGTCACAAAATATATTAGCTCAATTACGTCACAGTAAAGAGCACGTCATATGAGTTGATGTAACACAAATATACATTTCAAAAACAAAACAAAAAATAAAAATCGCGCCTTAAATTCATACAGTTTAAGTCTCATTGGAAACGTTTCAAAATATTTTTTGAACTAGGCCGGGTATAAAAAATACCTCATCCCGCACAAGTTTCATATGAACAAAAACAGTGCTCCTCGATCGGTAAAATGAAGCTTTTAATAGCAAGAAAAAACACCAAAATAGTTGATATACGAATTAATGTATATTTATAGTTCAATGACTCTCGTCTTTGGTTTTCAATTCAGTTAATTCAATATAACTATTAAATTGAAAAACTGAAGCTATAAAAGTCTGAAGTTCTATTAAATGTATTGCTTCGTATGATGATACTTTTATTGAATATTTCCACTTTTAAATATTACAAATGTAAACATTCAAATCAATTTAGGATGACATTGTAACGTTGTTTTTAGAAAGTGAAACATATTGAATAAACATATCTTTTCCATATTTTCTAGAACAAAACGAAATCCGTAAAATACAATAGTCGCAGATAAGAGAAATCCTTGTTAAATCCTAGCGAGCACTGCACTTGGCTGAATAAAATCCGGCACTCTCCGTCGGGCTATTGTTATATTTCCGCGTTGTCTATCCTCGACAAATTGAATGATAGTTATAATGGTTTCCATTTCATCTTTTTTCTTCTTCGCTCGCTTACTCTGTGCTCGTTTACACGAACTTATGTGAGCTTTTAATCCTGAACCATATTGAAATGTTTTCTGGCATTTTGGATAGCCTGGACATTGCCATTTGACTGGCATGGCGTATCACAACTTGACAGACTGAAAACACAGAACACAAAATATATGTTATAACGGACTTAAAAATACTTCTTGTTAATACTTATGCAATAGAACCAAAGAACTAGAGAAAAGGAAAGGGGGGCTACAAATATTTTTTTAATATTGATTTTTGCTTTCTCATACTTTTACAAGCCTATAGCCATTGTAAAATTAATTGTGGACAAAATCACTCTTTCAAAATTTTCATTTGGGAGACTCCATGGGAGAAATCACCCGCAAATAGTGATAGTTGGTAGGTATGCTTTCTCCTTTCCGAAGTATAATCTTGCTCGCTTCAATAAAGACCTGTGTTCAGAGGTAGCTACGAATATTATAACAACGTTGTGCACATAATTTCAGATTTTAGTCGATTTTGGTGATCAGTAAGTTGGATGTCAAAATACATTTAAAAGTAGTCCATGTTATACCAATCCTTTGTTTCTTGCAAATCAGAAAGAAATTATCTCGTTTGTTCTTTAATTTACATTGAGCCAAAACTAGTTCCAATCAAGACAAAAACTCATTTCCAATTATATATATTTTCGTCGAGTTTTTTCTGGAAAGGTGCACATTACATCAAATAACAATTTGCGATGTCTGACAAGATTATTGATGAAAGATTACATTCACAATCATCAATCATGTTTCATAGAATATGGACACATCAATTTGACTAAAAAGTAATCAGATTATCAGACGGCGTATTTTATTTGGTCTTTCAAAGTATGGTTGCATGATTATGTCAAAGTATTTTAGATTATCAGACGGCGTATTTGATTTGGTCTTTCAAAGTATGGTTGCATGATTATGTCAAAGTATTTTATAAGATTATCAGACGGCGTATTTGATTTGGTCTTTCAAAGTAAGGTTCACTGCAGGGGCGGATCCATCCATTTTGAAAAGGGGGGCCCAACCCAGGACAAGGGGGGGGGGTTCCAACTATATGTCCCCATTCAAATGCATTGATCGTCCGAAAAAAGGGGGTCCAAACCCCGGAACCCTCCCCCTAGATCCGCCAATGGGTTGCATGATTATATATTTTTTTCACCTTGATAAAAAAAGACGCACAGAGGTCAAAATGAATGCTTTAAAGAGCAGATGTCAATGTTATACAGATATATATAAGGATGTATCGTTATCGACACCGTACAGTTACTGCTAACAAAATAATCAAAAAAAAAACAGCATTTTTTTTCGCAGAATATCGTTGGGCGTAGGCAAAATAATTGTGTAGTCAAAATATTCCTTTATGAGGATGGATTTCCCTGTGAAAGAAGACGGAGCATATATTCTTTTTATTGTTCTTTATGGTAATCCGATTTACAAATTTGCGGGAAATCGTATGCTTTACAACCTAACAGCATTCATCAATAGGGTAATATTCAAAAAACAAATTTTTGGATACCCGAGAATTTAATTTTATATTTTATGTTCTTGTTGATATTTGGTAGGACAGTCCTCATATTGTGTTTGACGTAGGCCACAATTGTTTAATAGTACGGAATACGAATACCATGATTATTCGTGCGCACGGGAATCCGTATAATTTATTTTGTTTACTACCATTTGGTCGTTGTCGCTTTTAGTGGTTGAATATCGATTCGTGAGGATACCATCTTTCCAGAAGTCAATACTTTGAAATAAGCTGGTGAGATTTAAATCAAATATTTTGGCTGACAATCCAGTTAATAAACTATGTTGTTATTGCCAATCAAAAGCAAAAGACAGTATTATTCCTTCTTAAAATTTTAATGATATATAATAAATGCTTTATACTGACACACAAGTGGGGTCCTCGGTGGCCGAGTGGTCTTGACTAATGCGGGTGCACTCGAGTCCAATCTTAATTGACAAGGATTGTCAGTGTTCCTATCGAAGGTCGGTGGTTTTCTCCGGGCACTCCGGATTCCTCCACCAATAAAAACTGGCCGCCACGAAATAGCCTAAATGCGGCGCTTAAAAGTGGCGTAAAAACACCAAAAATCAAATCAAATCAAATCTGACATACAAGTATATATCAGCTGTGTACAAGGTGTAAAAAACCAAAGACATTTTTTTCTGGTTAAAGTTTCACTTATTGTTTTTTTCTTGTTAATCGAAATGCTGTGAGTCCATATTCTCATACGAAATAAATAAATAAACAATTAGATTGCTTTGATCACACATTCTCATATGTAGTAAATAAATAAACATCTATATGAAGTAAATAAATAAACACTAATATGAAATAAATAAATAAACACTCATATGAAATAAATAAATAAACAATTCCTTACCTTAAATTTAAACCATTTGTAAATATAAGAAAACAAGTTAACTTGATACCGGGGCGACGTGGCTGATTTTTAAGACGAGAGTCTTTAGTTTAAGAGATTAATTAATCGTTTTAATCTTTAAAAGTAAAATACAACAATCCTTCGTAGTTGAAGTATGTGTTTAAATGGTCAGAAATAGAACTATATAATATATATATGAATGAAAAGGGAAATCGATGGCAAGAAAATTTATTAAATATTTATGAAGTGCAAATAGAAAATATCAAGTTTATGTCCTTATACTTGGTAAAACTAATATAGATTAATTTTGGGTAGAACAAATTTCATATTAATCAATAGAAAGTAACAAAAGATCCTAAATAAAATTTAAAATGAGAGATAAAAATGTCGTTTTTTAATGCAACTTGGTTTAAGTTTTAATATATTTCTTTTCTAATACCATTCGTCTCTTAAGGTTTTGGGGGTAAATTTGTAATTTAAAAAGTTGTTTATGTTATATTTCTCTGAAATTACATTTCTTTAGGAGTGGCTTCACTCGTACTGTTCGGAATGTTGTTGTTTTCATGTGGTTAGTGGGGAATAGCTTTATGACATGGTTCTTTTGGGATTTTTTTTCTACTATTAATAGGAGTGTCTAGAGTGGCTTTTACATGATTATAAATCTTTGATTTTTTTGTTCCATTCTCTGGTGCTTTTTTGTTGTTGTTTGTTTGGTAACTATATCATGTCAAAAACAATTCCATGTGTTTGATTGTTTTTCTAGAAAGATCAAAGGCTGCATGAGGAAACGTGTTTTAATATTTGTACATTGAGCATATATATAAGGGTAACACTTAGGTATACAGAAAAGATGAACAAAAGACGTAAACCGACTTCTTTGATTCAGTAGTGGTTAAGTGCTAAACGTGCAGTGGCTAATATTTCAATTATATACAGGACGACGACAATAAATTAGCAAGGAAGGTTCTGAAAAGTGATTTTTCCGAAACGTAGAGAAAGAAATGTTGACTGTCGCTAGAAATATAAGTTGGGTAGAAGTAGAAATGACGAGCAATAAACTACAAAATGTCTCCTCAAAGATTGCTTACAATAGATATTTTACTTGCAGAGAGCATGGCACTTTAACAACACGAATTTGGTTGCTGATACATCATGCTAGTAAAACAGCGCCAACTTGAGCATGCAGAAGTCTTATTTCCGGTCGGGAAGGGATCTTTTTTTTATAGTCCAGTTCGTCAACTTCTTTTATTTTTCCTGTTCTTTATTATTTTTTCTAAATTGAATGTTGCACTGATGTTTTTCTAAAGTTGATTGCCAAGTTGTCATTGCATGGTGCTTTTGAAAACCTTATATAAAAAAAAACATGTTTATTCAAGACTTCACCTTCATACCAAAATCTCAAGTATGCTCTGCCGACAAATTTTTTCAACATCAAACACTCGAATGTTAACAAAGTCAATCTTTTGTACACTGCCAAATATTTATGATTTTGACATATATTAAATAGCTTTGATCAATTTTTAATTGATTTGAAGTGTTAAACATTAAAATAATCGAGACTCAATATTCACGGCAAATTTATAAATTAACAGACATAAAGTGTATACGCGTTTAACAATACCGCCGCTTTATTTCAGTGTTAAAACGCAGATTGGGTCAATGACTTGGTTCATTTGGGATTTATTTTCTATTATTAATAGGGGTGTCTGGAGTGGCTTTTACTTGATTATAAATCTTAGAAGCAGAGTGGTACGTCTCACATTTTATTCTCAAAAAACCTGCTGCTCCATACAATTTGAATATAAAAATCAGAATTTTTCTACTTAAAATTTGAAAGTTTAACTCTCGACATGCATTGCTTCATTCATAATATTTGGAATCTCGAGGCTGGCACATTTGGTTGTTTTGTTCCATTCTCTGGTGCTTTTTTGTTGTTGTTTGTTTGGTAACTATATCATGTCAAAAACAATTCCATGTGTTTGATTGTTTTTCTAGAAAGATCAAAGGCTGCATGAGGAAACGTGTTTTAATACGTTATTTGTACATTGGGCATATATATATAAGGGTAACACATCAAGGTATACAGAAAAGATGAACCTTTTGATTCAGTAAAGTGTTTGAATATTTAAACGTACAGTGGCTAATATCTCTTGTATATACAGGACGATGACAATTAAACAATTATAAATTAGTTAGACAGGTCCTGAAAAGATATTTCTACCGAAATGAAGAGAAGATATGCTGACTGTCGCTAGAAATATAAGATAGGTAGTAGTAGAAATGCCGAGTAACTAGCCATAAAATGACTTCTTAAAGATTTCTTACAATAGATATTTTACTTGCAGAGAGCATGGCACTTTAACAACACGAATTTGGTTGTTGATACATCATGCTAGTAAAACAGCGCCAGCTTGAGCATGCAGAAGTTTTATTTCCGGTCGGGTATGGATCTTTTTTTTTTTTCTATAGTCCAGTTCGTCAACTTCTTTTATTTTTCCTGTTCTTTATTATTTTTTCTAAATTGAATGTTGCACTGATGTTTTTCTAAAGTTGATTGACAAGTTGTCCATGTCTGTACATAAATAAGGCCGTTAGTTTTTTTTCGTTTGAATTTTTTTACATTGTCATTTCGGGGCCTTTTATAGCTGACTATGCGGTATAGGCTTTGCTAATTGTTGAAGGCCGTACGGTGACCTATAGTTGCTAATTTCTGTGTTATTTTGGTCTGTTGTGGAGAGTTGTCTCATTGACAATCATACCACGTCTTCTTTTTTTATATTGGTGCTTTTGAAAACCTTATATAAAAAAAACAAACATGTTTATTCAAGACTTCTCCTTCATACCCAAAACACAAGTGTGCTCTACCGACAAATTTTTTCAACATCAAATATCCGAATGTTAACAAAGCCAATAAGTACACTGCCAAATAATTATGATTTTGACATATATTAAATAGCTTTGATTTCAAGTGTTAAACATTAAAATAATCGAAACTCAATATTCACGGCAAATTAATAAATTAACAGACATAAAGTGTATACGCGTTTAACAATACCGCCGCTTTATTTCAGTGTTAAAACGCAGATTGGGTAAATTTTCAAAAGCCATTGTGTTAAATTGTTAGCTTTGTTGATACAATTGTATGGTCTTTCGGCACAAATCATGCATATATGTTGTCCACCCAAGGAGTTGACTTATCAAACAGTAATACAACATAATAGATAAAGTAGTGTGTCTGTATATATATATTTGGGATGTACAAATACATAGACACGCCCGGTTTCAATTGTGATGTTCAATTCAATGCCTCGTGCCGTAAGGTAATCGAACGTGAAACACCACTACACATAACAACTGTTTGAGGGGTCCGTAAATGGACTGTTTCTACGGGAAATATATCTGACCCCAACTAACAATTAAATAAAAATGATAATTGCAATGGAGAATGTGTCAAAGAGACAGCCGAAGGCCACCAATGTGTCTTCAACACAGCGAGAAAATCACGCATACCGAGGCGTGCTTCAGCTGTCCCCTAAACAAAAATGTGCACTTACATGTGTACTAACAAGCCAACATTCATCGCATTCATCGTCCAACTGCAAAACATACCATTGGATTCATTGTTAGTAATTATATTTCTCGTCTTTGTCTATGTTATTTCTTCAAATCAAACACGAAAAAAATAACTAAAGAAGGCAGTAGTGATACGATTTCATATAACGTAGGGCATCGGTGGGCGAGTGGTCTAAGTAGTAACTACTGTAATCACTAGCCAGCCAACACTGAGGTTGTGAGTTCGAACCCCGCTTATGCGGGTGCAGTCGACTCCAATCTTAAGTGACTAGGATTGTCGGACAGTTTTCCAGTCGAAGGTCTGTGTTTTTCTCCAGACACTCCTGCTTCCTCCACCTACAAAAACTGGCCGCAACGAAATAGCCCAAAAGTGGTGCTTAAAAGTAGCGTTAATACACAAAAAAATAAAATTATATAACGTAGATGCACTTTTTTGGTTCAAACGATTATGTATTGCTTACCAGTTACAGAACCGTTTCCTGTTGCAACGACATGCATCAACTCCCTTCTTGGTATATGGAATGTTTCGTTCTTCTTGTTATACTGATTTTCTGCAGATGATACTCAGTTTTCATATTTGGAACCAGGGAAAGATCACTATTAAACATTATGTGATCATTCCGCCAGTGCCAAGAACAAAAACGTTTAATGTTATACCTGAGAACACCTACAAAAAGTGCAATCCGAAATTATGATCGAAACACAATAGTTCTAGAACTAGTAAAAGTATGATATAAAAAAGGAAATATTGTATTACACTACATACAATACTAGTGTGTTTTGTATGTTTGCTATGTTTTGTTTTGAAGGGTTTATTTGTGATTTATGTATTTATTCTGTTGTTGCAAAATCATTTGTATATGTGGTGCCACATATGGAGCAGGATCTGCTTACCCTTTTGAAGCACTTGAGGTCATCCCCAGTTTTTGGTGCGATTCGTGTTGCTTAGTATTTTGTTTTCTATGGTGTATCTTGTGTACTATTATTTGTATGTTTGTCTTTCCTTTATTAGCCATTGTGTTTATTTTCGAGTTTGACTGTCCCTCTGGTATCTTTCGCCACTCTTTCGTAGTGTTTTATCGGTAATGGTGTTTTTTCATTGTTTTCAATCTTTTTTTATTTAAATTCAAGTCATCGAGTTTTGTAGTTACATCGATCTCTGAGCTGTTTGTGCCGACTGAAAATGATTATTCTATTACGCAAATATTAAAAAGACAATGTTATTTATTTTTTTGTGTATTTTAATTTGTATTGCAGTTCAAATCTTAGTGTGCGTTTAGAACGAAAAGTAAAAAGACAGATCTTTATTGGATAGATTACCTGGATTTGTTTTTTTCAATCGATTTATGACTTTTGAACATCGGTGTACTTCTGTTGCCTGTATTTACCTTATAGCTGCATTCGGCAAATTTCGGAATTTTTTGGGTACTCAATGCTCTTTGATTTAGTCTTTTATTGCGGCAAATTTCGGAATTTTTTGGGTACTCAATGCTCTTTGATTTAGTCTTTTATTGTGGCTTTTTCAACTTTTTGGATTCGAGTGTTACTCGTGAGTCTTTTGTATACGAAACGCGCTTCTATCGTAAAAAATATTAAAGTCTGGTATCAGTGATGAGTTTATTAATTAAGGCATATATGATTTTTTTCGGCGACAAGGGCCTGTGCTTATGATACATGAATATTTCGTAATCCTAACCATAAATATTTTAAACCGATTCATGAAATTTCAAGAATAGCTGTAATCAATTCAGAACAACATGAAACATGGTGCAGTGGTTCCGTAACTCAAATTAAACAATTATATATCTACCTTATGCATGTTGACCATCTGAATCAATGTTAAAACTTCAACAATTCATTATTTCATTTTACTGTTCCTCTCCCGAGTGTGTGATATATTTTACAACTCACCTTGTTCTATATTTTTCTGTGTTTTTCACTACTTTCCAATTTTAGTTGAGTGTCAAAAACATCCCACCGCTATTAAACAAAAACGGTGTCGAGTCACTTTCCGTACAATAGTCTCGCTTAGCGGGAGATAGCTTTGATTAATAACAATTACATAATTCATTTTTATATAATGGTTAATAAATTATTTAATAATCTGATAATACTGATCTACATTAAATCATCAAATCGACAGATGTTTCTCTTTTATTCTTTATACATGTACAAATGTACTTGTGTTATTTAAATTTACCTGAACAGATGGTGTACTAATTTTAAATTAGCTGTTACTCCAGTAAAATTATTTTGAAAAAAAAATATCACTGTCTATGAAGTGGTTTTCGAAAGTCAATGTGACATTTTTTAAGATCAGTGATTTTAAACTCTTATTTATACTTAGTTTTCCCCATATGGAACCTCGTAAAATCTGGAATGTGAAATGAATATTTTATTATTGTTGAATTGATTACATTAATTAATCACGATTCTTTTTAAATCTCACGCAAACTACGAAAAACAGAGACGTAATTAAATATTTCCCACAATGTAAAATGACTATTGATTCGAAAGGTAATATCAGTTCTCGGACTGACTGTTTCAAACACAGTGAGTCCATGGGTGTAACAATTCTCAATTAAGAACAGTTTATGCATGGGCTTTGCTAATAGCTGAAATCCATACGATGACCTATGGTTGTTATTTTCTGTATAATTTGGTCTCTTGTGAAGAGTTGTCTCATTGGCAATCATAACACATCTTTTTTTAAATAAACAATTTTTTTTTTATTTAAAAGCTCTGTATTCGCATATGCGTGAAATATTTGCCACTGATTGTTAAACATCGCACAATCACTACACAAAAAAAGTTTGGGTTAAAACGTCAATCTGAAAAAAACAACTTAAATTTATGTAAAAAAAAAAAAAAAAAAAACAGACAAAAAAATGTTAGTTTGCAATTGAAAAACCTTTATACCAGATGTTCTCAAATTCAGCAATTTGATTCACTAGAGTTGCAAAGTTGCAATTTGTTTTCATTTGTTGAAATAACTTGTATATGTAGTCTCACTGGCTCTGGTTCCCTTTCGGCAATCCTCGGTAGAATCTGCTACTCTCCTCGGAATCGGCCGAGTTGAGACGAATGAAACAATCCCTTTACTCATTTTTAAACTGGGTTATGAAATTGAAAAATGCTTAAGGAAATTTTTCAGTGAAACAATTTTTCAGTGTAGATGTTGCTGCTATTGTCAAATACTTTTTGGGGGAAATTCAGATTTTTTTTACGGAACCGTATTAGCGCCACGCATTTTATTTTTCTTATTTTTTTCCCTATCTTTGCGTTATAATGCAAAACCTGTTGCGTTATAACGCAAACCTATAACGCAAACCTTTGCGAAAATAACGCAAAACTTTGCGTTATAACGCAAATATCTTGATTTCAATTATTCATTAAGTTTTTTATATATGTCCGTCTGTCATTCATTTCGGTTGTGATTTACTAGTACATGTAGATAAAAAAAGAAACATACATAAAAGTCCAAATCATTATAATAAATATGCATAAGAATAATGTAATACTTGAAGTGCAATTTTACATAAATTAAGAATTATTTGTGCATCAGAAAATTATAAAAAAAAACAAGAAAATAGATATACATGTAGTATAGCAAATAGGCATGTTTAAATTAAAAGATCAAAAATAATGTCATACAATTGCAAATAGACAAAATGATCTTTCTGCTTTAAAATGAATTATTAATAAGGAAACTTTTTTTTAAATCTCAGAATATGACAAAGATTCTTTGATAGAAAGTGATTGAATTTTCATTTCAATATAGTGAAGTATTTTTTAGATGCTTGGGTAGTAATTTGAATGGAGAGAACATAATTTTATTAATAAAACATCTTCATTCTATACATTTATTGCCAAAGGGTAGCTTGTTTGAATCTAACCAACTTTACACAGTTCTCAAACGAGAGGTTACTTTGGAAGTATATTTATATTCGGTTATAGCTATATTAGTAGGGTTGATTTTTTTCTTCGGTATAACCTCAATTTATTCAATTTCTTTGTGATATATATACAAGTAGTTACATGGATATCGTTTTTTTTTGGGCCTTTATAGTTTGCTGTTCGGGTTTACTTTTACAAATAGTGACTTAGATAGAGAGTTTTCTTATTGGCACTTAAACCACATCTTCTTATATAATTCTGCTCGTTATTAGTCACTGATATGTTCTAATTATTCAAGCATTTTACTTTGCAATGGCTACAAAGGTGATCAAATTTGATATATATACCCTCCTCCATTAATAACTGCTGTTTCCTTTGAATCGTAAATAAGAAATAAGATACACTTAAGTGTTTAAAAAGAGTCCAAAATCTTTCGGCAGATGAAGCTAAAATTTAGCCTTTATTTGGTTCTGATTTTTTATATTTTTGATTATTTTTTTTTTTTTTTACATTTTATTTTTTCTTTATTTTGGCAAAATTTTATTTATCCCGGGGTGAACAAGGGTGGGGTGTTATTTACACCGGGGTAATTAACCAATCAGATAGCAGTATTTTTCCTGCATGAAAAATAACTTTAAATTATCAACCTTTTAATTTATAAATATCTTTTGGTTTATCCTGACACCTGATTTTAAACAAAGAATAAACATTTTTCTGGACAACAATAGTGCTTTGTTGACACTTTTGTTTTTGGTTTTTTTTTTGATAAAAAAATCAAAGCTCTGTTTACCGCATTCATATAATGAACAATCTGATCTTTGTTTTGCCGCAAAAATCAATTGTCGGTCTACTAAAGAAAATGCAGTTCACCATGTTAAAGTCACATGGTGCCCCTTAAATGCATTCGTCGGGTATTTTCTTTATTCTGTCGTGCTATTGTTTTTTCAATATTATTTGTCAATGTTATATCTATCATTTTGGTAATGTGAGTGGATCGGTTATTATAGGTATAGATTTAATCAATAGTGTTCATTTTTCGAGGCTATGCAGCTGATGTTCTCAGTCTCTCCTTTCCTTTGTTCCTTATATTGCACACTCTAGATTTGTCTCATATTCTCTTTTCTCGTTTTGCTGGAAATCGTTTCTAAAATACAAAAAAAAAAAAAAGTCGTTATTCATAATTTTTGATTTAAATAAAAAGGTTCCATTGTGACGTTTTTCAAAAAAGACTTTATCTATCTTTTTCTTTGTATTCAGTTAGGGAAAAAAGTATGTGTGCGATATACGATAACGAGACAGCTACCCAACATAAATAAACCAAAAGTTATAACGGGATCAACATACCGGTAAAGCCTTCAGTGATAAATTAAAAGACACTTTCAAAATCTACCTTCAACAAAAAATTATTACCATAAAAAAAGATTAAATATCAAGAATGGTTTGGGTTGGGA
Source organism: Mytilus galloprovincialis (assembly GCF_965363235.1). NCBI lineage: Eukaryota > Metazoa > Mollusca > Bivalvia > Mytilida > Mytilidae > Mytilus > Mytilus galloprovincialis. The sequence goes on from NC_134847.1 coordinate 40,230,180, forward strand.
TTAAAGGACCAATACCAGAGAAAAGTCGACTAAAAAAGATAAAGAATACAGAAAAAAGGGGAGATAAAGGCTAAATATAAAGAATAGAGAATAATGGTAATCGAGAATGAAGAATAGAGAAAAACTACATACAGAATTAAAGAATACATAAATGACGTGCATCCACGGTTAAATCTCAGCCTATCACCAATGAATGTATATCTTCGTAATAATTGCAAGTGACAGATCATATCCACAATAAAAAAAGGTAAATGTATGTACACATGAAAATGTTGGAAACAAATTTAATAATTTGCACCCGGCATTACTTCTGCCGTCAGCATTTCTGCAAACTTGTGTGTAACAAACGTATATATTGCACCTTTTAAAATGGATTAATATATTCTAAAGAATAAAGAGTTATCTTCCTTATGTCAAATATATTATTGATTGATGTTATCAGTTGAACATTCAGTGGCAAATATTTCACACACATACTGATGATATTTATGATGAGAATACATCAACAATTGATCCAATTGATAGGTTCTGTGTTGCAGATACTTTTTTTTCTTTTTACAATTTCAATCCATCTATAATACTATTCGAGTTCCATGTATAAGGCATCATTAGACGCTCACAATGATTTTGCCTTCCATTTATTAAGGAAACCAAGGGTCAGAAGGAACAGCATAAGTTATAGGCAAAATCAAACTTGGCCTAATAGTGTATTCAACTTCCTTTTCGTTTTGATTCAGTTAACGGTATATAACTTCCGAATGGCAAACAAAAAGCACAGCATTCAATTGTTTAATGAAATGTATACAAATTTTCGAAATAAATATATGTTGTTTTTTTTTTTATCTGAAATTAAATTTAAACAGAAAACTTTGTCAGAAAATGTTTACATAGGTTGTCGCCCTCTTTTATTGGTGTGTTTTATGCATACACACGACAAAAATACAAAAAGATGACAAAACTGTAGTTTTAAACTCGAAATTATCTAGTATTTTAATAGTACCACGGTGACGGACCTCCTTCAAGCAGAAAACAGTTTGGATATCTGTTCACTTATTTGTTATTTGTATATTTAAGAATATAAATACATATTACTATTTTCAAATGCGAGATGTATTATTTTCGTAAAAATTTACAGCAGGATGATGAATAGAAGGATCTTAGTCCGTGGGGGTGGGGGTGTTACTTCCTATAATTTTAGTGGTATTAGTGTGCCGCAAAACAGGGTCGCTTTTTCATGCCCTGCTGGTTAGAACAGGGTGCCTATTTCATGTCCTGCTGGTTAGAACAGGGTCGATTTTTCATGTCCTGCTGGTGAGAACAGGGTCTTTTTTAAACAAAGTATGAAACAGAATAGCTTATTAAACTGTTTAAGAAACAGTCTTGAACCTATTTTATACGGTCTAGAACATTTTGTGAGCGTATCTAAAACAGGGTATGTTTTCAATATTTCTGTTTAGAACAGGGTATGTTTTTGAATGGTTTCTGGTTAGAACAGGGTATGATTTTGGCAAGTGTTGTCGGCAGAGTAATACCCGAAAGGATAGTCAGTGCCCTCCCCCTCCCTTTACGGGATCTTAGTTGGTTTAATTTCTCATTAAATTGAGAAAATTGTAGAATGTATGAGAAATATTTATACAAGGAAATTTCAAGATAAGTCATAATTTGCACCTGAGTGAATATTTATCTATATGAAACGAAAGAACTGGATCATGTCAAAAATTAAAGGATCCGGTTTTGAAAACGTAAACTACAACTTCATGACACGGTTTTGTTTGGTTAAAACCACATTAAAAAAAAAGAAAGAAACACGAATCTTAACATTTAAATCTAAAACGAAACTTTCGTATTAAGATTGTTCCTGAAGAAATATTCGAAATAGAGAGTAGAACACTATACATTATAGTTTAACCCATCTCTTGACGAGTATCTGAGATACAGACGGTCTTAAACATGAAAACTCAAAATCTATATTGATAAGGGGTATCTGTAATACGTCAGCTGATGCAGCACACGAAATAATAAAAATGTAGTTGTGTCATCCAAAATGTGCTCTTTTAAAATCATGTGTACAGGTGTTCAATGTATAATGTTCAGGTGCTGGTGCAGATAAAAATATTTGTGTGTTTATGTGTTTATTTACAGTTATCTGTACAGTATGAGGTGGGTCTTGAATGCCGCAGTCATCAATGTCAAATATGCTAGGTGGTAGTTCATTCAAGTTTGTGATGGTTCTTACGAAGAAGCTGTTTTCGTTGCTCAGTACCTGATCATAATCAGATAATCGTCTTTGAGTGAATCGACACTTCATTCATGGTGGTGTCATCAAGCTTCCTGGAATTATGATTGGTTGGTAGATTACTTTGTGAAGAAGGAGAGTGAAGTTGTGATGTGTTTCGTCTCTCCTGTAATTGTGATGGTATTATGTCCTCTAATTACAAGCATATAACTATGCCCTTTTCTCGAGAATTCTTATGCATATAGAATCTAGCTGCCCTCATTTGGACCATTTTCAGTTGGTGTATGTGTTTTTTGAGATGATGGTCCCAGATATTGCTTGCGTTTTTTTAGTGATGTTCTAACTAGGGTTATATATGCCTGTCGTTGTACCTTAAATAGACATTAACCAAATCCGTCGTATGTATAATAAAAAGAAACGCCCTTTGTAGCAATGTTTTTTAAAATCTTGATCACCGACCCATAAAATGGGAATTTAACGTGACAAAAAAAACTAGGAAAAGTTTACATGTTTTTTGGATTGAGGAACATTCAAAGCTAACTATTTTAAAGTCAATTGAGTAAGGAAACAGTTAAAGAACTCTATGACCAGAAGAGACCTAAGCATATTAGACAAATCTGTGAAAGGTAACATTTCCCTAAAGGTGCCAATTAATCATAAATTCGGTTCAGATATAGACATGTCTGAGCTAATGAAAGGGCTCTGCATGACAAATAGAAAACAATTCAAACCAGAAAACAAGTGTGCACAGGCTGAAATGTCTCACCTTCTTTTCTAATCATTGATATTATGTTGATAGTCCTATATATAAAGCTTTATAAAACTGTCACATAAACTTAACCAATAAACTAAACATTGAGCAATGAACCATGAAAATGAGATCAAGGTCAGATGAACCATGCCAGGCAGGCATGTACAGCTGACAATTCTTCCATACAACAAAATATAGTTGAGCTATTGCTTATAGTTTAAGAAAAACAGACCAAAACACAAAAACTTAACACAGAGCAATGAACTGTGAAAGAGGTAAAGGTCAAATAAAACCTTGGCGACTGACAAATAGATCATAAAATATTTCCATACACCAAATATAGTTGACCTACTAGTATTGCAATTAGTTTTAGAAAATCAGTCCAAAACACAAAAACTGAACTATAACCACTGAACCATGAAAATGAGGTCAAGGTCAGATGACACCTGCCAGTTGGACATGTACACCTTACAGTCCTTCCATACACCTAATATATACAAGACCTATTGCTTATAGTATCTGAGATATGGACTTGACCACCAAAACTTGTCTTTGTTTACTGATCAATGAAATGAGGTCAAGGTCAAGTGAAAACTGTCTGATAGGCACGAGGACCTTGCAAGGTACGCACATACCAAATATAGTTATCCTGTTACTTATAAGAGAGAATTTAACATTACAAAAAATCTTAACTTTTTTTTCAAGTAGTCACTGAACCATGAAAATGAGGTCAAGGACATTGGACATGTGACTGACGGAAACTTCGTAACATGAGGTATCCATATACAAAGTATGAAGCATCTAGGTCTTACACCTAAAATATAAAGCTTTTAAGAAGTTTGCTAACGCCGCCGCCGGATCACTATCCCTATGTCGAGCTTTCTGCGACAAAAGTAGCAGGCTCCACAACTAAGGACATGATAAAATGTTTTAAAATTGTCTTATAATCAGATATCTGTGCTTTTTTTAAAAATCTTTTATTCAGGTGTATGCAAATTTTAAAATTTCTTCTATGTCTGCTGTAAAATGTGCTTTACAAGACAATGCAGATCTGGTGTAAACAAAATCAAACTATTTCCCATACCAAGTCATCATGAATTATGAAACCAGATACCTAGTAATATGTATTTTGTTCCTTCGTTTACAATATTATTCCGAAAATAAATTGTTTACTATCTTTTTTAAGATTGAAGCAACATACATTTCAAGTTTTTTATATATTTCTTTTGCCATATCAGAAAGCAAGCCTTATTTAGATTCTGAGTACACACATGTCATTGGCAATCATACAAAATCTCCTTATTTATAAAATTCATGTATCATGAGGTATAGATAAATAATTTGTTTTTCTTTTATAGTAAAAAAACATCAACTATGAAATATATAAATTTTTCCTCCTCAGTAATTTATGCAGGCATAAAAATCACTGAATAGAAAAATAATTTTATTCTTAAAATAGTATATAAAATGCATTGTACAAAGTAAAATTTGATATGTATTAAAACATTTGTACATCATATAAAAACAATGTGGAATGTGAAACAATTTATAACAACCAACAAAGACGTAAGATTCATTGTAGTTAAAAAGTAGTCATATTGTTAACCTAAAAAAAGGTCAACCTTGTAAAGATTTAAGATCGTCATTCTTCCCCTCCCCTTTTTAAAGAATGTTTCTTCATTTAAGACATATTTTGTTTGGAATGCTGACGATTGGAATTATATAATGGCAAAATAAATATTTCATTATATTTCTGCTGAAATTCAGTGAATCTATTGAAACATTTACCCTACAAAATGTTCACATCTCGGATAAATGAGAATTCACAATTTACCAAGATTTAATTTGCATTTCAAACTGATTTTAATAAATCAAGAAAAGGGAATGCCTAATCCAATACCCAATTAATCTGGTTTCTTTAAATGTTACCAAATTTAATAAATCTGAAACAATCACAACCTAATTACCTACATAGGGGTTTATATGGTATGATTTTGTACAATATTTTTTATATACAAAATCATGGCACATCTGGAAAGGTTTTTGTATATACACATAATTACATTATAATCAGTATTTACATATTTACATTTTATCAATATCTAAAAAATTTAACAAAACAATTGCACCATTCATTTTCTTGCACTCAGATATATAAAATATATAATAAACACACAACAGTACAGACATACAAATCACATGATAATTTCCAATTTTGAGTTCTGATGATTTCTGCATAATATTTTTAATGAGTGAATGAAATCTTTGCCTTGTCAGAAAACATTATGTAAATAAATTAATTATTCAAATACAAATATTTAAAAAAAAAATCTGCAATCTTTCTAAAAAAATGTGTAAATTGACATTGCATTGATAAGAAATCAAAAATATTCTTATGCAGTAAGATCAATTAATCAAAATTAAAAAAAAAAAATATGAAAATCACTTTCTTTTTGTGTTTCGTCACCATAACATATGATATATAGATAAATTTCTACTTGTAAAAGCCATTTTTATGTGCACACTACACATTTTGATTCGATATATTGATTATTTATACTTTGATCACTCAGAAAAGGAATATAAAATATATTGAAAAATAGAGGAGAAATTTGTTTTAAAAGTCTATAATTTAAGATTTTATGTTATTTTTTGTACCAATTTTTTACATTAACATAAAAACACAAAACCCAGTATAAAAACTAAAGAAAAAAATAATTTCTGCCAAATTTTACTTTCACAGGTTTTGAGACACACATGGAGGACTAGAAAAAAGTTGAATAACAATTAAACATACCAGATGACTGACTGAAAACAATTAATCTAAAAATAGAATGTTTCTATTTGACTTATTTTAATCAAGAATTATTTATTAAATTTTTATATAAATAACATAACTAAATATTTACGTATGATTTGCTCATTTTAAACTACTACAAGCTCGACTTTGATACAACTAAATTTTTTGAATATTGATGTTTGATTTTATCTTTACTGCTGTCTTTTTGTTTAAAGTTTTTACAGACAGTCATATTAAAGGTCATACTTCAATATTATTTTTTGAAATGGAGATTATAAATCTTGTAAAATGGCAAAAAAAGACACTCTATGATAAATTCCTGTATATAATTCAAGATTATAGAATAATAGAATATTGTAAAACACACTCATTATGCACATAATTTATGAGAAAGATATGTTTAATATCAGAAAAGACAGATCTATAACAAAAAAAGTTTACAAATATAGGTAAACAAAAAATATGTAAACATAAGTTAATAGCTAGAGAAAGTAGAATCTCAAAGAATACAAAAGTCAAATCTCATCAAGAGAGAATATAATCTCAAATTATAATCATAAAAATTGGAATCTCTTTGAAGAGAGAATATAATCTCAAAAATTTTCATCATAAAAAATAGAATCTCATTTATTTCTTAATAATAATAATAAAGTTAAGGTTTTGAGTATAATATTATTAAATGAATTTTGAGAATTAAGTCTTTTTTGTTTACTATGTTCTATGGAACATTCCAAGATGACCATTTTTTTTGTGTATATATTTTTCATTGACCAAATGCTTTCATGAATAATAAATTAACAAGGGAATAATCACAAAAGCACTTCGGTGTATAGTTTGGATATAAAATATTAATGTCAGATTATAAATAACACATCAGATCTTTAGCTTCTATTCAGTATTGCCAAGGCAACAGGGAGTAAACCAATCAGAATCCAGTTAGCCACAACAGCAGACGCACCAGCAATTCTACATTTCAATGTGTCAAACCTGTATAATAGAAAATAAAGTAAAAATTTATTTTTGAATTTTTAACATTTTGAATTCTTTAGCTTTATTTTGTAATATCAACCTATTCAATATATGAACCATGTTTTCATGAAATTTTAATGGTTTGTCTGTATGACAAAAACGTTGCCAAGTGAATTAACTGCAGAATGAAGTTCAATCTGAACCTGTGGTCCTATGTTTGACTTGAGTGAGGGAGATTAATGATTTGATACTAGCCAACATAATGTCTACAAGTTGAATATTGGGCTTTGCTAATTGTTGAAGGTAGTTTAGTTCTGTTTCTGTGTTATTTGGTCTCTTGTGGAGAGTTGTCTCATTTGCCACCATACAACATTTTTTTATTTTATTTTTACTAAACATGTGGGTTAGTTGGTCTCTTGTGGAGAGTTGTCTCATTGGCAACCATACAACCGGTTTTTCTTTTTTCTTTAATTTTTACTAAACATGTGGAATCAAGAAGTATAAGAGCAACAAGTGGTTGTCCCTAGGTCAGAAGAAGCTTCTAGGAAAAGTGAAAAACTTCTTGTAGATGGTTATTGTGTGAATTAAATTATAAATCCAGCTCGGTTTTGTGAGTCTAGTACAAATAAGGGTTTTAAAACACAATAACCATGATAACATTTTGTCATTCCAATATGCATGTTATATTTGTGACTGGAATCTATCAAAATCATTTGTTCTCAACTGTTCATGTACAACAGGAAACGAATTCAAACATTTATTTTTTCTAAGCAATGTGTCAATTTTGAAATTTAATGCGGCTTTGATGCATGCTCTTTTAAACATCAGAAAATTATTATCAAGTGGCAATAGACACATTTCAAATCATTACTATGAGCGGGGGCAGGACCTTTTCCAGGATGTCAGGATTGGGTTTTTTCTAAGCTTGGGATTTCTGGATTGACCCTTTGGGATCTGGAATTTCTTTTTTCGAATTTCGGGACGTCAGGATTTATTTTTTTTTTAATTTGAGACCTCTAGATTTCAAGTTTTTAAGCCTGGGACACCTCCTCCCCTCCTCCTCCCCATCCCCTAACTATGGTTATTCTCCACATTATTTTGCTAGCTATTTTTTACTAACCTGTTAGGTAAACCAGCCTCCATTTTCTGATATTCATTTTCTATCGTCTGCCCATCATAAAACCAGGCATTGTCATTGAAGATATACTCATAACCTTGGCGACATTCACATTTGTAATTACCAATGTCATATCTTTTATCTGGAATTCTGGCAGGAGTAGGAATACACTAAAAATATATACAGAAAGCATTGTATATAAAATTTAAGGTGGTACACAAGATTACAGGGAGATAACTCTGTAAAATTCAGCTGAACATCTCAATTACGTTCTAAAGTTCAGGAAATATTAAACTTCTCAATGATCAAAATTTGGTGCAAGTCAAACTGCTGTTTGACCAACAAAAAAAAAAATCGTATTAAGTGTGTGGTTGAAGTTTTTTGAAACTTTTATATTTTTGTCATATGGTCAAAGTTTTGAAAAATTAAACGAGCCAAATTAATCTTAGTGAAGGTGTTCGGTACCACATTAAACGGTACCATGCAAAAAAAAAATATGGACTCCGCTAGTTCCCAGTAACAAAATAGTTCCTAAGTAATTAGAATTGTTTACAAAGCCTTATGCTTTGTGATAAATTACAACAAAAGCAGCTAAGAAAGGCAATTCATTTATCAAATACAAAATCAAAACCGATAACTGAAAAAGATCTTATAAGTAAGAGCAAGATTAAACAAATCTATTAACAAGTGAAGACTGAATGAAAAAAGAAGAAATACAAGAGTGTCATACGAAAATGTCTCAACAGCTTGAAGCCATTATGACTGAATGTTAGAAGTCTTTCAAATCAAGAACTTACTACAGGTATCATACAAACTCAGTTTGGTATGTGATCTGTGGAAATGAAGTCAAGGTTAGATTAGCCTTGACATCACAGACTTATGAAGACCTTATAATAGCTATACAACAAAAAAGGTGACATATCCCTGTTACCATAGTAACCATATAGTAAATGCTATAAACTCTAATAAATCTTAACCTTTTAAAATATATAGCTTTATACAGGTTTATAAAGTCTTCACCAAGAGTAACTATTTATACACCCCAAGCCTCCCAATCCATGACATGTACTGAAGGATGACGAACAAAAATCTACAGTTACAACAACAGACCACTAAACATAAAGAAGATTCAATGCTATCTATTATTGGTACCAGGGAAAAATCACAGTAAATTTCACGTGATTATTCCGCCAGTGCCAAGGACAGACAACACAATACATAAACCAAACATTCCACCAATGTTAAGTCAAGAACATATATTCAATTACCAACAAATAACAAAACAATCATCTCACATTGTTAACACAGGTTTCAAAAGCATGAATTTTATCTAATTTTCACCAGTAAGGTTAATGCATTCTGTCAATTTAATTCATATTTTGGTATAAAACATTTCCCACATGTTTTTGGTATCCAACCTTTTTTTTGTATTCTTGCTACTATTTTTTTTACAGTGTTCTTGCTAAAATATATCTATCAACTTTTAAGCAGCTAGATTTTCAGAATATTGGGTAAAATATGCTATTAATTACTGTATTTAACATGGTCTTTTGAAGGACAACAATGATTTTCCCTTTCTCCAGTCCTTTTTTAATTTGAATTTTCCCTACAATGTTAACATCACAATGCAAACATGTCACAAGATGTACATGTGTAATTAAGAATAGTCACAAGATGTACATGTGTAATTAAGAATAGTCACAAGATGTACATGTGTAATTAAGAATAGTCACAAGATGTACATGTGTAATTAAGAATTCGAATAGTCACAAGATGTACATGTGTAATTAAGAATAGTCACAAGATGTACATGTGTAATTAAGAATAGACTTACATATGTACATGTGTAATTAAGAATAGACTTACATAAGTAGATTGATAATGACACTTTGCTGTATTTTTGAAGGCATTAGCTTGGTAGAATGGACCTGGACACTGAGTAATCTGTAGGTAATCTAATTTGACATCTACTGTAACTACACCTCTGAAAAAGAATAGACATAATCGTTATTATACATTTTTTGCTGATAAAGTTTCAAGATACAATAGTTGATATAATATATTTGTATCATTCCTACTTTCAATGACTTTCAACCTCAACTTCATTATAGAAGATGGTTTGCTGATAACTTTTTAAATACAATACTCAATCTAATAAATTTGAATTGTCCTATTTTTCAAGAATTTTTATTATGGTGTTCAGTGTTCTCTCCAGATATTTCACAAGCATCCTGGTAAAAAAGGAAATTTGAAATACCATCATGTTTCTTAAAGTTATAGCATCACATCCATAACACAATCTATAAGAAAATCGTTTCAAGTAGCATCACAATCAGAAATATAGCATCACATTACCATGATGTTAAAAGGCCCTGGGGAGAACACTGGTGTTAACATGTATACATGTAGATAGCTTGAGCAGACTTCCAGATTTCCCACTTCTGTATAATAGTAATTATCTAAATCAATTGTTAAAGGCTCCCCCTTTTGGGAGACTTGATATAAAAATGCATGCAATTAGCACCTTACTTTTATTCTTCTGGAGTTTATACTTACTTGAATTCTAGTCTAGATTTCAGACTGTCCAATCCAAAGAAAGGAACAACATATGTAACCACCCAATCCATTACCCTTCCATCACATTTGAACTCTGGTCTCAGCCATTCACCATGCTCATATTTAGGTGCAAAAAATGTCAATGGATAATGTTCAAATCGGATCAAACTAGTTCCTGCTGGATCTGACCTGATCATTGGTTTCAGAGTAAATTTTTTCAACATGACAAAGTTTGTCTGCCATCTTGCCTTCATGTTTCGGAACCAGGGTTCATCCGTGTAAAATGTTTTATGGCCAGCGAAGTCTTCAGCCTTAAAATCTAAGTTTAATCCAGCTGTTCCAGCCTTCTGTTCTACCCATGAATATGGACCGAAGTATTCTCTAGTGATTCCATTGGAAAATCTAGGGTCAGTATTATTAATAGGCGGAGACATTCTGAAGCTGTATCTATCAAAGAAGGCGCCACTTCCCACAATCTTGAAGTTGCTCATCACATTAGCAATCACTTCTCCAAATACATGGGTCTCGTTCAGTCTTCGATCCCCATCCATACTACCAAACTGTTCATATTCATCAACGTTTTGTAGGAAATTGCTGAGAAAATGAGCTAAACGCAATGCAGTACGACCTTCGGCTTCAAACTGTGCTTCCACCCCATAAGCAGCATCTCCCGGGAGAAAGCGTTCGTAGGAATGTTTGGTATGACAATTGGACCTTGTTGTTGTGTCTTTTCTGTCTACGATTTTATTCAGTCTGGCATATCTATCTGTGTCAAATAAATCTCTTTTATATCTCATATGTGGCTCTTCACCTTTAAATCGTGGAACAAAACGTTTCTTCCTTATTGCTGCTAATGATCTTTTAGCAACTAATTTAACTCTGTGGCTTTGAGAAGAAGGCATAACCTCCTCTAGAAACTGTTCTTTGAGGGTTATTGCTGTAGATCTCTTCTTTCTGTCAACAAAACTAGGATTTTTCTGAGGAGGTACTTGCAATTCTGAAATTTAGGATGACATAATGTAAAATAGTAAATAAATTCTAAAATCAAGAAATTCTTATTTCTAAAAGAGACTGGTAAGAAAAATGCTACATGTATGATAATTATTTTCTTGACATAATGAAATTGTTTTAATGCCTCAAATATTGTAAGCATAACATGATGAATATACCTAATAAATTTATATATCATTGAGGGGACAAAATTTCCAAATAGATGGTGATGTTTACAGAAATCATGACATTTATTTACATTTTGCCCTTGCTCTGTTCAACAGACTTTCCAGAAAAAACAATAGAGCAGGCAAATGTTCAAGTCTACTTAATTAAAAACAAGCTGTTGATAAAGGATTTTCATAAATTTATCATTACCATAAATTGGAAGGCAGTCAAATCCATTTTCATATTCTTCTTTTGTAGCTTGTTCAATTTCTTCCCCAAGGAAGGGTCCATCATGCCACCAGGGGTAGTAGTATCCAGGTTGACAAGCACACTGGTACCCACCTCTTCTAAAGCCCCATCCTTCAAATCCCAAGGTCTCACACTGAAATAAAAACATATTATACTAATTGTATTTGAAACACTATAATAATTTTGGCACATGTCAGTGTCTATGGTAGTATTGAGTTTACATATATATAGAAATGACATCAAAATATTGTTTATTTGTTTTTATACTTTTACTATAAAATGTTGATATGACATACATGTACATGTAATTGTACTTTTTGGGTAAAGATTGCTTTAATTTATCAGTGGGAAGCTAAATCAAATAGTGCATTGTATTCAAATATTCAAGTACAATTCTGGATAAAGGAAGATAACTCCAATTTTTAGATGACTGAAACAATGACATCATCAATATTTTTAGAACAGCTATTAGATTCCTGCATCTTGCAGAAGTTATCTAATATTCTTGCCAGGTATAACATAATTTTGTGACTAATATCTGAGCATATATTTCATTGATAAATTTCTGTAAATGTTCATAGATAAGATGTATAAGAGTTATAATTAATGCACTATATTTTGTGTATAACAAAGGTAGTGATAAACCTTAGAAGATGTAAATGTCTAGTCAGTACCATATGGTTTTGATTACATTTCATGCTATCTTTTCCCAAAAATGATGAGTAGAAATATTTTCATAGTCCATGTAAATGATGTTCTCCTGTTGTAGATTATCTCATTGGCAATTTTATATACAAAATCTCATATATTTTCATATTGCTATTACTTTTTTTCCCAAACAAAATTAATAAAACTTACAGTGTTAAACCTATGAATATGTTAAACTTTTATACATGTACATGTTTGTACCTACAGTAAATTGCTAATTGTGGTAATGGTTGGCAAAAACCTGGGTTTTAAGAGTATTGGTTGCCCAGCCCAGTGGGAAATCCCCTGTATATAACTTTATAGGTTTATTTAGTGATAACTTACAATGGTAGTCTTTTTACATCTTGCTGTTCCAGCAAACATATTAGGGTCTTTGTTACCCTCGCTGACTGGACAGGGGTTGATATCAATCCTCTCAAACTCTATATCTTGTGTAGCAACAGCTGTAAATCTAAAAGTAGAATACTTATGTATGAGAGATGCCGTGTTTTAAGAAATTATATATTTTGATACATACAAATGTATATCCTGTTGAACATGTTGAAAGGCTATAATTTAGGTCAGTTCAAATGAAAATTACATTGAACAATAAACAGTTTGGGGACAACCCTTGAAATGAGGAACTATTCCAACAATGAGTAACAATCCCTAATTTAAGTAATTATTTCATAGTGCAAAAAACTGAATTTTCTCAAAATGGGTCTTTTTAGGTAAAATGGCACAAATTCTGCCAAAGAACTAAATTTTTATTGTGGGTTTTAAATAAGTAAGTAGCCTTGAAAATACATGTAGTCAAATTTTCATATTTTTAATAGGCTTGTACATGTTATATCTTCTTAGTATAAAATCAAGATAGGGATTATCATCTTTTGGAAAATTTGCTTCATTTTTCATGAATACTGTACATGTATGTGCCATTTTAAGAAAAAAGACTCGGGTAAGAAAATTTTGTTTTTTAGCACTACCAAATGATTGCTCAAATGAGGGATTGTTACTCAGTTGGGGAAGAGTTCTTCATTTGGTGAGTTGTCCCCAACGCCATAAACAATTATAATTGTTCATATCTAATTTTTTTCATTCATTCATATTTATTCAGTTTTTGATTTTTAAATTTAAAAATTGTTATTAACAGCTTCTCCACCATGTCCACTAAGAATGCAGCATTTGGGAGTAAACCCAAGGTTGTCTCAAGAGTTGGACTTATTTATAAAGGCATGCATGTCAGTCAGGGGTACTACTTGAACAAGTTATTTTTAATTACTTGATGAAGTAATATCAATATACTTATATAAGTAAAGTTGTAGGATACTTATATACAAGTGAATCTTATTTACTTGTATAGGTAAAAAAACATATTGGCTGAGTTATGTCCCTTAGACATTCAGATTTTTTTAACTTGTAGAAGTAAAAAAGTTATCCTATCTTCTTTTATTGAATTCTTATGATTTCTTTACTCTAATAGAATTTTAGATTATCTGCCCTTTGCAGATGTCTTTACTAATCATTTAAGTGTAATTTCATGGACAATGAAAATCCTATTTGTCTGTTATCTTCAAAACACTGCTCATTTACAAGCCCCCCAGGAGCAATTTTTGAAGGCCTTGTGCAAATACTTAAGATCAGTTTCTTTGTGACTTAATGAGATGAAAAATTGAACTCTTAATAAACAAAAATTGAGCAAACCTGGGAAAAATCATTAAAGGCATGATTTAACATCTCAAAACTTGAGGACTTTTGTGGGATTGTAAGAAAAATTTACTTACACAAGTAAATTTTTGAGAAAATTAATGGGAGATTATTCAAACATTATTTATTTTCTTATATGTGTATATTTTTTTTTACTTCTTCAAGTAAATAAAAATAACTTGTACAAGTAGTACCCCTGTTTACATGTTTTCATACTTTCTTAAAACTTAAGTGAAATTACTCATTTAAACTCCGACTTAGTGTGACAACTGTCTAGTAAAAAGTAGCTTTTCCTTCTGATAGACGTGTAATATTTGCCACTGGACATGCTGGAAGTAAAATCATTTTACCCTTTATATCTATGCTGCTTCATGTATAACTATTAGATACAAACTACTTGGTTATATGTATGTCCATTTCAGAAGTGCAGTTACACCGAAGAAAAGTTCTTAATATATAGATGTTTATACCTTGGTCTTCTCAAATGCGTCCAGTTTGAATATCTTGGCATGTACTCTGTGACTGGTGAACTAGCGCTGATGATCCACCTGTTAGATCGGCCACAGTCAAAGTATGGCTGTGTCCACAAAACTGGTAGTCTGATGGAACCTGTTTGACCTGGCTGCGGAGGTCCAAAGAAAGGAATACTACTGAATTCTTCTTTTACGAATCTTCCCGTCTCATTTGATCGTCTAATTTTTGGTGCATATGTATATTTGTCAACAGAATCTGTTTCTCCGGTTATATCTGGTAACCAGTTTGAATACCATGGAGCAGACTTGAAAGCTTGGCTCGAGTAATTACTAGACCGACCAGCAGCATAATCATGAATATCTACTGTATTATTTGTAGGTTCTCGCAACCAATTTGTTGCTTCATCATAATCATCAACTCTCCAAGCTCTTGGTCCATACAATGGAAGAGTGCTATTGAAATCGACAATTTTAGTCCACCAATTTGGATAGTACACATTATTATCAAAGTAAAGACCTGAACCGTTCACAAAGCCAGCACCTGCTGTCACATCAGCCGCATTAGACATGTATAAATACATGAAACCAGGCTGGTTAAAAAAGTCGACTGTCATATTCTGTGCTTGATAAATGAAACTGTAAAAAAATGCTCTGTTAAGCGCCATATTATGAAGATGCAATAATGTAGAACGATTTTGGTGAATCACACTGCTTAGTAGTTTATTGTACATGGGAAGCTGTGTTACAGACTCTTTCGGAAGAGTCAGTTCTGTTTTTGGCTTTGCACGACAATTTTCTGCCGTAACTTCTGATAATTTATCGATAATTAAATCGAAATTGTCCCTCTCCATCCATCGGTAAACCCCTTTTTCAGTACCTGGAATTCCAGATGTCCACACAAAAAACAGCGCCAAAAAGGCGCACGTTAGCGCGCCTCGCCAATAAATCATCGTGTTTACCAACAGTATAACGTAATTAATTAAGATTTCATCTTGAACTCATAATTTGTCTTTCTTCCTCAGTCTCAGTCTACTTCCTATATTTCAAAATGGCGACCTAATTCCCTCACCGTTTGACAAAGGTGAGAGACGCTTTGATATTCTGCGCATGCGTCAGGTATTAGTCAGGTGTATTCGGGGGCCTTCAAAAGGAATGAAAACATCAAATTTTCTTTTATACACATTGTAATACATCTAATCAGGATGTAAAATAACTATTGCTAATTTTTTTAGTAATTTAAATAAGAAATAAACATATATTTCATGTGATTAAACTACAGCAAGTATTTACGAATTTAATGAAAACCATCGCTACCTTGATGCGGATGAAGTGTCTGGGTATACAGGTGAATCAGTATGGTAAGCGGAAGAAGGGATCCCGTAGACCGCCCTACGTCACGATTCATGAATTATGCATATTCTATTTATAGGCTATTTTTAAACGATTCGGAAAATACTAATGCTAAAAATAGAATTTTCTTAACATGTAAAACTATCTTAAAAAAACGATGCAAAATCATTAACTTTCATGGAGAGTGGTAGAGGGTTATTTTCGTGGTACGTGATTGTGTTTTTTTATTTCACGTTCAACGTGTTTTTACTTTTTTATTTTACGTTCAGTCGTGCAAAACAGCGAGGTGTTCAACATGTTCTGCTTAATACGGTAAATTTTATACGTGCTTCGTGATTCAAATGCTTATTTTGCGTGCTCAGTATTTAAAAAAAAAAAAAAAAAAAAACACTAGACAGGGATCGTCAACATGGACAAGAACGAAATTGATATAATTTTGTTTCCGTGATAAGAAATGATAAGGCGGTAAGACCAATGATGTTGTTCCTTTATTTGCATTTTTAAAGTTCAGAATATCTTTATATACTTTTTTAAAAGCTGTAAATTATTTATATCATAAATGTGTACACACTAAATAGGGAATATTAAGTAAAACAAAGACTTCATATATACAAGAGGACAGTGACTCAGTCACAAAAGGTTCACCTTAAAGTCTTTATTTTTCGTGCAACGTTCATGACAGAAATTATTTCACGTTCAATGTGAAATGGTGTCTTAAATAGGAAAATGTTTCGCATTACAGTAGCATATATCATTGTGCCCTCATTAAGCAAATACATATTCCTTTTTAAGATATATATGATATTTCACATACTAGTATATATTACACACAGTAGTGGTGCCTTAATTATGTTGTAAAGACTTGAAAATGTCCCATGCACGTGATCCCATGGCTTTGAATATACTATGGACATGATGGAGTTAATAATATTTTTATTATCTGCTTAATAGAGTACTTTGATGTAGGCAAATTGAGAAAAAAACATGTAGCTAACACGTTCTTAGAAACGAGACATTACCTTTACAGGGTGTGAGGGGGTGGTGATAGTGGGGGTGGGGGTGGGGGTGCTGGTCTTCGTTTCCCCTGTTATTTGTTTATAATGAAGCTACATGTTCTATTAGGGCGTTCTACGGGATCTTCTGGGCGGTCTACATGATCCCTTGTTGTCTGAACCTTATATTTATAGTTATAGAACGTTCTATAGGATCTCCTATATTGTTTGTTTATCATGTATATAGCAAAGGACGTTCTACAGGATTCCCTGTTGTCTGAACATTATATATAAAGTATAGAACGTTCTATAGGATACTCTATTGTTTGTTTTTGAAGTATCTAATAGAGGAATTTTTACGAGATCCCTTGGTCGGTCTGTGTGATCCCCTGCTTTCTCAACATTATGTATCTACTACAAGACGTTCTAAAGTATCCCCCGTTGTTTGTTTTTCAAGTATATACTATAGGGCGTTCTACACGATCCCCTGGTCGGTCTACGGGTTCCCCTGTTTTTTCAACATAATATATCTACTATAAGACGTTCTATAGGACCCCCTATTGTTTGTTAATCAAGTATATACTAAAGGGCGTTCTACAGGATCCCCGAGGCGGTCTTCAGGATCCCTTGTTGTCTGAACATTATATATCTACTAAAGGTCGTTTTATAAGACCCCCTGTTGATGGTTTTTCATGTTTATACTATAGGGCGTTCTACAGGATCCCCTGGGATCCCCTGTTGTCTTTACATTATATATCTACTATAGGACGTTCTATAGGATCCCTATATTGTTTGTTTATTATTAATATACTAAAGGGCGTTCTACTTGATCCCCTGGGCGGTCTACAGGATGCCCTGTTGATTGTTTTTTTATGTTTATATTATAGGGCTTTCTACAGGATCCACTGGGCGGTCTACATTTGTTTAAAAATCTATATCTACTATAAGTCGTTCTAAAGTATCCCCCGTTGTTTGTTTTTCATTTATATACTATAATAGGGCGTTCTACAGGATCCCCTGGGCGGTCTACAGGATCCCCTGTTTTCTCAACATAATATATCTACTATAAGACGTTCTATAGGATCCCCTATTGTTTGTTAATCAAGTATATACTAAAGGGCGTTCTAAAGGATCCCTTGGGCGGTCTAAAGGATACCCTGTTGTCTTTACATTATATATGTACTAAATGGCGTTCTATAAGACTCCCTGTTGATTGTTTTTTCATGTTTATACTATAGGGCGTTCTAAAGGATCACCTGTTTTCTCAATATTATTTTTCTGCTATGAGACGTTCTAAAGGATCCCATGTTGTTTGTTAATCATTTATATATTAAAGGGCGTTCAATAGGATCCCCTAGGCAGTCTACAGGATCCCCTTTTGTCTGAACATTATATATTTACTATAGAACATTCTACAGGATCCCCAGTTGTTTGTTTATCATGTTTATACTAAAGGGCGTTCTACAGGATCCCCTGTTGTCTTTACATAATATATCTACTATAGGACGTTCTATAGGATCCCTATATTGTTTGTTTATTATTTATATACTAAACGGCGTTCTACTGGATCCCCTGGGCGGTCTACAGGATCCCCTGTTTTCTCAACATAATATATCTACTATAAGACGTTCCATAGGATCCCATGTTGTTTGTTAATCATTTATATACTAAAGGGCGTTCAATAGGATCCCCTAGGCAGTCTACAGGATCCCCTTTTGTCTGAACATTATATATTTACTATAGAACATTCTACAGGATCCCCAGTTGTTTGTTTATCATGTTTATACTAAAGGGCGTTCTACAGGATACCATGGGCGGTCTACAGGATCCCCTGTTGTCTTTACATTATATATCTACTATAGGACGTTCTATAGGATCCCTATATTGTTTGTTAATAATTTATATAATAATGGGCGTTCTACTGGATCCCCTGGGCGGTCTACAGGATCCCCTGTTTTCTCAACATAATATATCTACTATAAGACGTTCTATAGGATCCCCTACTGTTTGTTAATCAAGTATATATACTAATGGGCGTTCTACAGGATTCCCTGGGCGGTCATTAGGATCCCCTGTTGTCTTTACATTATATATGTACTAAATGGCGTTCTATATATAAGACCCCCTGTTGATTGGTTTTCATGTTTATACAATAGGGCTTTCTATATGATCCCTTAGGCGGTCTGCAGGAATCTTTGTTTTTCAACATAATATATGTACTATAGGACGTTCTTTTGATTGTTTTTTATGTTTATACTAATGGGCGTTCTAAAGGATACCATGGGCGGTCTACAGAATCCCCTGTTGTCTTTACATTTCATATCTACTATAGGACGTTCTATAGGATCCCTATATTGTTTGTTTATTATTTATATGTGTGGTAGAGCTATATTTTTATGTTTTATGTTATTTAAGATTTTATGTTATTAGAATATATACTGGATATATTCTATTTACAGTTATTATAATTTGTAATATGCTAGTTTACTCAGGTAGAACATTTCTTATTGTTTATATCTTTTCTGTTGGTCAGTATGATTTAGGCGGGAATCTTTTGTTTAACTATTCTTTGTTCTGGTCACTTGGCTAAAATATTTATATGAACATATGAAGTGGTAGCCATTTTCTTCAGCTCTATTGGAAGTTGTTATATCTTAAATTTGATATTGAAATAGTCTATGACTTTCATATTCTTTTATAAGGTTATATTATTGAAACAGAATGTAAACTGATTCAAATCAATCAGTTAATGAAAAGGCCTTTGCACTACATCTGAGGGTCATTTTTGTTAGAATATTAACATCAATTCTGATGAAATAAAGAACCTAAGACCTATCAACGTGTTTGTGTTTATTTAAATACATGGGAAGTACGACTACATATACTAAAGGGCGTTCTACTGGATCCCCTGGGCGTTCTTCAGGATGCCCTGTTGATTGTTTTTTTATGTTTATATTATAGGGCTTTCTACAGGATCCACTGGGCGGTCTACAGGATCCCCATTTGTTTAAAAATATATATCTAGTATAAGACGTTCTAAAGTATCCCCCGTTGTTTGTTTTTCATTTATATACTATAGGGCGGTCTACAGGATCCCCTGTTTTCTCAACATAATATATCTACTATAAGACGTTCTATAGGATCCCCTATTGTTTGTTAATCATGTATATACTAAAGGGCGTTCTAAAGGATCCCTTGGGCGGTCTAAAGGATACCCTGTTGTCTTTACATTATATATGTACTAAATGGCGTTCTAAAAGACCCCCTGTTGATTGGTTTTCATGTTTATACAATAGGGCTTTCTATGTGATCCCTTGGGCGGTCTGCGGGAAACTTTGGGTGGTCTGCAGGAATCTCTGTTTTTCAACATGATATATGTACTAAAGGACGTTCCATAAGACCCCCTGTTGATTGTTTTTCATGTTTATACTATAGGGCGTTCTAAAGGATCACCTGTTTTCTCAACATTATTTATCTATTATGAGACGTTCTATAGGATCCCATGTTGTTTGTTAATCATTTATATACTAAAGGGCGTTCAATAGGATCCCCTAGGCAGTCTACAGGATCCCCTTTTGTCTGAACATTATATATTCACTAGAGAACATTAAACAGGATCCCCTGTTGTTTGTTTATCATGTATATACTAAAGGGCGTTCAATAGGATCCCCTGATCGGTCTACAGGATCCCCTTTTGTCTTTACATTATATATATCTACTATAGGACGTTCTATATGATCCCTTATATTGTTTGTTTATTATTTATATACTAAAAGGGCGTTCTACCGGATCCCCTGGGCGGTCTGCAGGATGCCCTGTTGATTGTGTTTTATGTTTATACTATTGGGCGTTCTACAGCATCCCCTGGGCGGTCTATAGAATCCCCTTTTGTTAAAAAAAAAATATTCATCTGAGATAGGAAATTCTATAGGTTGCCCTGTTCTTTGTTTTTCATTTATATACTATAGGGCGTTCTACAGGATCCCCTGGGCGGTCTACAGAATCCCTTTTTGTTAAAAAAAAATATGCATCTGAGATAGGAAATTATATAGGTTCCCCTGTTCTTTGTTTATTATGTATATATTATAGGGCGTTTATGATCCCTTGGGCCGTCTGCAGGATCCCCTGTTTTCTCAACATTATATATCTATCTTAGGACGTTCTATAGTATCCCCTGTTGATTGTTTTTCATGTTTATACTATAGGGCTTTCTATATGATCCCTAAGTCGGTCTGCGGGAAACTATGGGTGGTCTGCAGGAATCCCTGTTTTTCAACATAATATATTTACTATAGGACGTTCTATAAAACCCACTGTTGATTGTTTTTCATGTTTATACTATAGGGCGTTCTAAAGGATCACCTGTTTTCTCAACATTATTTATCTACTATAAGACGTTCTATAGGATCCCTTGTTGTCTGTTAATCATTTATATACTTAAGGGCGTTAAATGGGATCCCCTAGGCAGTCTACAGGATCCCCTTTTGTCTGAACATTATATATTTACTATAGAACGTTCTACATGATCCCCTTTTGTTTGTTTATCATGTATATACTAAAGGGCGTTCAATAGGATCCCCTGGGCGGTCTACAGGATCCCCTTTTGTCTCTACATTATATATCTACTATATGACGTTCTATAGGATCCCCTATATTGATTGTTTGTTATTTATATACTAAAGGGCGTTCTACCGGAACCCCTGGGGCGGTCTACAGGATGCCCTGTTGATTGTTTTTTTTTATGTTTATACTATCGGGCGTTCTACAGGATTCCCTGGGCGGTCTACAGAATCCCCTTTTGTTAAAAAAATATGCATCTGAGATAGGTTCCACTGGTCTTTGTTTTTCATATTTATACTATAGGGCGGTCTACAGAATCCCCTTTTGTTAAAAAAAATATGCATCTGAGATAGGAAATTCTATAGGTTCCCCTGTTCTTTGTTTATTATATATATATAAAAGGGCATTTATGATCCCTTGGGCGGTCTGCAGGATGCCCTGTTTTCTCAACATTATATATCAATCATAGGACGTTCTATAGGATCCCCTGTTGATTGTTTTTCATGTTTATACTATAGGCCCATCTACATGATCTCCTGTTGTCTGAGCATTATATATTCTTCAGGATCCCCTGTTTGATTTGTATGCATCTAGGATAGAACCTTCTATAGTTTCTCCTGTTTTTTTTAAACATGTATCTACTTTACGTATATACTAGAGGGCGTTTTATAGGACCCCCTGTAGTGTAATAGTCGTGTATTTGCATGCTGAAGGGCGTTCTATAGAATCTCCGGGGCGGTCTTTAGAATAACCTGCTGTTTGTTCATTATGTTTCTAGTATACGACGTTCTGTAAGATCCTCTGGGCCGTCTATATGTTCCCCTGTTGGTTGGTATTGTTTAATAATCGTGCATCTGCTATAGGGCGTTCTTTAAAATCCCAGGGTCGGTCAATAGAATCTCTAGGTCGGTCTATAGGAGCCCTGTTGTTTGTTCATAATGTATCTATTGGAGGGCGTTCTACAGGATCCCCTGGGCGGTCTATAGGATTCCCTGTGGTTTAATAATTGTGTATCTGCTATAGGGTGTTCTATAGGATCCCGTTGTTAAGTAATCATGTATCTAATAGGGAGCGTTCTATGGGATCCCCTGTTGGGTCTATAGGATCACCTGTTGTGCAATATTCGTGTATCTGCTATAGGGCGTTTTATAGGATCCCCAGGGCGGTCTATAGGATCCCCTGTTCGTTGTTCATGTATCTATATCAGGGTGTTCTATACGATACCCTGGGCGGTTTATAGGATCCCCGGGTCGGTCTTAGGATCCCCTCTTGTTTAATAGTCGTGCATCTGCTATAGGACGTTCTTTGTTATCCCTTTCAAAGGGGGCATATTATATTGTTATTGTTCGTTTCTTTTTTTTTCATTTCGTTTATAATATATCTTCTTAAGTGTATAATATTTCTTATTGAATTGATAAGATATCTTATAAAGTATAAAAGCTATCTTTTAAAGTTGATAAGATACATCTTATAAAGAGTAAATTATATAAAATATCTTATATATTATATATTATATGAGATATCTTGTATATTATATATGAGAGAGATATTTTATATATCATTTGAAATATCTGATATATTATATGAGCTATCTTGAAGTTAGCATAAATAGTAAAACGGCTTGCCATATATACTCATTGAATCTATTATCATTAATAGTACATCATCAATATATCGGAAAGGGATATTAAAAGACGGGTCAATTTCTTTTCTCCTGTCTGTACAAATCCATAAGAATACGAAAACAAATAGAATTGCCATTGCGAGCAAAGGCGGATGTCATACTGTTGTCAAGTTGCCAGACGACCTTGCCATTGCTAGGTTACCGTCAGCAATTTTGAAATAAAATTTATACTAAAAAAACACAACTACCTACTGTACATGTAATTCTGAGGATCATACAAATTGTTGACACCTACTTTGTATATTGAATATCATGGTTCTATGCTCAGGAATACTAGCATTATATACAAAAAACATTTTAAAAAAATACTGTTGACCAGTGTTTATAGTAATCGAGACCATCTTGGACCATCCCCTTATTAAAAAGCACAACTTTATATAATGGTTTACATTATCCATAATCTATAAAGATGAATGTGTCTATCCTTTTCCGAGAATTTGTCGGGACAATAAAATTATGGGGAAAAAGAAAAGAAAAAGAAAAAAAAACAACCAATAACAATATGCCCCCTCGACCTTTGAAAGGGATAACATAGAACGCCCTATATATATATATATAGCAGATGCAAGGTTATTAAACAATAGGGGATCCTATAGACAGACACAGGGATCCTATAGAACGCACTATAGAATATGCGCGATTATTAAACAAAAGGGGATCATATAGACCGCCAAGGTATAAACAATAGGGGATCCTATAGACAGACCCGGGGATCCTATAGAACGCACTATAGAATATGCGGGATTATTAAACAAAAGGGGATCTTATAGACCGCCCAGGGGATCGTATAGAACAACCTGTTATAGATACATGATGAACAACCAAAAAGGGTATTCTATAGACAGCCCAGGGGATCGTATAGAACAACCTGTTATAGATATATTATGAACAAACAACAGGGGATCCTATAGACCGCCCCGGCGATCCTTTAGAACGCCCTATAGCAGATACACAATTATTAAACAACAAGGGATCATAAAGAACGCCTATGGGAGCATATATATATATATCACGCCCTCAAATAGATACATGATAAAAAAAACTACAGGGCTCATTTAGACCGACCCTGGGATTTTATGGAACACCCTTTAGAAGAAACATGTTGAACAGACAACAGAGGATCCTATGGACCGACCCGGGGATCTTAAAGAATTCCCTATTGCAAATATGCGATTATTAAACAATACGGGGTCCTATAGACCGCCCAGGGGATCCTATAGAACGCCCTATGGCAGATACACGATTATAACACAACAGGTGATCCTATAGATCCAACAAGGAATCCCATAGAACGCTCTCTAGTAGATAAATCTAGTGAATACATGATAACCAAACAATGGGAGCCTATAGACCGCCCCGGGGATCCTATAGAACGCCCTATACAGATACAAAACTATTAAATCACAAGGGATCATATCGACCGCCCATGGGCGCATATATATAAGTCCCTCTAATATATACATAAAAAACAAACAACAGTCTAACCTATAGAACGTCCCATAGTAGATATATAATATTCAAACAACAGGGGATCCTGTAGACCGCCCAGGGGATCCTGTAGAACGCCCCTTAGTATATACACGACAAACAAACAATAGGGGATCATATAGAACGTTCTATAGCAAGTATATAATGTTCAAACAACAGGGGATCCTGTAGAACGCCTTTTAGTATATACATAATAAACAAACAATATATGGGATCCTATAAAACGTTCTATAGTAGATATATAATGTTCAGACAAAAGAGGATACGGTAGAACGCCCTATAAAATAAACACGAACAACACCAACAGGGGACCCTATAGAACGTCCTTTTTTAGACATATAACGTTGAGAAAACAGGAGATCCTGAAGACCGCCCAACTGATCATAAAAGCCTTATAGTATATACATGAAAAACAAACTACAGGAGGACTTATAGAATTTCCTTTCTCAGATGCATAATTTTTAACAAAAGAGGATCCTGTAGACCGCCCTGGGGATCCTGTAGAACGACCTATAGTATAAACATTCAAAACAATCAATAGGGGGTCTTATAGAACGTCCTTTAGTATATATATAATGTCCAGACAACAGGGGATCGTTTAGACCGTCCAGTGAATGAACAACAAACAACAGGGGATCCTATAGAACGTCTTATAGTGGATATATAATGTTGAGAAAACAGGGGATCCTGTAGAACGCCCAGGGGATACTGTAGAACGCCCTATAGTATAAACATGAACAACAAACAACTATAGTAGATATATTATGTTGAGAAAACAGGGGATCCTGTAGACCGCCTAGGGGATCCTGTAGAACGCCCTATAACATACACTTAAAAAACAAACAACAGGGGATCCTTTAGAACGTCTTATAGTAAATGAATAATGTTGAGAAAACTGGGGATCCTGCAGACCGCCCAGGGGATACTGTAGAACGCCTTTTAGTATAAACATGAACAACAAACAACAGGAGACCCTATAGAACGTCCTATAGTAGATATGTTATGTTGAGAAAACAGGGGATCCTGTAGACCGCCTAAGGGATCCTGTAGCCGCCCTATAGTATACACTTGAAAAACAAACAACAGGGGATCCTGTAGAACGTCTTATAGTAAATAAATAATGTTGAGAAAACTAGGGATCCTGCAGAATTCCCTATAGTATACACATGAACAACAAACAACAGGGGGCCCTATAGAACGTCATATAGTAGATATATAATGTTGAGAAAACAGGAGATCCTGAAGACCGCCCATGGGATCATAAAAGCCTTATAGTATATACATGAAAAACAAACTACAGGGGGACTTATAGAATTTCCTTTCTCAGATGCATAATTTTTAACAAAAGAGGATCCTGTAGACCGCCCTGGGGATCCTGTAGAACGACCTATAGTATAAACATTCAAAACAATCAATAGGGGGTCTTATAGAACGTCCCTTAGTATATATATAATGTCCAGACAACAGGGGATCGTGTAGACCGCCCAGTGAATGAACAACAAACAACAGGGGATCCTATAGAACGTCTTATAGTGGATATATAATGTTGAGAAAACAGGGGATCCTGTAGACCGCCCAGGGGATACTGTAGAACGCCCTATAGTATAAACATGAACAACAAACAGCAGGGGACCCTATAGAACGTCCTATAGTAGATATATTATGTTGAGAAAACAGGGGATCCTGTAGACCGCCCAGGGGATCCTGTAGAACGCCCTATAGTATACACTTGAAAAACAAACAACAGGGGATCCTGTAGAACGTCTTATAGTAAATAAATAATGTTGAGAAAACTAGGGATCATGCAGACCGTCCAGGGGATTCTGCAGAACGCCCTATAGTATAAACATGAACAACAAACAACAGGGGGCCCTATAGAACGTCATATAGTAGATATATAATGTTGAGAAAACAGGGGATCATGTAGACCGCCTAGGGGATCCTGTAGAACGCCCTATAGTATAAAATGAACAACAGACAACAGGGGGCCTTATAGAACGTTCTATAGTTGATAAATAATGTTGAGAAAAAACGGGATCCGACAGACCGACCAAGGGATCCTATAGAAAATCTTATAGTATAAACATGAAAAACAATATAGAACGTCCTATAGAAGATATATAATGTTAAGACAACAGGGGATCCTGCAGACCGCCCAAGGCTTCTTAAAAGCCCTATAGTATATACATGATAAACAAATAACAGGGGAACCTATATAATTTCCTATCTCAGATGCATAATTTGTTAACAAAAGAGGATCCTGTAGACCGCCCAGGGGATACTGTAGAACGCCCTATAGTATAAACATGAACAACAAACAACAGGGGACCATTTAGAACGTCTTATAGTAGATAAATAATGTCGAGAAAAGAGAAGATCCTTTAGACCAACCAAGGGATCATATAGAAAGCCTTATAGTATATACATGATAAACAAACAACAGGGGAACCTATTGAAAGTATCATCTTAAATGCCTAATTTTTATAAACAGGGTATCCTGTAGATCGATCGCTCAGGTATTCTGTAGAACGCCCTATAGTATATACTTGAAAAATAAACAACAGGGGAACCTTTAGAAGGTCCTATCTTAAATGCATAATTTTCATAAACAACAGGGCACCCTGTAGACCGTCCAGGGGATCATGTAGAACGCCCTATAGTATAGACTTGAAAAATAAACAACAGGGGATACTATAGAACGTCTTATAGTAGATAAATAATGTTGAGAAAACAGGGGATCCTGCAGACTGCCCAGAGGATACTGTAGAACGCCCTATAGTATAAACATGAACAACAAACAACAGGGGGACCTATAGAACGTCATATAGTAGATATATAATGTTGAGAAAACAGGGTATCTTGTAGACCGCCTAGGGGATACTGTAAAACGCCCTATAGTATACACTTGAAAAACAAACAACAGGGGACCCTATAGAACGTCTTATTGTAGATAAATAATGTCGAGAAAAGAGAAGATCCTTTAGACCAACCAAGGGATCATATAGAAAGCCTTACAGTATATACATGATAAACAAACAACAGGGGAACCTATTGAAAGTATTATCTTAAATGCATATTTTTTATAAACAGGGAATCCTGTAGATCGCTCAGGTATTCTGTAGAACGCCCTATAGTATATACTTGAAAAATAAACAACAGGGGAACCTTTAGAAGGTCTTATCTTAAATGCATAATTTTCATAAGCAACAGGGCACCCTTGTAGACCGTCCAGGGGATCATGTAGAACGCCCTATAGTATAGACTTGAAAAATAAACAACAGGGGATCCTAAAGAACGTCTTATCGTAGATAAATAATGTTGAGAAAACAGGGGATCCTGTAGACCGCCTATGGGATCCTGTAGAACGCCCTATAGTATACACTTGAAAAACAAACAACAGGGGATCCGGTAGAACGTTCTCTTAGCCTAGTAGATACATCAAAAACAAACAATAGGGTATCCTATAGAACGTTCTATAGTTTATATATAATGTTGAGAAAACAGAGGATCCCACAGACTGACCAAGGGATCCAGTAGAGAGTCCTCTAGTATACACATGATAAACAAACAACAGGGGTTACTGTAGAAAGCCCTATAGTATACACTTGAAAAACAAACAACAGGGGATCCTATAGAACGTCTTATAGTAGAAAATAATGCTGAGAAAACAGGGGATTCTGCAGAACGCCCTATACCATAAACCTGAACAACAAACAACAGGGGATTCTATAGAACGTTCTCTTAGATTGGTAGATACATCAAAAACAAACAATAGTGTATCCTATAGAACGTTCTATAGTTTATATATAATGTTCAGACAACAGGGTATCTGGAGAACACGCCCTTTAGTATATACATTATAAACAAACAATATGGGATCCTATATATATTTTTTCCCAAAATTACAGGGCCCATAAAGGGCATAAAATCAGATATAATTGATTTACATAATTGGTAACAACAACAATTATAGAGGCATATACATATATATTTGGAATATAAGCATTGGTCAGAATCAAGCCAAAAACCACATATATATTGTGAATAAAAGAATAATAAAATTACATTATATATGTATTTATTCTCAAATTGTTTACTTGACTTAGTGTCAGTGTTCATACCTGATCTCCTTAATTCAAAACAGTCACCAATATAACAGCCCAGTTTTTCCATAGAGTAACATTTTCTTGGGTCAAGAGACATAAAAATTTAGAAGATTTATTTAAATTTATAAAATAATAACAATTGTTAGAAATGTCTTGGAAAAAATCGTCCCTTTGAATATCATAAAGAGGGCATTCTAATAAAACATGAAGCTCATCTTCAACTTTACCGAATGAGCAATTAGAACAAAGACGCTCAGATCTTTCTATATGTTTTTTTTTGAATATCTGTTTGTCACAATTTTTAAATGAGCGCTTATTCTTAATTTACAAATTGACTGTCTTTTTTTTGAAGTCCTGTAATTCTAAATATTTTTCTTTCTTTAAACAATGTTTTCCCTTTTTCGGAGTTAATGGTTTGATGCTTCAGTTTATTCCAAAATATGAAAGATCTTTTACATAGTTTATTTTTAACATACTGACATAAAAAAAACAATTGATTGGTCAAAATTTGGTAATTCAATCTCTTTCTGAATATAATCTATACTATAGAATACCATGTATTTACATAAGAACTATGTAACTGTATGTTTACAACATATAAATGCATCAAATAATAATCCTTCTTTCAAACGTTCCAGTCTATGACAATATTTTAACATTGATAAAATTATAGTAAAATACATAGGAAATCTACCAATCTCTGACATTACAGCTATATAACTTGACTTTCTGTTTACACCAAAAATATATTTCATAAATTTGGTATGAGCTTTTTCAGAAGAATCCTGACCAAAAACTTGTTCCTATAGAGAACGTTCTATACTATAGTAGATATATAATATTCAGACAACAAGGGATCCTGTAGCATGTGTAGAACGTCCTTTAGTGTATACATGATAAACAAACAATATAAGGGATCCTATAGAACGTTCTGTAGTAGATATATGAGGTTCAGACTACAGGGGATCATGTAGAACGACCAAGGGATCATGTAGAAAGCCCTTAACCATGCTAACAGTAGCTTTATTGTAAACAAGTAACAATGGTTCCTATATAGAACGTCCAGCTATAGTAGAATGGTCAGACAACAGGGGGTCAGATTACAGATTCGTTTGTTTAAACGCAGACCAGTTTAAACACCCTCTCACACTCCTGTAAAGCCTTAGTACGTGTAACATGTTTAACATGTGTAAGCTACATTTTTTTTCAATTTGCCTACATAAAAATACTCTTTTAAACGGATAATAAAAATATTAGTAACTCCATAGTATATCCAAAGCCATAAGACCACGTGCATGTGATATTTGCAGGTCTTTACAACATAATTAAGGCACTAAATACTACTGTTGATCATATCTATATGAAATGTATCATGTGTATTTTAAAACGGAATCTGTATATATATATTTGCACAATGATATATATGCATGATATGCTACTGTAATGCGGTACATTTTCCTTTTTTTTTCATGTGATAAAAAAAAAAAAATAAAGCAAATTCACCGTGTTTTATGAAAGTTAATGATTTTATATTGTTTTTTTTTAATAGTTGTACATGTTGAGAATATTCTATTTTTAGAATAAGTATTTTCAGAATCGTTTATAAATAGCCTATAAATAGAATATGCATAATTCATGAATCGTGACGTAGGGCGGTCTACGGGATCCCTTCTTCCGCTTACCAATCAGTATAAGCGTGTGGTCCAGGTAAATTACAATAATCAATTTTTCCGAACAGACAAAAAATAATAGAATCCTGAAATATCAGTAATGTAACGATATGAAAATAAATAATATTATATATATAAAACACAACAAATTAATTATGCACACTATAAAACATTATTTAAATTTTTTTAACCAGTTTACATTTAAAAAAATAAATAATAATCATGGCTTTTCCTGACAATTATACCCCAAAATATGACTAATGCTAAAAAAAAAAAAAACAAAAAAAAAAAAAAAAAAAAAAAACAACAACAACAACAAAGAAACAAACGGGCGTGGTTAGGTTTTCCCCAAAAAAATACACCGCATTTTAAATGGGAACGAAAAGCTCAATAAAAAAAAAGAAAGAGTCACCATATGAAAGTGTAGCGCAGAACTTTTAATATGCTCCGCACTCTTAATATAGAATATGCATATAAAAGTATTATACAGCATAGAAATTATGTATATAAATTTCGTATAATCGTCAATTTTTTTTCAATCGGTCAGTGTTGTTTTGAAAATATGCCAGTTAATTACATATATAGAACATCAGTTGTTCGACCTATTAGTCAAATGCGTTTTGTTTAAATATACTTTTTCACTTTTTTGGTCTTTTGGAAAATGTTGTTTGTGCTGTTTTTAGACCCTTCTACAACGAAATTTGTTTTACATGCACACGTATAAAAATTGCGGTTTTTATCCAACGCAATCATAGGTTTGAACGTAGTTTTCAATTTGTAAAATTTTGATCTGTAACAATAACATCTCCATGCCTTATATATCATGTACTGTAGTACGCCGCTAGATTAAAACTGACGAGGAAAGGTAACACACGGCCACTGAAAGCTTTATTATTGTAGAGCCCAGGTGGTCGTGTGGTCTAGCGGGACGGCTGCAGTGCAGGCGATTTGGTGTCACGATATCACAGAAGCATGGGTTCGAATCCCGGCGAGGAAAGAACAAAAATTTGCGAAAGCAAATTTACAGATCTAACATTGTTGGGTTGATGTTTAGACGAGTTGTATATATATATATATATATATATATATATATATATATAAAGTTCGTGTTTTGAAGCCGAAGTTTAACGATTGTCACCTGTTTGTCAACAATCAACAAAAACATGGAAATTGAGCACGTGGGTAACATGTAAAGTCAGATAATAGTTAATCCATGCGTATTGCGATCACCGGATTTTTACGAGATGGGTCACACTGAGGTCACTTTGCATACGGAAAATATGTCGGGGGAATTGCTTCCTGGAAGGAAGGAAGCAATTAAAATAAAGTAAACTTCTTCTAAATATGAATAAATTAAAGAATTTTCTTCAGAAAAAAGTATATGTACATAAGTTTTATAATGTAAACTATCCATTGAGTTATAAAAAAATATATGCATTATTATTTTTAGTTTGAGGTTTCTTATGAATTTAAAAAGAAATATCCTTTTAGTACAATGCTGCGCATTTTTTTCAAGGTTTTAACCAGCTTCTATGTTAAGTACTCTGATTAATCGTTCTGATTTGCTTTGCTTCAGGCCCATCTCTTCAACAGCTATTTTTTTTGTTGATATTTTGGCTTTATGCATCACTTAAAGACACATTTATTAATAGTTATATAATGGTTTACTTTCATAGATTGTTACTTGGATCATGGAAGTATTATATTGACAGGGTCAATATAATACTTCCATTCTTGGATGGAGGCACTCATACCCATCTTCCTATATATACACACTAAATCAACTAATACAGCTATACATAACTAAACACCTAATAGTATTTTTGATATGCATAAAAAATAAATAAAAAAAAAAACACTAAAAGTACTTCTTTACTAAAAACAGTAATTGAAAAAATCAGAACAAAAACAGAACTAATAAAATCTATACACTAAAAGTACTGAACTGAAACAGTACTGACGAAAACAGTACTGAAACAGTGCTGACAAAATCAGTACGGAATCAGTACTGACAAAATCAGTACTGAAACAGTACTGACGAAATCAGTACTGAATTCATAGAAAGTATAACATTATAATTTTTTAGTCTTCCCTAACAATACTGATATGTACGAGGTAAGAAATGTACCAAACAAACGTGGGTAAATTCTTAGTAGTGTATATTTGTACAGCACAAAATACCATGATGTAAATATACACCATTTTTTACATGTTTATAATATTAAAATATTATAATGACTGATGCATACGTGTAAACTATAACCAGTTTTTTCTACCTTTTGTTGGTGTTTTCTGGGTGATAGAACTAATTTCCCGATACGCCCTAAGGCTGTGTATCATTCCCGTATATGTTAAGAAATAGCGATTTTTATATATTTATCTGTGATATCTGTACATTAAACTTCGCAATCTTTCCACGGCTCTCACCGGACCTAGTGTTAAAATGATATAATGTATACTAGTATATCTCACTAAATGTCAAATAACAAATAAAGCATTAATTTATGAACCAAATGCTAAAAACACAACACAAAAACATTCATTATCATGAAGGACCAATCATATTATAGGCTGACAGAAAATCAGTACAAAGAATAATAACTCTATTTGTTAAATCTAATTTGAATCATCAAAGTTTAGAGCTCTAATCTGACAAGGAATAAGTTATCATTTTTCAACTTTTGAAAAACGTACCAAAACTGTATCATCACTTTAACTAAATACATGATATATATATGTATATATATTTTTATATCATAACAATATCAACAAGAAATATATATTGAGGTAGATTAGTTCGTATTGCGTAAACTTAAGCTTTCTGTATTGAAAAAAGTTTGCGCAAAAGAGACAGCTATCAGATTCCAAATGAAGTGGATTTATCCAACTATAATGGTCACTGTTAGCCTTCAACAAATAGCAACCACCGACAACTCCTGATTACAGCATCCTGACTTGCAATTGGGAGAGGCACATAAAAACTGTGACGAGGTTAATATCATGTTTCTCAACGCTTATAACCCTCTCCTTACCTATGACGATAGAATAACAGCACAACACAAGGAACACACTGTAAATATCAGTTGGAAATGGGTTGACTCATCTTATGTTTGTTTTTGTTTGTCCGTAACTATTTTGTTGGTTTTGATTTACCACGTTCACGAAATATCCTCTGCATCTAATTTCAATTTTTATTCGCTTGTTGCAGTATCTCCAAGTTCATAATTCCGTACATAACACCAAACGTATAATCGATTTTATTTAGCTTTCTATTATGTGAAACCTCTGTTTTTCACTGACATGGGAGAGTTGTCTACCATTTTTTTCAAAATTTACCTTTCCCAAGTCAGACATATTAATTGATTGAAGTGTCATAAGGCATAATTTTTAGATATCCTCATCTAACATGCGGTTATATCAAATACACACTCGAAGGCATACCTACCATCTGTATTTTTCGCGGGAAGGCCAATTCCCGTGAAATCAAGGTCAAAAGTTAAAGGCAAACGATTTTCTTATTTTAGTTCAACTTTCCTAAAAGGAAATGTTAGCGTTTGCCATTAGTTGGCGTCCGGTGTCGTCCCTCGTCCGTCCGGTGTATCTTTAATACTATTTCAAAGATCTTCTCTTCTGAAACTACTTTACCAGTTTCAACCAAACCTAAGTTGAATGATCCTTATGGTAGCTAGTATAAATTTTTTGTTTTATTTTCTGTTTCGTTAGAAAAAACATAGCCGCCATATGGATAGAAATATAACATAGGGGTAAAATTCAGATTTGGCTTATATCTCAAAAACTAAAGCATTTAAAGCAAATTTGGAATGGAGTATAGGTGTTTATTAGGTCAAGAACTTCCTACTAGAATTTTATAGACGAATCAGATAACCGATTTTGGGATTTTTGACCCTAAATTGATAATTTTAATGACAGTTTGCAGTTTTTTTTTGTTATCATCTTGAATATTATCATTGATAAAAATAAACTGTAAATAGTAAAAATTTTCAGCAAAGTAAGATTTAAAAATAAGTCAAAAATGTCCAAATTGTCAATTGAACCATTCAGGAGTTGAATTGCCCTTTGAAGGCAATTTTACACAATTTGTTCATCATGATTGTTAGTTCTAAAAAATCTTCTACTCTAAAACTAAAGTGCTGAAACTATGAGGCTACTCATCTAAACTTACGCTTAATAGGGTATCTAGTATAAAGTTTGTGTTTTATATAATGTTTCATGAGAAAAATGGATGCCATGGCAAAACATAGAACAACATTGGAGTTATAGGTTGCAATCCTGTAAATTTCCCATAGGAACTTTGCGTCTAAAATTGTGACACTTTTACTATAAAGTTCCGTGAAAAATTATATCAACACGGAATGTTAATTTGCACTACTTTTTTTTTATTCAAAGGTCAACATATAGGGCTGTGCGGCATATTTTCAACAATTATATGCCCTGAACTTCTTAGAGGTTAAACCTATACTAAAATTTTATACTACCCTTACCTCCAGTTTTGGACCTCTTAAGAATTAAAATGTAGGCGTTACCATGATTTTCTATACTGGTTACATTCCCAAGTGATGTCTCTATGAGATGAAACACAGAGTTCATAAATGTGAACTAGTACGTTAACAATTAACATATCTATGAACATTATATATCTCCCCAAAAAGGCGTTGTTTGACAAACAGCTGTATTTACAATATGCAGCCTATATGTGGGTTTTGGTTTATATCCCTAAAACATAGATATTTGAGCAAGTCTGACAATGAGTTAAAATGTTCATTAGGACAAGATCCACCTCCCTTGAAAATTTCAGCCAAATTGGATAATTAATTTTTAGCTCACTTGCTCTAAAACCTTTTACATCTTGATCTTCTTCTAGAGAACCACTGAATTGGGTGAAACCAAAGATTGCCTAAATATTTCTTATAAGATGCTAACCAAGTGTTGCTACTTTATGGCTGATTTATTATTCAAGATTACCGCCAGCGGGGGACCTCGTTAAAACAAGGACCATATGGACAATACATACACATGGCTTCTTTTAGAGAACCAGAGAATGGAATGATATTAAAAATGGCATGCATGTTCCTTATGAGATACTGACCAAGTGTTGTAACTTTGTAGGCGATCAATAACCCAAGATGGCCTCCAGCGGGAACCTAGTTTAACATAGGACTCTTTGGGAAATACATACAAAAGTCTTTTTTGAGGAAATACAGAAAAGAATAGTACCAAACATGGGATGAATGTTCCTTATGAGGTGCTGTCAATGTGTTTTTACTTTGTAGCAAATCCATCATCCAAGATGACTGCCAACGTTGGGACTTAGTTTAACGAAGGACCCTATGAGAAATATATACAAATGTCTTCATCTCGAAAATCTCTAAATGGATTGGAAACAAACATGTTATAAATGTTTCTTTTAAAGCGCTGACCAAGTGTTGTAACTTTGTAGTTGATTTGTCATCAAAGATGGCTGCCAGAAGGTCCCGGGGAGCAAGTTTAACAAATGACCCTATGGGAAATTAATACAAAGGTTTTCTTCTAGAGAAAGTACCGAATAGAATGAAACTAAACATGGAATGATTGTTCCTTATGAAGTGCTGATCAAATATTGTTACTTTTTAGCCAAACCATCATCGAAGAGGGCCACCAGCAGGAACTTAGTTTAACATAAGACCCTATGGGAAATACATACAAATGCTTCCTCTAGAGGAGTACTGATTGGAATGAAGCCCAACATGGCATAAATGTTTCTTATGAGGTGCGGATGAAGACCTTTATGTATGTATCTTTATTGATTGAAATATACTGTAAATTTTTACATGATTTCCCAAAACAAAGTAGAATCAGGTGAGCAACACTGGCTCTTGAGAGCCTCTAGTTAGGTTATTACCCCTATATTGATAATTTAAGGGAAATTTCAATTGCATTCTTTGGTTATTTTCTTGAATATCATTACATATAAAGATAAACCGTAAACAGTAAAAATGTTCAGTAAAGTAAGATCTATTAATTAATAAGTCAAATGATAAAAATTGTCAATTATCCCCTTAATGTTTTCTTGTACACACTTAACAATAATACATTAAGAATTAAAAAAAGCTAAAGAAAAACTTTGATGAAACAATTAAATAAAAAAATACAGGTGAGCGAGTCAGGCTCTTCAGTCAAGATGCCAGCATATTACATTTCCTGTCCTCTGAATGACAAATGTTAAACGAAATTTCTTAAGTGCTCGATTTTGGTGCCTTATACGTATGATTAATCTGTTAAGTCACTTACTTTAGCAGAATAAAAATAACAACAAAATAAATACACTGACATCTGGGACTATTATAATAACATATATAATTAGTATGATAGTCCCAGCTAACATTCAATATAAACATGAAAGAAATATCTTGGTTTTGCAAAGATACGACAATTCATAAGTTTTCAAAAAGTAGATTCAACTGATAATCACTCCTGATAAGAAGATCAATTTGTGTTTTCTAATTTTAATGATTTACATGTTAGAATGTTCAACTTATGGAGATATAAATAAAGAACAAGAAATGTGATGTGCGTGACTCCGGCTTCTATAAAACTGAGTTTTACTGTTTGCATTCCTGTGTGTTCGTTTATTCCACGAATAAGATCTCATTTTTTTGTGCCTGTCCCAAATCAGATACCTCTGGCCTTTGTTAGTCTTGTATGTTTTTAAAATTTTGGTTCATTTATATGTTTCGGATTTTAGTGTGACGTAAAATTTCGCTGAACTAGTATGCATTTTGTAAGGGGCCAGCTGTTCAAAGCTCGCCTCCGGTGGGTGGGGATTTCTCCCTGTGTTGAAGACCCACTGGTAGCAATGGGCTGTTTAGTGCTCTTTAGTCGGGTGGTTGGACACCAATACCCTTCTCGTTTGTCAATTCTAAGTTCCATTAAAACCTTGAACATCGAGTCATTAAATGCAAGTGCAGATGATAATAGATGGATGTTTCTGTAAGAATGATCCACCAAGAACGGGCAAATTTTCTGAACTGTACTTGTTTAAATGTCATAATCATGCTTCATAATAACTGTAAAATATTCTCCAAGATTGTTACGTTTATTAAAAAAAAGATAATCAATTATAGCTCAGATTCAAAGACATTGTAACATTCTTATACATTTTTGTACCTGCATATTTATTTACTTTTTTCTTTTTATGTATTTATTTTGCGATATACCTTATCTTGTTTTCAAGTTGTGTTTT
Source organism: Mytilus galloprovincialis (assembly GCF_965363235.1). Taxonomy (NCBI): domain Eukaryota; kingdom Metazoa; phylum Mollusca; class Bivalvia; order Mytilida; family Mytilidae; genus Mytilus; species Mytilus galloprovincialis. The sequence goes on from NC_134847.1 coordinate 40,267,973, forward strand.
TCATGAATTATTATAAGCAAACAAACAGGTGGTATTTTGGCATATAAAGGTGGTTACTTGTTTACAATTTATTCCATAATCTTATAAGATTGAATGATTGATATTAAATGGCTTAGAATTTACTGCCTGTTTCGATCACCTTTTTTATTAACATAAATGAAATTCCGAAATAAAAGTACATGAAACGGTTCTAGTCTAACCCAAAGTTTTGCATTTCATTAGATTAGATCACCTTAGAATTAAAACAATTTGCAAGAGGAATTGGCCGGAAAAAAATACACCTGCATAAATCATTGGTTAGACCTGTATTATTGTATGGAGGTGAAATTTGGAAACTCAAAAACCTAGAAGAAAATTTAAGGTAACTTAATCTTGTTCAACATCTATGCCTAAATAAACTCATCATAGATACCAAGATTAAATTTTGTATATACGACAGACGCGCGTTTCGTCTACAAAAGACTCATCAGTGACACTCGAATCAATAAAAGTTTAAAAGGCCAAATAAAGTACGAAGTCGAAGAGCATTGAGAACCAAAATTCCTAAAAGTTTTGCCCAATACAACTAAGGTAATCTATTCCTGATGTAGAAAAGCCTTAGTATTTCAAAAATTCAAAAGTTTTGTAAACAGCTAATTTATAAATATGACCATACCAATGATAATTCATGTCATCACAGAAGTGCTGACTACTGGATTGGTGATATCCTCGGGAAATTTAAACTCCACCAGCAGTTGCATCGACCCAGTGGTAGTAAATAAAATCCTCATAGATACCAGGATTAAATTTTGTATTTACGCCAAACGCGCGTTTTGTCTACAATGGACTCATCAGTGACGCTCGAATCCATAAAAGTTTGAAAGGCCAAATAGAGCACGAAGTTGAAGAGCATTGAGGACCAAAATCCCTAAAAGTTTTGCCAAATACATCTAAGGTAATCTATTCCTAAATATCCTAAAAATAAAATGACAAAATAGACAATAAATGAAATTGCTAACACCAGAAACATCAGTTATGAAATCAGCAGTAGACGGATAGATAGAACACATATTGAGGCGTGAAAGAGACAACAGCAGTGTAGTACTACAATGGGCTCCGGACAAGAAGAGAACTAGACGGGAAGGTAACAAATTTCATACACCAACACGGATTGACAAGTTAAAACGTGACTAGAACATCAGAACAAGATATAAATGGGTGGAATATCAGCGTGGAAATCTTAGGCGGTTTCTGGTGCGGAAAGAATTAAGGTTATGGTTAAGTCTTTAAAGAATTGCCAAAAGTTTCCGTTACGGTTTTCACTATTTTTTTGTCATGAAGGAAAGTGGTGTCTCTTAAAATTAATCTAGTCCGCTTTTCAGATAAGGTATACCTTTTATATATGTTTCTTCCTGTCATTAGTCTCTAAACAATCTCTTTTTGTAATATGTAATATGTTGCTTTACTAGACCCCGATCGTACCACGCTCAACACGATCTTAAATAAATGCAGATCAAGGTGAGGTCGCGGTATAAGCTGCATGAAAATGTATATTTTCGTTGCCTCCACGATGCTACTACGTCCTCATTACGCTTCTACAACGAACCCGCTACGATTATACCACGTTCTCATCGCGCTTATTCTGCGACCTCACTACGCTTATCAAGATCTTTCTACGCCTATCACGTTTTCACTACGACCATACCACGAGCTATCCGATTACAACACGATCTTACCACGCTTCTACTGCGATTATAGCACGTTCTTTCCACGATTATACTACGTTCATACCGCAATCAATACACAGCAATAGCGTCAACATCGTGTTCCATATCAATACGATTCCATTCTTTCTATTTCTGATTAATACGTAGATTTGTCGGAAACGACATGTCTTGCCACCAAAATATAAAAGAACACTTGGGAGTGGTGGTAGGGTGATAGAGGCAGAGGGAGCTTTGATAGTAATGAATCCTGATTCAGCAGAGATGTCGGACCGACCAATCCAACCTGAATCGCAAACCTATTGCTGGTCCATCATGCTCAAATGACGATGTGTAAGTGAACGATATCAGGGATGACATAAATGTGTCAATATAAAAAAAGAAGATGTGGTATGATTGCCAATGAGACAAATACCCATTCCGCATTGTCAGCAGTAAAAGGCCCCGAAATGACAATGTAAAACAATTCAAACGAGAAAAAACTAACGACCTTAGGTCGAGCCGTTAGAGAAAAAGGACAAGAGGTTCAAATTACATACAGACTAACAAAACCTGGTGAGCTTTTATATATTTTATGTGACAATGATTAAGAGCATGATGGTCGTAGTATGAACGTAGTCAGGTCGTAAGAAGAGCGTGACGAGAACGACATGGGCGTGCTAGAATCATACTCTGATCTTTAACAGCGTGGTGTAAACGTGGTATAGTCGTAGTAAAAGCGTAGTTGGGTCGCAGTGAGAACGTGATGGTCGTAGTGAGGTCGTAATAACATCGATGTGAGATCGTAGCGCAGTCTCTCTGAATAGAATCACGCTTTCACTACGCTCTCGCTACGATGGTACAGCGACCTTTGCGATCTTAGCACGACCTTAGTGCGCTCTCACTACGCTTCTACTACGACATGATTTCGCCACGACCGCACCACGATTGTTTTGAACATGTTCAAAGCTTGCCACGCTTATCACGATCTTGAAGATCTCACCACGACCGTGATACGACCTTACTGCGATCTACACGATCGCACTACGATCGTCAAACTTTACATTTTTTTCACAGATCGTAGTGCGATCGTGGCCTACTGGGACAGCGGTATAATTATATATGTCTAATGACAATTTTAATGTGCACGACATGTTTCAGGAAACTAAGCTGGTTTTCAGCTGACTACTACTCTTTGTTTGAGTGTAGCGTAATACAAACGGATTCCAGGATACCAGGAAACTTCATAAGATAAATTTGTTTATTTGCGGATTGATTTCCGTATTGTATATTTAATTTTCGTAAATATTTCCAAGGTTCCACACCCAACCAACCTTCAGAAAGTCATTTGGACTGTAAATGCTAAGCGAAGCATATTTGCAAGAAAAGAAAGAATTATTGCAATCTGTCTACGTTGTTTTGGATAAAATTATCTTTATCAACGATAAATATTATGTGAGAACCTATCTATTGTAGATTTATGTTTCAGATCAAACATAAAGATTAAATAACATACTACAAATCTAGACAAAACTTATACCTAAGTTATATAACAAAGGAAAGGATTGATAGTATGTGCAAGTATGCATCCATTTTCAAGATTTTTTTTATCGTAATATTATCTATTGAATAAATTGAAATTCATGTTTTATCTCATATATTTGAATTTGTTTTACAATATTGGTGTATGGACATTGCTATATGGTATCCTTTGGGTCACTATTACTATGCTTATTGATAAGGGTTTGGTCTGTTACTATATATCAATTGCTTTAATACATAGTTAAACACACCGCAGTTTGAAATCATATCCTCGAGCTAATAAACTGATACCAAAATAAATACAACAGTAGTATACCGCTGTTCGAAATTCATTCTCAATCGATTGAGAAAAAAACAAATCTGGGTTGCAAACTAAAACTGACGGAAACGCATCCAATATAAGAGGAAAACTTGGCACAACAGAAACATAAAATTAAAATGAAGCACACACAGAAACGAACTATTATATAACAATTGCTATTTTCCTGACTTTTACAGGACATTTTAAGAAAAAAATGGTGGGTTGAACCTGGTTAATTACAATATTTCATGGAATTTGCTACGGTGATAGATACTTAGTGTAGTGACTACAGTATCATAATAATCCTTACATTTTTGTACTTCATTTTATCTTTAACCAATTATTCAACATTTATACACAAAAGATATATCACATATTCCACAAAAATACCACAAAACAATGTTTTAAAGTATAATGACATATACCATCAACACAATAATAAAAAATAAAATGATATGAAACCTTCAGTCTTTTGCACCAGAATATTGTTTTTAAAAAGTTTTTTCTCAAACACATTTCTCATTCATATATACACCACAGAAATATTCATACAGGTTGATTTTACCACTTAATTAGGGAATTTTTAATTTTGAATTTTTCTCGGAGTTCAGTATTTTTGTTATTCTCCTTTTTTTATTCACCAAGAACATCACTGTTGCCATTTTCACAGCAAATTGTATGAACTGCTGTTGTTTGAGCGTCGTCTTCACGTACGTGTGAATCAGAATGATTGTATCCTTTTCTCTAAGATTCCTACGTTTTATTGAAAATATTTTATCAAATATTATCATTAAATTTAAAGTCCAGCTTCAAAGACATTGCAACTTTCTAAGATATTTTTTGTACATGCATAATTATTTACTTGTTACTTTTGATTCATTTATCTTGCCATATACCTTATCTTGTTTTCAAGTTGTGTTTTTCATGAATTATTTTAAGCAAAACAAGCAGGTGGTATTTTGGTGTATAAAGGTGGTTGTTTGTTTACAATTTGTTCCATAATCTTACAAGATTGATATTAAATGGCTTAAAATTTACTGTGTTTTTTTTCGATCTTCTTTTTAAATAACATATATGAAATTCCGAGATAAAAGTACACGAAAATAAATCTAGTTTTACCAAAAGTTAAATTTGTATTTCATTAATTATTTTTGTAAACTTTTGCTTCTTCTGTAGTTGATTTGAACCATACAGATTTTGAAAGGAAAATGATGAACGGGTCATTCAGACGCACAAACTTAATCGTTAACTTTATATTGTTGGGTTTATCACTAGTTATTCCCCTTTATTCACAAGAACTAAGTTTGCCTGGGTTATCTTTGTCCGTATTGGGATTTTTATTTCATTTTTCAAAGCTACCACGAATTCCAATCATTTGGGACAATCGTCTACAAAACATGACCATTATTGTAGTCACAATCACACTAGGCCACGATTGCACTACGATCTCTAACAAAAATGCAAAATTTGACGATCGTAGTACGATAGTGTAGATCGCAGTATGGTCGTGGTACGGTCGTGGTACGGTCGTGGTGTTGTAATCATGATCTTGATGAGCGTGGCCAACTTTGAACATGTTGAAAACAATCGTGGTGTGGTCGTGGCGAAATCAGGTCGTAGTAGAAGCGTAGCGAGAGTGCAGTAAGTTCGTCCTCATCCTCTTACGACCTGACTACGTTCATACTACGAAAATTTCGAGTTCTAGCCATGACCATTGTCATTGTCACATAAAAATTCATTTTTTGTACATAAATTAGGCCGTTAGGTTTTTCGTTTGAATTGTTTTACATTGTTATTCGGGGCCTTAATGCTTTTATAGCTAACTATGCGGTATACGCTTTGCTCATCGTTGAAGGCCGTACGGTGACCTATATGTGTTAATTTCTGTGTCATTCTGGTCTCTTGTGGAGAGTTGTCTACTTGGCAATCATACCACATCTTCTTTTCTATATTGATACATCTGTATCATTCCCACTATTGTACAATAAAATATCGTCATTTGATCTGGTTGGATTGGTTGGTCCGACATCCCTACTAGATCAGGATTCATTACAGAGGCCTCTCTGATTCTACGTCTACCCCTACCACCAGTGCCACGAGTTCTGGTAGATTTTGTTGGCATACCTGTGTTGTTTTCGAGAATTCTACGTATTAATTATTAATGACGATTAGAAGGAATTGAACAGTATTATATGAAACATGATGTTGACGTTATTGCTGAGAGCGTAGTTAGATCGCGGTATGAACGTAACTTAGATCGCGGTAGGAATATAGTAAGATCGTAGAATGGTCGGGGTAAGAGCGTGC